>NC_135233.1:325855261-327055261 GCF_051348905.1 Ranitomeya variabilis | reverse complement strand
GGAGGTATCCAGATAGCTATCAAATATTATAATTCCATGCTCCCATATGAACAGTCCCAACAAATAGAATTAATTACAAGGTATATAGGAGCAAAACAAGAGAAATTACTTACTGCTAGAGCCTAGACTGCAACACCCACCGTTCCCATAGTAAATTAAGACTCCTATGCAAAATATGTCTGCAGGATGTAGTCATGAAAAAATAGTAAGACCATAATCCTTACCAGCAGCGAGGCGCAGTCTAGGTGTCCAGGGAGGTGCGCACCCGCCTTCTTTTTATATTTCTGATAAAGTGGCAAGGTTTTCTAATACAGATCTTTCAAACATCAAAGAAGAAAAAAACAATTAAGGTATAGTTTCTATTACCGGTAAATTACCTGTTAAAAGATGCAATCTATCTCAGGAAAGAACACAATACAGATATTCATTCACAATGGATATAGTGGTGGGAGTGTGCTGAATATACTGTAATTGCCTGGTCTCTCTCAAACACAAGAGCACAGAAGATGCTTGATAGTCTCAGACGTGCAGATAACGTATGCTGATGGATTATATGAGACAATACATTGCTATCACAAACAGAAGAACACAAAGGACATTACACATTCTCAAGTAGGATGTACAGATAGTGCATGCTAACGAATGATAGGAGATAAATCTATATTTTATTTAACCAAGGCTTTATACATAGAATGTCATTGTCTTGGGTGAGTCATCCCTCATCAGTTCTCAGTCTGCTGCACTTGTTCTATCTAAACAGTGATTCCAAAATATCAAAGCTAAGGGTACCGTCTCACAGTGGCACTTCGCTACGACGGTACGATCCATGACGTTCCAGCGATATCCATACGATATCGCTGTGTCTGACACGCAGCAGCGATCAGGGACCCTGCTGAGAATCGTACGTCATAGCAGATCATTTGAACTTTATTTCGTCGCTGGATCTCCCGCTGTCATCGCTGGATCGGTGTGTGTGACACCGATCCAGGGATGCGTTCGCTTGCAACCAGGGTAAACATCGGGTTACTAAGCGCAGGGCTGTGCTTAGTAACCCGATGTTTACCCTGGTTACCATCGTAAATGTAAAAAAAACAAACCGTACATTCTCACATTCCGGTGTCCGTCAGGTCCCTAGCCGTCTGCTTCCCGCACTGACTGACTGCCGGCCGGAAAGTAAAAGCAGAGCACAGCGGTGACGTCACCGCTGTGCTCTGCTTTCACTTTATGGCCGGCACTCAGTCAGTGCGGGAAGCAGACAGCTAGGGACCTGACGGACACTGGAATGTGAGTATGTACGGTTTGGTTTTTTTTACATTTACGATGGTAACCATGGTAAACATCGGGTTACTAAGCACGGCCCTGCGCTTAGTAACCCGATGTTTACCCTGGTTACCCGGGGACTTCGGCATCATTGGTCGCTGGAGAGCTGTCTGTGTGACAGCTCTCCAGCGACCACACAATGACTTACCAACGATCACGGCCAGGTCGTATCGCTGGTTGTGATCGTTGGTAAATAGTGTTGAGCATTCCGATACCGCAAGTATCGGGTATCGGCCGATACTTGCGGGTATCGGAATTCCGATACCGAGATCCGATACTTTTGTGGTATCGGGTATCGGTATCGAAACAACATTAATGTGTAAAAGAAAGAATTAAAATAAAAAATATTGCTATACTCACCTCTCCGACGCAGCCTGCACCTTACCGAGGGAACCGGCAGCGTTCTTTGCTTAAAATGCGCGCTTTTCCTTCCTTCCGTGACGTCACGGCTTCTGATTGGTCACGTGCCGCCCATGTGGCCGCGACGCAACCAATCACAGCAAGCCGTGACGTAATTTTAGGTCCTTCAGTATTTTAAAATTACGTTCCGGCGTTGTGATTGGTCGCGTCGCGGTCACATGGGCGACGCGACCAATCACAAGCCGTGACGTCACGGGAGGCAGGAGACGCGCGCATTTTAAAATGCACGCGTGTCCAGCCTCCCGTGACATCATGGCTTGTGATTGGTCGCGTCGCCCATGTGACCGCGACGCGACCAATCACAACGCCGGAACGTAATTTTAAAATCCTGAAGGACCTGAAATTACGTCACGGCTTGCTGTGATTGGTTGCGTCGCGGCCACATGGGCGACGCGACCAATCACAAGCCGTGACGTCACGGGAGGCTGGACACGCGTGCATTTTAAAATGCGCGCGTCTCCTGCCTCCCGTGACGTCACGGCTTGTGATTGGTCGCGTCGCCCATGTGACCGCGACGCGACCAATCACAACGCCGGAACGTAATTTTAAAATACTGAAGGACCTAAAATTACGTCACGGCTTGCTGTGATTGGTTGCGTCGCGGCCACATGGGCGGCACGCGACCAATCAGAAGCCGTGACGTCACGGAAGGAAGGAAAAGCGCGCATTTTAAGCAAAGAACGCTGCCGGTTCCCTCGGTAAGGTGCAGGCTGCGTCGGAGAGGTGAGTATAGCAATATGTTTTATTTTAATTCTTTCTTTTACACATTAATATGGTTCCCAGGGCCTGAAGGAGAGTTTCCTCTCCTTCAGACCCTGGGAACCATCAGGGATACCGTCCGATACTTGAGTCCCATTGACTTGTATTGGTATCGGGTATCGGTATCGGATTAGATCCGATACTTTGCCGGTATCGGCCGATACTTTCCGATACCGATACTTTCAAGTATCGGACGGTATCGCTCAACACTATTGGTAAATCGTTTTGTGTAACGGTACCCTAAGTTTCCACAAATTAGGAACAAATGAGATTGTTGGAAATGAGGATTGCAAGGAACGTTCTTGTTTGATAATAGTGCAGTGTAATCAGGCTGCCGATCACCACATGAATGAACAACGTATATGTGTACAGGTAAACCACACAAATGTCAGGATTAGTTGTCATTCCTTCCACATAATTAAAAATATAATTTACCACAGGGAATGGAAAAAACCAGACTGACCAACTAGGTGGCAAAACGCCTGTAAATTTAAGGGTAGTCCTCAAATCTAGGTGTGTTTCTCTGCTATCCATAGTGTCAGGAAGAAAAAAGAACCATCTGTGATTTTTTTTGTATTTTTTTCCCACAGTTTGCACAGCCATGAAAAAGGGAGTTGAACTTGGAGAGAGGATCATCCAATCACCGGTGAACGCAGAAGAAGTACGTCAGTGAGATGATCCACTCACCGGGTCTCCATTTGAATTTAGTATCTATAGAAGAAGTGCTGGCCGGCACTGGGGGAATATAAATTGTGTGTGTCTGTGCTTTTGTCTATTCATACACAGCATCATGCTGTATTTACAGGTCAACAATAAATCCTGTGTGACAGTATAGCGTATGTCTGTATTTGATTTATAAATGTAGCGTGTATCTGTCTGTGTGTATAATATAGTGCTGTGTATATACTATATACACACATACTATGTGATATATACAGTCAGTAGTTTGTGTCCATTATACATAAAACATATAGAGTCAGCAGTATGTTCACTATGCTATATATGCAGCTAGCAGCGTGCCCCCATGTGATATATATATATATATATATATATATATATATATATACATATATATATATATATATATATATATATATATACACACACACAGTGGGGGAAATAAGTATTTTATTATTATTTAGTTATATAGCACTGTTGATTCCATGGTGCTGTAAATGAGAAGGGGTTACATACAAATGAAAGATATCACTTACAGTGAGCAAACTAACAATTACAAGCTGATACAGAGGGGAGAGGACCCTGCCCTTGTGAGCTTACATTCTACAGGGTATTTGATCCCTTACTGATTTGCCCACTGACAAGTTTGCCCACTGACAAGGACATGAACAGTCTATAATTTTAAGGGTAGGTTAATTTTAACACTGAGAGACAGAATATTAAAAACAAAATCCAGAAAAAACATTGTATAAAATTATATAAAGCCATAATCATCAATATTAACAGAAATAAACACTTGAAATAGATCACTCTGCTTGTAATGACTCTATATAATACGAGTTTCACTTTTTATTTTGAAGAACTGAAATAAATTAACTTTTTGATGATATTTAAACTTAGTGAGAAGCACCTGTACCAGAAGGTGACAGATTCCATTTAAGGTGTAAATGTGTTAGGGTTTGCGGAACGCACCGAATATATTTATTGAGGTGATAGGAGCGTTCGCAACCCGGGATCCACCGTGCAGGAATATCCTGCTGCTAAGTGGATGGCGGCGCAATATGGCGGTAATAACCAGCTCTGTTAGCTTCACAGAGTGGCCGAGAAAGCAAAGCTCTGTGCCCTGTTAACTCTCACAGAGACACAGGCTAACTACCCAGACGAGAGCAGTCAGTGGTCATTCATGCATACAACACTCCTCGCCGGAGGTGCCAGCATTCTAGGGTCTTATTTCAGCCGGGTCCCTGAATACTCTCACACACAAACTCCTCGCCGGAGGTGCCAGCATTCTAGGGTCCCTGAACACATTCACACAAATGACCACAATGGCGCAAAGCATGTAACATATGAAGATACTAGCGCATGGCCGTGCGGCCATGCGAGCCTTAAATAGCTGCAGCACATACAAGACCTTAAAGAAGAGGACCAATGAGAGATTGCCATACCTGAGCATGTGACCCTAGATCTCCACTGAGAGATCTTGCCCTGGGCATGCTCAGTGGGTGCAGAGCAGGACTTAGTCCTAGCACCTATAGGACCTTCCTGAAAGGACCAATGGACTTGGCTGCAGAAGCTGAACATGTGACCCCTGATCTCCAGTGAGAGATCTTACCCTGGGCATTCTCAGTATGTGCAAAGCAGGACTTAGTCCCAGGAAAGCCTGTTCGCCGTAGATCAGTGCAGGGTACAATAGTAGAGCCTAGAGAGGCAGCAATAACCCTTTGCACTGAATCAGACTCAGTGAGACGCTGGGACCGACGTCTCCACTGAGCAGGCTCCACTACGGCCAATGGAGAATGGGAGACCGCAGCAGAGATGGATCGAGATTCCCCCTGTGCAGCAGAGGAAACTCGACTCCTAACAAAATGGCTCCAATAATAAATATGGAATATGGGGTAATAACTATACAATTGCTTTGTAGTATAGTAATACATCTCTCAGGATTCTCACATACACTCAACTGTTCAAAAGCAATCTGAATTTTGATGGGTTGAACAAACGAAAGCAACTACAGTAAAATAAGTGAACTGACATAAGGCACATCAATGCTGTACATTGTGCCATTTAGTGACTGTTTTGAGTTTGTAAAAAAACTGAGTGTCATATCCAAATATAGACTAAATGTGAACAGGTGCTAACCTAGAGTTACCAATGCATGTATAATAAAATAAATAAGGCAGCACTCTGTAGCACAACAATTTACAAACTTGAAACATGAAAATTGAATTGAATTAGTGCACTAGAAATATGAAAAATTTAGAAAGTTTAGCACATAAATTGGCCAATTCATTTGTACCTGGTAGCCATTATAAGGCATTTCTTGTTTACCAGGACCTATCAATGCCATCCTCACTTAGAATAAAGTCTTTATTTGTATGGGAACCTGTGAGTCTTCTCTTAGACTGAAAATCTACATCTCTGTGGAGGGGTAGGGTCCTGTCTTGAATTGATTAAAAATACCTGAAGCTAAGAGCCGGGGCGCTCAGTGAAAAGGCTAGTGAATACAAATATAAAAAACTGACCGTCACATCCAAACATAGACTAAATGTGAACAGGTGCTAACTAGAGTCACCAACGCATGTACAATAAGATAAATAAGGCAGCACTCTGTAGCGCAACAGCTTACAAACATAAAACATGAAAATTGAATTGCATTGCTGCACTAGAAATATGAAAAATTGAGAAAGCTTGGCCTATTCATGTGTACCTGGTAGCCACGATAAGGCATTTCTCCTTTGCCAAGACCTATCAATGCCTTCCTCATTTAAAATAAAGTCTTCATCTGTCTAAGAGAGGACTCACATGTTCTTATAGAGATGACACTAAACTTTTTCAATTTTTCATATTTCTAGAGCATTAATGCAATTCAATTTTCATGTTTCATGTTTGTAAGTTGTTGCACTACAGAGTGCTGCCTTATTTATTTAATTGTACTGAGTTGGTGACTCTAGGTTAGCACCTGTTCACATTTAGTCTATATTTGGATGTGATGGTCAGTTTTTTGACATTTGTATTCATGAGCTTTCTGTCTGAGCACTCCACCTCTTAGCTTCAGGCATTTCTAATAAAGACGGGACCCTACCCCTCCATAGAAATGTAGATTTTTAGTCTAAGAGAGGACTCAGAGGTTCCCATACAGATGAAGACTTTATTCTAAGTGAGGATGGCATTGATAGGTCCTGGTAAATGAGAAATACCTTATAGTGGCTTCCAGGTACACATTAACTAGCCAATTTATGCTCAAAACTTTCTACATTTTTCATATTTCTAATGCAGTAATGCATTTCAATTTTCATGTTTCATGTTTGTAAGTTGCTGCGCTACAGAGTGTTGCCTTTTTTATTTTATTTTATTGTTTTGAGTCAATGGTGACATTGCTGAAGACCAGAGGGAGAGAGACAAGGACTGGACAGGGAGTTGTGGCTGCTGTGGCAAGGCTAAAACAAGCGAGTGCAATTATTTATTATTTTGATACCCTTTCCCAACCTTCCTTTCGTTATTGTTTGAGGATCTGAAGACACCTTGGAACATAATAAATGGCAATTGGGCACTTTTGATTTAGACTGAACCATATTCAGGCAGAATTGAATCTACTGACCAATTTGAACAAATCTGCCAGAAATCAAAGAGTTATTCATAGAGATGAGCAAACCTCTGGAAATTAATGTTTTGGCTGATCAATGCAGAAAAGAAAGATATGGCAAAATGAATAGCTTTCTAATTATGAAATTCATAATCAACCACAAATGGGTTGATTCATTAAAACTGATGTTGTGCACACCAATCTTAATGAGCAGGCTCCCTGTAGTACGATGGACTTATTTCATGAAGAGATGTATGCCACTTAATTAATTAGGAACACCTCTTAACTGTTATTCACTTTACCCATATATGTACATTTTTGGAGTAAGTTATGGACTGACTTTTCATGAGTTTGGCTTGTGAATGGAACCACGCCTCTTCCTTCCTATACTCTTGGCATAGCTGGCTGGGAATTTGGGGTGTTAACACTAAAAGTAAAAATATTTTTGCTAAACTTTTGTGTTACACAAAAATAGTCTCTGTCACTTTTACAGAGGTTGATTTACTTGAGTTTCGTACATCTATCTCCATAAAACGTAGAATACATAATGGCTCAAATATGTCCTTTGTTTGATAAACAGAGTGGCTTAAATGTATTATCAAAAATAACGAGCTGAATACCTAATATAATGGTGCTACCGTTTAAAATATATATTCTGCAGTTAGAACAGATACAATTAGATAATATTGCACCTTCACATTCTAATAAGATTGACCATTGTTTGTTTTATTGTTGCTTTGAATTATTCTATCATCAACAAGCCAGACTAAATTGGTACAGCATGGATATGTTTTAAAGCCTCCATAGACTTTCATAAGTTGTCAGACAAATCTTCTTTAGCTGTCAACTTTTTTCCCCGGATGCTATCCTCATGAATTCTCAGATTGGCTGTCAATGAATGTCTTCTCAATGGGGAGAGAGGAAAAAGTGTGTCTCAGACACATAAGTTTCAACATGTCCAATCCTTATCACTTAAACTTTTCTTTAACGGATTCAGATTGGAGGCATAGCTGTAGGAGAGCTAGTCACCTTTTTGCCAAATAAGATATGGGTCCCAATTCATCATTTGCAGCTTTTTTCAAAAGAATTTTTCTTTTACCAAATTCATCTAAATGTGGTAAGAAATGTCGGGAAAGCAAAAACAAAAAGAATAAAATCTCCATGAATGACCCTCATTGAACCATCTTGCAGCAAATTTTGCGCAAAATCAGAAATGGTCTTGTTTTTCTGTATTTACCTGTTTTTACAACTTGTAGAGCACAAAGTTGCATCTTTTTCAAAATGTTCTAAAAAATGCCTGTTGTACGTAAAATCAATCCAGGAGGGGCACTGGAGTAAATTTTCAACAAATTGGTCAACTTATTGAAAAGTGATGAATAGGAGAAAAGATCTGGAAACCCTAAACCATGCTAATAGTGGAGAACTAAAAAACAACAACAGGCGAACACATAAAATAGATTTAAAAAAAGTTGCAAATTGAAAGATGAATTTGGTGAATCCAAAAAAGGTCAAGACACCAAAAGTTCAACAAAAAAAGTAGACCTAAGAGGATCGATCTATGGAGGATCGAGTTCAAGTCAAATTTCCTAAATTCCACAGATTCTCGCAAATTTGTACATTGTTATTCAGTTCGTGGTTCGCAAAAAAAGTACTTGCCCAGCACTATTTCTTACACTTCTCAAAAATGTTCTGCAGCTATGAAATATTATGGATCATCATTGGTGGTCAGTACCCAGGCCATCACAGATCAGTGATTCACAATGAAGTACAGTTTGTGTAGCGCAGTTGTTTTCCCTCTCCAGAATCACTGGGTAAGTGTCTCTTCTGTAAAGTGCAAGTTCTTATGATCAATGAGCTTCTCATTCTCTTGTAGAGTGAAAGCTCTAATAGTCCGCAGGGTCCTCTCTCCTGCAGAGTGTAAGCTATTATGGTCAGCAATATTCTCTCGCTCTTTCCTCTACTCCAGTTGAACTTTACAAGCAAATTACAAGCAAAATTGATTGAATTTTTTGCCACAAATTGAATATTTTGTGAAAATTTGAAAAAAGTCTGCAAATTTGAATTTCAAAAGACTTACTTATCACTACAAATAACAGGTGCAAATGTAATAATGAACCAAGCCCCAATACAATTATAAATGGCACATAACAGATGTGTGGCCTTTTTAAAGATTTTGAACTAGGGAACAGGAGCTTTAATTAACTTTCCTCTTGGCACATCAAAATAATGTCCAAAATTGAATTTTTCCCTTGCGAAAAATGGTTTAAGAGTATTTTACTTCTAACTCTAACATTGAAAAGCCAAGCGTACAGAATATCAAAATTATAGTAATATTATTATTATAGTAATATCCTGAGTCTTCTGTTTTTAAGTCAACTTTTTAATATAATTTGAGCAAATTTAAATGAAAATGCCTATTGTGTGTATCTTATTTTATTTCCTCCTAAATTACATTTTTTGCTACTTTCAGGAGCTCTTATTCAAAGTACTTTGAAAAAAAGTAATAACAAAGCTAAAATAAAAGTTCAACACTACCAATTTTGACCTTCTCAGACGTAGTGTAGGAATAGAAATGCAAAGCTGATTACAACAATTCAGTGTGTAATTCGGTAATCTTGAACTTAATATGCTAAAAATACAAGACGAAGCCATCTTGTTAGCATGCAGAGTATATTATATTACTTTTTCAGAGCAGAGTTACAGCTCACACTATTTGCTGATAAGTAAAAAGGGGATTGGAGACAATAGCGGGTAAAGTAGAGGTTGAGTCATGTAATTGCTTATTCATTTATGCATTAGGGCAGCATTTGTTCTCTGTTCGCGATCCCGCTGATTATAAGAGACCCCCTTAAGTAGCCCATATTTTTCATACAAATAGATGAATGAGGCAGAGGCAGAAGAAAAATGTCGAGTAATTTTGCACAATGGGATAATTTCATTTTCATTTCTTCTTTTCTGCCAGATACATTAGTTCCCGTCTCTTGTTGTAATTATATGAATCATACATCTGCAAAAAATATTGATTTAAAATAATCGAGCCTTTGCATCATGGGCTTCTTTAAGTTTTAATGAAGATCACAGCAGATCAGTCTTAAAATTTACATTTCATGTGCAGTTTATACTGTGGATGTCATTGATTATTTTAAAAATGCATCAAACATTTTGTTTCATTTGAAAATTGATTATGATAAAAAGATAAAGCTGAAAAATTCTCATATGTTTCTAAAACGTGTACATATCCAGCAAGGTAAACTTGCAGCAATGTTTAATTATATGATAGACTTCTGTATATCACTTTCTTTCAATTATATGATATGACCCAGTCATCATGGGCTGGATGAAAGTTCAAGTAGCATTAATAGAGTATTATCATATGCAATGACTTAATGACACATTTGCGTTCAAATTATTTTTGAAAAAGCTATATATTATGTTTTTCATTAGAATTTAGAAATGATCAAATTATAACTAGGTGTTAGTGAAAATTTGGAATATGTTTGTATGTACTGTATTATTTGGTCACAATTATAAGGAGTGCATGAAGGTAAATATTTTAATGGACAATCAATTGAAAGTTTAAAACTTTTGATTTTTCTGGAGAAGGCTTTTTATCCTACAGATCCCATTACTTTTTATGCCAGGTTTTTATAAAGTCCACCAGGCACATTATGGCTCCAAAATGTTTTTCAGTGGGCCCAGTTTCTTACACAGTTATGGTCCTCTAGCATTCCAGGATAACAAAGTCCAGCAGAAGAAAACTTAATTTGAAACTGGGTATTAACCAGCCACTATAGAATTTTTTTTATAAGTACTTTCACAAATAACCTTTAAGATTTCTCTGATGTCTATGTCTGGTGTGTAATGATGCATAAATAGAGATGCACATTTTCTGTATGGGTGAGGCATTGGCCATCTGAAATATTTCCTCTTGTTATCTTATTGATGGTGAAAGAATTTAAAGAGTAAATATAGCTTACTATATCATAGTCTACTGACATGTCATAGACACAAGTCAAAAGATTACAAAAGTAAAACTTGTGAATTCAGACCATCTGTGATTTTCAGATACCACAATAATTATGTAGTGCTCTACAGATTCCACAAACCACTTTGGCATCGCTCTGACATAGCAGTGACAGCTTGTGCACATGATTAATTTTTTCATACAAAATTATATTTCAGGAGTTGGACCTGTACACGTGTTCAATTTTTTTCCTTGGCCTGAGTGGTCCACAAGTAAAATCAGAGACATGTACAATTTTGATGTGAGCGTTGGATCAAAATCAGCAATACAAGTCTATAGGTCCGTGAACAAAATTGGACAACACTCGGTTGGCATCGAATGGCATCCGAGTCCTGTCCGAACTTCATGGACTAATTGAATAAAAAATAACCTTTTTTTCTATCCATGTCTGAGAAAAACTAATGCCACTCTGACCAAATGCTGATCAAAGTCAGTTGACTTTGATCAAAACAGTTATGTGACTCTAACTTTACTTCAGCCTCTGACACAACGTTGTGAATAATCCTCCACTGAATTGAACAGCAATGTGTTTTGATTATCATAGAGTTAAGAATTTCTGATATGATGTGGATTGGATTTCACTTGCTATATGTTTAGACATTTGTGGTGGTACAAGATAATAGACTCCATGGATCACGTTTTATTTTTGAACTAATACAAAGATACATGAAAATATTAAGTTAGATTTTTACAAGCTAGGCTTAGATTTATGCTCCAGATGACCATGACTAAAGATAGAGTGTCACAAAGAGAGATGGATTATTCATGTAAAGTTTTCTTCTGAAAACATATGCTTCTTTTATTCCAATAGAGATGCTTTTATCTGTTTCTTCAGAGAATTTGGGTCAATGCCTTTCAGTTTCCACCATTACTATTTGAGTTCATTTTTTTACAACGTCTTTCTTTATGAAAGTATAAGCCCCTGTGGCGCTACAGTTAACATTTTCTCCTAGTTTATATTCATTTTCACAGCATCATTCTAAAATACTGAACAAATGTATCTATTTAGACGTTTGTAAGTAACATCACATCAATCAAGTATTTGGTCACCATCGTGCCATAGGAATCCCATAATTCTTCCTCATTTTGATGCACAGTAAAAAGGAATTCAGAGGTAGAAGTAAGGTATAGAAATGTCATTTCATATAGATCAGTTCATACTTGTCAACTGACAGCAGGCAGCCAATGCAGGCACAATAAATCTAGGTTGAGTAATGGGAAAGCTGATGTTTGTCTACTCATCTGCCATTATTGTACTATGTTTCTGGGGCTATAGTAAAAAAAAATGGTTCTATCTGATTGTACATCTTAAAAACTTTTTTCTTCCAAGTGTCACGTGTACATTCTTGAAATTCAGCTTCTAAGAACAGCTCTAAAGTACTAAAGTTAACTACAAAATGTGTTTCTAGATGTGTCCATGTGCTCACTCCCCGTTTACCTCCCATAGTCTTGTATGGAGTATGCTTATGTGTGTTCTTGACCAGTGCCCCATACATATCCGTTATGCACCTAGGGTGGTGTTCTCAGTAATCGTGGCCACTTAGTGATGTACAATGGAGCTAAAAATCTGTCTCAGGTAATCTGGTCTCATTAAGGGAGTGATCTCCCCTGTGATATCCTTTTGGAAAAGTGTCACTGTATTACTATATCCTTGACCTAGGACAACTCATAAAGTCCCATGGCTTCCAGTACCACCTGTATGCAGATGACACTCAGATCTACCTCTCTGGCCCAGATGTCACCTCTCTGCTGGCCAGAATCCCAGAGTGTCTATCAGCCATATCCTCGCAAGACATCACAAATCTTGCAAGACATCGGCACTATCTTCAATGGAGCATGATGACCAGCTCCACTGCACAGGTGCCAGATTTCCAGCCCCACAATGTGAATACATCATAACACACTGCGGGGTGGGATCTGGGGCCTCAGCTACACAAAGGTGCCAGTGATGTCATGACAAGGAGAAGAGGCAGCGCCCGAGGCAAGACAGCGGATGATGGACGGCTGCGAGGCGGTTGAGTCAGGGGGAGAAAACATACCTCCCTGACTCAATAGAGGTATGGTGGTAAATTTATAAAAGTTATTATTTCAGCATTCCTAGGGATAATAAACATAAGAGCCACCTTCACAGAATGCAGCCTTAGTGCTGCTAAAGGTGGCTCTGTTACTTTAAAAGGCCCTGGGGGGTGACAGGTTCCATTTAAGAGGGTTGCTCAGCTGGAGCTCAGGTCCCCACCCCGCATGTTTGGCGCTCTTTAGAGAGCCAATGAACATGTAGAGATTGTCTGCTGTAATGCAGCAGTCATGTTCGTTGTGGCATTACAGTGATTGGCTGGCTGCACAGCGTCATCAGGTGTATTTCAGATCTGGCGCTGCAATGCTGGATCTGTGTGTGCAGGTGTCTGCATGTGTGTGGCTGTCTGTGTCTGTGTCTGTGTGTGTGTGCATGTGTCTGGGGTGTGTGGATGTCTGTGTGTGAGGTAACACTACTGGTACTGTCTGTCACAGCGCTGCGGCTGTGTGTGCGTCTGTCTGTGGGTATGTGTGTGGGTGTCTGTGTGTGCAGTAACGTTACCACCGGTAGTGTCGGTCACAGTGCTGCGTGTTGTGTTGGGCTGGTGGTTAGGAGCACTAGAAATGACCAGATGAGCAAACTAGCAATACAGGACGAGCTCTGGGAAGTGGGAGCTCTGCTGACCGCAACCCCTAATCCTATAAACAACAACTAGAAATAGCCGTGGAGCGTTCCTGACTCTGCCTAGACGCCTCTTCACAGCCTAAGAGCTAACTACCCCTAAAGATAGAAAATACAGCCTACCTTGCCTCAGAGAAATTCCCCAAAGAAATAAGCAGCCCCCACATATATTGACTGTGAGTTAAGATGGAAGTCACAAACACAGGAATGAAATAGGTTTCAGCATAGGAGGCCAGACTGAACTAAACAGACTGAGGATAGAAAAGGTATCTTTGCGGTCAGCATAAAAAACTAACAAAAAACCACGCAGAGTGTGCAAAAGAAAGCACCGCACCGACTCACGGCGCGGTGGTGCCACTCTGCATCCCAGAGCTTCCAGCTAACAAGATTAAATATAATAGCAAGCTGGACAAAAACACAATGGTAACAAATAAGCTAGCAGGGACTTAGCTTATGCTGAAGTAGACAGGTCATCTGAAAGATCCAAGAGAACTGAACCAGTACTAGGACATTGACAGCTGGCATCAAGTAACGATCTGAGTGGAGTTAAATAGAGCAGCCAGCCAAGACCTGAACGAGATCAGCTGGAGAAGGAATCTCAGAACCAGCAGCTCCACTCACAGCCACCAGAGGGAGTCCATGAACAGAACTCGCCGAAGTACCATTCATAACCACAGGAGGGAGCTCGAGAACAGAATTCACAACAGTACCCCCCCTTGAGGAGGGGTCACCGAACCCTCACCAGAGCCTCCAGGCCGCTCCGGACGAGCCAAATGAAAGGCACGAACAAGATCGGCAGCATGAACATCAGAGGCAACCACCCAGGAATTATCCTCCTGACTATAACCTTTCCACTTGACTATGTACTGTAGTTTCCGTCTCGAAATACGAGAATCCAAAATCTTCTCCACCACATACTCCAACTCCCCCTCAACCAACACCGGGGCAGGAGGATCAACGGAGGGAACCATAGGAGCCACATATCTCCGCAACAACGACCTATGGAACACATTATGGATGGCGAAAGAAGCTGGAAGGTCCAAACGAAATGACACAGGATTAATAATTTCAGAAATCTTATAAGGACCAATGAAATGAGGCTTAAACTTAGGAGACGAAACCTTCATAGGAACAAAACGAGAGGACAACCAAACCAAATCCCCAACATGAAGTCGGGGACCAACACAGCGACGGCGGTTAGCGAAACGTTGAGCCTTCTCCTGGGACAATGTCAAATTGTCCACTACATGAGTCCAAATTTGCTGCAACCTGTTCACCACAGAATCCACACCAAGACAGTCCAAAGGCTCAACCTGCCCTGAAGAAAAACGAGGGTGGAAACCAGAATTACAGAAAAAAGGCGAAACCAAAGTGGCCGAGCTGGCCCGATTATTAAGGGCGAACTCAGCCAAAGGCAAGAAGGACACCCAATCATCCTGATCAGCAGAAACAAAGCATCTCAGATATGTTTCCAAAGTCTGATTGGTTCGTTCGGTTTGGCCATTTGTCTGAGGATGGAAAGCTGAAGAAAAAGACAAATCAATGCCCATCTTAGCACAAAAGGACCGCCAAAATCTTGAAACAAACTGGGAACCTCTGTCCGACACGATGTTCTCCGGAATGCCATGTAAACGAACCACATGCTGGAAAAACAATGGAACCAAATCAGAGGAGGAAGGCAATTTAGGCAAAGGTACCAAATGGACCATCTTAGAGAAGCGATCACAAACCACCCAGATAACTGACATCCTCTGAGAGACAGGGAGATCTGAAATAAAATCCATGGAAATATGCGTCCAGGGCCTTTTCGGGACCAGCAAGGGCAAAAGCAACCCACTGGCACGAGAACAGCAGGGCTTAGCCCGAGCACAAGTCCCACAGGACTGCACAAAAGAACGCACATCTCGTGACAAGGAAGGCCACCAAAAGGATCTAGCCACCAAATCTCTGGTACCAAAGATTCCAGGATGACCAGCCAACACCGAACAATGAACCTCAGAGATAACTCTACTAGTCCATCTATCCGGGACAAACAGCTTCTCCGCTGGGCAACGGTCAGGTCTATCAGCCTGAAACTCCTGCAGCACCCGCCGCAAATCAGGGGAGAAGGCAGACAAAATTACCCCCTCTTTGGGAATACCAGCCGGCTCAGGAACTCCCGGAGAATCAGGCACAAAACTCCTTGAAAGGGCATCAACCTTCACATTCTTAGAACCCGGAAGGTACGAAACCACAAAATTGAAGCGGAGAAAAACAGTGACCATCGAGCCTGTCTAGGATTCAACCGCTTGGCAGACTCGAGATAAGTCAGATTCTTGTGATCCATCAAGACCACCATGCGATGTTTGGCTCCTTCAAGCCAATGTCGCCACTCCTCAAACGCCCTCTTCTGTCATGATTCCCCAATGGCATGGGAACATCAGAAACACAAAATAACAGACTAGCCCTCGGGTGATGGAAACGCAAGCTGACCGTGACCTAAATCTACCACACAACTAACAGTAGCCAGGAAGCATTCCTACGGCTGCCTAGATGCCATGCGCCAGCCGGAGAACTAACTACGCCTGGAAGAGGAAGGAACAGACCTGGCTTACCTCTAGTGAAATTCCCCAAAGATGATAGTAGCCCCCACATATATTAACGGTGAGTTCAGAGGAAAAGACATACACAGTATGAAGGTAGATTTAGCAAAGCGAGGTCCACTTACTAGATAGAGGAAGGATACAAAAGAGGACTTCACGGTCAGCTGAAAAACCCTTTCAAAAACCCATCCTGAAATTACTTTAAGACTCCTGTGTCAACTCATGACACAGGAGTGGCAATTTCAGTCCACAAGAGCTTCCAGTAACAGGAAATGACAAACTGTAAACTGGACAAAAAATACAAAACAAAAAGGACAAGAGTCCACTTAGCTGATCAGCAGACTGGTAGCAGGAACATGCAACTGAAAGACTCAGGTTACAATGATGACCGGCAAGGAAGTGACTGGAGAGCAAGGCTAAATAGGGAACTCCCAAAACTGATGGAAGCAGGTGAGCTGAGGCAGAAAAGAACACACAAGTCTCCAGTACCACCAGCCACCACTAGGGGAGCCCAAAAAGCGGACCACAACAGTACCCCCCCCTTAAGGAGGGGGCACCGAACCCTCACAAGAACCACCAGGGCGACCTGGATGAGCCCTATGAAAGGCACGAACCAAATCCGAGGCATGAACATCAGAGGCAGTTACCCAAGAATTATCTTCCTGACCATAGCCCTTCCATTTAACCAGATACTGGAGTCTCCGCCTGGAAATACGGGAGTCCAAGATCTTCTCTATAACATACTCCAATTCACCCTCAACCAGCACAGGAGCAGGAGGCTCAGCAGAAGGAACCACCGGCACCTCGTATCTCCGCAACAACGACCGATGGAACACATTATGGATAGCGAAAGATGCCGGGAGGTCCAAACGAAAGGAAACAGGGTTAATAATCTCCAAAATCCTATAGGGACCGATGAACCGAGGCTTAAATTTAGGAGAAGAAACCCTCATTGGGACAAAACGGGAAGACAACCACACCAAGTCCCCAACACGAAGGCGAGGACCAACCCGACGCTGGCGGTTAGCAAACCGCTGAGTCCTCTCCTGGGACAAATTCAAATTGTCCACCACTTGTTCCCAAATCCGATACAACCGATCCACCACAGCATCTACTCCAGGACAATCCGAAGACTCCGCCTGACCAGAAGAAAAACGGGGATGAAACCCCGAATTGCAAAAGAAAGGGGAAACCAAAGTGGCCGAACTAGCCCGATTATTAAGAGCAAACTCCGCCAACGGCAAAAAGGCAACCCAATCATCCTGATCCGCAGACACAAAACACCTCAAATACGTCTCCAAAGTCTGATTAGTTCGCTCCGTCTGGCCATTAGTCTGAGGATGGAAGGCAGACGAAAAAGACAAATCAATGCCCAACCTGGCACAGAATGCCCGCCAAAATCTAGAAACGAACTGGGTACCCCTATCAGAAACGATATTTTCAGGAATACCATGCAAGCGAACCACATTTTGAAAAAACAAAGGAACCAACTCAGACGAGGAAGGCAACTTTGGCAATGGCACCAAATGAACCATCTTAGAAAAACGGTCACACACCACCCAGATAACAGACATCCTCTGAGAGACAGGAAGATCAGAAATAAAGTCCATCGAGATGTGCGTCCAAGGCCTCTTCGGAATAGGCAAGGGCAACAACAACCCGCTAGCCCTAGAACAACAAGGCTTGGCCCGAGCACACACATCACAAGACTGCACAAAAACACGCACATCTCGAGACAGAGATGGCCACCAGAAGGATCTAGCCACCAAATCCCTGGTACCAAAAATTCCAGGATGACCCGCCAGCGTAGAAGAATGAACCTCCCAGATGACTCTACTGGTCCAATCATCAGGAACAAACAGTCTACCAGGTGGACAGCGATCAGGTCTATCCGCCTGAAACTCTTGCAAAGCACGTCGCAGATCTGGGGAAATAGCGGATAATATCACCCCATCCTTAAGGATACCTGTAGGTTCCGAATCACCAGGGGAATCAGGCTCAAAACTCCTAGAAAGGGCATCTGCCTTCACATTCTTAGAACCTGGTAGATATGAGACCACAAAATTAAACCGAGAGAAAAACAACGACCAGCGCGCCTGTCTAGGATTCAGGCACCTGGCAGACTCAAGATAAATCAGATTCTTGTGATCAGTCAAAACCACCACCTGATGTCTAGCACCCTCAAGCCAATGACGCCACTCCTCAAATGCCCACTTCATGGCCAAAAGCTCCCGATTACCGACATCATAATTTCTTTCGGCGGCAGAAAATTTTCGAGAAAAGAACGCACAAGGTCTCATCACTGAGCAATCGGAACTTTTCTGCGACAAAACCCCCCCCGCTCCGATCTCGGAAGCATCGACCTCAACCTGAAAGGGGAGAGAGACATCAGGCTGGCGCAACACAGGGGCAGACGAAAAGCGGCGCTTAAGTTCCCGAAAGGCCTCCACAGCGGCAGAGGACCAATTGGCAACATCAGCACCCTTCTTAGTCAAATCCGTAAGAGGCTTAGCAACACCAGAAAAACCAGTTATAAATCGACGATAAAAATTAGCAAAGCCCAAGAACTTCTGAAGACCCTTTAGAGAAGTAGGCTGCGTCCAGTCACAAATAGCCCGAACCTTGACAGGGTCCATCTCAACAGAAGAAGGGGAAAAAATGTACCCCAAAAAGGAAATCTTTTGAACCCCCAAAACACACTTAGAACCCTTTACACACAGAGAATTCTCCCGCAAGACCTGAAAAACCCTCCTGACCTGCTGAACATGAGACTCCCAGTCCTCAGAAAAAATCAAAATATCGTCCAAATACACAATCATAAATTTATCCAGATATTCACGGAAAATATCATGCATAAAGGACTGAAAAACTGAAGGTGCATTAGAAAGGCCGAAAGGCATTACCAAATACTCAAAGTGGCCCTCAGGCGTATTAAATGCGGTTTTCCACTCATCCCCTTGCTTAATTCGCACCAAATTATACGCCCCACGGAGATCAATCTTGGAGAACCACTTAGCCCCGCTTATGCGAGCAAACAAATCAGTAAGCAGCGGCAACGGATACTGATATTTGACAGTAATTTTATTCAGGAGTCGATAATCAATACAAGGCCTCAGCGAGCCATCCTTTTTAGAGACAAAGAAAAACCCAGCTCCTAAAGGTGATGAAGAAGGACGAATATGTCCCTTTTCCAGGGACTCCTTAACATACTCTCGCATGGCAGCATGCTCAGGTACAGATAGGTTAAACAAACGACCCTTTGGAAATTTACTGCCTGGAATCAGATCTATGACGCAATCACACTCTCTGTGGGGAGGGAGAGAACCAATTTTAGGCTCTTCAAAAATATCCCCAAAATCCGACAAAAATGCCGGAACCTCAGAGGGAATAGATGACGAGATAGAAATCAAAGGTATGTCCCCATGAGCCCCCCGACATCCCCAGCTTAACACAGACATAGTTTTCCAGTCCAGTACTGGGTTATGAGATTGCAACCATGGTAATCCAAGCACTAACACATCATGTAAATTATGCAACACGAGGAAGCGAATCATCTCCTGATGGTCTGGAGTCATACGCATAGTCACTTGCGTCCAGAACTGTGGTCTATTACAAGCCAGAGGTGTAGAATCAATACCCTTCAGAGGTATAGGAACTTCCAGAGGCTCCAAATCAAACCCACAGCGCCTGGCGAAGGACCAATCCATGAGACTCAGAGCGGCACCAGAGTCCACATAGGCATCCACGGTAATAACTGATAATGAACAAATCAGAGTTACAGACAGAAGAAATTTAGACTGTAAAGTGCCAATAGAAACAGACTTGTCAACCTTCCTAGTACGTTTAGAGCATGCTGATATAACATGCGCGGAATCACCACAGTAGAAGCACAAGCCATTTTTGCGCCTATAATTCTGCCGCTCGCTTCTTGACAGAATTCTGTCACATTGCATTTTCTCTGGCGTCCCTTCAGAAGATACCGCCAAATGGTGCACGGGTTTGCGCTCCCGCAAACGCCGATCAATCTGAATCGCCATTGTGATGGACTCATTCAGACCTGTGGGCGTAGGAAACCCCACCATGACATCCTTAACGGCATCAGAAAGGCCTTCTCTGAAAATTGCCGCTAGGGCACACTCATTCCACTGAGTAAGCACAGACCATTTACGAAATTTTTGGCAGTATATCTCAGCTTCATCTTGCCCTTGAGACAGGGCTATTAAAGCTTTTTCAGCTTGAATCTCCAAATTAGGTTCCTCATACAGCAACCCTAAAGCCAGAAAAAACGCATCCACATTGAGCAACGCAGGATCCCCTGGTGTCAATGAAAATGCCCAATTTTGAGGGTCACCTCGCAGCAAAGAAATCACAATCTTAACCTGCTGAACAGGATCTCCAGAAGAGTGAGGTCTGAGAGAAAGGAATAATTTACAATTACATTTGAAATTCTGAAACCGAGATCTATCTCCGGAAAATACCTCTGGTGTAGGAATCTTAGGTTCAGAAATAGGAGTACGTATAACATAATCTTGTAAATTCTGAACCTTCGTAGCAAGATTATTTAAACCTGCAGCCAAACTCTGAGAGTCCATCCTTAAACCGGAGAGATCAGAGCCATTCAAGGATTAGAAGGAGAGAAAGGCAAGGCTGTAAATAGAGCAGAAATACAACTGAGCCAACTAAGTAGCAAACATGTGAGGAAAAAAAAAAAATCTACAGACTTCTTTTACTCTCCTTTCTTCTGCCAATTACTTTAACAGTGGCCGGTCATACTGTCATGATTCCCCAATGGCATGGGAACATCAGAAACACAAAATAACAGACTAGCCCTCGGGTGATGGAAACTCAAGCTGACCGTGACCTAAATCTACCACACAACTAACAGTAGCCAGGAAGCATTCCTACGGCTGCCTAGATGCCATGCGCCAGCCGGAGAACTAACTACGCCTGGAAGAGGAAGGAACAGACCTGGCTTACCTCTAGTGAAATTCCCCAAAGATGATAGTAGCCCCCACATATATTAACGGTGAGTTCAGAGGAAAAGACATACACAGTATGAAGGTAGATTTAGCAAAGCGAGGTCCACTTACTAGATAGAGGAAGGATACAAAAGAGGACTTCACGGTCAGCTGAAAAACCCTTTCAAAAACCCATCCTGAAATTACTTTAAGACTCCTGTGTCAACTCATGACACAGGAGTGGCAATTTCAGTCCACAAGAGCTTCCAGTAACAGGAAATGACAAACTGTAAACTGGACAAAAAATACAAAACAAAAAGGACAAGAGTCCACTTAGCTGATCAGCAGACTGGTAGCAGGAACATGCAACTGAAAGACTCAGGTTACAATGATGACCGGCAAGGAAGTGACTGGAGAGCAAGGCTAAATAGGGAACTCCCAAAACTGATGGAAGCAGGTGAGCTGAGGCAGAAAAGAACACACAAGTCTCCAGTACCACCAGCCACCACTAGGGGAGCCCAAAAAGCGGACCACAACACTCTTCATAGCCAACAATTCTCGATTACCCACATCATAATTGCGCTCAGCAGGCGAAAACTTTCTAGAAAAGAAAGCACATGGTTTCATCACAGAGCCATCAGAACCTCTTTGAGACAAAACAGCCCCTGCTCCAATCTCAGAAGCATCCACCTCGACCTGAAACGGGAGCGAAACATCTGGCTGACACAACACAGGGGCAGAAGAAAAACGACGCTTCAGCTCCTGAAAAGCCCCAATGGCCGCAGAGGACCAATTGACCACATCAGCACCTTTCTTGGTTAAATCAGTCAATGGTTTAACAACACTAGAAAAATTAGCGATGAAGCGACGGTAAAAATTAGCAAAGCCCAGAAATTTCTGAAGGCTCTTCACAGAAGTAGGCTGAGTCCAGTCATAAATGGCCTGAACTTTAACAGGGTCCATCTCAATAGTAGAAGGGGAAAAAATGAAGCCCAAAAATGAAACCTTCTGAACTCCAAAGAGACATTTAGACCCCTTCACAAACAAGGAATGAGCACGAAGGACCTGGAACACCATTCTGACCTGCTTCACATGAGACTCCCAATCGTCCGAAAAGACCAAAATATCATCCAAATATACAATCATGAATCTATCCAGGTACTTTTGGAAGATGTCATGCATAAAGGACTGAAACACAGATGGAGCATTAGAAAGCCCGAATGGCATCACCAAGTACTCAAAATGGCCCTCGGGCGTATTAAATGCTGTTTTCCATTCGTCGCCCCGTTTAATGCGCTCAAGATTATACGCCCCTCGAAGATCTATCTTGGTGAACCAGCTAGCTCCCTTAATCCGAGCAAACAAATCAGACAGTAGCGGCAAAGGGTACTGAAATTTGACGGTGATTTTATTAAGAAGGCGGTAATGTATACAAGGTCTCAGAGAACCATCCTTCTTGGCCACAAAAAAGAACCCTGCTCCCAACGGTGACGACGACGGGCGAATATGCCCTTTCTCCAAGGACTCCTTTATATAACTCCGCATTGCAGCGTGTTCTGGCACAGATAAATTGAACAGTCGGCCCTTCGGAAACTTACTACCAGGAATCAAATTAATAGCACAATCGCAATCCCTATGAGGAGGTAGGGCACTGGATTTGGGCTCATCAAATACATCCCGGTAATCTGACAAGAACTCAGGGACTTCAGAAGGATGGGAGGACGAAATAGACAACAATGGGACATCCCCATGTACCCCTTGACAACCCCAACTGGATACAGACATTGATTTCCAATCTAATACAGGATTATGGACCTGTAGCCATGGCAAACCCAAAACGACCACATCATGCAGATTATGCAACACCAAAAAGCGAATATCCTCCTGATGAGCAGGAGCCATGCACATGGTCAATTGAGTCCAGTACTGAGGCTTATTCTTGGCCAAAGGTGTAGCATCAATTCCTCTCAATGGAATAGGATACTGCAAGGGCTCCAAGAAAAAACCACAGCGCCTGGCAAACTCCAAGTCCATCAAATTCAGGGCAGCGCCTGAATCCACAAATGCCATAACAGAATAGGACGACAAAGAGCAAATCAGAGTAACGGACAAAAGAAATTTTGGCTGTACCGTACCAATGGTGGCAGACCTAGCGAACCGTTTAGTGCACTTAGGACAATCAGAGATAGCATGAGTGGAGTCACCACAGTAAAAACACAGCCCATTCTGACGTCTGTATTCTTGCCGTTCAGCTCTGGTCAAGGTCCCATCACATTGCATAGGCTCAGGCTTCTGCTCAGGAAACACCGCCAAATGGTGCACATTTTTGCGCTCACGTAAGCGTCGATCGATCTGAATGGCCAAGGACATAGACTCATTCAGACCAGCAGGCATGGGGAATCCCACCATAACATCCTTAAGGGCTTCAGAAAAACCCTTTCTGAAAATTGCAGCCAGGGCAGGCACACTCATTCCACTGAGTAAGCACAGACCACTTTCTGAACTTCTGACAATATACCTCCGCGTCATCCTGACCCTGACACAAAGCCAGCAAAATTTTCTCTGCCTGATCCACTGAATCTGGTTCATCATAAAGCAATCCAAGCGCCAGAAAAAATGCATCTACATTACGCAATGCAGGATCTTCTGGCGCAAGGGAAAATGCCCAGTCCTGAGGGTCGCCACGTAGCAAAGAAATAATGATTTTTACTTGCTGAATGGGGTCACCAGAGGAGCGGGGTTTCAAAGCAAAAAACAGTCTACAATTATTTTTAAAATTCAGGAACTTAGATCTATCCCCAGAAAACAAATCAGGAATTGGAATTCTGGGTTCCAACATCGGGTTCTGAACTACATAATCTTGAATGCTTTGTACCCTTGCAGTGAGTTGATCCACACAAGAGGACAGACCTTGAATGTCCATATCTACACCTGTGTCCTGAACCACCCAGAGGTTAAGGGGAAAAGAAATACAAAACACACTGCAGAGAAAAAAAAATGGTCTCAGAACTTCTCTTATCCCTCTATTGAGATGCATTAACACTTTGTGGGCCAGCTGTACTGTTATGTTGGGCTGGTGGTTAGGAGCACTAGAAATGACCAGATGAGCAAACTAGCAATACAGGACGAGCTCTGGGAAGTGGGAGCTCTGCTGACCGCAACCCCTAATCCTATAAACAACAACTAGAAATAGCCGTGGAGCGTTCCTGACTCTGCCTAGACGCCTCTTCACAGCCTAAGAGCTAACTACCCCTAAAGATAGAAAATACAGCCTACCTTGCCTCAGAGAAATTCCCCAAAGAAATAAGCAGCCCCCACATATATTGACTGTGAGTTAAGATGGAAGTCACAAACACAGGAATGAAATAGGTTTCAGCATAGGAGGCCAGACTGAACTAAACAGACTGAGGATAGAAAAGGTATCTTTGCGGTCAGCATAAAAAACTAACAAAAAACCACGCAGAGTGTGCAAAAGAAACCACCGCACCGACTCACGGCGCGGTGGTGCCACTCTGCATCCCAGAGCTTCCAGCTAACAAGATTAAATATAATAGCAAGCTGGACAAAAACATAATGGTAACAAATAAGCTAGCAGGGACTTAGCTTATGCTGAAGTAGACAGGTCATCTGAAAGATCCAAGAGAACTGAACCAGTACTAGGACATTGACAGCTGGCATCAAGTAACGATCTGAGTGGAGTTAAATAGAGCAGCCAGCCAAGACCTGAATGAGATCAGCTGGAGAAGGAGTCTCAGAACCAGCAGCTCCACTCACAGCCACCAAAGGGAGTCCATGAACAGAACTCGCCATAGTACCATTCATAACCACAGGAGGGAGCTCGAGAACAGAATTCACAACAGCTGCGGGATCATGCTGGCAGATGTCAGCGTGATTCCGCAGCTGACTGTGACCTGCAGCAGTGAAGCAGGCTTGGCCCAATGAGACTTCTACTCCCATCGGTCTATGTGTGGTGTCACTGATAACAGTGACAGCAGGTGCCACTGATGGGAAAGTAGTATCATCTGCCAGCACCTGGGCCTATGAGACTACTGCTCCTGTCCGGCTATGTCTGGTGTCATGGATAACAGTGACAGCAGGTGCCGCTGAAGGGAGAGTAGTATCATCTGCCAGCGCCTGGGCCTATGAGACTACTGCTCCCATCAGGCTATCTCTGGTGTCACTGATAACAGTGACAACAGGTGACGCTAATGGGAGAGTAGTATCATCTGCCGGCACCTGTGCTCACTGTTAACAAAAAAAAGTAAAATTACATACATATTCATTGTTCACATATTACATACAGTACATATTAATATAGAAATAAAAATCCATTATACTCGCCGCACACAAAATCCCCAATGCTCTTGTCTCCTAGAAATAAAGCAAAATAATAAACCAACATATGTTTAAAAAAGAAAAAAATGCGGCAGCACTCACCACTGCGGTGAAGAGACGATCCTTTATTCAGCAGTCAAAACTTGAAGACAACATCTTCACGGCAACGGGGGTATGTGCATAAAGGAAGAGGTGAGCAGGGAACGACGACGGCAACCGTTTCGCGCTAAGCACAGCGCTTCTACGGGTCTGATGGGCTGGGAAGTGACGCCAGTAGAAATAGGTTGGTCAGGTGAACCATCCCACTCCCACTACACGCCCACTCCCCTGGCCCATCAAATAACACATAAACAACACATTAAAAACACAACAATGTGAATATTAAAATCAAATACAAAAAAGCTCTGGAAAAATTGATGAAATGCATGGCAAATAGCTATAAATAGAAAATACCTTTAACGTGATACAATCTCATAGTCACATGACCTCTATAAGAGGAACGCTATACATGTTTCTTAATGGGACAGGGGGCAAGCTGAACAATCATCCCGCCAAGACTGGGAATATAAATAATGTACAAAAAATGCTAGAAAAGGCTACAAAACCACTATAAAAAAACGGACATATCAATCTTGTCGTTGAAGCCAGGCGGTCCCGCGGCTTTAGTCCGCATGATCCACCGTGCTTCTTGTCTGAGAAGGAACCTGTGTAAATCACCTCCTCGTGCGGATGGTGTTACCCTTTCGATCCCTGCGAAAGTGAGGACCTCTGGTTTGCCATCATGAATTTATCGTACATGTTTGATCAATCTCGGTACCCCTTTTCCAGTATGGATGGATCTAAGATGCTCTCTGAAACGTATAAATAACTGACGTTTCGTTTTGCCTATGTAAAACCTCTTGCAAGGACAGAACATGACGTAAACGACATAGTCCGTCCTGCAAGAGATATAATGTCGGATACTATGACTTATAGGACCAATGTTCAGGGTCTGGCCTGTGATGTGACTGCTGCAATAATTGCAGTGACCGCAGCGTCACTTACGACTCTAAGGAACCTAGTACAGTCAATAATGTTCCAAAAGAATCTCGTTTTAATTTTTGCTTCCGTTTTGGTCCTTTGGATCAGGAGATAAGAGCGTCCATTAGGAGACATTGGCACGTTCTAGAACAAGATAGGGACCTATCAACTAGAGCTTCTAGTGGTCCATTAATTTCTAGTAAACGAAGCACTCGCATCAGGGACATTTTGGTCCATAATCAGACACTAGGCCCACAGAGAAATTGGTTACAACGGTCATCTCTAAAAGGAAATTTTCGCTGCGGTCACTGCAATTATTGCAGCAGTCACATCACAGGCCAGACCCTGAACATTGGTCCTATAAGTCATAGTGTCCGACATTATATCTCTTGCAGGACGGACTATGTCGTTTACGTCATGTTCTGTCCTTGCAAGAGGTTTTACATAGGCAAAACGAAACGTCAGTTATTTATACGTTTCAGAGAGCATCTTAGATCCATCCATACTGGAAAAGGGGTACCGAGATTGATCAAACATGTACGAGAAATTAATGATGGCAAACCAGAGGTCCTCACTTTCGCAGGGATCGAAAGGGTAACACCATCCGCACGAGGAGGTGACTTACACAGGTTCCTTCTCAGACAAGAAGCACGGTGGATCATGCGGACTAAAGCCGCGGGACCGCCTGGCTTCAACGACAAGATTGATATGTCCGTTTTTTTATAGTGGTTTTGTAGCCTTTTCTAGCATTTTTTGTACATTATTTATATTCCCAGTCTTGGAGGGATGATTGTTCAGCTTGCCCCCTGTCCCATTAAGAAACATGTATAGCGTTCCTCTTATAGAGGTCATGTGACTATGAGATTGTATCACGTTAAAGGTATTTTCTATTTATAGCTATTTGCCATGCATTTCATCAATTTTTCCAGAGCTTTTTTGTATTTGATTTTAATATTCACATTGTTGTGTTTTTAATGTGTTGTTTATGTGTTATTTGATGGGCTAGGGGAGTGGGCGTGTAGTGGGAGTGGGATGGTTCACCTGACCAACCTATTTCTACTGGCGTCACTTCCCAGCCCATCCGACCCGTAGAAGCGCTGTGCTTAGCGCGAAACGGTTGCCGTCGTCGTTCCCTGCTCACCTCTTCCTTTATGCACATACCTCCGTTGCCGTGAAGATGTTGTCTTCAAGTTTTGACTGCTGAATAAAGGATCGTCTCTTCATCGCAGTGGTGAGTGCTGCCGCATTTTTTTTCTTTTTTAAACATTCGTACAGACTTTATTTCCTGCGAGCACCGCCCATACTTTCTGAGGAGTATTCATCCATTCATTTACACCGCAAGTGAACGATTTGTTTCCTCGCTCAAATCACATTGGCTGTGCGGCTTTATTTTTTCTTTTTCTTTGTTGACAATAAACCAACATATACTCCCTGTCCGCCATAGTCCAAGGTAATCCAGATTGTCCCACGGTGATCTCAAGTGTAGAACAGTCACATCGGGAGATGTGACCACTCTACCCAACCGGCGTTATACTGACAGGAGCTAATCGCCCTGGCGGTTTATCAGCTGATCGGCTCCGAGGCTGTCACTTATGGCACTGCTGCATGGGAAAGTTGTCACACAGTTACTGCCGTTCAGTGAGATCTCTGGATTAATGAACTCAGGTGAACTCTCATTGCAGCTCCGTGATACACTGCGGGAGATAATAGCTCCTGTCAGTGTATTATCGGAGGCCGGGTAGAGCAGTCACATCTCCCGATGTGACTGTTCTACAAGTGAGAACGTCATGGGACAGTCGGTAAATGGACTACAGCGGACGGGGAGAATTATATGTTGGATTCTTATTTTATTTTTGTTGCAGGAGATCAAGGGAGTCGAGATTAGATGATACAGTAAGTATACTTATAGATGCTTCTTCATTACTAAGCCGTGGGCTTGAAGTAACCGGACAATACAAAGGTGACATTAACCCCACAAATATTACCCCACTTGCCACCACTACAGGGCAAGTGGGAAAAGCAAGGCTAAGTGCCCGAATTGGCGCATCTATAAGATGCGCCATTTCTGGGGTGGCTGAGAGCTGATGTTTTTAGCCTTGGGGGGCCAATATCCATGGCCCCTTCCCAGGCTATTAATATCATCCCGCAGCTGTCTGCCTAGCCTTTGCTGGTTTGATTTTATAGGGGGACCCTATGTCAAATATTTTCTGAGATTCCCCTGTAAAATAGCCAGTAAAGGCTACGCAAACATCTGTGAGCTGATATTAATAGCCTGGGAAACTTTTATGGCTATTGGCTCCTTCCCAGAATATTAACATCAGCCCTCAGCCGTTGGCTGTCCCTCTGCTGGATATGAAAATTACGTGGGAGACCATGCAATTTTTTTAATGTTTTGAAAAATAAACAAATATTGAAAATATTCTGAAAAATTCCCATGCTAGAGTTCATATGAGGTTATGCCAGCAAGGGGTGCAGCACCGCAAGTCTAGGTAGCTATGTTCCCCTGCATTCCATTCATTCCCCAGTTTTTATAGCTGTATTAGCAGGCTCCTGGTTGTAAAATTATATAACACCTTCAGATGGATTTACATTGTGGGACATGACTGTACAGCGGACAGCTATGGGATATTGTTGTTTTTTTATTTAACTGTTTTCAGAAGACAATGGTCGTCATTTGGATTGAGCATATAATAAAGCTATTACAGCACCATGTGTATTTACTGTATGTCATTAAAATACTTTTTCCTAATGTGTGTGTTTTTTAACCCTTTATTAATATTGAATTAATAATGGATAGGTGTCTTATTAACACTTCTCCATTATTAACCAGGCTTAATGTCACCTTACATTAGCAAGGTGACATTAACCCTTTATTACCCCATATTCCCTGCAACTCAGGAGTGGGAAGAGAGAGGCTGAGTGCCAGAATAGGCGCATCTTACAGATGCGCCTTTTCTGGGGTGGCTGGGGGCAGATGTTTTTTGCCAGGGGGGCAATAACCATGGTCCCTCTTTAGGCTATTAATATCATCCCTCAGTCACTAGCTTTCCCACTCTGGTGGAGAAAATTGCACAGGAGCCCACGTCAGTTTTTTCTGTGATTTAACTCTTTATTTTAACACATAGAGCTCCAAAATTTTGCACACACGCACTACTAACATTATTAGTGAGGAATATGTAAAAATATAAGGCATATGAAATGGTTTACTGTATGTAAACCATGTCTCATATCCTGTCGGGTTTGAAAAGGAGATAGCAAAAGCAGGCAATTGAATTACCGGCTTTTCTGCTATCTAGTTCTGTATTAAAAATATATATATGTATATATATCTACCTATACTATGTGTAGACATTTATTTTATCTATTCTATTCTAACCTGTCAGTGGGATTTCACTGAATTACCGGCTTTTCTATAGAACACCGGTGCGTATTTCTCACAAGTCACAAACATGGTCCATGTGTAATCCATATTTTTCTCGCCCCCATAGACTTTGCTTGGCAGATTTTTTGCACAATACGCTGACAAACGCAGCATGCTGCAATGTTTTTCAGCCTGTAAAATACGGCTGAGAAATATAGGCCAGATAGGAGCTGCCCCACAAAGAAACATTGGTCAGTGTGAAATGCGTTTTTTTTGCGCCTCTCATACGTCCGTATTCCTCTCTAGTGTGACCCCGGCCTCCGTGTCAAAATGGCGCTAAAACAAAATGGAGAGGGACATGTGATTTCAGCAGCCAATGACACAAGCCGTTGTGTCAGGACATTGTGGGTGTTTTCTAAACCCTGATTAGATAGCCGCAATGTGCACACATAAAGTTAGAAAAAAAATGATCGTTTACAAGAACGCCGTGCCTTTGCACTCTGCAAACACCCTCCCCTCATCAAACACGTGCCAAATGCTCATGATATATCACCATTATCATTGCTAAAGTGCTGAAAATACTTTTGCAGCAATGCAAATATTTTCCTGCACTTTTACCAAATGTTACCGATTTTTTCTGATTCTGCAAAATTTTACTTGTGTTTCTGATCATGAATCCGAAAGTGCCATATTCGTGCAAAATTTATGTTTGGCGATCATTTTCCAAACAAATTCGCTCATAACTATTTATGAACTATTTTGTGTGACATACAGCATCTTTCTGATTTAAGGGCATAAAAATTACAAGTTTCAAAATTGCAAAATTTTCTAAATTTTCACCAAATTTCCATTTTTTTCATAAATAAATGCAAGTCACATAGAAGAAATTTAACCACTATCATTGTTAGGGTTTTGGCGGAATGCACCAAATATATTAACATAAATGCGTTTGCAACCCGGGGTCCACCGTGCAGGAGTAAACCCGCTGCTAGTAACAGACGGTACTATATGGTGGTATAAGTGAACTCTGTTACTTCACAGAGTCACTTAAGACAAGAGAACGCTGTGCCCTGTTAACCTTACAGAGGAACACAGCTACCAAATAGAGTGAACAGTGGTCATGCAGTCAGAATAGCACACGCAAAACTCCTCACCGGAGGTGCCGGTATTCTAGGGGCTCATTTCAGCCGGGCCCTGAATCCACTCACACAAAACTCCTCACCAGAGGTTCCGGTATTCTAGGGGCTTATTTCAGCCAAACCCTGAAACCAAATACATATTACCACATTGGCGCTTAACACATAACTTAGTTGATACTAGCGCATGGCCGTGCGGCCATGCGAACCTTTTATAGCTGCAGCAACTTCAGGACCTTCCTAGAAGACCAATGGGAGCTGCTACAGTACCTGAGCCACTTCAAGACCTTCCTAGAGGACCAATGGGAGCTGCTGTAGTACCTGAGCATGTGACCCCCGACCTCCAATGAAAGGTCTTAACCCGGGCATGCTCAGAATGGGAAAAGCAGGACTTAGTCCCAGAGACGTCTGCTTGCCACTGACCAGTACTGGCTACAATGGCTGAGCCTGGAAAGGCAGCAGTAACCATCCGCACCATATCAAGCTGAGCCAGGCGCTGGGAACGATGTCTCAGCTGAGCAGGCTCCACTGCGGCTGGAGAAGAATGGAAGACCACGGCGGAGATGGTTCGAGATTCCACCTGTGCAGAGGCAGGAACTCGACCCCTAACATTACCCCCCTCCTTGGACCTCGCTATGCTTGAAGGCCGCAATGAACTGCAGAGCTCGAATGTGCAAAGCAGGTTCCCAAAACCTGTCCTCTGGACCATAACCCTTCCAGTCCACCAAATAAAATTTCTTACCACGTACCACCTTGCACCCCAAAACAGCGTTCACCTCGTAATCGTCCGTAGACGAACCCAATGTCCCAGCAGATGACTTGGAAAACCGGGACATGTATACGGGCTTCAAGAGGGACACATGAAAGGTGTCGGTGATACCTAGGCGTGGAGGAAGTGCCAGACGGTAGATCACAGGGTTAACCTGTTTGAGGACCTTGAAGGGACCCAAGCAGCGAGGTGCAAACTTAGTGACCTCAACATGCAGCCTGATGTTACGGGCGGAGGCCACACTAAGTCGTTAGGAGCAAAAGTCAGAGCGGGGCGCAGATGAGCATCGGCGGAGGACCTCATTCTCTCCTTGGAGGCCCGAATGGCATCCTGAGTGTGATCCCAAATGTCCCGTGCCTCCACAGCCCAGTCTGCCACCCTGGAGTCGGCAGAAGACACGGGCATGGGCACAGGGACATGTGGATGCTGGCCGTAATTAAGTAGGAATGGAGTCTGACCGGTGGAGTCGGCTACGGCGTTAAGCACAAACTCCGCCCATGGTAGCAATGATGCCCAGTCATCCTGCCTAGTAGAAACAAAATTACGTAGATATGGTAGATATGTGACTAGAGTCTGGTTTGCCCTCTCTACCAACCCATTCGTCTCGGGATGATATGCTGAGGAGAGATTCAACTCAATGCTGAGTAGACGACAAAGCTCTCTCCAGAATCGAGATGCAAACTGGGGACCCTGGTCACTGACAATTTTGTCCGGCATACCGTGTAGGCAAAAGATATGTTTGATAAACATCGCTGCCAGCGCCCGTGCAGAAGGTAGCAGTGGAAGAGGCACCAAGTGCACCATTTTGGGAAAATGGTCGGTGATCACCCAAATAATGTTGCAGCTACGAGACTTGGGTAAGCCCACCACAAAATCCATCCCGACCCTCTACCAGGGCCTGTCCACCACCGGCAGGGGGTAAAGCACCCCAGCTGGCCATTGATGAGGAGACTTGTTCTTGGCACAGGAGACACCCCCCCAAGCATAGTCTGCTATGTCACGGGCCATATGCGGCCACCAGTATGTCCTCACCAGTAGCTCAGATGTCCTTTTGGACCCAAAATGTCCACCCACCCTGGACGAGTGAGCCCAAGAGAGAACCTCCGGATGCAGACTGGATGGTACAAAAGTCTTGCCTGGAGGAACAGACTCTAGCGAAACCGGGGCCACAGTTCTCAGACTCTCGGTAGGGACAATAAGCCAAGGCTCTTCTTCCTCTTCCTCAGATGATACAATGGAGCGAGAGAGAGCATCGGCACGAATGTTCTTCTCCCCGGAAAGGAAATGGAGGGTGAAAAGGAACCAGGAGAAGAACAAGGACCATCTGGCCTGGTGAGAATTTAACCGCTGGGCTGTCTGTAGGTAAACCAAATTCTTGTGGTCTGTAAATACTTGGAAAGGAAAGCGAGCCCCCTCCAAAAGATGTCTCCACTCAGAGAAGGCCAACTTCATTGCCAGCAACTCCCTGTCCCCGATGGAATAATTCCTCTCCGCTGGTGTGAAGGTCTTGGAAAAGAAGAAGCAAGGATGCTTTCGACATTGAGCATTCTTTTGAAAGAGAGCTGCTCCAGCACCAACAGAAGAGGCATCCACCTCCATTATTAACGGCTTATCTACATCGGGGCGATGTAGGATGGGAGCGCTAGCAAAATGGGACTTAATAGAAGCGAAGGCCTTGGAGACCTCATCAGACCACAATTTGGGATTTGCTCCCTTCTTGGTGAGGGCTACCAAGGGAGCTACCAAAAATGAGAAATGAGGAATGAACTGGCGATAATAGTTAATGAACCCCATAAAGCGCTGCACCGCTTTAAGAGAATGGGGTTCTTGCCAGTCCATCACAGCCTGTAGTTTGGCAGGGTCCATAGCCAATCCCTGGGTGGAGATGATATAGCCCAGGAAAGGTAAGGACTCCTGCTCAAACACACATTTCTCCAACTTGGCATAGAGGAAATTAGCTTGTAAGAGGTTGAAGTCTTTGCAAACATCTCTCCGGTGGGAGTCAATATCTGGAGAGTAGATGAGGATATCATCCAGATAGACTACGACCGAGGTGGAAAGCATATCCCGGAAGATATCGGACTTGGAAAATGGCTGGGGCATCACTGAGCCCAAAGGGTATCACTAGATATTCATAGTGCCCATCGCTGGTGTTAAAAGCCATGTTCCATTAGTCCCCCTCACAGATGCGAATCAGGTTGTAAGCACTCCGCAGATCTAGTTTAGTAAATACCCTTGCTCCCCGAAGCCTATCAAAGAGCTCAGATATCAGGTGCAGGGGATATTTATTCTTGACACTGATGGCGTTAAGACCCATGTAGACTATACATGGACGTAGTTTCCCATTCTTCCTCTGCAAGAAGAAGAACCCAGCCCCTGCAGGTGACACTGACTTCCTAATGAATCCCCTTGCCAAATTTTCCTGGATATACTGTGACATTGCCTCCATCTCTGGGAGAGATAACGGATAGACTCGACCCTGGGGAGGCTCAGCACCAGGCAATAGGTCTATAGGACAGTCATAGGGGCGGTGAGGCGGAATGGTCTCCGCAGCTCTCTTGGAGAACACATCAGCATAGGGCCAATATTGCTGCAGGAGAGAGGATAGATCTGCGGGTACCTCGGTAGTAGCAACCTGAATGCATTCCCTCTGACATCTACCCCAAGATCAACCCCATCCCAAAATTCTGCCTGTAGACCACTCAATATGAGGAGAGTGGAACCATAGCCAAGGTATCCCTAACAGGACCTCATCAATTCCCTCAGGAATGATGAGCAGAGATATAATCTCCTGGTGAGATGGTGACATGGACAGAATGAAAGGGATGGTCTGGTGTGTTATCTGAGAGAGCAGTGTCGACCCATTCACCACTCGTACGGTAACTGGTTGAGCTAGCATTACCAGAGGAATCACGTGACGATGGGCAAAGGCAGAAGACATAAAATTGTCCTCCTCCCCAGAATCACGCAGAGCTCTACCGAGTGGGAGAATGAGCCTATAGTAATTGTCCCCTTAAACGACAATTTGGAGGCAAACATCGCCGTGTCTAGTGTACCTCCACCTACTACCACTAGATGCAGACGTTTTCTCGACCGCTGGGGACATCTGGTGGCAAGATGTCCTGACTGCTGGCAAACATGACAGACCATGAATGCACGAGCAGTCCGGGACTTAGATCCCGCTCGTGACACTTCCATGGCCTCATGTGACTCAGGGACCAGGACCAGAGATTCCAGAGGTTTGGTGAAGGTGGGAGCCAGCTGAAACCTCTGCCTACACTGGGCTCGCTCTAACCTCCGCTCGTTAAAACGGAGGTCAATACGAGTGGACACAGTTATTAACTCCTCCAGTGTGGTGGGAATCTCCCTAGTGGCCAGAGCGTCCTTCACGTGGTCAGCCAGCCCCCTCCAAAATATAGGAATAAGGGCTTTATCCGACCATTCCAGCTCAGATGCTAGGGTACGGAAGTGGACGGCAAAATGGCTGACCAAGAACGAGCCCTAAGTCAATGCCAACAGTGGGAGCACCGTACCATGGGTGACTCCAGGTCCTAAAAAGACCAGTTTCAGAGTGCTCAGGAACAGCAGAGTACTCTGCACCACATGGTCGCCACGCTCCCACAGCGGCGTAGCCCACTCCAACACCCTGTCCGACAGGAGAGACACTATAAATCCCACCATTGCCCGCTCTGTGGGGAAACATGCAGCCAGAAGCTCGAGATGTATAGAGCACTGGTTCACGAAACCCCTACAAGATTTACTATCTTCAGAAAATTTAAATGGCAGCGGGAGGCGAGAAAGAGTCGGAACAGGGGGTGGAAGTGGACAAGGTTGCTGCAGCTACGCTAGCAGCCTGAACCGCAACTGCGGTAACATCCACTGCTGAGGTTGAGCGCTCGAGAGCCGCCAACCTACCCTCCAGCTGCTGGATGCACTGCAAATATTGCTGTTTATCCTCCATTTGCTAGCCAGACCCTTGCGCTAGTATTATGTTAGGGTTTAGTGGAATGCACCAAATATATATTTATAAAGTAGTAGGTGCGTTCGCAACCGGGGTCCATCGTGCAGGAGTAAACCCGCTGCTAGTAACAGATGGTACTATATGGCAGTATAAGTGAACTCTGTTACTTCACAGAGTCACTTAAGACAAGAGAACACTGTGCCCTGTTAACCTCACAGAGGAACACAGCTACCAAATAGAGTGAACAGTGGTCATGCAGTCAGAATATCACACGCAAAACTCCTCACCGAAGGTGCCGGTATTCAAGGGGCTTATTTCAGCCGGGCCCTTTAAGCTTTGTAGTATGTGTAGTCTTCAGTGATTTCTGACTTCAGTAGAGATATGTTTACTTGTGCAAATTGAAACAAGGAAAGCACTCACTGATCTGAAAAATCCTTACCTTTATTGAATCCTCATTAAAAAGAGTCCATGGCCGGGAACGTGAGGAATGGGGTTAGTGCGAGCAGGTCAGAACGTCGGCTGTTTCGCACTATGCCAGCGCTTCTACTGGTCCACCAGAGATATGTTTACTAAGAAAACCTGATGCATGTTCATTTAACTAACAATGGTGCAATATGTACTCCCCTCTAAATGACTGCTACACATGAGCATAATGTTTGGCCATATCACACAGCATGGTGTTACTTTTTACAATCAAAGATATAGCGTTTTTAAACGCTGTTTAAAGAAGCACACATCAAATTTTTTTCCTCTTAATATATTACAGTACTCATATTATAGAGCAATGTATACTTACAATTGCTCATTTTTCCTTTATACCCAGCTAATTCTTCTCTTTTCCATTAGGACCAGCTGAATTCTTCCAAACTCTATGTAGAAATGAGAGATCAATTGTCCCTGCATTACTCATAAGTCACAGCAAAAGTCCCTAACAGGAGGAGGAGGCAGCAGCTGCGTCAAGATTTAAAGAGGGGGATGATAACTATAAGTACAAAAAACTTCCTGTTTCTACATACAACAGAAAAAAGAAAATAATTAGCTGGCTAGAAGGGCAAAATGAGCAATTGTAAGTACTGTAGCAAAAGCACTGGTAAAGTACTGGAGGGGAAATATGTGTCACTATGCTTAATGACATCAGTGATATGAAACCCATAGTATTTTCCTGCAGCAAATTAATTGTGAGGATTTAGCTAAGTTACTTAAATGGGCTGTTTTTTATGTGGACATCCATAGAGTGGGTGGGAGAATGTCCACCTTATCTCCACCTGCAGAGCCGCCACTGCCATGTGCTGACATGACCTCTATGATGTCACAGTCATGTGTTCAGTCCCAGAGGGGAGGAGTCACATGGTCTGAGGCTTAAATAGCTGGGCTTCAGAGGCGGTCTTTGTTCAGCAAGACTGGAGAGAGGATCTTCAATGGTTTTTAGTGCTGAGGAGGAAAGACTGAACCTGTATTGCTCCAGAGCGGGATGTTACCTGCAAACATATGGACTCTTTTACCACATTTTGTTTTCTTTGTTGTTTTCCTGTTTTTGCCTGAAGGCTGTGTTTACTTTCCCCTTCTTGTTGGTTTATACTGCCATATAATAAACCAACCAAAGACATAAACAGACAGTGTTACTGTTTCAAACCTACGTGTACTGCCAAGTGAGTTGAACTACCTCAAGTGGTGCTTCGAATGCAGGCAACGTTTCGGGAACACCAGCAGCAGCTGTTGTCAAACCGAATGTCCTGGGTAAAGGAGGCCACAAGCCAATGAATGACGTCAGGCAAAATGGAGCACTTGCTTAAGCATCTGGTGAACGTGCAGCAGCAGCAAGATAAGTTGTTTATCAGCAGACGCAACATCAGCAGCAGCTCTAATAACAGCAGCAATACCAAAAGGACCAGTTCAGGTAGCAGCAGCAGATTGAGTTGCTTGCTAAGACTGTTTGTGGAAGACCAGAAGCACATTCGACAAGTCAAGGTGACAACACGTACATCAGGAAAGTGGTAAGATGAGCGATGCAGAAAATGAAGTGATTTAGAGGCATTTCTGACTGTTTTTGAGCAGGTAGCGGAGCAAGAGAAATGGCCACCAGACCAGTGGGCAGAAGTGCTGGCCTCTTATCTAACCGGTGAGCCCAGAAGGTTTATTATGACCTTGCCTTACAAGAAACCCTGGAACTTGTCCATATTTTTGCATGGATGGGTCTGCTCCATACCAGGGAACCCCTTTAATGAGCAAGGTAATGAGGGAGTTGTGTTTGGTCCTTCAGATTGCCCAGATGCAAACCTCAGTCTACCATTCACAAGCCCAAAAATCAAATGGACATGTTTTAGGTGGCACTGTAAAGTAATGAGGAATATGTATTCCACTATCTGGCTAACTATTTAGCATGAGGGAGGGACCACCCAAAAGTAACAGTAAGAGCTCTCCCAAATGTATGATACAGGGCCATCTGAGGGCCCTTACCAAACTCAGGTTTACAGAACCTGCTGGCTCTCTGCTAATTGTCAGTGAGGGCCACATAATGACATGGCGGTGATGGTGGATAAAGCCCAAAATTCAAATGGGCATGTTTTAGCTGGCACTGTAAAGTGATGGGGAATATGTATTCCACTATCTGGCTAACTATTTAGCATGAGGGAGGGACCTTACGAAAGTAGGAGTAAGGGTATGTGCACACGATGCAGATTTAGTGCAGAATTGGTGCAGAACTGCAGCAGATTTTTCTGCTGCAGAAACGCTGCAGAACTGCACTGTGATTTACAGTACAATGTAAATCAATGGGAAAAAAAAAAAGCTGTGCACATGGTGCAGAAAAATCTGCGCAGAAACGCTGCAGATTTCAAAGAAGTGCACGTCGCTTCTTTTGTGCAGTTCTGCAGCGTTTCTGCTGCAGATTTTTCTGCACCATGTGCACAGCTTTTTTTTTTCCCCATTGATTTACATTGTACTGCACAGAAACTGCATAGAAACTGCATAGAAACTGCATAGAATCTGCACAGAAACTGCACAGAAACTGCACAGAATCTGCGCAGAAACTGCATAGAATCTGCATAGAATCTGCATAGAAACTGCACAGAAACTGCATAGAATCTGCGCAGAAACTGCATAGAAACTGCATAGAAACTGCACAGAAACTGCATCAAATCTGCAGATGCAGATTTAGTGCAGAAAATTCTGCACCACATTTCCTACGTGTGCTCTTCCAAATGTATGATACAGGGCCACATGGGGCTCTTACCAAACTCAGATTTCATGGCACCTGCTGGCACTCTGCTAATTGTCAGTGAGGGCCGCATAATGACATGGCGGTGGTGGTGGATAAAGCCCAAAATTCAAATGGGCATGTTTTAGCTGGCACTGTAAATTGGTGGGGAATATGTATTCCACTATCTGGCTAACTATTTAGCATGAGGGAGGGACCTCACCAAAGCTGGAGTAAGAGCTCTCCCAAATGTATGATACAGGGCCATCTCATGGCCCTTACCAAACTCAGGTTTCACGGCATCTGCTGGCACTCTGCTAATTGTCAGCGAGGGCCGCATAATAACATGGTGGTGGACATTGGTGGTGGTGGTGGGCAAAGCCCAAAATTCAGGTGGGCATGTTTTAGCTGGCATTGTAAAGTGATGGGAAATATGTATTCCACTATATGGCTAACTATTTGGCATGAAGGAGGGTCCTCCCAACTGTTAAAATAAAAAATAAAGCCAAAATGTTCCATGTGAACATATGCTAAAGGGGAGGGTTTTTTTTTTCATTTTTATTTTGCATTATATACTTGTAATTATGAAGGTAATAATGCTTCTTAGCATTTTTCCCTTCAAAAAAAATTTGGTTTGGTAGGTCTTTTTAAAAATCCGTATAACCGGCGCAATAGTCTGACAGCATTAATCCCAGATACCATATGTGAGTCAGAAAGGCACGCAGACATCCTCTCCATGCTGTTCCTATTTAGGTTTAGCTATTTCCCATCCATTTCAGTTTTTTTTTCCCATGTCCCCAGACCTGTTTGTTGGGTCCAGCATAACATTTTTTGTCTTTCCCATTGACTTGCATTGGAATAGTTATTCGGTATGAATGCAAACATATTAGAAATTATTTGTGCCGATTTTCCCAAATACGAGTATTTCACTATTCGATCATCACTAGTGATAACTTGTTTTCACTCCATAATCCTTTTAAATGTTTATTTTACCAATGAAGAATTTGAGAAAAACTCATAATTGTTCAGCCTCTTTAAATGAATCATAGTATGATTTATTTAAAGGATATAGCTAAATTATATTAAACTCAATGCATCAAGTGTATGCAGTTAATCCAGTATATAGCAGGATACAAGGTTATAGGCAATACAAGTAAGTGTAACTATAATTAATAATCTTTTTTTTCTATTTATGAAAAATGAAGAAGAAAAACAGTATCATTGACAATGGATGCTTAAATCTTGCCTTTTCCACTGATATAGAGTCTAAGCAAGTCACTGCCTGGAAATCAAAATGGAAATCCATACTATTTATTCCATTGTATGTTTTGCTTGTGCTACATGCAGTTTTTTTTTACATTTGAATTAAAAATGAGCAATTTTGTGCTAATGGAATGGTGAAATTTTGTTAGGAGCACTCAAGAGACTGTAGGCCGAGACATACTGTTGCTAAGCAACCCAGTATAACGTGACATCTGGAAATGCACTATAAAGTCATTTAAAACTATAAGGGCTTTCCATTTAGAAAAATGGTTTGGGTTTGAGAAGTTGCATTATGCATGTGTGCCAAAATTGTCTCCATTTTCCTCATTTCTAGAAGTGCCTATAAAAACTTGCATGAGTATATCTGTCTCAGAATGGTTTTTATGTCATACCAAGTGTTATTGATGAGCACTAAGCCCTGCAAAGTCCAAAATTATTTTAAACCAATATTACTCCAAATCTTATCATGACTCCAGAATATTTCTTGTCTTATGTCATGTCCATCACTACAATAACATAATAGTTGATATTGACACAATTTAAAAATCTTTTTCATTATATTTTTAAATAATCAATTTCAAGCAGATCATGAAAATGAACAAAAATAGTGGAGATGAGCGGATTCATCCATGGAAGATTAAGTTTGAATCGAGTTTGCTGAAATTTGCAGTTTCATGAAAATTGGAACAATTTGAAATTCGATTTGCGTTTTGCAAAAATAAAACTTGCCTGGCACCATTTTCACACACTATTGAAGCATCAGAGAGCAGGATAAAGTCATCTTACATTGCCATTCGGCCTTTTTGATAATGCCCTGCAGCTACAAGAATATCTAAAGTACAGTGGTGGTCAATACCTGGGCCATCACAGATCAGCAGTCCCCAGAGGAGGAGTGTGTATGGCAAAGTTGTTTTCCATCTCCAGATTCATTGGGTAGGTCTCTCCCTTCTTTAGAGTGTAAGCTCTTATTGTCAGTGGGGTCATCCCATACTCTCTCTCTCTTATATAGAGTGTAAGCTATTATTATCAGCAGGATCCTCTCTTTCCTGTAGAGTGAAAGATCTTATGGTCGCCGAGGTTTTCCCTCTTGCCTATAAAGTATAAACCTTTATGGTCAGCTGGATTCTCTCTCTCCGTCCCTCCTGTAAAGTGTAATCTCTTATGGTCAACTGGGTCTTCTCTCACTCTCTCTCATCTCCCCTATGTATATTTTCTAAACAGAAGCTTTCCAGGACTGAGATTCATGCAAATTTATTTGAGTGGGGATCAACATTTTAGGGAAAATTTGGCGAAGTTGATGGATTCCAAATTCAAAAGGTGCGCTCATCTCTAAAAAAGCAATCCTAAAAATATAGTCTTGTGACTTTATTGAATAATAGAAAGTGATTTTTTAAAATATATTGTTAAACTAGCTGTTTCCAGCCAGCTAACACTTGGCATGCTCATTGCTAAGTGGTTGACTTACATAGAAAGGAAGTGCTGCGTGTGGTAATGTGTGGGGATGGAGCCTCGTGTGGTAATGTGGGGGGACGGAGCCTCGTGTGGTAATGTGGGGGGACGGAGCCTCGTGTGGTAATGTGTGAGGACAGAGCCTTGTGTGGTAATGTGTGAGGACGGAGCCTCGTGTGGTAATGTGTGGGGATGGAGCCTTGTGTGGTAATGTGTGGGGACGGAGCCTCCTGTGGTAATGTGTGAGGACGGAGCCTCGTATGGTAATGTGTGGGGACAGAGCCTCATGTGGTAATGTGTGGGGACGCAGCCTCATGTGGTAATGGGGTGGGGGCAGGATTATGTGTGGTAATGTGGTGGGGGCGGGATTGTGTGTGGTAATGTGTTGGTGGGGTGGGATTATGTGTGGTAATGTGGTGGGGGGCAGAATTGTGTGTGGTAATGTGGTGGGGGGGCGGGATTGTGTGTGGTAATGTGGTGGGGGTGGGATTATGTGTGGTGATGTGATGGGGGTGGGATTATGTGTGGTGATGTGGTGGGGGTGGGATTATGTGTGGTGATGGGGTGGGGGGGACATATTATGTGTGGTGATGTGGTGGGGGGCGGGATTATCTGTGGTAATGTGTTGGGGGGGCGGGATTATGTGCAGTAATGTGGTGGGGGGGCGGGATTATGTGTGGTGATGTGGTGGGGCGGGATTATGTGTGGTGATGTGGTGGGGGGCAGGATTGTGTGTGGTAATGGGATGGGGGTGGTATTATGTGTGGTAATGTGGTGGGGGGCGGGATTATGTGTGGTAATGGGGTGGGGGCAGGATTATGTGTGGTAATGTGGTGGGGGCAGGATTGTGTGTGGTAATGTGTTGGTGGGGTGGGATTATGTGTGGTAATGTGGTGGGGGGCAGAATTGTGTGTGGTAATGTGGTGGGGGGGCGGGATTGTGTGTGGTAATGTGGTGGGGGTGGGATTATGTGTGGTGATGTGATGGGGGCGGGATTATGTGTGGTGATGTGGTGGGGGTGGGATTATGTGTGGTGATGGGGTGGGGGGGATATATTATGTGTGGTGATGTGGTGGGGGGCGGGATTATCTGTGGTAATGTGTTGGGGGGGCGGGATTATGTGCAGTAATGTGGTGGGGGGTGGGATTATGTGTGGTAATGTGGTGGGGTGGGATTGTGTGCAGTAATGTGGGGGGGCAGGATTATGTGTGGTGATGTGGTGGGGGGCAGGATTATGTGTGGTAATGTGGGGGTGGGATTATGTGTGGTAACGTGGTGGGGGGCGGGATTGTGTGTGGTAATGGTATGGGGGCAGGATTGTGTGTGGTAATGTGGTGGGGGGCGGGATTATGTGTAGTAATGGGATGGGGCGGGATTGTGTGTGGTAATGTGGTGGGGGGCAGGATTATGTGTGGTAATGTGGTGGGGGGCAGGATTATGTGTGGTAATGTGGTGGGGGGCGGGATTGTGTGTGGTAATGTGGTGGGGGACGGGATTGTGTGTGGTAATGTGGTGGGGGGCGGGATTATGTGTGGTAATGTGGTGGGGGCGGGATTGTGTGTGGTAATGTGGTGGGGCGGGATTATGTGTGGTAATGGGATGGGGGGCAAGATTGTGTGTGGTAATGTGGTGGGGGGCAGGATTATGTGTGGCAATGTGGTGGGGGGCGGGATTATGTGTGGTAATGTGGTGGGGGGCGGGATTATGTGTGGTAATGTGGTGGGGGACGGGATTGTGTGTGGTAATGTGGTGGGGGACGGGATTGTGTGTGGTAATGTGGTGGGGGCGGAGCTACTGTGCAGGGGGCGGGATTAGTGAGTAATCACGATGCCTCTTATATATATAGATATATTTTTCTAAAATATTTTCTAACATTTGATACACTAAAGTTCTTCATAATTTTCTATAACTTTTAAATATATTGAGTGATAAACTCAAATATCAAAAGATGAAAATGTGTCCAGATGATTTAACAGGGAAGAAATACAGGAAGGGAAAAATGAACATCATCTTTTTACCAAAGGGAATGTTCATATGGAATTGAGCGGTGGAAATATCCATGTAGAAAAAAAAGATACAGTTTCAAATACAGATGCATGGAATTAAAATTTCTTCTTCCTTTATTTAAAATTACAAATGTATGTATAAAGGCAACATTGTATGGCACTTACGCATAGGTGCAATTGGAGATGAGGGGCAAAGAGGAGAATAAAAAAATGAATACATTTTAAATGTTGTATACGTTCTTAAACTTTATGCGTTCTTTGACGTGTTTTTATTCTCCTCTTCACCCCTCAACACCAATTATACCTGTGCCTGGGTGCCATACAGTGTTGCCTTTATATATTCATTTTTAATTATTAAATATTAGAGAGAAAGCCATTTTTTTTGGAAGTGCATTGAACAGCAAGATGGTTTGCTGTTGAGGAGAAAAAAAAAACTTTAAATCTTCAGCTTAGCGAGTGTGAGCGAGCTGAGTGTGACCTGAGCATAAGTGCGAACGGCGGTAAGTGTGACTTGTGATTCAGTGACTTTGGATTCAGGGAGTTTCCAAGGGAGGAATTACTGAATTGCTGTCTGTGTTTTATTGATACTTTGCATTTATTTTTTATTTAACATTTCTGTGTGGTGCAATCCCCATTAGGAAATGTGCTCCACTATTGTTAATGCCATCCAGTGCACATCTTGCCTCATGTATGCAGTCCTTGTTCAGCCGGTCGAGGGTGCATACTGCTGTGCGAGATGTGAGCACATTGAGCATTTGGAAACCCAGATTCTGAATCTAAATGTGCAGCTGGCAACACAGATCCATTGACAACATGGAAAGGAGTCTTCTGCTCCCTGAACAGATGCTCAATGGGATAGATGAGGGGGGATGGTAGGATGGATCTGCAGGACAGTGAGGCAGTTAGCTGGGTGACAGTTAGGAAGCAGGGTAGAGGGAAGAGTGCCAGGGAGGCTAGTCCTGATCTGGCACACCCCAATAAGTTTGCTAAGTTGGCGGATGAGGGGGGTGCCAGTACAGGGGTAGCACTGCTGCAGCCAGGCATGTCTTCTGAAAGCCGGAGGAGTGACTGCTACAGTAAGGAGGGAAATAGGAGAGCAGGGCAGGCCAGACAGGTGCTGGTAGTGGGGGACTCAATTATTAGGGGAACAGATATGGCAATCTGTCACAAAGACAGGGATCGTCGAACGGTGTGCTGCCTACCTGGTGCTCAAGTCCGACACATCTCTGATCGGCTTGACAGATTACTGGGAGGGGCTGGTGAGAACCCAGCGGTCATGGTGCACATTGACACAAATGACAAAGTTAGAGGTAGGTGGAAGGTCCGTAAAGATGATTTCAGGGAATTAGGCTGCAAGCTAAAAGCAAGGACCTCCAACGTGGTATTTTCTGAAATACTGCCTGTACCACGTGCCACGCCAGAGAGGCAACGGGAGATTAGGGAGGTTAATAAGTGGCTCAAGAATTGGTGTAGGAAGGAGGGGTTTGGGTTCCTGCAGAACTGGGCCGATTTCTCAGTTGGCTACAGGCTCTACGCTAGGGATGGGCTGCATCTCAATGGGGAAGGTGCAGCTGTGTTGGGGGACAAAATGGCTAGAAGGTTGGAGGAGTGTTTAAACTAGGGAATGGGGGGAGGGTATTCAATTTAAAGGAGGGGAAGATAGTGCAGATAGAGACCTGGGCACAAATAAGGAAGTTGGGGGTGGCGGTGACATGGGGGGTGGGGCTAGAACAGTTAATAATTTAAGAAAGAATAGAGGTACAGAGAGGAACATCAAGTGCATGTATACTAATGCCAGAAGCCTCGGCAACAAAATGGACGAATTAGAACTAATGTTGTTGGAGCATAATTATGACATGGTGGGGATATCTGAAACATGGCTGGATGAGAGCCATGACTGGGCTGTTAACTTGCAGGGCTATAGCCTTTTCAGAAATGACCATACAGATAAGCGAGGGGGAGGGGTGTCTGTATGTAAAATCATCCTTAAAACCCATCCTGCGTGATAATATAGGTGAATCTAATGAAAATGTAGAGTCCCTATGGGTGGAGATAAGGGGAGGGGGAAAAAAAAAATTACTGATAGGGGTTTGTTATAAATCTCCAAAAATAGTGGAAGCAATGGAGAATAACCTCATAAAGCAAATAGATGAAGCTGCGACTCAAGGAGAGGTCATTATTATGGGGGACTTCAACTACCCTGAAATAGATTGGGGAACAGAAACCTGCAGTTCCAGCAAAGGTAATCGGTTTTTGACAACTATGAGAGACAATTACCTTTCACAACTGGTTCAGGACCCAACAAGGAGGTGGGCACTGCTAGACCTAATATTAACCAACAGGCCAGACCGCATATCAAATATAAGGGTTGGGGGTCACTTGGGGAATAGTGATCACAAAATAATACTTTTTCATGTATCCTTTAATAAGATGGGTAGTAGGGGGGTTACAAGGACACTAAACTTCAGGAGGGCAAATTTCCAACAGATGAGAGATGATCTTGGTGCAATTAACTGGGACGATATCCTGAGACACAAAAATACACAAAGAAAATGGGAGACATTTATTAGCATCCTGGATAGGACCTGTGCACAGTATATACCGTATGGGAATAAACATACTAGAAATAGGAGGAAACCAATATGGCTAAATAGAGCTGTAAGGGGCGCAATAAGTGACAAAAAGAAAGCATTTAGAGAATGAAAGGAAGTAGGTAGTGAGGAGGCATTAAATAAATACAGAAAAATAAATAAATTCTGTAAAAAGCAAATTAAGGCAGCAAAGATTGAGACAGAGAGACTCATTGCCAGAGAGAGTAAAAATAATCCCAAAATATTCTTTAACTACGTAAATAGTAAGAAACTAAAAAATGATAGTGTTGGCCCCCTTAAAAATAGTCTGGGGGAAATGGTGGATGAGGATGAGGAAAAAGCCAATATGCTAAATGACTTTTTTTCATCAGTATTTACACAAGAAAATTCCATGGCAGACAATATGACTAGTGATAAAAATTCCCCATTAAATGTCACCTGCTTAACCCAGCAGGAAGTACGGCGGCGTCTAAAAATCACTAAAATTGACAAATCTCCGGGCCCGGATGGGATACACCCCCGAGTACTGCAGGAACTAAGTACAGTCATTGATAGACCATTATTTTTAATCTTTAAAGACTCCATAATAACAGGGTCTGTACCACAGGACTGGCGTATAGCAAATGTGGTGCCAATATTCAAAAAGGGGACAAAAACTGAACTCGGTAATTATAGGCCAGTAAGCTTAACCTCTACTGTGGGTAAAATCCTGGAGGGCATTCTAAGGGATGCTATGCTGGAGTATCTGAAGAGCAATAACCTCATGACCCGGTATCAGCACGGGTTTACTAGGGACCGTTCATGTCAGACTAATCTGATCAGCTTCTATGAAGAGGTAAGTTTTGGACTGGACCAAGGGAACCCAGTGGACGTAGTGTATATGGACTTTTCAAATGCTTTTGACAAAGTGCCACACAAAAGGTTGATACATAAAATGAGAATAATGGGGATAGGGGAAAATATGTGTAAGTGGGTTAAGAGCTGGCTCAGGGATAGGAAACAAAGGATGGTTATTAATGGAGCACACTCGGACTGGGTCGCGGTTAGCAATGGGGTACCACAGGGGTCAGTATTGGGCCCTCTTCTTTTTAACATATTTATTAATGACCTTGTAGGGGGCATTCAGAGTAGAATTTCAATATTTGCAGATGACACTAAACTCTGCAGGGTAATCAATACAGAGGAGAACAATTTTATATTACAGGATGATTTATGTAAACTAGAAGCTTGGGCTGATAAATGGCAAATGAGCTTTAATGGGGATAAATGTAAGGTCATGCACTTGGGTAGAAGTAATAAGATGTATAACTATGTGCTTAATTCCAAAACTCTGGGCAAAACCGTCAATGAAAAAGACCTGGGAGTATGGGTGGATGACAAACTCACATTTAGTGGACAGTGTCAGGCAGCTGCTACAAAGGCAAATAAAATAATGGGATGCATTAAAAGAGGCATAGATGCTCATGAGGAGAACATTATTTTACCTCTATACAAGTCACTTGTTCAACCACACTTAGAATACTGTGCACAGTTCTGGTCTCCGGTGTATAAGAAAGTCATAGCTGAACTAGAGCGGGTGCAGAGAAGAGCGACCAAGTTATTAGAGGACTGGGGGGTCTGCAATACCAAGATAGGTTATTACACTTGGGGCTATTTAGTTTGGAAAAACGAAGACTAAGGGGTGATCTTTTTTTAATGTATAAATATATGAGGGGACAGTACAAAGACCTTTCTGATGATCTTTTTAATCATAGACCTGAGACAGGGACAAGGGGGCATCCTCTATGTCTGGAGGAAAGAAGGTTTAAGCATAATAACAGATGCGGATTCTTTACTGTAAGAGCAGTGAGACTATGGAACTCTCTGCCGTATGATGTTGTAATGAGTGATTAATTACTTACATTTAAGAGGGGACTGGATACCTTTCTGGAAAAGTATAATGTTACAGGGTATATATACTAGATTCCTTGATAGGGCGTTGATCCAGGGAACTAGTCTGATTGCCATATGTGGAGTCGGGAAGGACATTTTTTTTCCCCAAAATGGAGCATACTATTTGCCACATGGGTTTTTTTTGCCTTCCTCTGGATCAACATGTTAGAGCATGTTAGGTTAGGCTATGGGTTGAACTAGATGGACTTAAAGTCTTCCTTCAACCTTTATAACTATGTTACTATGTTACTATAAAATAGTGAACACACTGTACAGATAGTGTGTGTGACAGCTCAGAAATGAAGATTAGTGTGTGAGGAACAGGCTTTTGGTTACCACAAGTTAGTATCCATATATTTCTAGATTGTTTTTACAATACTTAGACTGTATTGGCATTAAAGAGCTTGAATGGAGTGTGATACACTCCTAGGAGATGTCAGAGTGTCATACTCTGGAAAAAAATGGAAGAAGGCACATTAAGGTGGTCTGTGCTGCGAGAATGAAGAACCTTGGGATTCCAAAATGTTTTTTATTAATAACAAGTGACTTGGTTTTCATACCTTGAGAAAGGCACCAGTCAAATGCAACTTCAATTTTTGCCATTATACATCTGGAAGAACCTTTCCCTCCAGACATGGGGCAGCAGCAGTGGCTTTCCACACCTTTATAGGTATTGTGCCTGCACACCACACCTTTAGCTGAATGCTACTGTGACACAAGTCACTTCTCACCACCAAGCCGTGAGTCAGAGTGGTCAAGGAATCCAAGGTCAGAAGTCAGGAAGGTACGTCATAAACAGAAGGAAGAGATAAAAGTGTAGTCAGGTAACATTCCGAGGTCAGAGTACTGGGAGGATAACAAATCAGAGCTGAAGGGGTTAAACAGGCGGATGGTCAGAATGAAGTCCAAGGTCAGGCAACAGATCAATCATACAGAACTCAAGGCACAGGGAAGCACAAACCTCACAGGCTGGATGTACATCTGGCAGAGTTCTGGGAGACACAGCTCAGTTAAGAAGCATGGTAATTACCTGGAATAGTTAACACCTGGAGACAGCCGACACCTCACCATGTCAGATTGGAAAGTAGAGCTGCCAATCAACACACTGACAGATTAGGCACATCCCTATACCAGATTGGACAGCCAAGTTGTCAGTGACTGCATCTCAGATACCCTGGAACTGTGACAGCTACCATCACTTATACCAATCCTTTTTCAGTCAGTATTGTCCTATTTTGTGTTTGCTTCAATCCCTCACCAGAGATTCTCATGGTGTCATACACATCATTTTTGGTCAATTGGAGGCTTAGCTGTGCTTATAACATAACAGTGTTTAAAAAGTTTTGAAACAGAAAGGGCCTTAAGCCAGCTCACCAGTAACCACCGCAGGTGCTCAGAACTCCGTGCAGATAAACGTAGAGTCCACCAAAATGATGTGTAGTTCCAGCTCCTTAAAAATAATCTTTGACAAAGATCGCTCTGATCGAAACGCTTTGCCTCTGTCCGTGTCATGGCATTGATTGAGGAAGAGCATGTTACAACATGTATTTTTAATATGATTCAATAAAGAAGATTATTTTTAAGGAGCTGGAACTACACATAATTTTTAAAAAGTTTTACTTGACTCAGATCTTAGAAATGTAAAATAACAACATAACTTCAGGATTTTTATGAAACCTTTCATTTTATTCATTTGTTTTTTCTACATCCATATTTTATTCTGCTATTGTTTTAAGATCATAAAATCCCTAGAACATCTGCTGGAATCAACTCTTTCTTTCTAGTAATGCCAAGTGAGCACCTCCTGCAGTCCATATGAAAATGAGCAATTGAAGCTATATTGGAAAAATGCTTTTTAAAACGTGACATTGATGGGATCACTACATTTTCAGTTTGACATAATTCAAAATGCATTTGTTTTTACACGGGTAAGTCCGGCGGATGACTCAGCTTACAAATACAATGGGATGGAAAAGGGAGAGGAAGGCCCTAATGGTAGGGAGACAGGGATAAGACACCTCCTGACATTAACCTGTGCCTGTCCCTAAGCTCCCTTAATGCCCTATACGGGTCCTTCCCACCCACTGCCATCACCTGCCTAGTCCCTGATTGTCACCTCAATTAACCTGACTAGTGCACTGGCCGGCAAGGATGGTAACGTCACCACTGCAGGTGGTAAAATACAGGGGAAGTGACAAACATGGGACAGACAAAGAAAAAGGGAGAAATACTCAGCTTCAGACTCTGCTGCCAAGCTCCAAAGCAGCAGAGAATATGGCACCAGGAAACTGCCCTCCCACATCAGGAACTCTATTACTGACGATCAGCTGATTGGCATGAGACTATTTAAAGGATGGTGGGAGTGAGACCTGAGATACAGCTGCACAATTAAACAGCGCCTAGGGCAGGACAGGGCTGCTGTATGTGTGTACAGCAGCCTATCAATCACAGTGAACACAGAAAGAATGGCATACATAACCCAGCACGCACAGCAACAGTGGTGGTCAGCCACATACCAATATCAAAGCAAAAGAGGGGAGTAGCCAGCGTTGCTTATGGTCATAACGCAATACATAAAGTGCAAATGCACATATTGATTTCTAACTGTATTTCAAAATGAGACATTTAGCAAAAAATGTATCAAATTTTTGAGCCACCCTGCCACATCACGGCATTCTCATAATGGGGCAGTCCTACTCTATGTTTTTTATATTCACACATACACACCCTATGTGCTGTTTAATTGTGTAGCTGTGTCTCAGCCTGTCTCACCCTTTATCTGTGGCAGCACGGTGGCGCAGTGGTTAGCACAGCAGCCTTGCAGCGCTGGAGTCCTGGGTTCTAATCCCACCTTGACAACATCTGCAAAGAGTTTGTATGTTCTCTCCGTGTTTGCGTGGGTTTCCTCTGGGCACTCCGGTTTCCTCCCACATTCCAAAGACATACTGATAGGGAATTTAGATTGTGAGCCCCATCGGGGACAGCGATGATAATGTGTACAAACTGTAAAGCGCTGCGTAATATGTTAGCGCTATATAAAAATAAAGATTATTATTATCTGTGGTGCTGGCTGGGCAGTGTGGAGGTTGGACCTGAAATGTCTATTTCTGGACCTGGTCAACCTTCATCTGCGCTTGACCTTCTGGCACCATGGGAGTGACTCAGAAATGCTTCATGTAAAGCTTGCATTTAATGTGGTCTTGCTTTTAATACATTTAGGAGGCCTTTATGGCACAGCAAACATAAAAAATGTAGAGTAGGACTGCCCCATTATGAGAATGCCTTGGCGTGGCGGGTTGGCTCAAAGAATTGATCAATTGTTTGCTAAATGTCTCATTTTGAAATACAGTTAGAAATCAACATGTGCATTTGCACTTCATGTATTGCGTTCTGACCATAAGCAGCGCTGGCTTCTCCCCTCTTTTGCTTAGATAATACTAAACTCTGCAAGGTAATCAATTAATAATAGGATAACTTAATATGATAGATGTATTTAGGTAAGCTGGAGTCTAGGGCAGAGAAATGTCAAATAAAGTTTAGTGTAGATAAATGTAAGGCACTTGGCATTTGTTATTAGGACTGGCGGAACGCACCAAATATTAACTAGAGGCGATATAAGATGCGTTCGCAGTCCAGGGTCCACCGTGCAAAAAAGACAGCTGCTGCTTGGTAATGATGGACTATATGGCGGTATTAAGAGAAGACACACACGGGTTAGCTTCACCTGGTATGAAGGAAGCGAACCCTGTTGCGTCACAGGGCCGCGATACCGCACAGAGAGCGCAAGCAAGGAGTCACAGAACTCTGCCTTAAGACTCAGGGTAAGAGTCCCTCTAGACCTCTTGCACTCAACACCGCTACAGTGGTGTCAGGGAAAAAACTAAACTAAATAGATGTAGCGCACTGGGTGCGTGCAGCGCTGCTCTGGCGGACACCACTAAATGCCCTAACTAGTGGCTGGAAAGCGCACGGGTTGTGCACGGTGCCGCACTGGCTAATGCTGCTAATGAATGCTGTGAAATTGTGCCTTGTGCTGGATGGCACTAACTGGCTTAGGCAGCTCCAACATTCGCGAGCATTAAACAACTCTAGGGATGGGAATGATTTGGAGCTTTCACCAGAACAGGCATACATCCACACACACAATAACTGGTTTACACTAGCGCATGGCCGAGGGGCCATGCGAACCTTTTATAGTAGTAGTGCTCCAGGACCTTCCAGATGGTCCAATAGGAGTCACAACAGGATGTGAGCATGTGACCCCCGACCACCAATGGGAGGTCGTCCCGTGGGCATGCTCAGTATGGGTAAAGCAGGACTTAGTCCCCCAAAACACCTGCTCACTGCTGATCAGTGCTGGCTACAAGGGCAGAGCCTGGAAAGGCAGCATTAACTAAGTACACAGTATCAGCTAGAGTCAGATTCTGGGATTGACGTCTCTGCTGAGCAGGCTCCACTGTGGCTGGAGAAGAAAGGGAGACCTCAGTGGACATGGTTCGAGATTCCCCATTTGCAGCGGTGGGAACTCAACACCTAACACTTCGGTGGTGGAAATAAAATGTATAATTATGTAGTATATATTAAAATACTGTGCAAAACTGTCACTGAAAAAGGCTTGAGTGTATGTGTGAACAACAAACTCAACTTTACTGCTAAGCACCTGCTGCAAAGGCAAATTAAAAGTGGTATAGATTTTTATGACAATGACATAGTTTTACCTCTATACTGACTGGTGGGGCCACACTTATAATGATGTATACAATTTTGTGCTTCAGGGTATAAGAAGGATAAAGCTGAACTAGAGCGGGTGCAGAAAAAAGCATCCAAGGTTATTAAGGGAATAGGTGAACTACAATATTGTGATGAAGGTTATCATATCTGGGTTTATTCATTTTGAAAAAACTAAATCTTATTATAATGTGCAAATATATTGTACATTGTGTAAATAATTTTATATCTGCGCTAGATTCAATCCCTCACTCATTATATGGACAAATGGAAAAAGGCACCCACTTTTTGGTTAATTATGGTGATCTAATCATATAAAAACAATGGCAAAGGGTTGAGAGCGTGCTTCACCTATTCAGTCCACTGCAGCTGCAGTAAAAAATATATAAAAAACTCTATAAATATATTAAAAACATGCAAATATCACAAGGAGGTCATAATAATAATAATCTTTATTTTTATATAGCGCTAACATACTCCGCAGCGCTTTACAGTTTTGCACACATTGTCATCACTGTGCCCGATGGGGCTCACAATCTAAATTCCCTATCAGTATGTCTTTGGAGTGTGGGAGGAAACCAGAGAACACCCACGCAATCACAGGGAGAACATACAAACTCCTTGCAGATGTTGTCAAGGTGGGATTAGAACCCAGGACTCCAGCGCTGCAAGGCTGCAGTGCTATCCACTGAGCCACCGTGCTGCCTCATTAAGCACACGCTTCAGATATAGCTAAAATGAATTTACCTGATGCGCCTAAGTGTGTAATTCAATATCTTCTGATCCTCTGATGTTGCCGTTACATAGGTCTGTATTTGGAGGTCAAATGTATTTCCTTGAAATGTCAGGACTGTGGGCGCTGCCCCGGCCGGTGGCAGAACACCCCGAAGTCTTCAACAGCGTAGAGTGAATCGACGCTGCACTGTGTAGCCGCTTGGTTCACCGTAGGTACAGGACGTTACGTGACGTCACCATCACGTGATTGCTCACGTGACTGGCTAAGGAGAGTGCGGTAGACCAATTCACGGAACGTTACATAAGGTCCTGTACCTACAGTGAACCAAGCAGCTACACAGTGCAGTGTCGATTCACTCCACGCTGTTGACGACTTTGGGGTGTTCTGCCACCAGCCGGGGCAGCGCCCACAGTCCTGACATTTCAAGGAAATACATTTGACCTCCAAATATGGACCTATGTAACGGCAACATCAGAGGATCAGAAGATATTGAGTTACACACTTAGGCGCATCAGGTAAATTCATTTTAGCTATATCTGAAGCGTGTGCTTTATGACCTCCTTGTGATATTTGCATGTTTTTAATATATTTATAGAGTTTTTTTATATATTTTTTACTGCAGCTGCAGTGGACTGAATAGGTGAAGCACGCTTTCAAACCTTTGCCATTGTTTTTATACGATTTGATCACCATTATTAACCAAAAAGTGGGTGCCTTTTTCCATTTGTCCATATAATGAGTGAGGGATTGAATCTAGCGCAGATATAAAATTATTTACATTATTTATAGACAGTGATACAGGAGAGTGATACTGTGTCATTATCTGCTGCAAGAACGACAGTGTTGCTAGCGCCACTGGTTCTTAACTATATATTGTACATTGGACTGGATGCCTTTCTTGATAAGTATGATATTACTGGTTATGGGAACTGGATTGGCAGTGGCTTACTATTGGTTACCACTGAGCTTGCATTGAAGATCTCAAAAGGGGTTCAGTACAGACTAAGGAGATCTCAGAGTGTTAAACAAATCTTTTTTGGGGCAATTAGAACTTTACGGTGTTGAGATTTACAGTCAATTTATTGGCCTCAAAATTTAATTTTTGGGAAAAGTTTAGCAAAGGTTTTATTAATTCACTAATCTCTAAAAGTTACTACTGATGTGTATAATTAAAAAAGTCCAATATATTATAGATCACTCCGGCACACCAAAAATTTTTAACAGTTAGTGTATATTTATTTCAATTCAACAGACAACGGGATGCCATAAAAAAGAAAAAAGCGGTCACAATTGTAGACATATAAAGGTATCCCCAACGTTTCGGCATTAAGTTGCCTTTCTCAAGGGGTATTAAGTCTATCTGAAATTACATAAAAAGAAAATGATATATACAGACAATAATATCAACAGATAGGATGCGCTACATAGCGTCAAACAGGACATATCAAAAAAAGAAAAAGGAAAAGAAGAAAACATCCAACATGAGCAAAATGCAATATGGATCCAGCCATCTGTATGAAATTACCTTTTACTAAACACCTGTGAATTCATATAATACATATATACAGCACTTATATAAAGAACCTTTCCAGATATGGGGCATCTCACTGAAAGGTAAGAAAAAGAGAGCAGCAGCAGCGACAGCAGGGCCTTTTTTTCTTTTTATGTAATTTCAGATAGACTTAATACCCCTTGAGAAAGGCAACTTAATGCCGAAACGTTGGGGATACCTTTATATGTCTACAATTGTGACCGCTTTTTTCTTTTTTATGGCATCCCGTTGTCTGTTGAATTGAAATAAATATACACTAACTGTTAAAAATTTTTGGTGTGCCGGAGTGATCTATAATATATTGGACTTATTTTTCTCCAGAGCACCCCTTCTTTGGTATAGTGAGCACCCTTGACTTCCCCTTTGATATAATTAAAAAAGGACACATTCTGCACTTTTCCTAAGTCTGCTCTAAGGTATCATTTCCTTTATGGCTAATTTGATATTGCTAGCCCAATTATGTAAGTATAGATAACGTGGTTTTTTACCCTTTGACTCTTTTAAGCATTAAAATAGTTACTTTTCCATATACACTCATCAACATTGAAATTGCAGCATCAAGAAGTAAAAGTTTTGAATCTGGAAGATGAGAGACACCAAACCCAACAATGCAGACGAGCTGAAGGCTGCTATCAAAGCAACCTGGGTTTCCCTAACACTGCAGCAGTGCCACAGGGTGATCGCCTCCATGCCACGCCACATTTATGCAGTAATTGATGCAAATGGATCTCCAAACAAGTATTGAGTGCTTTTACTGAACATACATTTCAGTAGGCCAACATTTCGGATTTTAAAATCATTTTTCACGCTGGCGTTGTAAAGTATTCTAATTTTCTGAGCTAATGACTTTTGGGCTTTCATTGACTGTAAGCCATAATTATCAACATTAACAGAAATTAACAATTGAAATAGATCACTCTGTTTGTAATGACTCTATATAATATATGAGTTTCACTTTTTGTATTCAAGAACTGAAATAAATTAACTTTTTGAAGATATTCTACCGTATTTTGTGGTTTATGAGTTGCACCAGATTATAAGATGCACCTGAAATTTTGAGGAGAAAAATAGGAAAGAAATACTTTTTTTTTTATGAAATGGTGGTGCTTCTTACAATCCATGCGTCTTATTGCTTATTGGGGTGGTGGCTGTGATGAAGGGGGTCCCAGGGTTGCTGCTGTTGGAGACAGGAGTGGGTCGATGCTGCGGACCCCAGACTGGGAGAAAGGGGTGTTCAGATTTCCTATGCTGCAGGTGTTTGGTGGTGCGGTGCTCCGCCTACATTTTGTGAAAGCCCCTGTACTTCCATGGTTTACTTTGCGATGGACTCTGGGAAAATGGCTAGCATGGGTGGTGCATGTTCAGATGAAGATCTTGGCACTGGGATATCATTTCCCGAGATCTACATCTGTGCATGCGCTGCCCCCAGCAGCATTTTCCTGGAGTCCACAGCAATGTTAACAATAGAAGTGTAAGTGTCCCGGGCTTTCACAAACTGTCGGCGGGGCCTCCGCACCACCAAACACCATCTCAGCCCAGCCTGCGGCCTAGAGCAATGTGCCACTCTTGCATCCTCCAGCAGTGACCCTGGGACCCAGCTCCACTGCGACTGGTAAGGTATATTCGAATTATAAGACACACCCCCATTTCCCCCCGAAATTTGGGAGAAAAAAGTGCATCTTGTAATCCAAAAATGCGATAATTTTGTGAGACGCACCTGTATATACACTGCTCAAAAAAATAAAGGGAACACTAACATCCCACATCCTAGATATCACTGAATGAAATATTCTAGTTGTAAATCATTATTCATTACATGGTGGAATGTGTTGAAAGCAATAAAACCTACCAATGATCAACGTAAATCACAACTAATATCACACGGAGGTCTGGAGTTCAAATGATGTTCAAAATCAAAGTGGAAAATGAAGTTACAGGCTGATCCAACTTCAGTAGAAAAGCCTCAAGACAAGGAAATGGTGTTCAGTAGTGTGTGGCCTCGAACTGCCTGTATGACCTCCCTACAATGCCTGGGCATGTTCCTGATGAGGCAGCAGATGGTCTCCTGAGAGATCTCCTCCAGACCTGGACAAAAGCATCCGCCAACTCCTGGACAGTCTGTGGTGCAATGTGACGTTAGTAGATGGTGCGAGACATGATGCCCCAGATATGTTCAATCGGATTCAGGTCTGGGTAATGGGCGGGCCAGTCCATAGCTTCAATGCTTTCATCTTGCAGGAACTGCTGACACACTCCAGCCACATGAGGTCTGGCATTGTCCCGCATTAGGAGGAACCCAGGGCCAACCGCACCAGCATATGGTCTCACAAGGGGTCTGAAGATCTAATCTCGCACCTAATGGCAGTCAGGCTACCTCTGGCAAGCACATGGAGGGTTGTGCGGCCCTCCAAAGAAATGCCACCCCACACCATTACTGACCACTAGGGTTGAGCGACTTTCATTTTTTTAAGATCGAGTAGGGTTTAGGGAAACCCGATTTTGTCCAGAGTCGAGTCGAGTGCAGTCGGCCGATTATCGCTAAAAGTCGGGGATCGACCGAAACACGAAACCCAATGCAAGTCAATGGGGAAGCATAGTCGGCAGTGAGTGGAGGCCAGGAAAACACCTACAGTGCCCATTTTAATGCCAAAAACATCCATTCTTGTTTCTGAAGCTTGCCAATCTTAATTAACTGTATAATAATAGTTGGGCATAGGGAATTGGGGGAAAGTTGTGGGGGGAGTAGGGCTGGCTCAAGTTTTTCGTGGGCCCAGGAAATGCGGACTACGTCACGGCGGTGTTGCAGGGAAAGGTAAGTATTTAAACGTTGCAAGTGCTGTGATCCTGAGCAAGCAGGGGGGGGCCCACTCGTTCGCATTGGCACTGGCACAGGGCCCCTCAAAGTACGGCGGTGTGTTTGCATGGCGGGGGCGCCTCCCACCAGCAGCGACACTTTTGCGTACTCTGAGGGGCCCTGTGCCAGTGACGTCGCCAACGAGTATGCCCCCCCACCTGATGAAGGAACCTGCACTTTCATCTGCACCTTCCTCTTTGTCCCTGTGTAAGGTGGTATAACATGCGGGAAGGGGAACCTTACTTTCAGCAGGGTCAGATTCTGGCTGTGTAGAGTACAAGGGGAATGTAGTGGTCTAGGTCAATGTACCAGCAGACTCATTTAGCAGTGGCTGGGCAATGGGCAGGATGAGGAGGAAACAGATATAGGGCCAAAGAATAAAGTAGGCTAAATGCAGTTCAAAATTGGTAACAGGACTAAACAGGCAGCATTGCTTTGTTCAGTGGAGTAGCAAACCCAAGAGCAGCAGACACTGTTTCAAGGGCCTAACCACACTAGTAGGCCAAATGCAGTTTAATATCTGATAGTATAGGGCGAAAGCCAGAATGTGGAAGCTCAGCTTTGTTCAGTTGAGGACAACACCAGGGAGGGGCAGACACCTTTAGTAGGCCGGAAAAGCCTATTGCATTTTTTAAAATGGTAATTTGGAGCAGAAGGTTGAAGCTCAGCTTTATTTAGTTGAGGACAACACCAGGCAGGGGCACACAGACAGACACCTTTAGTAGGCCGGAAAAGCCTATTGCATTTTTTAAAATGGTAATTTGGAGCAGAAGGTTGAAGCTCAGCTTTATTTAGTTGAGGACAACACCAGGCAGGGGAACACAGACAGACACCTTTAGTAGGCCGGAAAAGCCTATTGCATTTTTTAAAATGGTAATTTGGAGCAGAAGGTTGAAGCTCAGCTTTATTTAGTTGAGGGCAACACCAGGCAGGGGCACACAGACAGACACCTTTAGTAGGCCGGAAAAGCCTATTGCATTTTTTAAAATGGTAATTTGGAGCAGAAGGTTGAAGCTCAGCTTTATTTAGTTGAGGACAACACCAGGCAGGGGCACACAGACAGACACCTTTAGTAGGCCGGAAAAGCCTATTGCATTTTTTAAAATGGTAATTTGGAGCAGAAGGTTGAAGCTCAGCTTTATTTAGTTGAGGGCAACACCAGGCAGGGGCACACAGACAGACACCTTTAGTAGGCCGGAAAAGCCTATTGCATTTTTTAAAATGGTAATTTGGAGCAGAAGGTTGAAGCTCAGCTTTATTTAGTTGAGGACAACACCAGGCAGGGGAACACAGACAGACACCTTTAGTAGGCCGGAAAAGCCTATTGCATTTTTTAAAATGGTAATTTGGAGCAGAAGGTTGAAGCTCAGCTTTATTTAGTTGAGGACAACACCAGGCAGGGGCACACAGACAGACACCTTTAGTAGGCCGGAAAAGCCTATTGCATTTTTTAAAATGGTAATTTGGAGCAGAAGGTTGAAGCTCAGCTTTATTTAGTTGAGGGCAACACCAGGGAGGGGCAGAAGCCGTTAGTAGGCCCTAACCACCATTTTTTTTTTTAAAAACCACTTAATGAGAGCCGGAAGGTTGAAGCTCAGCTTTATTTAGTTGAGGACAACACCAGGCAGGGGCACACAGACAGACACCTTTAGTAGGCCGGAAAAGCCTATTGCATTTTTTAAAATGGTAATTTGGAGCAGAAGGTTGAAGCTCAGCTTTATTTAGTTGAGGACAACACCAGGCAGGGGAACACAGACAGACACCTTTAGTAGGCCGGAAAAGCCTATTGCATTTTTTAAAATGGTAATTTGGAGCAGAAGGTTGAAGCTCAGCTTTATTTAGTTGAGGACAACACCAGGCAGGGGCACACAGACAGACACCTTTAGTAGGCCAGAAAAGCCTATTGCATTTTTTAAAATGGTAATTTGGAGCAGAAGGTTGAAGCTCAGCTTTATTTAGTTGAGGACAACACCAGGCAGGGGCACACAGACAGACACCTTTAGTAGGCCGGAAAAGCCTATTGCATTTTTTAAAATGGTAATTTGGAGCAGAAGGTTGAAGCTCAGCTTTATTTAGTTGAGGACAACACCAGGCAGGGGCACACAGACAGACACCTTTAGTAGGCCGGAAAAGCCTATTGCATTTTTTAAAATGGTAATTTAGAGCAGAAGGTTGAAGCTCAGCTTTATTTAGTTGAGGGCAACACCAGGGAGGGGCAGAAGCCGTTAGTAGGCCCTAACCACCATTTTTTTTTTTTAAAACCGCTTAATGAGAGCCGGAAGGTTGAAGCTCAGCTTTATTTAGTTGAGGACAACACCAGGCAGGGGCACACAGACAGACACCTTTAGTAGGCCGGAAAAGCCTATTGCATTTTTTAAAATGGTAATTTGGAGCAGAAGGTTGAAGCTCAGCTTTATTTAGTTGAGGACAACACCAGGCAGGGGCACACAGACAGACACCTTTAGTAGGCCGGAAAAGCCTATTGCATTTTTTAAAATGGTAATTTGGAGCAGAAGGTTGAAGCTCAGCTTTATTTAGTTGAGGGCAACACCAGGCAGGGGCACACAGACAGACACCTTTAGTAGGCCAGAAAAGCCTATTGCATTTTTTAAAATGGTAATTTGGAGCAGAAGGTTGAAGCTCAGCTTTATTTAGTTGAGGACAACACCAGGCAGGGGAACACAGACAGACACCTTTAGTAGGCCGGAAAAGCCTATTGCATTTTTTAAAATGGTAATTTGGAGCAGAAGGTTGAAGCTCAGCTTTATTTAGTTGAGGACAACACCAGGCAGGGGCACACAGACAGACACCTTTAGTAGGCTGGAAAAGCCTATTGCATTTTTTAAAATGGTAATTTGGAGCAGAAGGTTGAAGCTCAGCTTTATTTAGTTGAGGGCAACACCAGGCAGGGGCACACAGACAGACACCTTTAGTAGGCCGGAAAAGCCTATTGCATTTTTTAAAATGGTAATTTGGAGCAGAAGGTTGAAGCTCAGCTTTATTTAGTTGAGGGCAACACCAGGGAGGGGCAGAAGCCGTTAGTAGGCCCTAACCACCATTTTTTTTTAAAAAAACCACTTAATGAGAGCCGGAAGGTTGAAGCTCAGCTTTATTTAGTTGAGGACAACACCAGGCAGGGGCACACAGACAGACACCTTTAGTAGGCCGGAAAAGCCTATTGCATTTTTTAAAATGATAATTTGGAGCAGAAGGTTGAAGCTCAGCTTTATTTAGTTGAGGACAACACCAGGCAGGGGCACACAGACAGACACCTTTAGTAGGCCGGAAAAGCCTATTGCATTTTTTAAAATGGTAATTTGGAGCAGAAGGTTGAAGCTCAGCTTTATTTAGTTGAGGGCAACACCAGGCAGGGGCACACAGACAGACACCTTTAGTAGGCCGGAAAAGCCTATTGCATTTTTTAAAATGGTAATTTGGAGCAGAAGGTTGAAGCTCAGCTTTATTTAGTTGAGGGCAACACCAGGCAGGGGCACACAGACAGACACCTTTAATAGGCCGGAAAAGCCTATTGCATTTTTTAAAATGGTAATTTGGAGCAGAAGGTTGAAGCTCAGCTTTATTTAGTTGAGGACAACACCAGGCAGGGGAACACAGACAGACACCTTTAGTAGGCCGGAAAAGCCTATTGCATTTTTTAAAATGGTAATTTGGAGCAGAAGGTTGAAGCTCAGCTTTATTTAGTTGAGGGCAACACCAGGCAGGGGCACACAGACAGTCACCTTTAGTAGGCCGGAAAAGCCTATTGCATTTTTTAAAATGGTAATTTGGAGCAGAAGGTTGAAGCTCAGCTTTATTTAGTTGAGGGCAACACCAGGGAGGGGCAGAAGCCGTTAGTAGGCCCTAACCACCATTTTTTTTTTTTAAAACCACTTAATGAGAGCCGGAAGGTTGAAGCTCAGCTTTATTTAGTTGAGGGCAACACCAGGGAGGGGCAGAAGCCGTTAGTAGGCCCTAACCAAAGTTGAAGGCCAAATGCAGTTTAATTTCTGATACTATAGGCCGAAAGCCAGAAGGTGGAAGCTCCAATTTAGACAGTGGAGGACAATTTGAATTAGGGACTGCAGACAGACTTAGTAGGCTGTCCCCTGTGGACCATGCATCCACCACATTAACCCATTGCGCCGTAATGGACACGTAATCTTCCGTGGCCATGCCTACAGGTCCATGCGTCTGTTGTCAGGTGCACCTTTGTACTCACAGATTGCCAGAGTGCATGGACAATGCGGTCTTCTACATGCTGGTGGAGGGTTGGGATGGCTTTTCTCGCAAAAGAAGTGTCGACTGGTTAGCTTGTAGCGTGGTACAGCGTAGTCCATCATGGCCTTATTAATAGTAAATAAAATATATAACTAGGCTCTATGAACTATTAAATAGGTTCCAGGGGTACACGGGCAGCATTGGTGTGGTCAGTGGAGGAGTATTGCAAGTAGGGGCTGCAGACAGGCTATCAAAGGCCTAAAATACCAAACAGTAGGCACTCATGGCAGTTTTACATCGGTTACATGGATACACAGGCAGGCACTCCAGGCAGCATTGTGGTCAGTGGAGGAGTATTGCAAGTAGGGGCCGCAGACAGGCTATCAAAGGCCTAAAATAACAAACAGTAGGCAGTCATGGCAGTTTTACATCGGTTACATGGATACACAGGCAGGCACTCCAGGCAGCATTGTGGTCAGTGGAGGAGTATTGCAAGTAGGGGCCGCAGACAGGCTATCAAAGGCCTAAAATAACAAACAGTAGGCAGTCATGGCAGTTTTACATCGGTTACATGGATACACAGGCAGCTAGGTGGTGAGTGGAGGAGTATTTAAAGTAAGGACCGCAGACAGGCTATCAAAGGCCTAACATAACAAACAATAGGCTCATGGCAGTTTTACAGCGGTTACATGGATAGACGGGCAGGCAGCTTGGTGGTGAGTGGAGGAGTATTTAAAGTAGGGACCGCAGACAGGCTATCAAAGGCCTAACATAACAAACAATAGGCTCATGGCAGTTTTACAGCGGTTACATGGATACACGGGCAGGCAGCTTGGTGGTGAGTGGAGGAGTATTTAAAGTAGGGACCGCAGACAGGCTTCAAAGGCCTAACATAAGAAAATGGGCTAGCTGTAGGCACTTTATAATTGGTTCCAGGGGTACACGGGCAGCAGTGGTCTGGCCAGTGGAGGACTAGTGGAAGGAGGGACCGCAGACAGGCTTCAAAGGCCTAACATAAAAAAATGGGCTGGCTGTAGGCACTTTATAATTGGTTCCAGGGGTACACGGGCAGCAGTGGTCTGGTCAGTGGAGGACTAGTGGAAGGAGGGACCGCAGACAGGCTTCAAAGGCCTAAAATAAAAAAATGGGCTGGCTGTAGGCACTTTATAATTGGTTCCAGGGGTACACGGGCAGCAGTGGTCTGGCCAGTGGAGGACTAGTGGAAGGAGGGACCGCAGACAGGCTTCAAAGGCCTAACATAAAAAAATGGGCTGGCTGTAGGCACTTTATAATTGGTTCCAGGGGTACACGGGCAGCAGTGGTCTGGTCAGTGGAGGACTAGTGGAAGGAGGGACCGCAGACAGGCTTCAAAGGCCTAAAATAAAAAAATGGGCTGGCTGTAGGCACTTTATAATTGGTTCCAGGGGTACACGGGCAGCAGTGGTCTGGCCAGTGGAGGACTAGTGGAAGGAGGGACCGCAGACAGGCTTCAAAGGCCTAACATAAAAAAATGGGCTGGCTGTAGGCACTTTATAATTGGTTCCAGGGGTACACCGGCAGCAGTGGTCTGGTCAGTGGAGGACTAGTGGAAGGAGGGACCGCAGACAGGCTTCAAAGGCCTAACATAAAAAAATGGGCTGGCTGTAGGCACTTTATAATTGGTTCCAGGGGTACACGGGCAGCAGTGGTCTGGCCAGTGGAGGACTAGTGGAAGGAGGGACCGCAGACAGGCTTCAAAGGCCTAACATAAAAAAATGGGCTGGCTGTAGGCACTTTATAATTGGTTCCAGGGGTACACGGGCAGCAGTGGTCTGGCCAGTGGAGGACTAGTGGAAGGAGGGACCGCAGACAGGCTTCAAAGGCCTAACATAAAAAAATGGGCTGGCTGTAGGCACTTTATAATTGGTTCCAGGGGTACACGGGCAGCAGTGGTCTGGCCAGTGGAGGACTAGTGGAAGGAGGGACCGCAGACAGGCTTCAAAGGCCTAACATAAAAAAATGGGCTGGCTGTAGGCACTTTATAATTGGTTCCAGGGGTACACGGGCAGCAGTGGTCTGGCCAGTGGAGGACTAGTGGAAGGAGGGACCGCAGACAGGCTTCAAAGGCCTAACATAACAAACAATAGGCTCATGGCAGTTTTACAGCGGTTACATGGATACACGGACAGGCAGCTTGGTGGTGAGTGGAGGAGTATTTAAAGTAGGGACCGCAGACAGGCTATCAAAGGCCTAACATAACAAACAATAGGCTCATGGCAGTTTTACAGCGGTTACATGGATACACGGGCAGGCAGCTTGGTGGTGAGTGGAGGAGTATTTAAAGTAGGGACCGCAGACAGGCTTCAAAGGCCTAACATAAGAAAATGGGCTGGCTGTAGGCACTTTATAATTGGTTCCAGGGGTACACGGGCAGCAGTGGTCTGGCCAGTGGAGGACTAGTGGAAGGAGGGACCGCAGACAGGCTTCAAAGGCCTAAAATAAAAAAATGGGCTGGCTGTAGGCACTTTATAATTGGTTCCAGGGGTACACGGGCAGCAGTGGTCTGGCCAGTGGAGGACTAGTGGAAGGAGGGACCGCAGACAGGCTTCAAAGGCCTAACATAAAAAAATGGGCTGGCTGTAGGCACTTTATAATTGGTTCCAGGGGTACACGGGCAGCAGTGGTCTGGCCAGTGGAGGACTAGTGGAAGGAGGGACCGCAGACAGGCTTCAAAGGCCTAACATAAAAAAATGGGCTGGCTGTAGGCACTTTATAATTGGTTCCAGGGGTACACGGGCAGCAGTGGTCTGGCCAGTGGAGGACTAGTGGAAGGAGGGACCGCAGACAGGCTTCAAAGGCCTAACATAAAAAAATGGGCTGGCTGTAGGCACTTTATAATTGGTTCCAGGGGTACACGGGCAGCAGTGGTCTGGCCAGTGGAGGACTAGTGGAAGGAGGGACCGCAGACAGGCTTCAAAGGCCTAACATAAAAAAATGGGCTGGCTGTAGGCACTTTATAATTGGTTCCAGGGGTACACGGGCAGCAGTGGTCTGGCCAGTGGAGGACTAGTGGAAGGAGGGACCGCAGACAGGCTTCAAAGGCCTAACATAAAAAAATGGGCTGGCTGTAGGCACTTTATAATTGGTTCCAGGGGTACACGGGCAGCAGTGGTCTGGTCAGTGGAGGACTAGTGGAAGGAGGGACCGCAGACAGGCTTCAAAGGCCTAAAATAACAAACAATAGGCTCATGGCAGTTTTACAGCGGTTACATGGATACACGGGCAACTTGGTGGTGAGCGGAGGAGTAGTGCAAGGAGTGTCTGTCCCAGTACTCCCAAAATATAAATAGATGTTAATGTCTCGCAAAACAACCAAAACAAAAAAAAAGGTGGCATACTTAGGTACAGGGGTGGGCTCATCTGCTGAGTTTCTGACATAGTAATTTGGCAGTAACTATTTAATGGTGCCAATATAGGACACAGACACAGACTACTTTAAGTTGCATCATAGATGTCTACAAATTTGTATTGTCAGTGCCAGACATTGAATGATGTCAGCGAATAGACTAAAGATTGGTGGAGCTGTGCGACATAATTTTGCACGTGGTAGAGCACATTTTGAGCTGGGGTAGGGGGGAACTCTCTTGAGGCCGGCGGGACCGCCCCAGGGCCCCTCATGTTACAACGGTGTGTCTGACGTTGGGTGCGCACCACCACCGCCAGAGACACTACATTGTACTATGAGGGACCCAGTAGCAATGCCGTCAACCAAAAGCGAGCACACCCACCTCTTCAGACAAACAGCAGTCTCACGGGTGCTTGCGCCAAGTCGCGATACCACGGCCCCGTGTGGGGAGTTTTGCCATTTAGGGAGGTGTAAACATGTCGTATGCTGTACAATCAGCTGCAGCAAATTAGACATTAGAAAAGTAATTCACAGGCAAGAGCTTTTCATAGGAAAGCTAGGTGTCGGCCGGGCAAGGTGGGGCAAAAGATTTCGAAATCCAGTTGTGGTTCATTTTAATGAATGTTAGATCGTCAACATTTTGGGTAGCCAGACGAGTCCTTTTTTCGGTTAATATTGAACCTGCAGCACTGAATACTCTTTCTGATAGGACACTTGCTGCCGGGCAAGCAAGCTCCTGCAATGCATATTCTGCCAATTCTGGCCAGGTGTCTAATTTGGAGGCCCAGTAATCAAATGGGAATGACGGTTGAGGGAGAACATCGATAAGGGATGAAAAATAGTTAGTAACCATACTGGACAAATGTTGTCTCCTGTCACTTTCAATTGATGCAGCAGTACCTGTCCTGTCTGCGGTCATAGCAAAATCACTCCACAACCTGGTCAGAAAACCCCTCTGTCCAACGCCACTTCTGATGTGTGCACCCCTAACACTCCTAGTCTGCTGCCCCCTGGAGCTCGTGTGAGAACGATCACGTGCGCTGTGTGCTGGGAATGCCTGAAGCAAACGGTCAACAAGAGTTGATTGTTTGGTTGCTAATATTAGTTCCAAGTTCTCATGTGGCATAATATTTTGCAATTTGCCTTTATAGCGTGGATCAAGGAGGCAGGCCAACCAGTAATCGTCATCGTTCATCATTTTCGTAATGCGTGTGTCCCTTTTTAGGATACGTAAGGCATAATCCGCCATGTGGGCCAAAGTTCCAGTTGTCAAATCTCCGGTTGTGATTGGTTGAGGGGCAGTTGCAGGCAAATCTACGTCACTTGTGTCCCTCAAAAAACCAGAACCCGGCCGTGACACGCAACCAATTTCCTGTGCCCCCGGGAAAGGTTCGGCATTAAAAATATACTCATCCCCATCATCCTCCTCGTCCTCCACCTCCTCTTCGCCCGCTACCTCGTCCTGTACACTGCCCTGACCAGACAATGGCTGACTGTCATCAAGGCTTTCCTCTTCCTCTGGTGCAGACGCCTGCTCCTTTATGTGCGTCAAACTTTGCATCAGCAGACGCATTAGGGGGATGCTCATGCTTATTACGGCGTTGTCTGCACTAACCAGCCGTGTGCATTCCTCAAAACACTGAAGGACTTGACACATGTCTTGTATCTTAGACCACTGCACACCTGACAACTCCATGTCTGCCATCCTACTGCCTGCCCGTGTATCCTCCCACAAATAAATAACAGCACGCCTCTGTTCGCACAGTCTCTGAAGCATGTGCAGTGTTGAGTTCCACCTTGTTGCAACGTCTATGATTAGGCGATGCTGGGGAAGGTTCAAAGACCGCTGATAGGTCTGCATACGGCTGGCGTGTACAGGCGAACGTCGGATATGTGAGCAAAGTGCACGCACTTTGAGGAGCAGGTCGGAGAACCCAGGATAAGTTTTCAATAAGCACTGCACCACCAGGTTTAAGGTGTGAGCCAGGCAAGGAATGTGTTTCAGTTGGGAAAGGGAGATGGCAGCCATGAAATTCCTTCCGTTATCACTCACTACCTTGCCTGCCTCAAGATCTACTGTGCCCAGCCACGACTGCGTTTCTTGTTGCAAGAACTCGGACAGAACTTCCGCGGTGTGTCTGTTGTCGCCCAAGCACTTCATAGCCAATACAGCCTGCTGACGCTTGGCAGTAGCTGGCCCATAATGGGACAACTGGTGTGCAACAGTGTCATCTGCCGATGGAGTGGTTGGCAGACTGCGTTCTGTGGAAGAGCTGTAGCTTCTGCAGGAGGACGAGGAGGAGGAGGAGGAGGGGGTGCGAACGCCTACAGCCAACTGTTTCCTAGACCGTGGGCTAGGCACAACTGTCCCTAAATTGATGTCGCCTGTGGACCCTGCATCCACCACATTCACCCAGTGTGCCGTGATGGACACATAACGTCCCTGGCCATGCCTACTGGTCCATGCATCTGTAGTCAGGTGCACCTTTGTACTCACAGATTGCCTGAGTGCATGGACGATGCGCTGTTTAACATGCTGGTGCAGGGCTGGGATGGCTTTTCTGGAAAAAAAGTGTCGACTGGGTAGCTCGTATCGTGGTTCAGCGTACTCCATCAGGGCTTTGAAAGCTTCGCTTTCAACTAACCGGTAGGGCATCATCTCTAACGAGATTAGTCTAGCTATGTGGGCGTTAAAACACTGTGTACGCGGATGCGAGGATAAGTACTTCCTTTTTCTAACCAGAGTCTCATGTAGGGTGAGCTGGACTGGAGAGCTGGAGATCGTGGAACTTTCGGGTGTGCCGGTGTACATGGCAGACTGAGAGACGGTTGGAGACGGTATTGTTTCCACCGGTGCCCTAGATGCAATATTTCCTCCTACAAAACTGGTGATTCCCTGACCCTGACTGCTTTTGGCTGGCAAAGAAACCTGCACAGATACTGCCGGTGGTGCGGAAAATGGTGGCCTTACAGTGACGGAAGGGATGTTGCGTTGCTGACTAGCTTCATTGGCCGAGGGTGCTACAACCTTGAGGGACGTTTGGTAGTTAGTCCAGGCTTGAAAATGCATGGTGGTTAAGTGTCTATGCATGCAACTAGTATTTAGACTTTTCAGATTCTGACCTCTGCTTAAGCTAGTTGAACATTTTTGACAGATGACTTTGCGCTGATCAGTTGGATGTTGTTTAAAAAATGCCAGACTGCACTCTTCCTAGACTCGGATCCCTTTTCAGGGATTGCAGACTGAGCTTTAACCGGATGGCAACGCTGTGCTCCAACAGGTTTTGGCTTTGACACGCGTTTTGGGCCAGATACGGGCCCGGCAGATGGAACCTGTTGCGATGTTGATGCCTGCTGCGGCCCCTCCTCCACCTCCGCTTCTGAACTACTGCCGCCTGCACCCTGTTCCCCCAATGGCTGCCAATCGGGGTCAATAACTGGGTCATCTATTACCTCCTCTTCGAGCTCGTGTGCAACTTCGTCTGTGTCACTGTGTCGGTCGGTGGTATAGCGTTCGTGGCGGGGCAACATAGTCTCATCAGGGTCTGATTGTGGATCTGTACCCTGAGAGGGCAATGTGGTGGTCTGAGTCAAAGGAGCAGCATAGTACTCTGGCTGTGGCTGTGCATCAGTGCACTCCATGTCAGAATATACTTGTAATGGGCATGGCCTGTTAAATGTTTCACTTTCTAAGCCAGGGACGGTATGTGTAAAGAGCTCCATGGAGTGACCCGTTGTGTCGCCTGCTGCATCCTTCTCTCTTGTTGTAGTTTTTGCTGAGGAGGACAAGGAAGCGACTTGTCCCTGACCGTGAACATCCACAAGCGACGCGCTGCTTTTACATTTACCAGTTTCGGAAGAGGAGGCAAAAGAGCTAGAGGCTGAGTCTGCAATGTAAGCCAAAACTTGCTGTTGCTGCTCCGCCTTTAAAAGCGGTTTTCCTACTCCCAGAAAAGAGAGCGTTCGAGGCCTTGTGTAGCCTGACGACGAAACTGGCTCCACAGCTCCAGACTTAGGTGGAATATTTTTATCCCCACGACCACCTGATGCTCCACTACCACTACCATCATTACCAGCTGACAATGAACGCCCACGACGACCTCTTGCACCAGACTTCCTCATTGTTTTAAAATCTTAACCAAAGTAACTTTATTTGTTGCTGTCAAACAACTTACACGGTGAGCTATAACTTCAGTATGATTTCAATATCCCTTAACAGGTTGGTGAGACCACAAGGAAAATCAGGCACAATGTTACACACTCTGTTTTCTGTGGCACAAAATCACAGAGATGACACACACGCAGGACTGTCACTCAAGCACTAATGTCAATATTAATCTCCCACCTAATTTATTTTTTTTTTTTTCTCAGGGAGACTTTAGAAACCAAATAATATTAAAAAAAAAAAAAAAAAAAAAGGCTTTCTATGGCCCACAATTAGAGAGAGAGAGGTGGCACACCCAGGAGTCAAGACTGGCGCACAAGCTGAAAGGGCAATATTACTCTCCCACTGTTTTTTTAAGTTTTTTTTTTATTTCAGGGAGACTTTAGAAACCAAATAATATTAAAAAAACCAAAAAAAAAAATAGCCTTTCTATGGCCCACTGAATGAGAGAGAGAGGTGGCACACCCAGGAGTCAAGACTGGCACACAAGCTGAAAGGGCAATATTACTCTCCCACTGTTTTTTTATGTATTTTTTGTTTTTTAAGGGAGACTTTAGAAACCCAATAATATTTAAAAAAAAAAATAAATAGGCTTTCTATGGCCCACTGAATGAGAGGGAGAGAGGTGGCACACCCAGGAGTCAAGACTGGCACACAAGCTGAAAGGGCAATATTACTCTCCCACTGTTTTTTTATGTTTTTTTTTTTTTTTTTCAGGGAGACTTTAGAAACCAAATAATATTAAAAAAACCAAAAAAAAAATAGCCTTTCTATGGCCCACTGAATGAGAAAGAGAGGTGGCACACCCAGGAGTCAAGACTGGCACACAAGCTGAAAGGGCAATATTACTCTCCCACGGTTTTTTTATGTTTTTTTTTTTTTTTTCAGGGAGACTTTAGAAACCAAATAATAAGAAAAAAAATAAATAAATAAATAGGCTTTCTATAGCCCACTGAATGAGAGATAGCACACACAGCAGTGGCACACAAGCCCTGACTGAGGCCAATATTTTTCTCCCACTGATTGATGTAGTGTTTTTGTGTTGAGGTAGATTTTAGAACACAAATCAAGGAAAAAAAAAAAATGCTTTCTATGGCCCACTGAATGAGAGAGAGGTGGCACACCCAGGAGTCAAGACTGGCACACAAGCTGAAAGGGCAATATTACTCTCCCACTGTTTTTTTATGTTTTTTTTTTTTTTAAGGGAGACTTTAGAAACCCAATAATATTAAAAAAATAAATAAATAGGCTTTCTATGGCCCACTGAATGAGAGGGAGAGAGGTGGCACACCCAGGAGTCAAGACTGGCACACAAGCTGAAAGGGCAATATTACTCTCCCACTGTTTTTTTATGTTTTTTTTTTTTTTTCAGGGAGACTTTAGAAACCAAATAATAAGAAAAAAAATAAATAAATAAATAGGCTTTCTATAGCCCACTGAATGAGAGATAGCACACACAGCAGTGGCACACAAGCCCTGACTGAGGCCAATATTTTTCTCCCACTGATTGATGTAGTGTTTTTGTGTTGAGGTAGATTTTAGAACACAAATCAAGGAAAAAAAAAAAATGCTTTCTATGGCCCACTGAATGAGAGAGAGGTGGCACACCCAGGAGTCAAGACTGGCACACAAGCTGAAAGGGCAATATTACTCTCCCACTGTTTTTTTATGTATTTTTTGTTTTTTAAGGGAGACTTTAGAAACCCAATAATATTTTTTTAAAAAAATAAATAGGCTTTCTATGGCCCACTGAATGAGAGGGAGAGAGGTGGCACACCCAGGAGTCAAGACTGGCACACAAGCTGAAAGGGCAATATTACTCTCCCACTGTTTTTTTATGTTTTTTTTTTTTTTTTCAGGGAGACTTTAGAAACCAAATAATAAGAAAAAAAATAAATAAATAAATAGGCTTTCTATAGCCCACTGAATGAGAGATAGCACACACAGCAGTGGCACACAAGCCCTGACTGAGGCCAATATTTTTCTCCCACTGATTGATGTAGTGTTTTTGTGTTGAGGTAGATTTTAGAACACAAATCAAGGAAAAAAAAAATGCTTTCTATGGCCCACTGAATGAGAGAGAGGTGGCACACCCAGGAGTCAAGACTGGCACACAAGCTGAAAGGGCAATATTACTCTCCCACTGTTTTTTTATGTATTTTTTGTTTTTTAAGGGAGACTTTAGAAACCCAATAATATTTTAAAAAATAAATAAATAGGCTTTCTATGGCCCACTGAATGAGAGGGAGAGAGGTGGCACACCCAGGAGTCAAGACTGGCACACAAGCTGAAAGGGCAATATTACTCTCCCACTGTTTTTTTATGTTTTTTTTTTTTTTTTCAGGGAGACTTTAGAAACCAAATAATATTAAAAAAAATAAAAAATAAATAGGCTTTCTATAGCCCACTGAATGAGAGATAGCACACACAGCAGTGGCACACAAGCCCTGACTGAGGCCAATATTTTTCTCCCACTGATTGATGTAGTGTTTTTGTGTTGAGGTAGAATTTAGAACACAAATCACGGAAAAAATAAATAGGCTTTCTATGGCCCACTGAATGAGAGAGAGGTGGCACACCCAGGAGTCAAGACTGGCACACAAGCTGAAAGGGCAATATTACTCTCCCACTGTTTTTTTAGGTATTTTTTTTTTTTTCAGGGAGACTTTAGAAACCAAATAATATTAAAAAAAAATAAAAATAAATAGGCTTTCTATAGCCCACTGAATGAGAGATAGCACACACAGCAGTGGCACACAAGCCCTGACTGAGGCCAATATTTTTCTCCCACTGATTGATGTAGTGTTTTTGTGTTGAGGTAGAATTTAGAACACAAATCACGGAAAAAATAAATAGGCTTTCTATGGCCCACTCAGTGAGAGATGGCACACACAGGGATGGCACTGTAGCAGAAATGCCAATCTTAATCTCCCACAAAAAAAACAAAAAAAAAACAGGGACTGTCCTACAATTACTATCTCCCTGCAGTAATCTAAGCCAGGTATGGCAGGCAGCAATAGGAGTGGACTGATGCACAAATTAAATAAAAAGTGTGGACAAACAAAAAAGATAGCTGTGCAGAAAGGAAGGAACAAGAGGATATGTGCTTTGAAAAAAGCAGTTGGTTTCCACAGTGGCGTACACACAGCAATACAGCTATCACGGAGCCTTCTAGGGCAGCCCAATGAGCTACAGCGCTGAGGGGAAAAAAAAAAAAATAGCTTCCACAGTCCCTGCACACCGAAGGTGGTGTTGGACAGTGGAAATCGCTGCAGCACAAGCGGTTTGGTGGTTAGTGGACCCTGCCTAACGCTCTCCCTGCTTCTGACGAAGCGGCAGCAACCTGTCCCTAAGCTCAGATCAGCAGCAGTAAGATGGCGGTCGGCGGGAACGCCCCTTTATAGCCCCTGTGACGCCGCAGACAGCAAGCCAATCACTGCAATGCCCTTCTCTAAGATGGTGGGGACCAGGATCTATGTCATCACGCTGCCCACACTCTGCGTTCACCTTCATTGGCTGAGAAATGGCGCTTTTCGCGTCATTGAAACGCGACTTTGGCGCGAAAGTCGCGTACCGCATGGCCGACAAGCACAGGGGTCGGATCGGGTTTCATGAGACGCCGACTTAGCCAAAAGTCGGCGACTTTTGAAAATGATCGACCCGTTTCGCTCAACCCTACTGACCACTGCCAAACCGGTCATGCTGAATGATGTTGCAGGCAGCAGATCGCTCTCCACGGTGTCTCCAGACTCTGTCACATCTTTCACGTGCTTAGTGTGAACCTGCTTTCAACTGTAAAGAGCACAGGGTGCCAGTGGTGAATTTTCCAATCCTCGTGTTCTATGGCAAATGCCAAGCGTCCTGCACGATGTTGGGCTGTGACCACAACCCCCATCTGTGGATGTTGGGCACTCAGCCCATCCTCATTCAGTAGGTTTCTAACTGTTTGTGCAGACACATGCACATTTGTGGCCTGCTGGAGGTCATTTTGCAGGACTCTGGCAGTGCTCCTCCTGTTCCTCCTTGCCCAAAGGCTGAGGTAGCGGTCCTGCTGATAGGTTGTTGCCCTCCTATGGCCTCCTCTACATCTCCTGGTGTACTGGCCTGTCTCCTGGTAGCACCTCCAGCCCCTGGACACTACGCTGACAAAGACAGCAAACCTTCTTGCCACAGCTCGCATTGATGTGCCATCCTGGATGAGTTGCACAGCATTCAAAAGTGATTAAAACATCAGCCAGAAAACATTGGTACTGAGATGTGGTCTGTGTTCCCAACCTGCAGAACCACTCCTTTATTGAGTGTGTCTTGATAATTGCCAATAATTTCCATCTGTTGTCTATTCCATTTGCACAATAGCATATGAAATTGATTGTGAAACAGTGTGACTTTGTTTTACTGGGAGTTATATTCTGATAAGTGTTCCCTTTATTTTTTTGAGCAGTGCATATATATTTTCTGTAAAAACAACACAAAAGAAGTCCATAGTGAAGTCAGAAAAAACTCTTGAGGGAAACCACAGACTGCTTCTGCTGCAAAAATGTGCTACCATGTACACATGCCATAATCATGCACTCCTTATTTGTAGCATGTTACGAATAAAAAAATAATGAAGTCCAGTACAAAAAAGGAACAGCATCCCTTCCAGGTGATGAAATATTAAAAGAGCTTTAGGCCATGTTCACACTTTGCGGTGTGCTCTGCAGGTTTATCCCGCAGCGGAATTGATAAATCTGCAGGGCAAAACCGCTGCGGTAATCCCTGCAGATTTATCGCTGTTTGTTCCGCGGTTTCCGCTGCGGGATTACTCCTGTACTATTGATGCTGCATATGCAGCTTCAATAGTAATGATAAAAATAATAAAAATTGGCTATACTCACCCTCTGACGTCGCGATCTCCTCGGCGCTGCACCCGGCGGTCCGGTTCCAAAGATGCTGTGCCGAGAAGGACCTTCGTGACGTCACGGTCATGTGACCGAGGCGTCATCACGGTCATGTGACCGCGACGTCACCACAGGTCCTGCTCGCACAGCAAACCGCAGACCGGACGGCCGCGGGCAGCTCTGAGAGGTGAGTATAACATCATTTTTTATTTTAATTCTTTTTTTTTACACTATTTATGCTTCCCAGGGCCTGGAGGAGAGTCTTCTCTCCTCCACCCCGGGTACCACCCGCACATTATCCGCTTACTTCCCGCATCGTGGGCACAGCCCCATGCGGGAAGTAAGCGGTTCAATGCATTCCTATGTGTGCAGAACCGCTGCGATTCTGCACAAAGAAGTGACATGCTGCGGGTTTTAAACCGCTGCGTTTCTGCGCGTTTTTTCCCACAGCATGTGCACAGCGGTTTGTGGTTTCCATAAGGTTTACATGTTAATGTAAACGCTATGGAAACTGCTGCGGACCCGCAGCATCAAAATCGCCGCGGATCCGCGGTAAAAACTGCAAAGTGTGAACATGGCCTTATTCTGCCATGCAGCGTTTTGATCTATATAGGACTTTATCAAGCTTATCAATGCTTGATAAAGACCTATAATGGTCGAAATGTTGCACCATGACAGAATAAAGCTCTTTAATCTTTCATCACCTGGATGGGATGCTGTTCCTTTTTTGTACTGGACTGTGTTTTCTTTCCAATTGGGCCTTTGGACTGGAACGTGCACCCCTGCATTGAAGTGCTGTCGGCTGCTACTTATTTTTACTTAAAAAATAATAAAGTCCTGTTACTGGAATACATCAGACATAAATTCACAGGCACACAGACTCGGCACGTCCCTATCATTAAATGTGTTTTATTATTATTCACAGTCTGTTATTCATCGCTGCAGTGGTACACAGTACTCTTATTTTATGGGCCTATATATCCCTTTCTGTAATGATGAGCAGTATACTCTAACATCCAATCCCAGGGACATCAATTTTTCCTTCCCTCATCTTTTATAGACACTGTGATATCTCCCTTGATTGGCTGTAATAGACCTTATGATGTGATAGATGTAAAGCATTATATGGAATGACATCATGAGCATGCTCTCTGGCTAATGCAATCTTCAGCAAAATCTGAAATAACATATGTAATTTTTTGTCTTGTGTTCAATCCTTGCAAATCAAATTGTAAATTGTTCAAATTTGCCGGGACCTGCAAATTTCAGGAAATTTGACTATGAGTCGCTACGCAGTGTATCAATCTGCTCATCTTTAGCTACTTGCCTTTCATATACCTACATGACACCGCAAAAGCCAATATGTAATATTTTGCATTAAAATAATAGTTTGAAGCTTCTAAATGTTGGAAATGAATGCGATTCACATATTACCTTCCCGTTATTAAATGAGTTCTCCTCATACCAGTCTGTTGCTGTGGAGATAGGTGCAATATGGAACACTGGCTGCATGACAAGCAATTAAAATACCAAGATGTTTAGCCATGTATGAGTATTTTCACACAGTGAGACCTCTGAGCCTAGCCTTCCTGTGACATTGTTAGTTATTGAATCAATTACACTAGAAGTGGTTGGCAGGTGTAATTATATATTTCTTTCGTAAGTACGTATGACCTGTCATAGAGACCAGAAAACCTTTTACTTTCCTATCACAAAGGCAGTCACTTGTCGAAAAAATTCCTGAATTAAAGAGGAGAGAACAGCTTATATGGAAGTTTGTTGCAAAATAACTTGGAGGATTTATTGGATTGACTAGAGTTAACAAGCATTAATTACCTTAAAGACATACAAGCATTGAATAATTATGCCTTAGACTAGTCAATCCAAAGTGTAGCACTCATTTTCTGCTTCAAAACGTGTATAAATCATGAAAGGCTATGGATAGATGTGAGATATTTTTACCAAATCATTCCTGCATTACCTTCCACATGTTGGGTACATTCAATTCCAAAACTCATTCACATTCTCAGGAAGAACCTTCCAATGTCTATTACAGCATAATCATCCTCAGATGTGCCTTCACCATAATACATCTTTCTTCCGTATGGGCTTAAAACTGTTTCTCATCTGTTAGGCAATGAAAAAGATATATATTTTAATTTAGAAGTATTACAATGTGGAGTCAAATAAAAAGCAATTTAATTTTTTTGTGACAAATGTGAATGCTTATATTTGTTTTAAGGATAATTCACACAACATCTTTAAAAGGATCAAAATGACCATATTGATTTCTAGCTGGATTTGCTATGAAAGTGATAACAGTGGGCAAAAGAGAATATCTTATCCAAAGATAATAAGAATCATCAAAAAAGAACCTCTAAACCAAAACTGTAGCACTTACCTCTTTTGTCACAATAGATATATAAAAAATATAGCACACAACATAACAAAAATATAAAGTTGTAGGCTTATAAATATGTTTATATGTGTATTCATATATGGATAAAAATAAAGAAAAAGAAAGCAAAGTGCAATAAACATTTCCCGGATCCGTGCATTCCTTGACCATGAAACCACAAAAACACTAGTGCATGCCCTTATCATCTCCCGCCTTGACTACTGCAACCTCCTACTCTCTGGCCTCCCCGCTAGCACTCTGGCACCACTCCAATCCATCCTAAACTCTGCTGCCCGACTAATCCACCTGTCTCCCCATTATTCCCCAGCCTCTCCTATCTGCCAAGCCCTTCATTGGCTTCCTATTGCCCAGAGGCTACAGCTCAAAACACTAACAATGACATACAAAGCCATTCAAAACCTGTCTCCTCCATACATCTGTGACATAGTTTCTGGGTACCTACCTGCAAGCAACCTTCGATCCTCTCATGATCTCCTTCTCTACTCCTCTCTCATCTCTTCCTCCCACAACTGCATACAAGACTTCTCCCGTGCTTCCCCTATACTCTGGAACTCTTTAATAGGGTTGAGCGAAACGGATCGGTCATTTTCATAAGTCGCCGACTTTTGGCAAAGTCGGGTTTCATGAAACCCGACCCGATCCCAGCGTGGGATCGGCCATGCGGTACACGATCTTCGCGCCAAAGTCGCGTTTCATATGACGCTTAAAGCGCCATTTTTCAGCCAATGAAGGTGCACGCAGAGTGTTGGCAGCGTGATGACATAGGTCCTGGTCCCCACCATCTTAGAGAAGGGCATGGCAGTGATTGGCTTGCTTTCTGCGGCGTCACAGGGGCTATAAAGGAGCGTTCCCGCCGACCGCCATCTTACTGCTGCTGATCTGAGCATAGGGAGAGGATGCTGTCGCTTCGTCAGAAGCAGGGAAAGCGTTAGGCAGGGTAAATTGACCCCAAAACCGCTTGTGCTGTAGCGATTTCCACTGTCCAACACCACCCTTTCTTTGCAGGGACAGTGGCGGCTAGATTTCTCTTCATCAGCTCTGTAGGTTATAAGGCTCCCTGATAGCTGCGTTGCTGTGTGTACGCCGTTGTGCAAACCAACTGCTTTTTTCAAAGCACAAATCCTGTTGCTCCTTCCTTTCTGCACAGCTATCTTGTTTGTTTGTCCACACTTTTGACTTTTGTGTGCAGCACTCCTTTTTATTGCTGCCTGCCACACTTTTCTGAGATTACTGTAAAGACATAGTAATTGTAGTACTTTTTTTTTTGTTATATCTCTTCAAGCCACTTTCTGCCACAGAAAACCTACTGTATAACAGTGTGCCTGATTTCTTCCTAATTCTCCCATAAAACAAAAAAAAAAGTGGGAGATTAAGACTGGCAAATCTGCATTAGTGCCAGTCCTGTGTGTGGCTTCTGTCTTTTTTTTCCTGCCACAGAAAACCTACTGTATAACAGTGGGCCTGATTTCTTCACAATTCTCCCATAAAAAAAAAAAATTGGGAGATTAAGACTGGCAAATCTGCATTAGTGCCAGTCCTGTGTGTGGCTTCTGTCTTTTTTTTCTGCCACAGAAAACCTACTGTATAACAGTGTGCCTGATTTCTTCCTAATTCTCCCTTAAAACAAAAAAAAATTTGGGAGATTAAGACTGGCAAATCTGCATTAATGCCAGTCCTGTGTGTGGCATCTGTCTTTTTTTTTCTGCCACAGAAAACCTACTGTGTAGCAGTGGGCCTGATTTCTTCACAATTCTCCCAGAAAAAAAAATAAAAGTGGGAGATTAAGACTGGCAAATCTGCATTAGTGCCAGTCCTGTGTGTGGCATCTGTCTTTTTTTTTCTGCCACAGAAAACCTACTGTGTAGCAGTGGGCCTGATTTCTTCACAATTCTCCCAGAAAAAAAAATAAAAGTGGGAGATTAAGACTGGCAAATCTGCATTAGTGCCAGTCCTGTGTGTGGCTTCTGTCTTTTTTTTCTGCCACAGAAAACCTACTGTATAACAGTGTGCCTGATTTCTTCCTAATTCTCCCATAAAAAAAAAAAATTGGGAGATTAAGACTGGCAAATCTGCATTAATGCCAGTCCTGTGTGTGGCTTCTGTCTTTTTTTTCTGCCACAGAAAACTGTTATGATCCCAGTGGTAGAGGATCTCAGGAATTCCGGCAAGGTCAATAAAAACAAAAGAACTGCTCTAGGGAGGTGGAAACTGGGCTAACCGCATAACTGATCCTAACACAACAACTAGAAGTAGCCGGTGAACGTGCCTACGTTGATTCTAGACGTCTCGAGCCAGCCGGAGAACTGACTACCCCTAGAGGGACCATAAGACCTCACTTGCCTCCAGAGAAATTGAACCCCAAAGATATAGAAAGCCCCCAACAAATAATAACGGTGAGGCAAGAGGAAAACACAAACGTAGAGATGAACTAGATTCAGCAAAGTGAGGCCCACTAGTCTAGATAGGCAGAAAATAGATAGTGAACTATGCGGTCAGCAGAAAACCCTGCAAAAACATCCACGCTGAATATTTCAAGAACCCCCACACCGACTGACGGTACGGAGGGAGAATATCAGCACCCTAGAGCTTCCAGCGAGCCAAAAAATCACATATTAAGCAAGCTGGACAAAAACACTGAAAAATGCAAATGATCCAAAGTATTCAAAACGGACTTAGCTTTTCTTGCATCAGACAGACGGAAAGGAATCAGGAGGAGACCTTATAGGACTGGATACAACGATGCCAGGCAAGAGACTGAGTCCAGAGGAGACCTAAATAGGGAACACCCGCTGCTTAATGACACAGCTGGAGCCTAGGCCTGCAACAAGACATGCCTCACACAATACCGTTAGTGACCACCAGAGGGAGCCCAGAAACACAGTTCACAACAGTACCCCCCCTTGAGGAGGGGTCACCGAACCCTCACTAAGACCCCCAGGGCGATCAGGATGAGCAGCGTGAAAGGCATGAACCAAATCAGCCGCATGAACATCAGAGGCGACAACCCAGGAATTATCCTCCTGACCATAGCCTTTCCACTTAACTAAATACTGAAGTCTCCATCTAGAAATACGAGAATCCAAAATCTTCTCCACCACGTACTCCAACTCGCCCTCAACCAAAACCGGGGCAGGAGGCTCAACAGCAGGAACCATAGGCACCACGTACTGCCGCAACAAGGACCTATGGAACACATTATGAATTGCAAATGACGCTGGAAGGTCCAAGCGAAAAGACACCGGGTTAAGGATTTCCAAAATCTTATAAGGACCGATAAAGCGAGGCTTGAACTTAGGAGAGGAGACCTTCAAAGGAACATGCCGAGAAGACAACCAAACCAAATCCCCAACACGAAGTCGGGGACCCACACCGCGGCGGCGGTTGGCAAAACGCTGTGCCTTCTCTTGTGACAATTTCAAATTGTCCACCACATGGTTCCAAATCCGCTGCAACCTATCCACCACAGAATCAACCCCAGGACAGTCAGAAGGTTTAACCTGGCCCGAGGAGAAACGAGGATGAAAACCAGAGTTGCAGAAAAAGGGTGAAACCAAAGTGGCAGAACTAGCCCGATTATTAAGGGCAAACTCGGCCAGTGGCAAAAAGGTAACCCAGTCGTCCTGATCAGCAGAAACAAAACATCTTAAATAAGTCTCCAAAGTCTGATTAGTTCGCTCGGTCTGGCCATTAGTCTGAGGATGAAAAGCCGACAAAAAAGACAAATCAATACCCATCTTAGCACAAAAGGATCGCCAGAATCTGGACACAAACTGGGATCCTCTGTCAGACACAATATTCTCAGGGATGCCGTGCAAACGAACCACATTCTGAAAGAACAAAGGAACCAAATCAGAGGAGGAAGGCAACTTAGGCAAGGGCACCAAATGGACCATTTTAGAAAAACGATCGCACACCACCCAGATGACAGACATCTTCCGAGATACCGGAAGTTCCGAAATGAAATCCATGGAAATGTGCGTCCAAGGCCTCTTCGGGATAGGCAAGGGCAAAAGCAACCCGCTGGCACGAGAACAGCAAGGCTTAGCCCGAGCACAAATCCCACAGGACTGCACAAAAGAACGCACATCCCGCGACAAGGAAGGCCACCAAAAGGACCTAGCCACCAAATCTCTGGTACCGAAAATCCCAGGATGCCCCGCCAACACCGAAGAATGAACCTCAGAAATAACTCTGCTAGTCCATCTGTCAGGGACAAACAGTCTCTCTGGTGGGCAACGATCAGGCCTATCAGCCTGAAATTTCTGCAGTACTCGTCGCAAATCTGGGGAAATGGCAGACAAAATCACTCCCTCTCTGAGAATACCAGCCGGCTCCGAGACTCCCGGAGAGTCAGGCACAAAACTCCTAGAAAGTGCATCAGCCTTCACGTTCTTCGAACCAGGCAGGTACGAGACCACAAAGTCAAAACGGGAGAAAAACAATGACCAACGAGCCTGTCTAGGATTCAGGCGCTTGGCAGACTCGAGATAAATCAGATTTTTATGATCAGTCAAGACCACCACACGATGTTTATCTTCCTCGAGCCAATGTCGCCACTCCTCAAATGCCCACTTCATAGCCAACAACTCCCGATTACCAACATCATAGTTCCGCTCAGCAGGCAAAAATTTTCTAGAAAAGAAGGCGCATGGCTTCATCACGGAGCCATCAGAACTTTTTTGCGACAAAACGGCCCCTGCACCAATCTCAGAAGCATCAACTTCAACCTGGAAGGGAAGAGAGACATCCGGCTGGCACAAGACTGGCGCCGAAGTAAACCGACGCTTCAGCTCCCAAAAGGCTTCCACAGCCGCAGGAGACCAATTAGCAACATCAGAACCCTTCTTGGTCATATCCGTCAAAGGTTTAACCACGCTAGAAAAATTAGCGATAAAACGACGGTAAAAATTAGCAAAGCCCAAGAACTTCTGCAGGCTCTTAACAGACGTGGGCTGAGTCCAGTCATGAATGGCGCGGACCTTGACTGGGTCCATCTCCACAGTAGAAGGGGAAAAAATAAACCCCAAAAAAGAAACCTTCTGTACCCCAAAGATACATTTTGAGCCCTTCACAAATAAAGCATTCTCACGCAGAACCTGAAACACCATCCTGACCTGGTTCACATGGGACTCCCAATCATCAGAAAAAACCAAAATATCATCCAGATAAATAATCATAAATTTATCCAGATATTTCCGGAAGATGTCATGCATGAAGGACTGAAACACAGAAGGAGCATTAGAGAGTCCAAAAGGCATCACCAGGTACTCAAAATGACCCTTGGGCGTATTAAATGCTGTTTTCCATTCATCTCCCTGCTTTATGCGCACGAGGTTATACGCACCACGAAGATCTATCTTGGTGAACCAACTGGCACCCTTAATCCGAGCAAACAAATCAGACAACAATGGCAAAGGATACTGAAATTTCACCGTGATCTTATTCAGAAGACGATAATCTATACAAGGTCTCAAAGACCCGTCTTTCTTGCCCACAAAAAAGAATCCTGCACCCAGAGGAGAAGATGATGGGCGAATATGTCCCTTCTCCAAAGACCCCCTTATATAACTCCGCATCGCGGCATGCTCTGGCACAGATAAATTAAAGAGTCGTCCCTTAGGAAATTTACTACCAGGAATCAAATCTATAGCACAATCACAGTCCCTATGAGGAGGAAGGGCACTGGAACTGGGCTCATTAAATACATCCTGATAGTCTGACAAAAACTCAGGGATCTCAGAAGGAGTAGAAGAAGCAATAGACACCAATGGAGAATCGCCATGAATCCCCTGACAACCCCAACTTGACACAGTCATAGCTTTCCAATCTAAAACTGGATTATGGGCCTGTAACCATGGCAGACCCAAAACAACAACATCATGCATTTTATGCAGTACCAGAAAACGAATCACCTCCTGATGTACAGGAGTCATGCACATGGTCACTTGCGTCCAATACTGAGGTTTATTCTCTGCCAATGGCGTAGCATCAATTCCTCTAAGAGGAATAGGAATTTCCAAAGGCTCCAGGACAAACCCATTTTGACGTCTATGATTTTGCCGCTCGGCTCTGGTCAGAATTCTGTCACATTGCATAGAATCAGGTGACCGTTCAGAGAGCACCGCCAAAGGATTAACAGATTTGCGCTCTCGCAAACAACGATCAATTTGAATGGCCAGAGCCATTGAATCATTCAGACCTGTAGGGATAAGAAACCCCACCATCACATTCTTAATGGCTTCAGAAAGACCATTTCTGAAATTTGCGGCCAGGGCACACTCATTCCATTGAGTAAGTGTAGAGACCGCAGATAAAGAAGGATGCAGGGACAAATGGGAGCCAGAAAGCAAACAGCGTTTTTTAACTTTTCTTTTAACTTCCAACCAAAAAAAGATAACAACAGTTTTCCACGCAGGGAACTTAAGTACAAGTCTACAATATCACAGTAAATCCTATCTACTATATAGGAGGCCTGAACTATACCCGAAGAACGCGGCAGCGCCTTCCTAGTACCTCCCCTACTAAGGTAAAGTCAACAACGTTCACTTATCAGTGCTGTTTCAGCGATGTCGTCCCGGTGGCGAGGCTCCGTCAGCGACGTAGTCCTAGTGGTGAGGGAAGGCGGTGTCCTCCGACGTCGAGCCCAGGTGTAGATTCGAGTCCAGAATGTCTTTTGCGGTGCTGCGTTACCTCCCGCAGGCGGACGTTGATCCGGGGTAACAGTTTCCACGTCCAGAGAGGAGTCTTTTTGAGGAGAATTAGCAGAATTATCAGTATCAGTCACAGCTAAGAAAAACCCAGGAGGGCCCGGAGCACTCGGTGGCAAGATGCTCCCAGGGAGCGCGGTAATACTGTCCCTGAGCTGATCAGCACTACCCCTCTGCCTGGGGGGTCGCTGACGACGAATGCGCCTCTTTTTGGGGGCTCTGGTAATTGCCCGCAGTGTCTGTTGCACGTTTTCCCCCTGCTTCCAGCGAGTCTCACTGCGGCCTGCACACACACAACAACTGCGCTGCAGTTTCCTCTCCTCAGAGATTTCCCGCGCTTCTCTGCCCCTGCTTTCGCGCGTTTTGCTTTTTATCCTCTCCTCTCCCTGCGTCACTCTGCCTCCTGTCACATGAGCCTGGCTTCCCATGCGCCCCTCAAATCCGTCCCCCGGAACCCCGACTCCCGGCAACAATGGTTCCACCCGTCTGCACAGCTCACCAGGTCCCTGTCCCCTACATTCCCCCACCCTGTATGCTCGCCAGTCCCCGGGCGAGGCCTTCGCACTGACAGGTCGCCCACCTGACGGGTTGTTCCACACTTGGGTCTGTCTAGTGTGTAAGTCAGGACTGTAGCGAGTTGGGGGTCTACCGGCAGTAGAACATTCAGAACGTCGTGGCTCGGGTCCTTGTGTAGGGGGTGTTGGGGGAATGTCGTCAGCGGAAGGGTGACTGGTCAGGGGTAGTGTAGTAGTCGAGATAGGGGGAGTATTTTGACGCCGTTCTTCTTCTTCATCATCTTCTTCATCCCACCAATGGTTGTTGGGGGACTCAGTCGTAAGTGGCTCTTCCCTGATTGCGGATTCCGGGGTGTCCGAGTCAACAGAGCGACACAACCGGAGCATGTTGCGATGAAGAATGCGAGTACCTGTACTTCCGGGGGCCTCAGACTGCACTTCATATACAGGTCCATGCGGGTCTATACGGCGAAGCACCCGATAGGGTGTTTTTTCCCAACGATGGTCTAACTTGTTTTGCGGTCTTTGCTCTCGAACGAGTACTCGATCACCTGGCCGGAACTCTGGGGGTTTTGCTGTAGGGGTGCTCCGATGCTCCACTTCCCGAATTCGAGTGTGTACCAGTCGGTGTAAGGTCTGCAGCCGATGCCGATGATCACGCACCCACGAAGCCATCCCTGTTCGGGGGCCTTCTTCCTCCGAAGACAGTTCCAGATCTGTCATGCCTTTTCCTGGGCGCCCAAAGACCACTTCATACGGGGTGCGTCCTGTGACTTGATGAACTCTATTGTTGTAGACCCACACTAGGTCAGACACATACTCCGGCCAGCGGGCCTTCTGATCTTGTTCTAGCGCACGCAGCATTTGAAGCAAAGTCCGGTTAAACCGCTCACAAGCCCCATTTCCCTGGGGGCGATACGGTGTGGTGCGTGACTTATCAATGCCGTAGAGGTGATGCAGCTCTTCCATGACTTTGCCCAAGAAACAGGCGCCTTGATCCGAATGTATTCGCCTCGGACAGCCGTAAACTTGAATAAAGTTCTTACAGATAGCGCTCGCCGCCGACTCAGCTGTCTGATCACGGGTAGAGGTGACTACCGCGAATTTTGAAAAATGATCTACCATAACGAGGCAGTGTTCGTAGCCTTGATGCACTGCTCCAATGGTAATGTAGTCTATCATTAATACTTCAAAAGGGGCAGACGTCGTGATGCTCTGCACAGGCGCCCTTTCCTCCGGTGACTTGGTTAGCTCACATTGTCGACATTGTCTACAGGCAGTTTGTACTTCCGCAAGCAGCCGAGGATGATAGAACCGAGTTTGCAGCCACTTAAACGTCCTCTTCACTCCGAAGTGTGCCCCGGACTCATGAGCTTCTTTAGCAACTGCGGCCACCACGGGCCCCGGTAAGACCATCTGCCAGGTCGGCTCGGAATCTGCCTGAGCCATGGTTAAGTGGCATAAGAGCCCGTCCTGAAGAGTTAGGCGCTCCCACTGCCGCAGAAGAAGGTTCAGGTCTGACGGGAGAGTTTGTCCAGGGGTTCTCACGGGCAATAGACCATTCGTTATCCACTGTCGCAATGGAGCTAGTTCCTGGTCTTCCTGTTGCAGCCGTATCCATTCGTCCCGACTCTGAACCAACAGTCCTGTAGCCGTTCCGTTCCCGGTCTGTTCCCGGCTCACAGCCGTCCGAGCAGCGCCCCCGATGGCATAGGGGATTTCTTCTCCCTCCAGCTCCTCATCTCGGTTAGTTCTTGGGGGGTTCTTCCGCAGACGAGATAACACGTCAGCATGAACATTCTCCGCTCCTCGCTTGTAGAGGATACGGTATCTGTACTTGGCCATCCGGGCTACCCAGCGCTGTTCCAGGGCACCCAATTTTGCATTTTCCAGATGTGCCAATGGGTTGTTATCCGTGCGTATCAGCACCTCGGAACCGGCCAGGTACTCAGCGAACCGCTCCGTCATAGCCCACACCACGGCCAGCAGCTCCACCTTGAAAGAACTGTAATTGTCCGGGTTCAACTCAGAGTCATGAAGAGACCGACTCGCATAGGCGATCACTCTCTCCCGCCCATCCTGAACCTGAGACAACACAGCCCCCAATCCCTGAGAGCTGCCGTTGGTGTGTAGGATGAACGGTTGCGAAAAGTCCGCATAAGTTAACACCGGCGGCTCCATGAGAGCTGTCTTCAAGTCCCGGAATGCTGCTTCTTGTGGCTCCTGCCATTGTATCTTCTTTCCCCGTTCCTTGGGGGAGCTTCCTTTCAGCAGGACTTGTAGATTGTGAGAACGGCGAGCAAAGTTCTTCACGAAGCGCCGGTAGTACCCAGCGAGGCCCAAGAACGCCCGTACATCCTTGGCGGTCTCCGGTGTGGGCCACTCCTGGATTGCGGCAATCTTCTCCTGCGATGGCCGGACTCCTTCGGTGGACACCACATGCCCCAGGTACTCGATCTGTTCCCGGAACAAGTGACACTTCTGGGGCTTCACCTTAAGCCCGTATTTCAGCAACCGGTCTAGTACCTGCTCCAGTCGGCACAGATGTTCCTCGAATGTTGGAGCATAGATGATGATGTCATCCAGATAAATGAGAGTGGCCTCGAAGTTCAAATCCCCCAGACACCGCTCCATTAATCGTTGGAAGGTGCCTGGAGCGTTGGCCAGCCCAAACGGCATTCGATTGAACTCGAATAGTCCCATGGGAAGGATAAATGCTGTCTTAGGACGATCTGCTTCTGTCATCGGGACCTGCCAGTATCCGCTGGCTAGGTCTAAGGTGGAAAAATATTTGGCCCGACCCAGCACGGAGAGAGACTCCTCGATACGGGGAAGTGGATAAGAGTCTCGGACGGTGCATGCATTTAGCTTACGATAGTCCACACAGAACCGGAGCGTGCCGTCCTTTTTCCGCACCAGCACGATTGGGGCAGCCCACGGGCTCTGACTCTCGCGGATCACTCCCTTTTGTAGCATCTGGCCTAACAACGTCTTTACTTCCTGGTATATCTGCGGGGGAATCTGTCTGTACCGCTCCCTGATGGGCACTGTATCTCCGGTCGGAATTCCATGTTCGATGGCCGTGGTACAGCCAAAATCATCTTCATGTTGTGCGAACACTTTAGCATAATGTCCAAGGAGTCGCTGCACTTGTGAGATCTGTGATGGATCCAGGCCCGGCAATTCCGTCCGCATGTGCTCCAGAATAGTTTGACCCTTCTGAAATGCTATTGGCTCAGGATCCTGCGTAGACCGGACACTGACCATCCAGGGATCAGGGGAATCCACCGTTAACTGCAAAGTATCTGGAGGGGGCATCACTTCTAAAGGTCGTAACACTTTGGCCATCTCACTTCGGACCCGTAGCACGACATCGTGTTCGTCCACATTCACACATCGCACTGGTACGGCCCCATTTTTAACAGTAGCCAGGGATCGGGCCACCAGCAGTCCTGTGGGCAAAGGGGATGTAAAGGTGGGCTCAATCTGTACTTGTACTCCTTCTAGAGGGATGCGAGCTCGTATGGGCAGGGATATAACAGTCTGTCCTGGGGGGAACGTCACCTTTGCTGTCGGGGAAGTAATTACTCTCCCTAGTATGTCTCCCTCCTGACAGGTCTCTTGTACCCGGACTTCCCTCACTAACTGTCTGAACACGGAGCCCTGAGGTGTACTGGTCCCCCACTGATTGAGTGTCTCTTGCGTAGTCTCCCCTAACAGAAAACTGCCAAAATCTTTCAATACGTTCATCCCCAAGGTCACAGTATGTTGTGGGCCGGGATCTCCCCGTGTTAACACAACCCCCCGGCGGCCCAGGTCCTTCCCACATAAAGATATTTGCATCCAGGTGACCCCTTCCACTGGGATGGGCAGCTGATTGGCGGCCTGTAACCGAATTACGGGACCCCATTGGGGTCTAACTGTCAAAGGAAAGTGTTTTCTAAAATAAGCCTCGGGCATAGTCGTGACTTGGGACCCGGTGTCCACCAGACAACGGACAGCCCGCCCTTCAAACTCTGCCCAAACCAGGGGGCAGCTGGCAAACAAATTTCCGGGACTTTCACCACCCATCCGCGGGGACTCTGGCTCCGAGCGTCGTCCCCTTAGCTCGGAGCCCTCTAGTTTAACGCCTGACGGGACGAGGCCCTCCCTCTCCGGGGGCACTCCCGTGCGAAATGTTCTGCCTCCCCGCAACCATAGCAAGCACCGGGGACCGGATAATATCCTGGACGAGCGCCACGAGCTGGACTCCCAGACCCTTGCCCCCGGGGTAGCTCCCTTGGGCTTCGCGCATTCTTTTTAACTTCAGCCAGTTCGTCTCTGATTTGTTTGAGCTCCTGCCGCATCTCCTGAAACCACGACGGCTCACCCCCTCCTGGTGCAGCGGTCTGGATAACCCGAGTCTCTCCTGTCAGGACCGTCACCCCCCTCTCTTGCTCCCGGGTGCGGGCCTCATTGCCTATGTCGGAGAAAGTCAGGCGCGGGTCGACCCGCACTCATTCACGTAGAGCCTGTTTGGTCAACTCATCTCGCAGTCCCGTCACCAGTTGGTCGCGCAGGGTCACGTCAACATGTCCCATCCCCATAACATCTTTCCGCACGATTGCAATGTTTAGCTCTTGCAGAGCATTCATGTACTGAGTGACAGTCTCGCCTTCTTTTTGTCGCCGTCCAAACAACCGGGCCCGCAGCTCTCCCACGTCGGTGGGATCCCCGTGCGTCCCCTCTAACACATTTAACACCCCGGTAAAAGTATTCCGCTCTGTGGGGGGTCTCAACATCACTGAATCTCGGGCCTCTCCGTCTAAGGCCATAATGGCCACCTCTGCTTCCAGGGCCGGGGTCATAGGATGCATCCTCAGCAGTCCCCGCATCCTTTCAGTCCAACTCCACAACAACATGTTGCTCCCATTAAACTTGGGCAGGTTATTCAACATGGCCCCCAATGAGAGAGACGCTCTCGGCCCAGCCCCATCCTCCGTATCTTCTGGCTCCCTCTTTGGATCCTGCATCCTGCCGACTACGCCAAATGTAGAGACCGCAGATAAAGAAGGATGCAGGGACAAATGGGAGCCAGAAAGCAAACAGCGTTTTTTAACTTTTCTTTTAACTTCCAACCAAAAAAAGATAACAACAGTTTTCCACGCAGGGAACTTAAGTACAAGTCTACAATATCACAGTAAATCCTATCTACTATATAGGAGGCCTGAACTATACCCGAAGAACGCGGCAGCGCCTTCCTAGTACCTCCCCTACTAAGGTAAAGTCAACAACGTTCACTTATCAGTGCTGTTTCAGCGATGTCGTCCCGGTGGCGAGGCTCCGTCAGCGACGTAGTCCTAGTGGTGAGGGAAGGCGGTGTCCTCCGACGTCGAGCCCAGGTGTAGATTCGAGTCCAGAATGTCTTTTGCGGTGCTGCGTTACCTCCCGCAGGCGGACGTTGATCCGGGGTAACAGTTTCCACGTCCAGAGAGGAGTCTTTTTGAGGAGAATTAGCAGAATTATCAGTATCAGTCACAGCTAAGAAAAACCCAGGAGGGCCCGGAGCACTCGGTGGCAAGATGCTCCCGGGGAGCGCGGTAATACTGTCCCTGAGCTGATCAGCACTACCCCTCTGCCTGGGGGGTCGCTGACGACGAATGCGCCTCTGTTGTGAAATTGGATTTTGGGCTCCCCCGGTGGCCACTGGTGGAATTGAACTTGTGTGCATCATCCCCTCTGTTCACCTGTTCCCATCAGGATGTGGGAGTCGCTATTTAACCTTGCTCCTCTGTCACTTCCATGCCGGTCAACATTGTAATCAGAAGCCTTTCTGTGCATGTTCCTGCTTCTAGACAACTCCCAGCTAAGTGGACTTTTGTCCTTGTTTGTTTTTTGCATTTTGTTCCAGTTCACAGCTGCAGTTTCGTTTCTGTGTCTGGAAAGCTCTTGTGATCTGAAATTGCCACTCTGATGTTATGAGTTAATACTAGAGTCTTAAAGTAATTTCAGGATGTGTTTTGATAGGGTTTTCAGCTGACCATGAAAGTGCCCTTTCTGTCTTCCTGCTATCTAGTAAGCGGACCTCGATTTTGCTAAACCTATTTTTCATACTACGTTTGTCATTTTCATCTAAAATCACCGCCAATATATGTGGGGGCCTCTGTCTGCCTTTCGGGGAAATTTCTCTAGAGGTGAGCCAGGACTGTATTTTCCTCTGCCAGGATTAGTTAGTCCTCCGGCCGGCGCTGGGCGTCTAGGGATAAAACGCAGGCTACGCTACCCGGCTACTGTTAGTTGTGCGGCAGGTTTAGTTCATGGTCAGTTTAGTTTCCATCCTTCCAAGAGCTAGTTCGTATGTTTGCTGGGCTATGTTCTCTTGCCATTGAGAACCATAACAGTTTGACCGGCCTGCAAAGGGTTAAATTAATTGGCAGAGAAAGGAGAGAAAAAAGAAGTCTGCTGAAGATTTTTTTTTTTTTTTTTTTTCCTTCAGTTCTGAGTGTGCTTCCAATTGAATCACTTGCAAGTCTGCCTATATTGCAGCCTTCCTCTCTCTCTCTCCTTCTAATCCTGGAATGGCTCTGTGTTCACCTGTTTAAAATGGATATTCAGAGTTTAGCTGCAGGTTTGAATAATCTCACCACGAAAGTTCAAAATTTACAAGACTGTGTTGTTCATGTTCCTATATCTGAACCTAGAATTCCTTTGCCTGAATTTTTCTCGGGGAATAGATCTTGCTTTCAAAATTTCAAAAATAATTGCAAGTTGTTTTTGTCCCTGAAATCTCGCTCTGCTGGAGATCCTGCTCAGCAGGTCAGGATTGTGATTTCTTTGCTCCGGGGCGACCCTCAAGATTGGGCTTTTGCATTGGCTCCAGGGGATCCTGCGTTGCTCAATGTGGATGCGTTTTTTCTGGCCTTGGGGTTGCTTTATGAGGAACCTCATTTAGAGCTTCAGGCGGAAAAAGCCTTGATGTCCCTATCTCAGGGGCAAGATGAAGTTGAAATATATTGCCAAAAATTCCGTAAATGGTCTGTGCTTACTCAGTGGAATGAGTGCGCCCTGGCGGCGAATTTCAGAGAGGGTCTCTCTGATGCCATTAAGGATGTTATGGTGGGGTTCCCTGTGCCTGCGGGTCTGAATGAGTCCATGACAATGGCTATCCAGATCGATAGACGTCTGCGGGAGCGCAAACCTGTGCACCAGTTGGCGGTGTCTACTGAGAAGACGCCAGAGAATATGCAATGTGATAGAATTCTGTCCAGAAGCGAACGGCAGAATTTTAGACGAAAAAATGGGTTGTGCTTTTATTGTGGTGATTCAACTCATGTTATATCAGCATGCTCTAAGCGTACTAAGAAGCTTGATAAGTCAGTTTCAATTGGCACTTTTCAGTCTAAGTTTATTCTATCTGTGACCCTGATTTGTTCTTTATCATCTATTACCGCGGACGCCTATGTCGACTCTGGCGCCGCTTTGAGTCTTATGGATTGGTCCTTTGCCAAACGCTGTGGGTATGATTTAGAGCCTCTTGAAACTCCTATACCTCTGAAGGGGATTGACTCCACCCCATTGGCTAGTAATAAACCACAATACTGGACACAAGTAACTATGCGGATTAATCCGGATCATCAGGAGATTATTCGCTTTCTTGTGCTGTATAATCTACATGATGTGTTGGTGCTTGGATTGCCATGGCTGCAATCTCATAACCCAGTCCTCGACTGGAAAGCTATGTCTGTGTTAAGCTGGGGATGTAAGGGGATGCATGGAGGACGTACCTTTGGTTTCCATTTCATCATCTATTCCCTCTGAGATTCCTGAATTCTTGTCTGACTATCGTGATGTTTTTGAAGAACCTAAGCTTGGTTCATTACCTCCGCACCGGGAGTGCGATTGTGCCATAGATTTGATTCCGGGTAGTAAATACCCTAAGGGTCGTTTATTTAATCTGTCTGTGCCTGAACATGCTGCTATGAGAGAATATATAAAGGAGTCCTTGGAAAAGGGACATATTCGTCCTTCGTCATCTCCCTTAGGAGCCGGTTTTTTCTTTGTGTCTAAGAAAGATGGCTCTTTGAGGCCGTGTATTGATTATCGGCTTTTGAATAAAATCACGGTTAAATATCAATATCCGTTGCCACTGCTGACTGATTTGTTTGCTCGCATAAAGGGGGCCAAGTGGTTCTCTAAGATAGATCTCCGTGGGGCGTATAATTTGGTGCGAATTAAGCAGGGGGATGAGTGGAAGACCGCATTTAATACGCCCGAGGGCCACTTTGAGTATTTGGTGATGCCTTTTGGCCTTTCAAATGCCCCTTCAGTCTTTCAGTCCTTTATGCATGACATTTTCCGTGATTATTTGGATAAATTTATGATTGTGTATCTGGATGATATTCTGATTTTTTCGGATGACTGGGACTCTCATGTCCAGCAGGTCAGGAGGGTTTTTCAGGTTTTGCGGTCTAATTCCTTGTGTGTGAAGGGTTCTAAGTGCGTTTTTGGGGTGCAAAAGATTTCCTTCTTGGGATACATTTTTTCCCCCTCTTCCATCGAGATGGATCCTGTCAAGGTTCAGGCTATTTGTGATTGGACGCAACCCTCTTCTCTTAAGAGTCTTCAGAAATTTTTGGGCTTTGCTAACTTTTATCGTCGATTTATTGCTGGTTTTTCTGATGTTGTTAAACCATTGACTGATTTGACTAAGAAGGGTGCTGATGTTGCTGATTGGTCCCCTGCTGCTGTGGAGGCCTTTCGGGAGCTTAAGCGCCACTTTTCTTCCGCCCCTGTGTTGCGTCAGCCTGATGTTGCTCTTCCTTTTCAGGTTGAGGTCGACGCTTCTGAAATCGGAGCTGGGGCGGTTTTGTCGCAGAGAAGTTCCGACTGCTCCGTGATGAAACCTTGTGCTTTTTTTTCTCGTAAATTTTCGCCCGCCGAGCGGAATTATGATATTGGGAATCGGGAGCTTTTGGCCATGAAGTGGGCTTTTGAGGAGTGGCGTCATTGGCTTGAGGGGGCTAGACATCAGGTGGTGGTATTGACCGACCACAAAAATTTAATTTATCTTGAGTCCGCCAGACGCCTGAATCCTAGACAGGCGCGCTGGTCGTTGTTTTTCTCTCGGTTTAATTTTGTGGTGTCATACCTACCGGGTTCTAAGAATGTTAAGGCGGATGCCCTTTCTAGGAGTTTTGAGCCTGACTCCCCTGGTAATTCTGAACCTACAGGTATCCTTAAGGATGGAGTGATATTGTCTGCCGTTTCTCCAGACCTGCGGCGGGCCTTGCAGGAGTTTCAGGCGGATAGACCTGATCGTTGCCCACCTGGTAGACTGTTTGTTCCTGATGATTGGACCAGTAAAGTCATTTCTGAGGTTCATTCTTCTGCGTTGGCAGGTCATCCTGGAATCTTTGGTACCAGGGATTTGGTGGCAAGGTCCTTCTGGTGGCCTTCCCTGTCACGAGATGTACGAGGCTTTGTGCAGTCTTGTGACGTTTGTGCTCGGGCCAAGCCTTGTTGTTCTCGGGCTAGTGGATTGTTGTTGCCCTTGCCTATCCCGAAGAGGCCTTGGACGCACATCTCGATGGATTTTATTTCAGATCTTCCTGTTTCTCAGAAGATGTCTGTCATCTGGGTGGTGTGCGACCGTTTCTCTAAGATGGTCCATTTGGTTCCCCTGCCTAAGTTGCCCTCTTCTTCCGAGTTGGTTCCTCTGTTTTTTCAAAATGTGGTTCGTTTGCATGGTATTTCGGAGAATATCGTTTCTGACAGAGGAACCCAATTCGTGTCTAGATTTTGGCGGGCATTCTGTGCTAGGATGGGCATAGATTTGTCTTTCTCGTCTGCTTTCCATCCTCAGACTAATGGCCAGACCGAGCGGACGAATCAGACCTTGGAGACATATTTGAGGTGTTTTGTGTCTGCAGATCAGGATGATTGGGTTGCTTTTTTGCCTTTAGCGGAGTTTGCCCTCAATAATCGGGCCAGCTCTGCCACCTTGGTGTCTCCTTTTTTCTGTAATTCGGGGTTTCATCCTCGATTTTCCTCCGGTCAGGTGGAATCTTCGGATTGTCCTGGAGTGGATGCTGTGGTGGAGAGGTTGCATCAGATTTGGGGGCAGGTAGTGGACAATTTGAAGTTGTCCCAGGAGAAGACTCAGCTTTTTGCCAACCGCCGGCGTCGGGTTGGTCCTCGGCTTTGTGTCGGGGACTTGGTGTGGTTGTCTTCTCGTTTTGTCCCTATGAGGGTTTCTTCTCCTAAGTTTAAGCCTCGGTTCATCGGCCCGTACAAGATATTGGAGATTCTTAACCCTGTGTCCTTCCGTTTGGACCTCCCTGCATCTTTTTCTATTCATAATGTTTTTCATCGGTCATTATTGCGCAGGTATGAGGTACCGGTTGTGCCTTCCATTGAGCCTCCTGCTCCGGTGTTGGTTGAGGGCGAGTTGGAGTACGTTGTGGAAAAAATCTTGGACTCCCGTATTTCCAGACGGAAACTCCAGTATCTGGTCAAATGGAAGGGATACGGTCAGGAGGATAATTCTTGGGTGACTGCCTCTGATGTTCATGCCTCCGATCTGGTCCGTGCCTTTCATAGGGCTCATCCTGATCGCCCTGGTGGTTCTGGTGAGGGTTCGGTGCCCCCTCCTTGAGGGGGGGGTACTGTTGTGAAATTGGATTTTGGGCTCCCCCGGTGGCCACTGGTGGAATTGAACTTGTGTGCATCATCCCCTCTGTTCACCTGTTCCCATCAGGATGTGGGAGTCGCTATTTAACCTTGCTCCTCTGTCACTTCCATGCCGGTCAACATTGTAATCAGAAGCCTTTCTGTGCATGTTCCTGCTTCTAGACAACTCCCAGCTAAGTGGACTTTTGTCCTTGTTTGTTTTTTGCATTTTGTTCCAGTTCACAGCTGCAGTTTCGTTTCTGTGTCTGGAAAGCTCTTGTGATCTGAAATTGCCACTCTGATGTTATGAGTTAATACTAGAGTCTTAAAGTAATTTCAGGATGTGTTTTGATAGGGTTTTCAGCTGACCATGAAAGTGCCCTTTCTGTCTTCCTGCTATCTAGTAAGCGGACCTCGATTTTGCTAAACCTATTTTTCATACTACGTTTGTCATTTTCATCTAAAATCACCGCCAATATATGTGGGGGCCTCTGTCTGCCTTTCGGGGAAATTTCTCTAGAGGTGAGCCAGGACTGTATTTTCCTCTGCCAGGATTAGTTAGTCCTCCGGCCGGCGCTGGGCGTCTAGGGATAAAACGCAGGCTACGCTACCCGGCTACTGTTAGTTGTGCGGCAGGTTTAGTTCATGGTCAGTTTAGTTTCCATCCTTCCAAGAGCTAGTTCGTATGTTTGCTGGGCTATGTTCTCTTGCCATTGAGAACCATAACACGCCTCTTTTTGGGGGCTCTGGTAATTGCCCGCAGTGTCTGTTGCACGTTTTCCCCCTGCTTCCAGCGAGTCTCACTGCGGCCTGCACACACACAACAACTGCGCTGCAGTTTCCTCTCCTCAGAGATTTCCCGCGCTTCTCTGCCCCTGCTTTCGCGCGTTTTGCTTTTTATCCTCTCCTCTCCCTGCGTCACTCTGCCTCCTGTCACATGAGCCTGGCTTCCCATGCGCCCCTCAAATCCGTCCCCCGGAACCCCGACTCCCGGCAACAATGGTTCCACCCGTCTGCACAGCTCACCAGGTCCCTGTCCCCTACATAAGCACGGACCATTTCCGAAATTTTTGACAATACACCTCAGCTTCGTCCTGACCTTGAGAGATAGCCAGCAACATCTTTTCAGACTGATTTTCAAGATTATGCTCCTCATAAAGCAAACCAAGTGCCAGAAAAAACGCATCAACATTCACCAATGCAGGATCTCCTGGTGCCAGAGAGAAGGCCCAATCTTGAGGGTCGCCGCGCAAGAAGGAGATAACAATTTTTACTTGCTGAGCGGAATCACTAGAGGAACGAGGTTTCAGAGACAGAAACAATTTACAATTATTCCTAAAATTCAGGAACTTAGATCTATCTCCAAAAAACGGCTCAGGAATAGGTATTTTTGGTTCAGACATAGGGCTATGGATAACAAAATCCTGAATGCTTTGCACCCTAGTAGCAAGCTGAGCCACACTAGAAGTCAGAGTATGGACATTCATATCTGCAGCAGAGCTCCAGCCACTCAGAGTAAAAGGGGATGGAAGAAGCTAGGCAAACTGCAGCAACACAAAAAAAAAAAAACTCAGAACTTCTTTTAATCCCACTTCTGCGATGGAATAAACATTTTCGTTTGGCCTGGCATACTGTTATGATCCCAGTGGTAGAGGATGTCAGGAATTCCGGCAAGGTCAACAAAAACAAAAGAACTGCTCTAGGGAGGTGGAAACTGGGCTAACCGCATAACTGATCCTAACACAACAACTAGAAGTAGCCGGTGAACGTGCCTACGTTGATTCTAGACGTCTCGAGCCAGCCGGAGAACTGACTACCCCTAGAGGGACCATAAGACCTCACTTGCCTCCAGAGAAATTGAACCCCAAAGATATAGAAAGCCCCCAACAAATAATAACGGTGAGGCAAGAGGAAAACACAAACGTAGAGATGAACTAGATTCAGCAAAGTGAGGCCCACTAGTCTAGATAGGCAGAAAATAGATAGTGAACTATGCGGTCAGCAGAAAACCCTGCAAAACCATCCACGCTGAATATTTCAAGAACCCCCACACCGACTGACGGTGCGGAGGGAGAATATCAGCACCCTAGAGCTTCCAGCGAGCCAGAAAATCACATATTAAGCAAGCTGGACAAAAACACTGAAAAATGCAAATGATCCAAACGGACTTAGCTTTTCTTGCATGAGACAGACGGAAAGGAATCAGGAGGAGACCTTATAGGACTGGATACAACGATGCCAGGCAAGAGATTGAGTCCAGAGGAGACCTAAATAGGGAACACCCGCTGCTTAATGACACAGCTGGAGCCTAGGCCTGCAACAAGACATGCCTCACACAATACCGTTAGTGACCACCAGAGGGAGCCCAGAAACACAGTTCACAACAGAAAACCTACTGTATAACAGTGTGCCTGATTTCTTCCTAATTCTCCCTTAAAACAAAAAAAAAGTGGGAGATTAAGACTGGCAAATCTGCATTAGTGCCAGTCCAGTGTGTGGCATCTGTCTTTTTTTTTCTGCCACAGAAAACCTACTGTGTAGCAGTGGGCCTGATTTCTTCACAATTCTCCCAGAAAAAAATAAATAAAAGTGGGAGATTAAGACTGACAAATCTGCATTAGTGCCAGTCCTGTGTGTGGCTTCTGTCTTTTTTTTCTGCCACAGAAAACTTACTGTATAACAGTGTGCCTGATTTCTTCCTAATTCTCCCATAAAAAAAAAAAAAAATTGGGAGATTAAGACTGGCAAATCTGCATTAGTGCCAGTCCTGTGTGTGGCATCTGTCTTTTTTTTTCTGCCACAGAAAACCTACTGTGTAGCAGTGGGCCTGATTTCTTCACAATTCTCCCAGAAAAAAAAATAAAAGTGGGAGATTAAGACTGGCAAATCTGCATTAGTGCCAGTCCTGTGTGTGGCTTCTGTCTTTTTTTTCTGCCACAGAAAACCTACTGTGTAGCAGTGGGCCTGATTTCTTCACAATTCTCCCAGAAAAAAAAAATAAATGTGGGAGATAAAGACTGGCAAATCTGCATTAGTGCCAGTCCTGTGTGTGGCATCTGTCTTTTTTTTTCTGCCACTGAAAACCTACTGTGTAGCAGTGGGCCTGATTTCTTCACAATTCTCCCAGAAAAAAAAAATAAATGTGGGAGATTAAGACTGGCAAATCTGCATTAGTGCCAGTCCTGTGTGTGGCATCTGTCTTTTTTTTTCTGCCACAGAAAACCTACTGTGTAGCAGTGGGCCTGATTTCTTCACAATTCTCCCAGAAAAAAAAATAAAAGTGGGAGATTAAGACTGGCAAATCTACATTAGTGCCAGTCCTGTGTGTGGCTTCTGTCTTTTTTTTCTGCCACAGAAAACCTACTGTATAACAGTGTGCCTGATTTCTTCCTAATTCTCCCATAAAAAAAAAAAATTGGGAGATTAAGACTGGCAAATCTGCATTAGTGCCAGTCCTGTGTGTGGCATCTGTTTTTTTTTCTGCCACAGAAAACCTACCGTATAACAGTGTGCCTGATTTCTTCCTAATTCTCCCATAAAAAAAAAAAATTGGGAGATTAAGACTGGCAAATCTGCATTAGTGCCAGTCCTGTGTGTGGCATCTGTCTTTTTTTTCTGCCACAGAAAACCTGCTGTGTAGCAGTGGGCCTGATTTCTTCACAATTCTCCCAGAAAAAAAAATAAAAGTGGGAGATTAAGACTGGCAAATCTGCATTAGTGCCAGTCCTGTGTGTGGCTTCTGTCTTTTTTTTCTGCCACAGAAAACCTACTACTGTATAACAGTGTGCCTGATTTCTTCCTAATTCTCCCATAAAAAAAAAAAAAATTGGGAGATTATGACTGGCAAATCTGCATTAGTGCCATTCCTGTGTGTGGCATCTGTCTTTTTGTCTTTTTTTTTCTGCCACTGAAAACCTACTGTGTAGCAGTGGGCCTGATTTCTTCACAATTCTCCCAGAAAAAAAAATAAAAGTGGGAGATTAAGATTGGCAAATCTGCATTAGTGCCAGTCCTGTGTGTGGCATTTTTTTTTTCTGCCACAGAAAACCTACTGTGTAACAGTGGGCCAGATTAAATCACTTGTCTCACATATCCCCCCAAAAAATTAAAATAAAGGGAGAATAATCTTGCCAAATCTGTGCATGTGTGCGAGTGCTGTCTGTGGTATCTGTCAGTCATTTTGTGCCACAGGAACTATACAGTGATATATTGGGCCTGATTCAATTTCTTGTCTCCCATATCAAAAAAAAGAGGGACATTTCTATTGCCAGTGTGTGCATCTGCGTCAGTCCGGCTAGTGCCATATCTGCCAGCCTCTTTCTGCTAATCAAACTGTGTTGTGTAATACAGTGGACCTGATTTTTCCCTGCATTCTCCCACATATAAAGAGAGACATTTCTATTGCCAGTGTTTTTATCTGCGTAACTCCTGTTAGGCCATGTGCACACGTTCAGGATTTTTAGCGTTTTTTTTGCGTTTTTTCGCTATAAAAACGTGATAAAAACGCGAAAAAAACGCTAACATATGCCTCCTATTATTTACAAGGTATTCCGCATTTTTTGTGCAAATGTTGCGATTTTTTCCGCGAAAAAAATCGCATAGCGGAAAAAAAAGCAACATGTTCATTAAAAATGCGGAATTGCGGGGATTCCGCACACCTAGGGGTCCATTGATCTGCTTACTTCCCGCACGGGGCTGTGCACATCATGCGGGAAGTAAGCAGATTATGTGCGGTTGGTACCCAGGGTGGAGGAGAGGAAACTCTCCTCCACGCACTGGGCACCATATAAGTGGTCAAAAAATAAGAAATAAAATAAAAAACAGTCCTATACTCACCCTCGATGTCCAGCGCAGTGTTCCCGCCTCTGTGCTGCACGCTGGCTGGTTCCTGTAGCTGGTGTGCGGAGAAGGACCTTGCCGAATGACGTCACTGTCCTGTGATTGGTCGAGACCGCTCACGTGACCGTGACGTCATGGAAGGCCCTGCGCGCACACATCAGCTATAGGAATGGACGCCGGTGAGGAGATCTGATGTCTGCGGGTGAGTATAAGCATTTTTTTTATTTTTTTTATTATTTTTAAACGTTCTATCTTTTACTATAGATGCTGCAAAAGCAGCATCTATAGTAACAAGTTGGTCACACTTGTCAAACGCTATGTTTGACAAGTGTGACCAACTTGTCAGTCAGTTTTCCAAGCGATGCTACAGATCGCTTGGAAAACTTTAGCATTCTGCAAGCTAATTACGCTTGCAGAATGTTAAAAAAACGCAAAAAAAAAAATGCGGATTTCTTGCAGAAAATTTCCGGTTTTCTTCAGGAAATTTCTGCAAGAAATCCTGAACGTGTGCACATACCCTTAGTGCCATATCTGCCAGCCTCTTTCTGCTAATCAAACTGTGTTGTGTAATACAGTGGGCCTGATTTTTCCCTGCATTCTCCCACACATAAAGAGGGACATTTCTATTGCCAGTGTTTTTATCTGCGTCAATCCTGTTAGTGCCATATCTGCCAGCCTCTTTCTGCTAATCAAACTGTGTTGTTGTGTAATACAGTGGGCCTGATTTTTCCCTGCATTCTCCCACACATAAAGAGGGACATTTCTTCTGCCAGTGTTTTCATCTGCGTCACTCCTGTTAGTGCCATATCTGCCAGCCTCTTTCTGCTAATCAAACTGTGTTGTGTAATACAGTGGGCCTGATTTTTCCCTGCATTCTCCCACACATAAAGAGGGACATTTCTATTGCCAGTGTTTTTATCTGCGTCAATCCTGTTAGTGCCATATCTGCCAGCCTCTTTCTGCTAATCAAACTGTGTTGTTGTGTAATACAGTGGGCCTGATTTCTCCCTGCATTCTCCCACACATAAAGAGAGACATTTCTATTGCCAGTGTTTTCATCTTCATCACTCCTGTTAGTGCCATATCTGCCAGCCTCTTTCTGCCAATCAAACTGTGTTGTGTAATACAGTGGGCCTGATTTTTCCCTGCATTCTCCCACACATAAAGAGGGACATTTCTATTGCCAGTGTTTTTATCTGCGTCACTCCTGTTAGTGCCATATCTGCCAGCCTCTTTCTGCTAATCAAACTGTGTTGTTGTGTAATACAGTGGGCCTGATTTTTACCTGCATTCTCCCACACATAAAGAGAGACATTTCTATTGCCAGTGTTTTCATCTTCATCACTCCTGTTAGTGCCATAGCTGCCAGCCTCTTTCTGCTAATCAAACTGTGTTGTGTAATACAGTGGGCCTGATTTTTCCCTGCATTCTCCCACACATAAAGAGGGACATTTCTATTGCCAGTGTTTTTATCTGCGTCAATCCTGTTAGTGCCATATCTGCCAGCCTCTTTCTGCTAATCAAACTGTGTTGTTGTGTAATACAGTGGGCCTGATTTTTCCCTGCATTCTCCCACACATAAAGAGAGACATTTCTATTGCCAGTGTTTTCATCTTCATCACTCCTGTTAGTGCCATAGCTGCCAGCCTCTTTCTGCTAATCAAACTGTGTTGTGTAATACAGTGGGCCTGATTTTTCCCTGCATTCTCCCACACATAAAGAGGGACATTTCTATTGCCAGTGTTTTTATCTGCGTCAATCCTGTTAGTGCCATATCTGCCAGCCTCTTTCTGCTAATCAAACTGTGTTGTTGTGTAATACAGTGGGCCTGATTTTTCCCTGCATTCTCCCACACATAAAGAGAGACATTTCTATTGCCAGTGTTTTCATCTTCATCACTCCTGTTAGTGCCATAGCTGCCAGCCTCTTTCTGCTAATCAAACTGTGTTGTGTAATACAGTGGGCCTGATTTTTCCCTGGATTCTCCCACACATAAAGAGGGACATTTCTTCTGCCAGTGTTTTCATCTGCGTCACTCCTGTTAGTGCCATATCTGCCAGCCTCTTTCTGCTAATCAAACTGTGTTGTGTAATACAGTGGGCCTGATTTTTCCCTGCATTCTCCCACACATAAAGAGGGACATTTCTATTGCCAGTGTTTTTATCTGCGTCAATCCTGTTAGTTCCATATCTGCCAGTCTCTTTCTGCTAATCAAACTGTGTTGTTGTGTAATACAGTGGGCCTGATTTTTACCTGCATTCTCCCACACATAAAGAGGGACATTTCTTCTGCCAGTGTTTTCATCTGCGTCACTCATGTTAGTGCCATATCTGCTAGCCTCTTTCTGCTAATAAAACTGTGTTGTGTAATACAGTGGGCCTGATTTTTCCCTGCATTCTCCCACACATAAAGAGGGACATTTCTATTGCCAGTGTTTTTATCTGTGTCAATCCTGTTAGTGCCATATCTGCCAGCCTCTTTCTGCCAATCAAACTGTCTAGTGTAATACAGTGGGCCTCATTTTTCACTGCATTCTCCCACACATAAAAAAGGGAGATTTACATTCCCAACAAGTTCACGCACACCTTGTACCTGGTTTTACAGGACCACATAACGGTTGTTAGTTTGGTAACATTTTTCCAAGAATGAGGAAGTCTGGTGGAAGAGGTCGTGGCCATGGGCGGTCACTGGCAGCTGGTAATGATGGTAGTGGTGGTGGTCGTGGAGCATCAGGTGGTCGTGGGAAAAGCAGTAGAGCCCCTAAGTCTCGAGTTGTTGAGCCAGCGTCATCGTCTGGCTGCACAAGGCCTCGAAGGCTCCCTTTTCTGGGAGTAGGAAAACCGCTTTTGAAGCCGGAGCAGCAGGAACAAGTATTGGCTTTCATTGCTGACTCTGCCTCTAGCTCTTTCGCCTCCTCCTCGGAAAGTGCCAAATGTTAGAGCAGCGCGTCGTCAGTGGATGCTCCTGGTCAGGAGCAAGTCGCTTCCTTGTGTCCTTCACCCAGAACAACAGTGAAGGATGCGTCAGGCGACACAACTGGTTACTCCATGGAGCTCTTTACACATACTGTGCCTGGGTTACAAAGGGAAATTGTTAACAGGCCATACCCATTACAAGATGAATCGGACATGGAGTGCACAGATGCACAGACACAGCCAGATTATTATGCTGTTCCTTTGACTCAGATCAGAACATTGCCCTCGCAGTGTACTGATCCAGAATCTGACCCCGATGAGACTATGGAGCCCCGTCATGAACGCTATAGCACCGGCTTACACGGTGACCCAGAGGAAGGTGCACAGAACATAGAAGAGGAGGTCATAGATGACCCAGTTGTTGACCCCGATTGGCAGCCATTGGGGGAACAGGGTGCAGGCGGCAGTAGCTCTGAAGCGGAGGAGGAGGAGCCGCAGCAGGCATCAACATCGCAACAGGTTCCATCTGGCAGGCCCGTATCTGGCCAAAAACGTGTGGCAAAACCAAAACAAGTTGTAGGACAGCGTGGCCATCAGGTTAAAGTAGCTCAGTGTGCAATGCCTGAAAAGGTATCCAATAGGAAGAGTGCAGTCTGGAATTTTTTTTAACCAAGATCCCAATGATCAGCGCAAAGTCATCTGTAAGAAATGCTCAAGGACCTTCAGCAGAGGTCAGAATGTTAAAAATTTAAATACAAGTTGCATGCATACACATTTAACCACCATGCACTTGCAAGCCTGGACAAACTACCAAACGTCCCTTAACGTTGTAGCACCCTCTCACAATGAAGCTAATCAGCAAGGCGACATCCCTTCCCTCACTGTAAGCCCACCGTTTACCACACCACCTGCAGGTAATGTTGCGATTTCGTCGCAAGGCCAAAGCAGTCAGGGAATCACCAGGTTCGTGGTCAGAAAAACTGTATGTAGGGCACCATCAAGAATACCATCATCAACCCTCTCTCAGTCACCCATGTCCACTGGCACTCCCGCTAGTTCCACCATATGCAGCTCTCCAGTCTAGCTCACCCTACATGAGACTCTCATTAGGAAAAGGAAGTACTCATCCTCGCATCCACGTACACAGTGTTTGAACGCCCACATTGCTAGACTAATCTCATTAGAGATGATGCCCTGCCGGTTAGTTGAAACCGAAGCTTTCAAAGCCCTGATGGACTACGCTGTATGTTATGATCTGGTGGCCTAGGAGCAGCATGGACGAGCTCTGGAGTAGGTGGTCTCTATACTGACCGTAGACCCTGAACTTAACACCGCAACTATAAGTAGCCGTGGGATGTTCCTGTCACTCCCTCAACACCTCGTCACAGCCGGAGGACTAATTACCCCTAAAGAAAGAAACAGGAAATGTTGTGAATTTGGTTTCTGGGCTCCCCCGGTGGTTTCTGGTGGTACTGCACTTATGTGCTTCATCTCCTCTGTTCACCTGTTTCCATCAGGATGTGGGAGTTGTCTATTTAGCCTTGCTCCTCAGTCATTTCTATGCCGGCCAACAATGTTACCAGAAGCCTTTCTGTTGCATGTTCCTGCTCCTAGACTACTATCAGCTAAGTTGGACTTTGAGTCCTAAGTTTGTTTTGCATTTTTGTTCCAGTTCTCTGTGTTTGAATATTTCTTAGGCTGGAAGCTCTTGTGAGCTGAAATTGCCACTCTGGTGTCATGAGTTGATATTAGAGTCTTAAAGTAATTTCAGGATGGTGTTTTGAAAGGGTTTTCAGCTGACTGTGTAGTTCCCTTTTCTGTCTTCCTACTATCTAGTAAGCGGACCTCAATTTGCTAAACCTATCTTCATACTTCGTATGTCAATTTCCTCTAAAATCACCGACATTATATGTGGGGGCTACTGTCTGCCTTTTGGGGAAAATTTCTCTAGAGGTAAGCCAGGTCTGTATTTTCCTCTGCTAGGGTCAGTCAGTTCTCCGGCTGGCGCTGGGCGTCTAGGGATAAAACGTAGGCACGCTACCCGACCACTGTTAGTTGTGCGGTAGGTTTAGCTCACAGTCAGCTCGAGTTCCCATCTTCCAAGAGCTAGTCCTTTGTATGCTTTACTACGGTCTCTTGCCATTGAGAACCATGACAGTTTGGCCGGCCAAGGGTTAAAATAATTGGCAGAAGAAAGGAGAGAAAAGAAGTCTGCAGAGAATTTTTTTTTTTTTTTTTTTTCCTGAGTTTGCTCATTAGTTGATTCACTAGCATCTCTGCTTACTGCAGCCTTCGTCTCTCTCTCCTTCTAATCTTTGAATGGTTCTGATTTCACCTGATTAATATGGATCCTCAGAGTTTAGCTACTGGTTTGGATAATCTCGCTGGGAAGGTTCAAAGTTTACAGGATTTTGTTATTCATGCTCCTATATCTGAACCTAGAATTCCTTTACCTGAATTTTTCTCCGGGGATAGATCTCGCTTCCAGAATTTCAAACATAATTGTAAATTATTTTTGTCTCTGAGATCTCGCTCCGCTGGAGATCCTGCACAGCAGGTCAGGATTGTAATTTCCTTCCTCCGGGGCGACCCTCAGGACTGGGCATTTGCTTTGACACCAGGGGATCCTGCGTTGCTCAATGTGGATGCGTTTTTCCTGGCTTTGGGGCTGCTTTATGAGGAACCTCATTTAGAGATTCAGGCTGAAAAAGCCTTAATGGCCCTGTCTCAAGGGCAAGATGAGGCTGAAATATACTGCCAAAAATTTCGTAAGTGGTCTGTGCTTACTCAGTGGAATGAGTGCGCCCTGGCGGCGAATTTCAGAGAGGGTCTCTCTGATGCCATTAAGGATGTTATGGTGGGGTTCCCTGTGCCTACAGGTCTGAATGAGTCCATGACAATGGCTATTCAGATTGATCGGCGTTTGCGGGAGCGCAAACCTGTGCACCATTTGGCGGTGTCTACTGAGAAGGCGCCAGAGATTATGCAATGTGATAGAATTCTGTCCAGAAGCGAACGACAGAATTTTAGGTGAAAAAATGGGTTATGCTTCTATTGTGGTGATTCAACTCATGTTATATCAGCATGCTCTAAACGTACTAAGAAGGTTGATAAGTCTGTTTCAATTAGCACTTTACAGTCTAAGTTTATTCTATCTGTGACCCTGATTTGTTCTTTGTCATCTATTACCGCGGACGCCTATGTCGACTCTGGCGCTGCTTTGAGTCTTATGGATTGGTCCTTTGCCAAACGCTGTGGGTATGATTTGGAGCCATTGGAGGCTCCGATACCTCTGAAAGGGATTGACTCCACCCCATTGGCTAGTAATAAACCACAATACTGGACACAAGTAACTATGCGTATTAATCCGGATCACCAGGAGATTATTCGCTTCCTTGTGTTGTATAATCTACATGATGTGTTGGTGCTTGGATTGCCATGGCTGCAATCTCATAACCCAGTCCTCGACTGGAAAGCAATGTCTGTGTTAAGCTGGGGATGTCAGGGGACTCATGGGGACGTACCTTTGGTTTCCATTTCGTCATCTATTCCCTCTGGGATTCCGGAATTTTTATCTGATTATCGTGACGTTTTTGAGGAGCCTAAAATTGGTTCACTACCTCCGCACAGAGAGTGCGATTGTACTATAGATCTGATTCCGGGCAGTAAGTTTCCAAAGGGTCGTTTATTTAATCTATCTGTGCCTAAACATGCTGCTATGCGGGAATATATTAAGGAGTCCTTGGAAAAGGGACATATTCGTCCTTCGTCATCTCCCTTAGGAGCCGTTTTTTTCTTTGTATCTAAAAAAGATGGCTCTTTGAGGCCGTGTATTGATTATCGGCTTTTGAATAAAATCACGGTTAAATATCAGTATCCTTTGCCACTGCTTACTGATTTGTTTGCTCGAATAAAGGGGGCCAAGTGGTTCTCTAAGATTGATCTTCGTGGGGCGTATAATTTAGTGCGAATTAAGCAGGGGAATGAGTGGAAAACCGCATTTAATACGCCTGAGGCCCATTTTGAGTATTTAGTAATGCCTTTTGGTCTTTCAAATGCCCCTTCAGTCTTTCAGTCCTTTATGCATGACATTTTCCGTGAATATTTGGATAAATTTTTGATTGTGTATCTGGATGATATTTTGATTTTTTCGGATGACTGGGACTCTCATGTCCAACAGGTCAGGAGGGTTTTTCAGGTTTTGCGCTCTAATTCCTTGTGTGTAAAGGGTTCTAAGTGCGTTTTTGGGGTTCAAAAGATTTCGTTTTTGGGGTACATTTTTTCCCCCTTTTCCATTGAGATGGACCCTGTCAAGGTTCAGGCTATTTGTGATTGGACGCAACCCTCTTCTCTTAAGAGCCTTCAGAAGTTTTTGGGCTTTGCTAATTTTTATCGTCGATTTATAACTGGTTTTTCTGATGTTGCTAAACCGTTGACTGATTTGACTAAGAAGGGTGCTGATGTTGCTGAATGGTCCCCTGCGGCTGTGGAGGCCTTTCGGGAGCTTAAGCGCCGCTTTTCTTCCGCCCCTGTATTGCGTCAGCCTGATGTTACTCTTCCTTTTCAGGTTGAGGTCGATGCTTCAGAAATCGGAGCTGGGGCGGTTTTGTCGCAGAAAAGTTCCGACTGCTCCGTGATGAGGCCTTGTGCGTTCTTTTCTCGTAAGTTTTCGCCCGCTGAGCGAAATTATGATATTGGTAATCGGGAGCTCTTGGCTATGAAGTGGGCATTTGAGGAGTAGCGTCATTAGCTTGAGGGGGCTAGACATCAGGTGGTGGTATTGACCGACCACAAGAATTTGATTTATCTTGAGTCCGCCAGGCGCCTGAATCCTAGACAGGCGCGCTGGTCGTTATTTTTCTCTCGGTTTAATTTTGTGGTTTCTTACCTACCGGGTTCTAAAAATGTGAAGGCGGATGCCCTTTCTAGGAGTTTTGAGCCTGATTCCCCTGGTAATTCTGAACCTACAGGTATCCTTAAGGATGGAGTGATATTATCTGCTGTTTCCCCAGATTTGCGACGGGTCTTGCAGGAGTTTCAGGTGGATAGACCTGATCGTTGCCCGCCTGGTAGATTGTTGGTTCCTGATGATTGGACCAGTAGAGTCATCTCGGAGGTCCATTCTTCTGCGTTAGCAGGTCATCCTGGAATCTTTGGTACCAGGGATTTGGTGGCTAGGTCCTTCTGGTGGCCTTCCCTGTCGCGAGATGTGCGAGGTTTTGTGCAGTCTTGTGATGTTTGTGCTCAGGCCAAGCCTTGTTGTTCTCGGGCTAGTGGATTGTTGTTATCCTTGCCTATTCCGAAGAGGCCTTGGACTCACATCTCCATGGATTTTATTTCTGATCTCCCTGTTTCTCAGAAGATGTCTGTCATCTGGGTGGTGTGTGACCGTTTTTCTAAGATGGTCCATTTGGTTCCCTTGCCTAAATTGCCTTCCTCATCCGAGCTGGTTCCTCTGTTTTTTCAAAATGTGGTGCGCTTGCATGGTATTCCGGAGAATATCGTTTCTGACAGGGGAACCCAATTCGTGTCTAGATTTTGGCGAGCGTTCTGTGCTAGGATGGGCATTGATTTGTCTTTTTCGTCTGCTTTCCACCCTCAGACTAATGGCCAGACCGAGCGAACTAATCAGACCTTGGAGACTTATTTGAGGTGTTTTGTGTCTGCGGATCAGGATGATTGGGTTGCCTTTTTGCCCTTGGCGGAGTTTGCCCTCAATAATCGGGCTAGTTCTGCCACCTTGGTTTCTCCTTTCTTCTGTAATTCGGGGTTTCATCCTCGTTTCTCTTCCGGTCAGGTGGAGTCTTCGGATTGTCCTGGAGTGGATGCTGTGGTGGAGAGGTTGCATCAGATTTGGGGGCATGTGGTGGACAATTTGAAGTTGTCCCAGGAGAAGACTCAGCATTTTGCCAACCGCCGTCGTCGTGTTGGTCCTCGTCTTTGTGTTGGGGACTTGGTGTGGTTATCTTCTCGTTTTGTCCCTATGAAGGTTTCTTCTCCTAAGTTTAAGCCTCGGTTCATCGGCCCGTACAAGATATTGGAGATTCTTAACCCTGTGTCCTTTCGTTTGGACCTCCCTGCATCTTTTTCTATTCATAATGTCTTCCATCGGTCATTGTTGCGCAGGTATGAGGTACCGGTTGTGCCTTCCATTGAGCCTCCTGCTCCGGTGTTGGTTGAGGGTGAGTTGGAGTACGTTGTCGAGAAGATCTTGGACTCCCGTGTTTCCAGACGGAGACTTCAGTATCTGGTCAAGTGGAAGGGCTACTGTTGTGAAATTGGATTTTGGGCTCCCCCGGTGGCCACTGGTGGAATTGAACTGGTGTGCATCATCCCCTCTGTTCACCTGTTTCCATCAGGATGTGGGAGTCGCTATTTAACCTTGCTCCTCTGTCACTTCCATGCCGGTCAACATTGTAATCAGAAGCCTTTCTGTGCATGTTCCTGCTGCTAGACAACTCCCAGCTAAGTTGGACTTTAGTCCTCGTTTGTTTTTGCATTTTGTTCCAGTTCACAGCTGTAGTTTCGTTTCTGTGTCTGGAAAGCTCTTGTGATCTGAAATTGCCACTCTGATGTTATGAGTTAATACTAGAGTCTTAAAGTAATTTCAGGATGGTATTTTGATAGGGTTTTCAGCTGACCATGAAAGTGCCCTTTCTGTCTTCCTGCTATCTAGTAAGCGGACCTCAATTTTGCTAAACCTATTTTCATACTACGTTTGTCATTTCATCTAAAATCACCGCCAATATATGTGGGGGCCTCTGTCTGCCTATCGGGGAAATTTCTCTAGAGGTGAGCCAGGACTATATTTTCCTCTGCCAGGATTAGTTAGTCCTCCGGCCGGCGCTGGGCATCTAGGGATAAAAAACGTAGGCAACGCTACCCGGCTACTGTTAGTTGTGCGGCAGGTTTAGTTCATGGTCAGTTTAGTTTCCATCGTTCCAAGAGCTAGTACTTATGTTTGCTGGGCTATGTTCTCTTGCCATTGAGAACCATAACAGTTTGACCGGCCAAAAAGGGTTAAATTAATTGACAGAGAAAGGAGAGAAAAGAGAAGTCTGCTGAAGATTTTTATTTTTTTTTTTCCCTTCAGTTCTGAGTGTGCTTGTAATTGAATCTCTTGCAAGTCTGCCTATATTGCAGCCTTTCTCTCTCTCTCTCTCCTTCTAATCCTGGAATGGCTCTGTGTTCACCTGTTTAAAATGGATATACAGAGTTTAGCTGCAGGTTTGAATAATCTCACCACGAAAGTTCAAAATTTACAAGATTTTGTTGTTCATGTTCCTATATCTGAACCTAGAATTCCTTTGCCTGAATTTTTCTCGGGGAATAGATCTTGCTTTCAAAATTTCAAAAATAATTGCAAGTTGTTTTTGTCCCTGAAATCTCGCTCTGCTGGAGATCCTGCTCAGCAGGTCAGGATTGTGATTTCCTTGCTCCGGGGCGACCCTCAGGATTGGGCTTTTGCATTGGCTCCAGGGGATCCTGCGTTGCTCAATGTGGATGCGTTTTTTCTGGCCTTGGGGTTGCTTTATGAGGAACCTCAGTTAGAGCTTCAGGCGGAAAAGGCCTTGATGTCCCTATCTCAGGGGCAAGACGAAGCTGAAATATACTGCCAGAAATTCCGTAAATGGGCTGTGCTTACTCAGTGGAATGAGTGCGCCCTGGCGGCGAATTTCAGAGAGGGTCTCTCTGATGCCATTAAGGATGTTATGGTGGGGTTCCCTGTGCCTGCGGGTCTGAATGAGTCCATGACAATGGCTATCCAGATCGATAGGCGTCTGCGGGAGCGCAAACCTGTGCACCATTTGGCGGTGTCTACTGAGAAGACGCCAGAGAATATGCAATGTGATAGAATTCTGTCCAGAAGTGAACGGCAGAATTTAAGACGAAAAAATGGGCTGTGCTTCTATTGCGGTGATTCAACTCATGTTATATCAGCATGCTCTAAGCGTACTAAGAAGCTTGATAAGTCTGTTTCAATTGGCACTTTACAGTCTAAGTTTATTCTATCTGTGACCCTGATTTGTTCTTTATCATCTATTACCGCGGATGCCTATGTCGACTCTGGCGCCGCTTTGAGTCTTATGGATTGGTCCTTTGCCAAACGCTGTGGGTATGATTTGGAGCCTCTTGAAACTCCTATACCCCTGAAGGGGATTGACTCCACCCCATTGGCTAGTAATAATCCACAATACTGGACACAAGTAACTATGCGGATTAATCCGGATCATCAGGAGATTATTCGCTTTCTTGTGCTGTATAACCTACATGATGTGTTGGTGCTTGGATTGCCATGGCTGCAATCTCATAACCCAGTCCTTGACTGGAAAGCTATGTCTGTGTTAAGCTGGGGATGTAAGGGGACGCATGGGGACGTACCTGTGGTTTCCATTTCATCATCTATTCCCTCTGAGATTCCTGAATTCTTGACTGAATATCGTGACGTTTTTGAAGAACCTAAGCTTGGTTCATTACCTTCGCACCGGGAGTGCGATTGTGCCATAGATTTGATTCCGGGTAGTAAATACCCTAAGGGTCGTTTATTTAATCTGTCTGTGCCTGAACATGCTGCTATGCGAGAATATATAAAGGAGTCCTTGGAAAAGGGACGTATTCGTCCTTCGTCATCTCCCTTAGGAGCCGGTTTTTTCTTTGTGGCTAAGAAAGATGGCTCTTTAAGACCGTGTATTGATTATCGGCTTTTGAATAAAATCACGGTTAAATATCAATATCCGTTGCCACTGCTGACTGATTTGTTTGCTCGCATAAAGGGGGCCAAGTGGTTCTCTAAGATAGATCTCCGTGGGGCGTATAATTTGGTGCGAATTAAGCAGGGGGATGAGTGGAAGACCGCATTTAATACGCCCGAGGGCCACTTTGAGTATTTGGTGATGCCTTTTGGTCTTTCAAATGCCCCTTCAGTCTTTCAGTCCTTTATGCATGACATTTTCCGTGATTATTTGGATAAATTTATGATTGTGTATCTGGATGATATTTTGATTTTTTCGGATGACTGGGACTCTCATGTCCAGCAGGTCAGGAGGGTTTTTCAGGTTTTGCGGTCTAATTCCTTGTGTGTGAAGGGTTCTAAGTGCGTTTTTGGGGTACAAAAGATTTCCTTTTTGGGATATATTTTTTCCCCCTCTTCCATCGAGATGGATCCTGTCAAGGTTCAGGCTATTTGTGATTGGACGCAACCCTCTTCTCTTAAGAGTCTTCAGAAATTTTTGGGCTTTGCTAACTTTTATCGTCGATTTATTGCTGGTTTTTCTGATGTTGTTAAACCATTGACTGATTTGACTAAGAAGGGTGCTGATGTTGCTGATTGGTCCCCTGCTGCTGTGGAGGCCTTTCGGGAGCTTAAGCGCCGCTTTTCTTCCGCCCCTCTGTTGCGTCAGCCTGATGTTGCTCTTCCTTTTCAGGTTGAGGTCGACGCTTCTGAAATCGGAGCTGGGGCAGTTTTGTCGCAGAGAAGTTCCGATTGTTCCGTGATGAGACCTTGTGCCTTTTTCTCGCGTAAATTTTCGCCCGCCGAGCGGAATTATGATGTTGGGAATCGTGAGCTTTTGGCCATGAAGTGGGCTTTTGAGGAGTGGCGTCATTGGCTTGAGGGGGCTAGACATCAGGTGGTGGTATTGACTGACCACAAAAATCTAATTTATCTTGAGTCCGCCAGACGCCTGAATCCTAGACAGGCGCGCTGGTCGTTGTTTTTCTCTCGGTTTAATTTTGTGGTGTCCTACCTGCCGGGTTCTAAGAATGTTAAGGCGGATGCCCTTTCTAGGAGTTTTGAGCCTGACTCCCCTGGTAACTCTGAACCTACAGGTATCCTTAAGGATGGAGTGATATTGTCTGCCGTTTCTCCAGACCTGCGGCGGGCCTTGCAGGAGTTTCAGGCGGATAGACCTGATCGTTGCCCACCTGGTAGACTGTTTGTTCCTGATGATTGGACCAGTAAAGTCATTTCTGAGGTTCATTCTTCTGCGTTGACAGGTCATCCTGGAATCTTTGGTACCAGGGATTTGGTGGCAAGGTCCTTCTGGTGGCCTTCCCTGTCTCGAGATGTGCGAGGCTTTGTGCAGTCTTGTGACGTTTGTGCTCGGGCCAAGCCTTGTTGTTCTCGGGCTAGTGGATTGTTGTTGCCCTTGCCTATCCCGAAGAGGCCCTGGACGCACATCTCTATGGATTTTATTTCGGATCTTCCTGTTTCTCAGAAGATGTCTGTCATCTGGGTGGTGTGTGACCGTTTCTCTAAGATGGTCCATTTGGTTCCCCTGCCTAAGTTGCCTTCTTCTTCCGAGTTGGTTCCTCTGTTTTTTCAAAATGTGGTCCGTTTGCATGGTATTCCGGAGAATATCGTTTCTGACAGAGGAACCCAATTCGTGTCTAGATTTTGGCGAGCATTCTGTGCTAGGATGGGCATAGATTTGTCTTTCTCGTCTGCTTTCCATCCTCAGACTAATGGCCAGACCGAGCGGACGAATCAGACCTTGGAGACATATTTGAGGTGTTTTGTGTCTGCAGATCAGGATGATTGGGTTGCTTTTTTGCCTTTAGCGGAGTTTGCCCTCAATAATCGGGCCAGCTCTGCCACCTTGGTGTCTCCTTTTTTCTGTAATTCGGGGTTTCATCCTCGATTTTCTTCTGGTCAGGTGGAATCTTCGGATTGTCCTGGAGTGGATGCTGTGGTGGAGAGGTTGCATCAGATTTGGGGGCAGGTAGTGGACAATTTGAAGTTGTCCCAGGAGAAGACTCAGCTTTTTGCCAACCGCCGGCGTCGGGTTGGTCCTCGGCTTTGTGTTGGGGACTTGGTGTGGTTGTCTTCTCGTTTTGTCCCTATGAGGGTTTCTTCTCCTAAGTTTAAGCCTCGGTTCATCGGCCCGTACAAGATATTGGAGATTCCTAACCCTGTGTCCTTCCGTTTGGACCTCCCTGCATCTTTTTCTATTCATAATGTTTTTCATCGGTCATTGTTGCGCAGGTATGAGGTACCAGTTGTGCCTTCCGTTGAGCCTCCTGCTCCGGTGTTGGTTGAGGGCGAGTTGGAGTACGTTGTGGAAAAAATCTTGGACTCCCGTGTTTCCAGACGTAAACTCCAGTATCTGGTCAAATGGAAGGGATACGGTCAGGAGGATAATTCTTGGGTGACTGCCTCTGATGTTCATGCCTCCGATCTGGTCCGTGCCTTTCATAGGGCTCATCCTGATCGCCCTGGTGGTTCTGGTGAGGGTTCGGTGCCCCCTCCTTGAGGGGGGGGTACTGTTGTGAAATTGGATTTTGGGCTCCCCCGGTGGCCACTGGTGGAATTGAACTGGTGTGCATCATCCCCTCTGTTCACCTGTTTCCATCAGGATGTGGGAGTCGCTATTTAACCTTGCTCCTCTGTCACTTCCATGCCGGTCAACATTGTAATCAGAAGCCTTTCTGTGCATGTTCCTGCTGCTAGACAACTCCCAGCTAAGTTGGACTTTAGTCCTCGTTTGTTTTTGCATTTTGTTCCAGTTCACAGCTGTAGTTTCGTTTCTGTGTCTGGAAAGCTCTTGTGATCTGAAATTGCCACTCTGATGTTATGAGTTAATACTAGAGTCTTAAAGTAATTTCAGGATGGTATTTTGATAGGGTTTTCAGCTGACCATGAAAGTGCCCTTTCTGTCTTCCTGCTATCTAGTAAGCGGACCTCAATTTTGCTAAACCTATTTTCATACTACGTTTGTCATTTCATCTAAAATCACCGCCAATATATGTGGGGGCCTCTGTCTGCCTATCGGGGAAATTTCTCTAGAGGTGAGCCAGGACTATATTTTCCTCTGCCAGGATTAGTTAGTCCTCCGGCCGGCGCTGGGCGTCTAGGGATAAAAAACGTAGGCAACGCTACCCGGCTACTGTTAGTTGTGCGGCAGGTTTAGTTCATGGTCAGTTTAGTTTCCATCGTTCCAAGAGCTAGTACTTATGTTTGCTGGGCTATGTTCTCTTGCCATTGAGAACCATAACAGGCTAGGAGGAGGATAACTCTTGGGTGACAGCCTCTGATGTTCATGCCTCCGATTTGGTCCGTGCCTTTCATAGGGCTCATCCTGATCGCCCTGGTGGTTCTGGTGAGGGTTCGGTGCCCCCTCCTTGAGGGGGGGGGTACTGTTGTGAATTTGGTTTCTGGGCTCCCCCGGTGGTTTCTGGTGGTACTGCACTTATGTGCTTCATCTCCTCTTTTCACCTGTTTCCATCAGGATGTGGGAGTTGTCTATTTAGCCTTGCTCCTCAGTCATTTCTATGCCAGCCAACAATGTTACCAGAAGCCTTTCTGTTGCATGTTCCTGCTCCTAGACTACTATCAGCTAAGTTGGACTTTGAGTCCTAAGTTTGTTTTGCATTTTTGTTCCAGTTCTCTGTGTTTGAATATTTCTTAGGCTGGAAGCTCTTGTGAGCTGAAATTGCCACTCTGGTGTCATGAGTTGATATTAGAGTCTTAAAGTAATTTCAGGATGGTGTTTTGAAGGGGTTTTCAGCTGACTGTGTAGTTCCCTTTTCTGTCTTCCTACTATCTAGTAAGCGGACCTCAATTTGCTAAACCTATCTTCATACTTCGTATGTCAATTTCCTCTAAAATCACCGACATTATATGTGGGGGCTACTGTCTGCCTTTTGGGGAAAATTTCTCTAGAGGTAAGCCAGGTCTGTATTTTCCTCTGCTAGGGTCAGTCAGTTCTCCGGCTGGCGCTGGGCATCTAGGGATAAAACGTAGGCACGCTACCCGGCCACTGTTAGTTGTGCGGTAGGTTTAGCTCACAGTCAGCTCGAGTTCCCATCTTCCAAGAGCTAGTCCTTTGTATGCTTTACTACGGTCTCTTGCCATTGAGAACCATGACAAGGAAAACTATCTTGCCTCAGAGAAAATCCCCAAAGGAAAGACAGCCCCCCACAAATATTGACTGTGAGAGGATAGAGAAATTACAAACGCAGACTGAAAACAGAATTTAGCAAAGGAGGCCACGCTACCTAGAAAGAAAAGACAGGACAGAGTACTGTGCAGTCAGTATTAAAATACTACAAAAATCCACCACAGAGAATACAAAAATCTCCACACCTAACTAAAGGCATGGAGGGTAACTCTGCGACTCAAGAGCTTCCAGCTTGGCTGAAAAAATCCTTACACAGACAAAGCTGGACAAGAAAAAACATAGCAATTCACTGAACTATAAAGTCCACCGCATGTGTACTGCAAAAACAAAGCCAGGACTTATCTTTGATTATTTGGACAATCCAGCAGGAGAAACCAAGCAGAGATGTGAATCCTCCAGAAAAACAATGGACAACTGGCACTCACTAAAGGGTGAAGCCAGACTAAATAGCCCCGTCCAAAGTGGAAGCACCTGATGACTGCTGTGAAGGACAAACAGCAGCACTACCACTAATAACCACCGGAGGGAGCCCAAGAGCAGAACCCACAACAGAATTCACAACAGTACCCCCCCCTTGAGGAAGGGTCACCGAACCCTCATCAGAGCCCCCAGGCCGATCCGGACGAGCCAAATGGAAGGCACGAACCAAATCGTCAGCATGAACATCAGAGGCAACAACCCAAGAATTATCCTCCTGGCCATAACCCTTCCACTTGACAAGATACTGAAGCCTCCATCTTGAAAAACAAGAATCCAAGATCTTTTCCACAACATACTCCAACTCCCCATCAATCAACACCGGGGCAGGAGGATCAACAGAGGGAACCACGGGCACCACGTATTTCCGCAACAAAGATCTATGAAAAACATTATGGATGGAAAAAGAGGCTGGAAGGGCCAAACGAAAAGACACTGGATTGATAATCTCAGAAATCCTATAAGGACCAATAAATCGAGGCTTGAACTTCGGGGAAGAAACCTTCATAGGAACATGACGAGAAGACAACCAGACCAAATCCCCAACCCAAAGCCGGGAACCCACACGCCGACGACGATTGGCAAAACGCTGAGCCTCCTCCTGAGACAACACCAAATTGTCCACAACATGAGCCCAAATCTGCTGCAACCTGTCAACCACAGAGTCCACCCCAGGACAATCAGAAGACTCAACCTGCCCTGAAGAAAAATGAGGATGAAACCCAGAATGACAAAAGAATGCTGAAACCAAGGTAGCCGAACTAGCCTGATTATTAAGGGCAAACTCGGCCAATGGCAAGAAAGCCACCCAATCATCCTGATCGGCAGACACAAAGCATCTCAAATAAGTTTCCAAAGTCTGGTTAGTTTGCTCAGTTTGGCCGTTTGTCTGAGGATGAAATGCGGAAGAAAAAGACAAATCAATGCCCAGCTTAGCACAAAAGGATCGCCAAAACCTAGAAACAAACTGGGAACCTCTATCGGACACAATATTCTCTGGAATGCCATGCAAACGAACCACATGCTGAAAAAACAACGGAACCAACTCAGAAGAGGAAGGCAATTTAGGCAAAGGTACCAAATGAACCATCTTAGAAAACCGGTCACAGACCACCCAGATAACAGACATCCTCTGGGAAACAGGAAGATCCGAAATAAAATCCATAGAAATATGCGTCCAAGGCCTCTCAGGGACCGGCAAAGGCAAAAGCAACCCACTGGCACGGGAGCAGCAAGGTTTGGCCTGCGCACAAGTCCCACAGGACTGCACAAAAGAATGCACATCCCGCGACAAAGAAGGCCACCAAAAGGACCTACTAACCAAATCTCTGGTACCAAAAATCCCAGGATGGCCAGCCAACACAGAACAGTGAACCTCAGAAATCACTTTACTAGTCCATCTGTCAGGAACAAACAGTTTCCCCGCTGGACAGCGATCAGGTTTATCAGCCTGAAACTCCTGAAGATCCCGTCGCAAATCAGGGGAGATGGCAGAAAGAATCACCCCCTCCTTCAGAATACCAACCGGCTCAAGAATCCCAGGGGAATCAGGCAAAAAACTCCTAGAGAGGGCATCAGCCTTAACATTCTTAGAACCCGGAAGATACGAGACAACAAAATCAAAACGGGAGAAAAACAGGGACCATCGGGCCTGTCTAGGATTCAGCCGTTTGGCAGACTCGAGGTAAATCAGATTCTTATGATCGGTCAAGACCACAATACGGTGCTTGGCCCCCTCAAGCCAATGTCGCCACTCATCAAATGCCCACTTCATAGCCAACAACTCACGATTGCCGAAATCATAATTGCGTTCCGCAGGCGAAAACTTTTGAGAAAAGAAGGCACACGGTTTCATCAAGGAACCATCAGAATTCCTCTCAGACAAAACGGCCCCTGCCCCAATCTCAGAAGCATCAACCTCAACCTGAAAAGGAAGAGAAACATCCGGCTGACGCAACACAGGGGCAGAAGTAAATCAGCGCTTAAGCTCCTGAAAGACAGAAACAGCCTCAGAGGACCAATTAGCTACATCAGCGCCCTTCCTCGTCAAATCGGTCAGGGGTTTAACCACACTGGAGAAGTTGGCAATGAAACGGCGATAAAAATTAGCAAAGCCCAAAAATTTCTGAAGGCTCTTCACGGATGTGGGCTGGATCCAATCATGAATGGCCTGAACCTTAACCGGATCCATTTCTATAGATGATGGAGAAAAAATGAAGCCCAAAAAAGAAACCTTCTGTACTCCAAAGAGGCACTTAGACCCCTTCACAAACAAGGCATTATCACGAAGGACCTGAAATACCATCCTGACTTGTTTCACATGAGACTCCCAATCATCTGAAAAAATCAAAATATCATCCAGATATACAATCATGAATTTATCAAGATAATTCCGAAAAATATCATGCATGAAGGACTGAAACACAGATGTGGCATTAGAGAGTCCGAATGGCATCACAAGATATTCAAAATGGCCCTCAGGCGTATTAAACGCAGTTTTCCATTCGTCACCCTGCTTAATACGAACAAGATTATATGCCCCTCGAAGGTCAATCTTAGTAAACCAACTAGCCCCCTTAATCCTGGCAAACAAATCAGAAAGCAAAGGCAAAGGGTATTGGAATTTGACCGTGATCTTATTCAAGAGGTGATAATCAATACAGGGTCTCAAGGAGCCATCCTTCTTGGCAACAAAAAAAACCTGCTCCCAATGGAGAAGAAGATGGCCGAATATGCCCCTTCTCCAAAGACTCCTTTACATAGCTCCGCATGGCGGCATGTTCAGGCACAGACAGGTTGAAAAGTCGGCCCTTAGGAAACTTAGAGCCTGGAATCAAGTCAATAGCACAATCACAGTCCCTATGCGGTGGAAGGGAACTGGACTTGGGCTCATCGAAAACATCCTGGAAATCTGACAGAAACTCAGGAATTTCAGAAGAGGGGGAGGAGGAAATTGACATCAGAGGAACGTCATCATGAACCCCCTGACAACCCCAACTAGTCACAGACATAGATTTCCAATCCAACACCGGATTATGCACCTGTAACCATGGAAACCCCAGCACAATAGCATCATGCAAATTATGCAACACCAGGAAACGACAATCTTCCTGAAGGGCTGGCGCCATGCACATGGTTAACTGTATCCAAAACTGAGGTTTATTTTTAGCCAATGGTGTAGCATCAATACCCCTCAAAGGGATAGGACTCCGCAAAGGCTGTAAGGGAAAACCACAACGTCTGGCAAATTCCATCAAATTTAAAGCGGCGCCTGAATCCACAAATGCCATGACAGAGAATGACGATAATGAGCAGATCAGGGTCACAGATAACAGAAATTTAGGTTGTACAGTACTGATGGTAACGGAATTAGCAATTCTCTTGGCACGCTTAGGGCAATCAGAAATAACATGAGCAGAATCGCCGCAGTAAAAGCACAACCTATTCTGACGTCTGAATCCTTGGCGTTCAGCTCTAGACACAATCCTATCACACTGCATAGGCTCAGGACTCCGCTCGGAAGACAATGCCATAGTGTGCACAACTCTGATCAATTTGAATGGCCAGAGACATAGAATCACTCAGACCTGCAGGCGTGGGGAAGCCCATCATAACATCTTTAACAGATTCAGAAAGACCCTTTCTGAAAATTGCCGCCAAAGCATCCTCATTCCACTTAGTAAGCACAGACCATTTTCTAAATTTCTGGCAATATGATTCTGCTGCTTCTTGACCCTGACACAGGGCCAACAAGGTTTTCTCAGCATGATCCACAGAATTAGGTTCATCATACAATAACCCAAGCGCCTGAAAAAAGGTGTCTACATTAAGCAAGGCCGGATTCCCAGATTCCAGGGAAAATGGCCAATCCTGCGGGTCTCCACGCAACAGAGAAATTACAATTTTTACCTGCTGGATGGTATCACCAGAGGAACGGGGCTTCAGAGCAAAAAACAGTTTACAGTTATTTTTAAAGGTCAAAAATTTGGACCTGTCCCCAAAAGACAGATCGAGGGTAGGAATTCTAGGCTCTAAAACAGGAGTCTGCATGATATAATCAGAAATACCCTCTAGCAGCAGGTTGATCCACCTGAGAAGCAAGTCCCTCAACATCCATGTCAGCGCCTAACTCTTGAGCCACCTAGAGGTGAAGAGGGAAAAAAAACCACAACAGAGTACAGAAAAAAAAATGGCTCCACACTTTCTTTCCCTTCTTTTGAGATGCGGTTAACTCATTGTTGGCCAGTTGTACTGTTATGATCTGGTGGCCTAGGAGCAGCATGGACGAGCTCTGGAGTAGGTGGTCTCTATACTGACCGCAGACCCTGAACTTAACATCGCAACTATAAGTAGCCGTGGGATGTTCCTGTCACTCCCTCGACACCTCGTCACAGCCGGAGGACTAATTACCCCTAAAGAAAGAAACAGGAAAACTATCTTGCCTCAGAGAAAATCCCCAAAGGAAAGACAGCCCCCCACAAATATTGACTGTGAGAGGAGAGGGAAATTACAAACGCAGACTGAAAACAGAATTTAGCAAAGAAGGCCACGCTACCTAGAAAGAAAAGACAGGACAGAGTACTGTGCAGTCAGTATTAAAATACTACAAAAATCCACCACAGAGAATACAAAAATCTCCACACCTAACTAAAGGCATGGAGGGTAACTCTGCGACTCAAGAGCTTCCAGCTTGGCTGAATAAATCCTTACACAGACAAAGCTGGACAAGAAAAAACATAGCAATTCACTGAACTATAAAGTCCACTGCATGTGGACTGCAAAAACAAAGCCAGGACTTATCTTTGATGATTTGGACAATCCAGCAGGAGAAACCAAGCAGAGATGTGAATCCTCCAGAAAAACAATGGACAACTGGCACTCACTAAAGGGTGAAGCCAGACTAAATAGCCCCGTCCAAAGTGGAAGCACCTGATGACTGCTGTGAAGGACAAACAGCAGCACTACCACTAATAACCACCAGAGGGAGACCAAGAGCAGAACCCACAACAGAATTCACAACAGCTGTACCACGCTACGAGCTACCCAGTCGACACTTTTTTTCGAGAAAAGCCATCCCAGCCCTCCACCAGCATGTAAAAGACTGCATTGTCCATGCGCTCAGGCAATCTGTGAGTAAAAAGGTGCACCTGACAACAGATGCATGGACCAGTAGGCATGGCCAGGGGCGTTACGTCTCCATTACGGCACACTTGGTTAATGTGGTGCATGCAGAGTCCACAGGGGACAGTAATATTAGGACAGTTCTGCCTAGCCCACGGTCTAGGAAACAGTTGGCTGTAGGCGTTCATCTCCCCTCCTCCTCCTCGTCTTCCAGCAGAAGCGAGAGCTCGTCCACAGACCGCAGTCGCACGACCACTCCATCCACAGCTGCCACTGTTGCACACGAGGTGTCCAATTATGGAACAGCTAGTGGCAAGCGTCAGCAGGCTGTATTGGCAATGAAGTGTTTGGGCGACAACAGACACACCGCGGAAGTTCTGTCCGAGTTCTTGCAGCAAGAAACTCGGTCATGGCTGGGCACTGTACATCTCGAGGCAGGCAAGGTAGTGAGTGATAACGGAAGGAATTTTATGGCTGCCATAGCCCTTTCACAACTGAAACACATTCCTTGCCTGGCTCACACCTTAAACCTGGTGGTGCAGTGCTTCCTGAAAAGTTATCCGGGGTTACCCGACCTGCTGCTGAAATTGCGCAGACTTTGCTCTCACATCCGCCGTTCGCTTGTACACTCCAGCCGTATGCAGAACCATCAGCGGTCTTTGAACCTTCCCCAGCATCGCCTAATCATCGACGTTGCAACACGGTGAAACTCCACACTGCACATGCTTCATAGACTGTGCGAACAGAGGCGTGCTGTTATGTATTTGTGGGAGGATACACATACACGGGCAGGCAGTTGGATGGCAGACATGGAGTTGTCAGCTGTGCAGTGGTCGAAGCTCCAAGACCTGTGTCAAGTCCTTCAGTGTTTTGAGGAATGCACAGGGCTGGTTAGTGCAGACAACGCCGTAATAAGCATGAGCATCCCCCTAATGCGTCTGCTGATGCAAAGTTTGACGCACATAAAGGAACAGGCATCTGCAGCCGAGGAGGAGGGAAGCCTTGATGACAGTCAGCCATTGTCTGCTCAGGGAAGTCTACAGGACGAGGTGGTGGGCGAAGAGGAGGAGGACGAGGAGGATGATGGGGATGACTATTTTTTGGATGAGGAAGCTTCTCAGGGGGCAATAGAAACTGCTGGCGGTGCAAGGCCAGGTTCAGGGTTTTTGAGGGAGACAAGTGACGTTGATTTGCCAGAAAGTGCTCCTCAACCCAGCATATGCACTGACTTGACAACTGGAACATTGGCCCACATGGTGGATTATGCCTTGCATATCCTCAAAAGGGACCCACGCATTATAAAAATGATGACAGATGACGATTACTGGTTGGCCTGCCTCCTTGTTCCTCACTATAAAGGCAAATTGCAAAATATCATGCCACATGAGAACCTCGAACAGATATTGGCAACCAAACAAGCTACTCTTGTAGACCGTTTGATTCAGGCATTCCCAGCACACAGCGCCGGTGATGGTTCTCACACGAGGGGGCAACAGGGCAGAGGTGTTAGAGGTGCACAGATCAGAAGTGGCGTAGGACAGAGGGGTTTTCTGACCAGGTTGTGGAGTGATTTCACAATGACCGCAGACACGACAGGTACAGCAGCATCCATTCAAAGTGACAGGAGACAACATTTGTCCAATATGGTTACTAACTATTTTTCCTCCATTACCGATGTTCTCCCTCAACCGTCATTCCCCTTTGATTACCAGGCATCCAAAATAGACACCTGGCCTGAATTGGCTGAATATGCATTGCAGGAGCTTGCTTGCCCAGCAGCTAGTGTGCTATCAGAAAGAGTATTCAGTGCTGCTGGTTCAATACTGACCGAAAAAAGGACTCGTCTGGCTACCCAAAATGTTGATGATCTAACCTTCATTAAAATGAACCACTCATGGATTTCAAATTATTTTGCCCCACCTTTCCCGGCTGACACCTAGCTTTCCTGTAAAAAGGTCTTGCTTTGGGACTGGTGTTACTGACTGTTCCAATCTCTTAATTTGCAGCTGCTGTTTGTCCAGCATACGACATGTTTACACCTCCCTAAATGGCCTAACTCCCCCCACGGGGCCGTGGTCTCGCCACTTGTCGCAAGCACCCGTCAGAGTGCCGTTTGTCTGAAGAGGTGGGTGTGCCCACTTTTGGTCGACGGCACTGGCACTGGGTCCCTCATAGTACAATGAAGTGTCTCTGGCGGTGGTGGCGCGCACCCAACGTCAGACACACCGTTGTAACATGAGGAGCCCTGGGCTTGTACCGCCGGCCAGGAGAGAGTGTCCCCCCAAAAGGTCAAACAGTGCTCTACCACTTGCAAAATTGTCTGTCGCTGCTCCACCACTGTTTAGTCTATGCGCTGAAATCCTTCCATGCCTGGCACAGACAATAACAATTTGTTGACATGTATGATGCTAGTTAAAATAGTCAGGGGCCGTGTCCTACATTTACACCAGTAAATACTTTGCGCCAAATTACAATGTCTGAAAGTCAGCATAGGAGCACACCCCTGTACCTAAGTATGCCACCCTTTTTTTTTTTTTTGGTTTTGTTTTTGTTTGGGATACATTAACATCAATTTAGGTTTTGGGACTCGGAGTACTTACTGTGTCAGACACTCCTTCCAATTGTCCTCCGCTGAACACACCAATGCTGCCTGTGTACCCCTCTTGCCAAATTTAAGCTGCATAGAGCCTATTTTATTATTTTAGGCCTAGGAAGTCTGTCTGCGGTCCCTCCTTCCAATTGTCCTCCACTGACCACACCAATGCTGCCTGTGTTCCCCTGTTGCCAAATTTAAGCTGCATAGAGCCTATTTTATTATTTTAGGCCTAGGAAGTCTGTCTGCGGTCCCTCCTTCCAATTGTCCTCCACTGACCACACCAATGCTGCCTGTGTACCCCTGTTGCCAAATTTAAGCTGCATAGAGCCTATTTTATTATTTTAGGCCTAGGAAGTCTGTCTGCGGTCCCTCCCTCCAATTGTCCTCCACTGACCACACCAATGCTGCCTGTGTACCCCTGTTGCCAAATTTAAGCTGCATAGAGCCTATTTTATTATTTTAGGCCTAGGAAGTCTGTCTGCGGTCCCTCCTTCCAATTTTCCTACGCTGACCACACCAATGCTGCCTGTGTACCCCTGTTACCAATTTAAAACTGCATAGAGCCTATTTTCTTATTTTAGGCCTAGGAAGTCTCTCTGCGGTCCCTCCTTCCAATTGTCCTCCACTGACCACACCAATGCTGCCTGTGTACCCCTGTTGCCAAATTTAAGCTGCATAGAACCTATTTTATTATTTTAGGCCTAGGAAGTCTGTCTGCGGTCCCTCCTTCCAATTGTCCTCCACTGACCACACCAATGCTGCCTGTGTACCCCTGTTACCAATTTAAAACTGCACAGAGCCAACTTTTTTAGTTAACACATACTACCTTTGTCTGTCTGCGCCACTAAATCACGCTGTCCTCCACTGAAAAAGCTGAGCTTCAACCTTCAGGCTCTCATTAAGTATTTTTAAATGTAACACTGCAGTTGCCCTACTACTTGGGTTGGGGCCTAGTAACGGTGTCTGCTGCTCCTTGGTTTTCTCCTCCTCCTTGGTGTTCTCCTCCAGATTTCCTTGTCTGAGCTTCAACCTTCTGACTCTCATTAAGTATTTCTAACTGTAACACTTTTGTTGCCCTACTACTTGGGTTGGGGCCTAGTAACGGTGTCTGCCACTCCTTGGTCTTCTCCTCCTCCTTGGTGTTCTCCTCCAGGTTTCCTTGTCTGAGCTTCAACCTTCTGGCTCTCATTAAGTATTTTTAACTGTAACACTGCAGTTGCCCTACTACTTGGGTTGGGGCCTAGTAACGGTGTCTGCCGCTCCTTGGTGTTCTCCTCCTCCTTGGTGTTCTCCTCCAGGTTTCCTTGTCTGAGCTTCAACCTTCAGGCTCTCAATAAGTATTTTTAAATGTAACACTGCAGTTGCCCTACTACTTGGGTTGGGGCCTAGTAACGGTGTCTGCCGCTCCTTGGTGTTCTCCTCCTCCTTGGTGTTCTCCTCCAGGTTTCCTTGTCTGAGCTTCAACCTTCAGGCTCTCATTAAGTATTTTTAAATGTAACACTGCAGTTGCCCTACTACTTGGGTTGGGGCCTAGTAACGGTGTCTGCCGCTCCTTGGTGTTCTCCTCCTCCTTGGTGTTCTCCTCCAGGTTTCCTTGTCTGAGCTTCAACCTTCAGGCTTTCATTAAGTATTTTTAAATGTAACACTGCAGTTGCCCTACTACTTGGGTTGGGGCCTAGTAACGGTGTCTGCCGCTGCTTGGTGTTCTCCTCCTCCTTGGTGTTCTCCTCCAGGTTTCCTTGTCTGAGCTTCAACCTTCATGCTTTCATTAAGTATTTTTAAATGTAACACTGCAGTTGCCCTACTACTTGGGTTGGGGCCTAGTAATGGTGTCTGCCGCTCCTTGGTGTTCTCCTCCAGATTTCCTTGTCTGAGCTTCAACCTTCTGGCTCTCATTAAGTATTTCTAACTGTAACACTTTTTTTGCCCTACTACTTGGGTTGGGGCCTAGTAAAGGTGTCTGCTGCTCCTTGGTGTTCTCCTCCTCCTTGGTGTTCTCCTCCAGGTTTCCTTGTCTGAGCTTCAACCTTCAGGCTCTCATTAAGTATTTTTAAATGTAACACTGCAGTTGCCCTACTACTTGGGTTGGGGCCTAGTAACGGTGTCTGCCGCTCCTTGGTGTTCTCCTCCTTCTTGGTGTTCTCCTCCAGGTTTCCTTGTCTGAGCTTAAACCTTCTGGCTCTCATTAAGTATTTTTAACTGTAACACTTTTGTTGCCCTACTACTTGGGTTGGGGCCTAGTAACGGTGTCTGCCGCTCCTTGGTGTTCTCCTCCTCCTTGGTGTTCTCCTCCAGGTTTCCTTGTCTGAGCTTCAACCTTCAGGCTCTCATTAAGTATTTTTAAATGTAACACTGCAGTTGCCCTACTACTTGGGTTGGGGCCTAGTAACGGTGTCTGCCGCTCCTTGGTGTTCTCCTCCTCCTTGGTGTTCTCCTCCAGGTTTCCTTGTCTGAGCTTAAACCTTCTGGCTCTCATTAAGTTTTTTTAACTGTAACACTTTTGTTGCCCTACTACTTGGGTTGGGGCCTAGTAACGGTGTCTGCCGCTCCTTGGTGTTCTCCTCCTCCTTGGTGTTCTCCTCCAGGTTTCCTTGTCTGAGCTTCAACCTTCAGGCTCTCATTAAGTATTTTTAAATGTAACACTGCAGTTGCCCTACTACTTGGGTTGGGGCCTAGTAATGGTGTCTGCCGCTGCTTGGTGTTCTCCTCCACTGAACAAAGCAGTGCCGCCTGTTTCCTACTGTTAGCAATTTAGAACCTAGTTAGCCTAGTTACTTATTTGGCCCTACTCACTGTGTCAGCCTCTCATTACAGTTGTCCTCCACTGAACAAAGCAATGCCGCCTGGTTAGTCCTGTTACCAATTTTGAACTGCATTTAGGCCACTTTATTATTTGGGCCTAGATCTGTGTTTCCTCCTCATCCTGCCCATTGCCCAGCCACTGCTAGATTAGCCCGCTGGTACATTGACCCAGACCACTACATTCCCCTTGCACTCTCCACAGCCTGAATCTGACCCTGCTGAAAGTCTGATTCCTTTTCCCGCATACTATACCACCTTACACGGGGACAAAGAGGAAGGTGCAGGTGAAAGTGCAGGTTCCTTTATCAGGTGGGGGGGCCCACTCGTTGGCGACGTCACTAGCACAGGGCCCCTCATAGTACGCAAAAGTGTCGCTGCCGGTGGGAGGCGCCCCCGCCGTGTAAACACACCGCCGTACTGTGAGGGGCCCTGTGCCAGTGCCAATGCGAACGAGTGGGACCCCCTGCTTGCTCAGGATCACAGCACTTGCAACATTGCAATACTTACCTCTAACTGCTCCACCGCCGTGACGTACTCCACGTTTCCTGGGCCCACTAAAAACTTGAACCAGCCCTACCCCCCACAACTTTAGCCAAATGACCCCCCAATTTTCAATGGCTACCTATTATTGTAAGGTAAATTAAGATTGACAAGCTTAAGTTACAAGAATTGATGTTTTTGGCATTAAAATGGGCACTGTAGGTGTTTTCCTGGCCTCCACTCACTGCCGACTATGCTTCCCCATTGACTTGCATTGGGTTTCGTGTTTCGGCCGAACAACGACTCCGACTTTTCAAGAAGATCGGCCGATTTCACTCGACTCGACTTTTGACAAAGTCAGGTTTCGCAAAACCCAACTCGACCCCAAAAAAGTAAAAGTCGCTCAACCCTACTCTCTACCCCATCACATCAGGCTCTCGCCTATCAAGGAAACCTTCAAAAGGAACCTGTAGACCCACCTCTTCCGACAAGCCTACAACCTGCAGCGATCCTCTGTCTGCTGAATCGCCACGTGACCAACTCTACCCTCTTCTAGTGTAGCCTCACCCATCCCCTGTAGACTGTGAGCCCTCGCGGGTAGGGTCCTCTCTCCTTCAGTACTTGTGTGTGCCTTGTTGTACTAATGCTTATTGTACTTGTCTATTTTTGCCCCGTTCACATGTAAAGTGCCATTGAATAAATGGTGCTATAAAATGAATAATAATAATAATAGAAAAAATAATTAATATATTCTTGCAAAATAATTTAGAAACAAAGCAGAATCGATTAGCAGGACCGGGTCCATCAACTACATCAGTAATCCACCTGGAAGTGCAGAGAGTGGCATCAGAAGAAAAGCGGCATCAGAAACACTGGCTATATGACAAGCTAGTGGTGTATCCCTACCATGGTTCATGCCACAAACATGCTCCCCAATTCTAGATTTGAAGGGACTCTTGGTTTTCCCTGCATAGTTTTTAGGGCAGATTCATGTGCAGACATGTACAGCACCCACCAGCATTCATCAGGGGAGCCTGAAGTAATTCTCCTTCAGTGTGATTGAAACAGTACCTCAGTCAAAAAGATTGGGCGATTGGTAAAGGAAAATTCTCCAAAAAGAAACACGTTGAGATATTTCTGCTTGAATCTATGAGTCCAGGGGGTATCAATGAGCAGCTTAGCTTCACTAACTACATATAAATGGTATTCGACTGGCCAAACTAGCCCTAACATATTGATCTTTAAGGGATCCTGCCATACTTAAGAAAGTTTCTGGTCCTAAACTAGGACTATACACTCACCGGCCACTTTATTAGGTACACCATGCTAGTAACGGGTTGGACCCCCTTTTGCCTTCACAACTGCCTCAATTCTTCGTGGCATAGATTCAACAAGGTGCTGGAAGCATTCCTCAGAGATTTTGGTCCATATTGACATGATGGCATCACACAGTTGCCGCAGATTTGTCGGCTGCACATGCCAAAAGATGCTCCATACAAGGCAGGATGGATCCATGCTTTCATGTTGTTTATGCCAAATTCTGACCCTACCATCCGAATGTCGCAGCAGAAATCGAGACTCATCAGACCAAGCAACGTTTTTCCAATCTTCTACTGTCCAATTTCGATGAGCTTGTACAAATTGTAGCCTCAGTTTCCTGTTCTTAGCTGAAAGGAGTGGTACCCGGTGTGGTCTTCTGCTGCTGTAGCCCATCTGCCTCAAAGTTCGACGCACTGTGCGTTCAGAGATGCTCTTAGGCCTACCTTGGTTGTAACGGGTGGCGATTTGAGTCACTGTTGCCTTTCTATCAGCTCGAACCAGTCTGCCCATTCTCCTCTGACCTCTGGCATCAACAAGGCATTTCCGCCCACAGAACTGCCGCTCACTGGATTTTTTTTCTTTTTCGGACCATTCTCTGTAAACCCTAGAGATGGTTGTGCGTGAAAATCCCAGTAGATCAGCAGTTTCTGAAATACTCAGACCAGCCCTTCTGGCACCAACAACCATGCCACGTTCAAAGGCACTCAAATCACCTTTCTTCCCCATACTAATGCTCGGTTTGAACTGCAGGAGATTGTCTTGACCATGTCTACATGCCTAAATGCACTGAGTTGCCGCCATGTGATTGGCTGATTAGAAATTAAGTGTTAACAAGAAGTTGGACAGGTGTACCTAATAAAGTGGCCGGTGAGTGTATACATACTTTGTTACACACACCCTACTAGTTTAATTCAGGGTAACTTATCATGCATTATGCTTTTAATGTTGGATTCTTTTGCTGTGTGCTTTGTCTTGGTTCTATCCAGACACACAAACCTATGCGGCCATGCTTCTTTATTTTGACTTCTTTTGGGTGCATCTGCACCACACTGAGGTTAGTGGGATATAATACCTGCTACATGATTCCTCCTATATTCTACATGGCGAATCATTTGTTCTGCCTACATTAGCCTTACAGAGAAAGGCATGCCATCAGATCTAAGATCCTCCCCTTTCTTTGCTATCCACCCCCATGCTGGAGCACAGTATGTGTTCCACTACTACACTGTCTTCACGGTTTTCGTTCACCCCCTGAGCTCAGGAAGAGCTTCTAGTTATGGATGAGTGTTTTGTGTGTCAGTGAGGGATGTCTCTATCGGCTGTGTCATTTGCCCCTGCTGTTCACCTTTGCGTGAAACGCAATTTGCTTTCCACCTCATCACATCCGGTTCTTTGGTGGAACTTAATATTCATTCCACCACATTACAACATCTGGTCTGTAGCGGTCATGTGACAGGCACACCATTTCTGGTTTGACAGGCAACGTCTGCATAAAAGACAGGCTTCATAGCGCAAGAGTCCACACATTGGCTGAAATCTTTACATGCAGTCAGAGTCATTGGGAACTGACTGAAGCCCCTTACTCTCTAATCCCCTGATTAACCTCTGACTCCATTTTAAAAGGGGGGAGACGCATCGGGATGGGATGCAGTGTCTTCTTAATCTGAGTGATACCATAATGTATATATGTACAGTATATGACGCGTGTATTTAAACGCCTAACATTTATTTTGAACCGGTCTGTTATGCTCATTGACAGTGATACAAATATATGACTATGGTGATATTGAGGGATGATGTGTCCCCAGTCAATTTTTTTATGTTACACAAAAATCTTCTTGCTATGGGTACATCTGTGGTTTGACACCCGATCTGGGTTGTCATTTGTATTGTTTTCAGAAGATTTGGAAGGGGCTATAATATCTTATGCATATGAGATTGGAGGTTTTTTGATTTACTGAAAATCTATTGTATCCATGAAATATATGGACATAAACCATGGTAGGGATACACTACTAGCTCATCATATAGCCAGTGTTCATCAGGGGAGCCTGAAGGCATTCTCCTTCAGTGTGATTGAAATATCCCGGGCAAAAAGATATCTTATGCCAATGGGAATGGAGGTTTTTTGACTTACAGTATGTAAAATCTATTGTATCCATGAAATATATGGACATCTACCAAGATACTACAGCCAATCATTAATGGCATACTCTATCTACCATCCATCACACTCTGAAATATAGTCAGCACTATACAATCTTGCTTATGTACAGCATAGTCACCTACTTAAACATATTTACAGTTCATTATCATAAAGCACTTAAGCACTTTATGGGTGTTAGTAAAGGCTTGGTGAGAGATTTCCTTTTAGGGTCAGACAGGGATAGCCTACGTTGAGCGGGGGTGCCATTATGTTTCCCTCCAGGGTGCCAACCTATGCCGCCAGGTAGGGAAATGGAGCATTAGCTTTTTATTCCCGTAGACTTTTTCCACAAATTAATAAACAATTTGATGTTTTTTTTTAATTTTCAGCACCTGTATCTGATCCACTCACCAATATATGTGTGTTTCTTACATATTGAGATTTGTAGAGGTACATAATAAAACCTAATTTTTATGTGTGTGTTTTTTTTGTTTTGGTTTATACTGTATATACTGGATACCAGACCTCAATCTATTCATTTGCTTTTTTCAAGGATTGCTATCGTCCAACTCCCATTTCCTTATTCTCATCGGCTCTCATCTTCCTATAGGGTATATTACTTCTAAAAGTGCTTGCAAATACAAAATTTAATTTTTATAACAACAATAACACTGGCGCTCACCCAGAAAGAAACAACAAATCCTAAGCTGCTGGAATCAAGACAGAGCCAGTGCTAAAATCTGTCCATATAAAGGTTCAACATATAATACCCTGATGAAGAAGAGCGTAGCTCTTTGAAACGCATTGGTTGGTCTATTCACATTCCTTTGAGCACTACAGCGCTCCTTCCTTAGGCTACGTTCACATTTGCGGTGTGCGCCGCAGCGTCGGGCGCCGCAGCGTCGCCGCATGCGTCATGCACCCCTATATTTAACATGGGGGCGCATGGACATGCGTCGCACTTGCGTTTTGCGCCACATGCGTCGCTGCGGCGCCCGCGTCTGGGCGCAGAGGACGCAGCAAGTTGCATTTTTGCTGCGTCCAAAATCAATTAAACAAAGGACGCATGCGGCGCAAAACGCAGCGTTGTGCATGCGTTTTGCTGCATTTTTGTTTGCGTTGTGCGCTGCGGCGCCGACGCTGCGGCGCACAACGCAAATGTGAACGTAGCCTTAGTGTGACGTCACAGGTAGGCGGAGCTTAGCGACCATTTTCATTCCTATCCCGCGCTGTATCCAGGGACGCCTTCGGCCGGGGAATCCCTGGTTTTACACAAGCGCCTCCACATCGGACACACGCGGCACCGAATCCCCTGGTGTCCGCTCCAAGCAAGAGGCTCCATACCCAGTTATTACAGCACCTTCGTAGGGATATCGCATGCTGTGCTTACAGGTAAGCTGTCAGCTGCGTCTGCTACTCTCACATATATTGGTGCAGGGGACAGTGTGATCTGTAGGAGTAATCCCCCTCCCTTTCCCCTGCTGTTACACATTAACCCCTGGGAATCCTTGTGTAGATTAACTCTAACAACACCAGAGGGGTGGTATATGTGCCACCAGGTAATACACTATATTCCTATTGTGGCTTTATGCTACACTATCTGCATGTTACAATCCTATAGCGCGGCATCATTTAGTATTAAAAATTTAATTTTTACAATATTATTTTTTGTCATTGTATTTTTCTTTACATTAATTTTTTATTGTTCCAATGGATTTCACTTTCAGTTATTTTATTTTCTCACCTACTAATGTATGCCAGGAGATTGTCAGTGCTAAAAGTCTGTACAGACATCTGTAAGGACATATCACTGATAGACTTCACAGACCTTTACAAGAGACAACATTGGGAACTTTTGTTAGATCCCCGACTGTTCACATTGTGATGTAGAGCCACTGTTTCTTCCTTGTACTGTGGCACCATCAGATTTGATGGTAGCTTTGAATAAGTCTGCTATTAAAAAAGATTTCTTCATTGTTAAGAATTTATGAAGGATGAGCATTGTGTAATATGAAATAGTACATGACAGTCCCTGAACTACCTATGGCACTTTATCAGCCGACAGCCACATCAGCTGACTACCATACTTAGGTTTGGTCATTTGGACGAGCGTTCTTGTGTTCACTGTGAGGAAGTCATTGGATGGCATGCTGGCTGGTGGCCTGTCTCCAGTAGAATGTGATCTGCAGTCCGAAACAGTCCAAGACCAATCGACATCTCCCCTGATGGTCAAGTGGGAGATGCCCCTGTACACATAAAATGATCGACCAAACTCGTCAATATTAGCAGGTTTACCCAATGTTAGTCTAATGTGGGGGGCCTTTATGCTACCTCAAGGTGCCAATAGGATAAAGTAACAACAGGAAGTTCAGCCATAATTTTATCTTGGTTTGGAAAACTATGGGTTTGGTATTAGAAAAGGAATAAAATACATCATTCATCACCTGGAAATGAGTATAATTTCTGTATTATACAAATAAAATGAATTTTTCATATTTTAGTTGTTAAAAAAAAATATTGGGATTTGCCAGCAAAATATTTCTAGATCCAATGTATGGCAGTTCTTATTTTGCTAAAAGAAATATTTTCAGCTTCAACTTCAATTTTGCATCATCACCATTTTTGCTATCCTATTTTAAACTATTAGGTTGATTCTTACTATTGATTCCCTCTGCTTTTAAGTGGGATGGTATTTTCAATTACAAAATGAAAGACAGTATTGGAATTTCCCTGTCCCACAGAGAGGATCAGAAAACAGAAAAAAAGAAATCCCGCCAGCACTGATATTCTACAGAGAGAAAGGTTTTTGAAGCTGATCGCTGCGGTCAGATATTGTGTCAGGATTGTAGCCTAGACATTTAAACTTTCATGAATCTATCTAGCTAATGCAATTTGACTCTTGCACTTCCTGCTGATTTTAGGTCAAGTCAGCTGTATTATAAATTATTTCTTTTTTTCTCTTAACTTTAAGAATCAATGTTTCGATCTTTACTTTCCTCTAAGGTATTAATTATAAACCAGATTATTTTGCAATTTTAAATTTTTATATTTAATGAGTGCATTTGAAGTCAAAATAAATTATTTTTAGAGTCAAAATAAATGACCTACCGACCTTATATTAATGATACAAGCAAAAGAAATAAAAGAAATATGACTGTGTACAGAAATGCATACAGTGAAATTCTGTTAATCCAGTCTTAGTAGGACCCGAATAAGTAAATATTTTGTAATTATGACTCATTTACAGCTTTGGTAAAATTAAAAACAGAAACGAAAAATAAATGAACTGCTTTATATATTGTTATATTTTCTTTTTGTATATTTTAATCAAGATTTTATTAATTGACTTCTGCCTAATTGACTTTATGTGTCTTCTGTTTTTGTCTTTTGAAGTTTTACATACTATTGCAGGTCTTTGCTGGAAAGAAGTCCTGGGTTATCAGATTTAATGGATTATTAGTTTAGAATGTCTCTTATGTGTCTTAATTCATATGCAAAAATTCAATATTGTATAGTAATAATCTAAATAACAGCATGTTAAGCCCAATAAATTGGTTGTTCTATCAGGACATACCATGTCAAAGTCCCCTTTTAAAGTGACATACAATGGGGGAGATTAGTATTTGATCCCTTGCTGGTTTTGTAAGTTTGCCCACTGAGAAAGACATGAACAGTCTATAGTTTTAAGGGAAGGTTAATTTCAACATTGATAGAATATCAAAAATAAAATCCAGAAAATCACATTGTATAAATTATATCAATTTATTAGCATTTTTCAGTGAGAAATAAGTATTTGATCCCTCTAGCAAGCAAACAAGACTTAATACTTGGTGGCAAAACCCTTATTGGCAAGCACAGCAGTCATACATTTTTTGTAGTTGATGATGAGGTTTGCTCATATGTCAGGAGGAATTTTGGTCCACACCTCTTTGCAAACCATCTCTAAATCATTAAGATTTTGAGGCTGTCACTTGGCAACTCGGAGCTTCATTTCCCTCCATAAGTTTACTATGGGATTAATGTCTGGAGAATGGATAGGCCACTCTATGACCTTAATGTGCTTCTTTTTGAGCCCCTCCTTTGTTGCCTTGGCTGTATATTTTGGGTCATTGTCTTGCTGGAAGACCCAGCCACCACCCCTTTTTACTGTCCTGATGGAGTGAAGGAGGTTGTCACACAGGATTTTACGGTACATGGCGCCATCCATTCTCCCATTAATGAGGTGAAGTAGTCCTTTGCCCTTAGCAGAGAAACACCCCCAAAACATAATGTTTCTACCTCCATGCTTGAAAGTGGGGACTGTATTCTTTGGGTCATAGGCAGCATTTCTCTTCCTCCAAACACGGTGAGTTGAGTTAATGCCAAAGACCTCAATTTTTGTCTCATCTGACCACAGCACCTTCTCCCAATCACTCTCAGAATTATCCAGGTGTTCATTGGCAAGCTTCAGACAGGCCTACACATGTGCCTTCTTGAGCAGGTGGACCTTGCGGGCACTGTAGGATTTTAAACCTTTACAGTGTAATGTGTTACCAATGATTTTCTTGTGACTGTGGTCCCAGCTTCCTCGAGATCTTTAGCAAGTTTCCTCCATGTGGTTTTAGGCTGATCTCTCACCTTCCTCATGATCAAGGATACGCCAAGAGGTGAGATTTTGCATGGTGCCCCAGATCGATGTCGATTGACAGTCATTTTGTATTTCTTCTATTTTCTTACTATTGCACCAACAGTTGTCTCCTTCTCACCCAGTGTCTTACTTATGGTTTTCTGGCCCATTCCAGCCATATGCAGGTCTAAGATCTTGCCCCTAACATCCTTATAAAGCTCTTTGGTCTTGTCCATGTTGTAGAGGATAGAGTCTGACTGATTAATTGAGACTGTAGACAGGAGTCTTTTATAAAGGTGACTATGCAAGAGAGCTGTTTTTAATGCAGGTAATGAGTTGATTAGGAGCATCTAACTGGTCTGTAGGAGCCAGAATTCTTAATGGTTGATAGGGGATCAAATACTTATTTCTCACTGCAAAATGCAAATAAATTTATATAATTTATACAATGTGATTTTCTGGATTTTATTTTTGATATTCTATCTCCCAATGTTAACATTAACTAACCCTTAAAATTATAGACTGTTCATGTCTTTGTCAGTGGGCAAACTTACAAAATCAGCAAGGGATCAAATACTTATTTCCCCTGCTGTAGATGTTGTAGAATATGCCTCACTTTGAAGGGCCCAGCCCATCCATGCATTACAGATTAGTATTTAAGTGAATAGCCATATGTATTCAGATGCAAGCCCTTAGGTGCACATAAATTCAAAGCCATGAGTCTGACCAGAGGTGTCTGACCGTCTTTCAAATTTCATATTTCAAATGATAGATTTCTAATTACTCTGAATTAGACTAGAATTCCATGATGCACTTAACCATTCATCAATGCTGTACTATCACATCCTCATCACCACCTGTATTATCTAATTGAGTTGTGTTGTCTACCCACAGGTATGCTCATCCACTCAATTTTCCTGCTTTGTCTGTCTATATGAAGTGCATAGAATCCCCTCCTGGTATGCTCATCCACTCAACTTTCCTGCTTTTTCTGTCTATATAAAGTGCATATAATCTCCACCTGATGTTAGGGCTAGAGGAACGCACCAAATAATTAGAAAGATAGTATAAGGTGCGTTCGCATCCTGGGGTCCACCATGCAGAGATGGAACCTGCTGCTGAGTAATGACGGACTATAAGGCGGTACAATATGGATTCACACACGGGTTAACTTCATCCAGTATGAAGAAAGCGAACCCTGTTGCGTCACAGGGCCGTGGTACCGCACAAAGAGCGCAAGCAAGTAGTCACAGAACTCTATCCCAAGACTCGGTATTAGAGTTCATCTAGACCTCTTTTTTCTCGACACCGCAACTGGGGTGTCAAAGTGACTAAAATAATAATTTAGATGCACGAGAGTGCGTGCGGTGCCGGTCTGGTGGACGCCACTAACCACCCAGACTTGGGTCAGGAAAGCGCTGTGACAGCGCATGGTGCCGCACTGGCCGTCACAGCAATTAGATGCTGTTTTGTGTGTTCAAGTGCTGATAACTAAAGGTACCGTTACACTAAACGATTTACCAACGATCACGACCAGCGATACGACCTGGCCGTGATCGTTGGTAAGTCGTTGTGTGGTCGCTGGAGAGCTGTCACACAGACTGCACTCCAGCGACCAACGATGCCAAAGTCCCCGGGTAACCAGGGTAAACATCGGGTTACTAAGCGCAGGGCCGCGCTTAGTAACCCGATGTTTACACTGGTTACCATTGTAAATGTAAAAAAAAAAAACAGTACATACTTACATTCCGGTGTCTGTCACGTCCCTCACCGTCAGCTTCCCGCACTGACTGTGTCAGTGCCGGCCGTAAAGCACAGCACAGCGGTGATGTCACCGCTGTGCTCTGCTTTTACTTTACGGCCGGCGCTCACAGTCAGTGCGGGAAGCTGACGGCGAGGGACGTTACAGACACCGGAATGTAAGTATGTACTGTTTTGTTTTTTTTACATTTACAATGGTAACCAGGGTAAACATCGGGTTACTAAGCGCGGCCCTGCGCTTAGTAACCCGATGTTTACCCTGGTTACAAGTGAACACATCGCTGGATCGGTGTCACACACACCGATCTAGCGATGACAGCGGGTGATCCAGCGACGAAATAAAGTTCTGGACTTCTAGCTCCGACCAGCGATGTCACAGCAGGATCCTGATCGCTGCTGCGTGTCAAACACAACGAGATCGCTATCTAGGATGCTGCAACGTCACGGATCGCTGTCGTTCTCGTTCAAAAGTTGCTCAGTGTGACGTACCCTAAGTTGGGCGCTAGATAGCAATCATCCACCTTACGCGAGCAGTCAAACACAAGGGAGGGGATGATTAAAGAGCGACTTTCTCACATCAACACACACACGCTTACAAGTGTACACTAGCACATGGCCGAGCAGCCATGTGAACCTTTTATAGCGGCAGTGCTACAAGACCTTCCAGATGGTTCAATAGGAGAAGCAACAGGACCTGATCATGTGACCCCTGACCTCCAATGGGAGGTCATCCCGTGGGCATGCTCAGTATGGGAAAAGCAGGACTTAGTCCGAGAAAGACCTGCTCGCTGCTGATCGGTGCTGGCTACAAAAGCAAAGCCTGGAAGGGCAGTAGTAACCAGTCGACCAGTATCAGCCTGAGCTAGACGCTGGGACCGACGTCTCCACCAAGCAGGCTCCACTGCGGCTGGAGAGGAATGGGAGACTGCAGCAGAGATGGTTCGAGATTCCCCCTGTGCAGAGGCAGGAGCTTGACACCTAACACCTGGTATGTTCATCCACTTAACTTTCCTGCTTTGTCTATCTGAAGTGCATATAATCCCCACCCGGCATGCTTTGCTTACCCATTATTTTCTATCCATATGTACTTCATTCCTCTTGCGTCTCCCTTGCATACCTGAATGGTCAATCTAACCCCTCCCCCTCTTTATGACCTGGATTAACTGTGAACATGTACTCTGGACACACACGCCCACATCCTCTCAGCTGCCAGCCCTTAGGTGCACATAAATCCGAAGCCATGAGTCTGACCAAACGTGTCTGACCATCTTTCAAATTCCAGATATCTAATTACTCTGAATTAGACTAGAATTGGACTGGAATTGACTGGATGGTAAAGAAATAGAAAACTACTATAATGTTTCAGTTTCTTGTTACATTCACCCCATATTACTTTACTTCTTCCTATCTCCTGCAATCCCTCCACTTAGTAAGGAACTAGTCATTTCTCCCTCCATCCTCCCGAGCCACCGCACCTCCTCCACAGATCTGTTCCTTCACATACAATCCTTTTTCTCCAGACACACACGGCCAAACCATGTCCTTTCCTTATCCCACCTTCTAACGCTCAGTCAGCTATTCCTCATTGCTGGTGACGTATCCCCTAAACCTGGCCCTCCTCAACACATCCCCACACTCATTTCTAACCCCCTGACATGAATCTCTACATGTCTTTGAAAACACGATAACCTCATACCCATTCATCCAGCCCCCACTCCCCCTACCTGGAGCATTATGGAATGCATGCTCTGTCTGCAACAAACTATCATTTATCCATGACCTCTATCACTAACAAACTCTCCTTCCTTGGCATCACTGAAACATGGCTCACCCCCTCTAACTGAGCCTCTCCAGCTGCACTCTCTTATGGCAGACTCAATCTCTCTCACACACCCCTTGCCCCACCTGCAAACGTGGTGGAGGAGTTGGGTGGCTCCTGTCCGATACCTGCTCCTTTACCCCAATTCCACTACCACTCTCTGCTACTCTTCCCTTGTTTGAGGTGCATTCTATCCACATCTACTCCCCCTCCAACCTCCAGCTGGCTGTCATCTACCGCCCCAGAACTAGCCATCTCCACCTCTCTTGACCACTTCACCACCTGGCTACTTCATTTCTTCTCAGCCGACATCCACACTATCATTATGAGTGACTTCTATATCCCCATTGACACTTCCACCCCAGCTGCCTCTAAACTTTTATCGCTCACTGCCTCCTTTGGTCTCACTCATTGGTCATCCAGGGCCACCCACAAAAATGGCCACACACTGGACTTCATCTTCACCCGCCTCTGTTCCCTTACTAATCTCACTAACTCACCCCTCCCCCTGTCTGACCACAACCTACTGACATTCTCTTCACTCTCCTCTCCTAGTGTGCAGCTCCCACTCCACAAACTCACTCACCCTCGCAGAATCTCAAACACCTAAATTTACACTCACTCTCTGAGTCCTTTCTCCCTTTTACAGACATAGCTTCCGTCCATGACACAGATGCTGCTGTCACTTTTTATAACACCACAATAACAGCTACACTTGATTTGGCCTTCCCCGTCACGCATAGCAAAACTTGTACAATCAAGAGGCAGCCCTGGCTGACCAGCCTTACCAAAAAACTGAGATGGGCTTCCAGGGTCGCTGAGCGGAGATGGAAGAGATCTCGTTCTGCTGAGCACTTTATTGCATACAAGAAGTCCCTCACCAGCTTCAAGTCCACTCTCACTGCCACAAAACAAACCTGCTTCTCATCTCTCATATCCTCCCTGACTCACAACCCTAAACAGCTCTTCAACACATGCACTTCTCTACTCCATCCCCCAGCACCTCCTCTCCCTCTCCTCTCATTTCTGCTGAAAACTTCGCCTCTTTCTTTAAGCAGAAGATCAATAACATCAGACAAAGCTTTGGCCCACAGCCCCCAATTCCCCTCTTCTTGACTGCTCAACCCTGCTCTTCCAAAGCCAGCTTCTCCATCATGACAGACGATCAGCTCTCCACCCTACTGTCAAGATCACATCTCACCACTTGCACGCTTGACCCACTCCCATCCCACGTCATCCCTAACCACACCAAAGTCTTCATCCCAACCCTAATACAACTCTTCAAGCTCTCACTTACAAACGGTGTCTTCCCCTCATCCTTTAAACATGCATCAATCACACCTATCCTCAAAAAACCCTCTCTCGACCCATCCTATGTGTCCAGCTATCTCCCGGTATCCTTTCTCCTTTATGCTTCAAAACTACTGGAACAGCATGTCCATCTTGAACTGTCCTTCTACCTCTCCTCCTGCTCCCTCTTTAACCATTCACAATCTGACTTATGACCACATCACTCAACTGAAACTGCCCTAACTAAAGTGACCAATGACCTACTAACTGCCAAGAGCAAGCAACACTACTCTGTCCTCCTCCTCCTGGACCTGTCTTCTGCCTTCGACACTGTGGACCATTCCCTCCCGTTACAGATTCTCTCATCTCTTGACATCACCGACTTGGCCCTATCCTGGATCTCATCATATCTAACAGACCGGATATTCAGTGTCTCCCTCTCCCACACCACCTCCTCATCTCACCCCCTGTTTGTCGGTGTTCCCCAAGGCTCAGTTCTAGGACCCCTACTCTTCTCCATCTACACCTTCGGCCTGGGACAGCTCATAAAATCCCACGGTTTACAATATCATCTCTATGCTGATGAAACACAGATCTACCTATCTGGACCTGACCTCACTTCCTTACTGACCAAAATCCCACAATGTCTGTCTGCTTGTCATGCTGCTGCAGTGCATTACAGCGCAACCTCCACCAGAGGGAGCTTGGAAGGGAAGTGAGACTGCGTACACAGAGAAGCTCCGCAGATAAGCAGCACAGGCACCACCAGGTGGCAAGAGAGTGGTCAGACAAGCCGGGTCAAAATACAATCGGAAGCAGAAGTACGAGAAAGGATAAGAAGTAAACGTGGTCAGACCAGCCAAGAGGTTCAGCAGCAGTTAGATATGGATAAGACAAAGTCAGAAAACAGAAGCGAGTCCGAAATATGAGTGAAGTCAGGTACCAGAGAATCAAACAGACAAACAAACAGAGAAACGCTGGGAAAAAGGCAGACAGAGGGAGTTAACAGACAAAGGACAATTCAGGGTTCACAGGAGGACAATTCAAGAGCTACCAGAGTCAGGTTCACACGCCAAAGGCAGAACTATAGCTGACACTGCCAGCAAGATTCATGGGAGCTAAGGCTACGTTCACATTTGCGTTGTGCGGCGCAGCTTCGGCGATGCAACGCACAACGCATGCAAAAACGCATGCAAAACGCAGCTTTTTGTGACACGTGTCCAATTTTGGCATGATTTTCGGCGCCAAAAAAATGCAACATGCAGCGTCCTGTGAGCCCTGACGCTTGCGCCAAAAATGACGCTATGCGTAGCCGAACCTGCGCCCAACGCAACGCAAATGTGAACGTAGCCTAAATAGCAAACCTGAACCAGAATGAGGCAGAGCAAAGTTATCCCTTGACATGATCCACCCGGAAAAAGGGCAGACAGGAATAAACCCTGGAACGGATCATGACACTGCTATTTCATCTTTCTTTTCTGCTCGCTTTCTAAAACTGAACATGGAAAAAACAGAATTCATCATCTTTCCCCAACCTCACTGTACCCCTTGACCCAAGCTATCCATCAATGTCAACGGCTGCTCACTTTCCCCATTCCTGCACACTCAGTGCCTCGGGGCGATCCTTGACTCTGCCCTCTCTTTCAAGCCACATATCCAAGCTCTTGCCTCCTCCTTCCGATCCCAACTCAAAAACATTTCCTGGATCTGTGCATGCCTTGACCAAGAAACCACAAAAACACTAGTGAATGCCCTTATCATCTCTCACCTTGACTACTGCCACCTCCTACTCTCTGGCCTCCCCGCTAGCACTCTGGCACCACTCCAATCCATCCTAAACTCTGCTGCCCGACTAATACACCTGTCTCCCCATTATTCCCCAGCCTCTCCTCTCTGCCAGGCCCTTCATTGGCTTCCTATTGCCCAGAGGCTACAGTTCAAAACACTAACAATGACATACAAAGCCATTCACAGCCTATCTTCTCCATACATCTGTGACATGGTCTCCCGGTACCTACCTACACACAATCTTCGATCCTCTCATGATCTCCTTCTCTACACCTCTCTCATCTCTTCCTCCCACAACCGCACACAAGACTCCTCCCGTGCTTCCACATACTCTGGAACTCTCTACCCCCACACATCAGTCACTCGCCTACCACGGAAACCTTCAAAAGGAACCTGAAGACCCACCTCTTCCGACAAGCCTACAACCTGCAGCGATCCTTTGTCTGCTGAACCGCCGCATTACCTATTCTACCCTCTCTTATTGTATCCTCACCCATCCCCTGTAGACTGTGAGCTTTCGTGGGCAGGGTCCTCTCTCCTGTATTTGTCTGTGCCTTGTTTTACTCATGTTTATTGTACTTGTCTATATTTTCCCCGTTCACATGTAAAGTGCCATGGAATAAATGGTGCTATAAAAATGTATAATAATAACAATAATAATAATAATGTATTTGTATTTAAGAAGAAATTGTTTTTATAAAATTATTTTATTTACATATTATATTGTAACTATTAGAGATTAAATTTGATTTGATGGAAATTTGATGTGTAATTCTTCATGAATGTAAAGTTCCTTGTTATGTAAAAAATATAAAATTCCTTATACTCACTTTTTATCGCTCACCTCTCCAATCTATCCGCTCCTCACTGTCATTCTGTCTTGTCCTCATCCCATCTTCTCATTGCTGCCACAGGCCCTAAAATCCCTGTGTCTCTTACACTTTACAAGGTCTTTCAGCTTTACAAGGACTTGAAAGGTTTAGGCTAGTTTCACATTTGCGGTCGGGGGGACTGCGGATGGCAGCGTACTTCTTTCCTTGGTCCTCCTTGAAACCCCACCTATGCTCTGCCTTCTTCTCCATGCATCCTGCGTTGCCCTGCGTACCTATCTTTAACATTGGGTATGCAGGAACATGCATTGTAAGCAGATGTGTCTGCATGCGGCGATTTGACATGTGCGGCGACCTCACAGATATGCAAAATTTTGTATTTCTGTGCGGTCGCCGCACATGTCAAATCACCGCATGCGGACACATCTGCATACAACACACGTCCCTGTGTACCCAATGTTAAAGATAGGTACGCAGGACACAGGCAGAGCATAGGCGGGGCTTCTCGGAGGAAGAAGGGAGGAAGTTTGCTGCCATCTTCAGCCCTCCCGACCGCAAATGTGAAACCAGCCTTAGTGCATGTGTGCAAAAGATTGCAACGTTATGACATCAGGACATGTGGCATTATCTTGTACAATCATGAACAGAACCATCCTGGATGTCCCGACTCAATGTGAGAGGCCCAGGGATGTCAATGTGAGTGTCAGAGATCAGATAATATAAAGAGGACAGGATAGAAGATGGTGAAAAGTGGAGGGGCTAGCTCATGTATTGATTGGTTATTTGATGAACTCCTCTATTTGGCCAATCAATTGGACCTTCAAAATGAACAGTGCAAGGGTTTGTTAGGCTGGTTGAGCAGTACTTAAGCTTCAAGATGTCTCAGTCACTCTCATTGAGGGCATCTGTTACTGAAATAGTTACTAATAGGGTTGAGCGAAACGGATCGGACAAATTCAAAAATCGCAGACTTTCGGCAAAGTAGGGTTTCATGAAACCCGACCCGATCCCAGTGTGGGATCGGCCATGCGGTCGGCGATCTCCACGCCAGAGTCACGTTTTGTATGATGCGTTCAGCGCCATTTCTCAGCCAATGAAGGAGGACGCAGAGTGTGGGCAGCGTGATGACATAAGTCTCGGTCCCCACCATCTTAGAGAAGGGCACGACAGTGATTGGCTTGCTTTCTGCGGCGTCACAGGGGCTATAAAGGGGCGTGCACGCCGACCGCCATCTTACTTCTGCTGATCTGAGCATAGGGAGAGGTTGCTGCAGCTTCGTCAGAAGCAGGGATATATTTAGAGAGGGAAGATTAACCCCAAACCGCTTGTGCTGTAGCGATTTCTACTGTCCAACACCACCTTTTCTTTGCAGGGACAGTGGAGGCTAGATTTTTGTGCATCAGCTCTGTAGCTTATTAGGCTGCCTTATAAGGCTCCCTGATAGCTGCATTGCTGTTTGTACACCGCTGTGCAAACCAACTGCTTTTTTAAAAGCAAAAATCCTGTTGCTCTTTTCTGTACAGTTCTATTGTTTATTTGTCCACACTTTTGTGTGCAGCAGTCCTTTTTATTGCTGGCTGCCATACTTGTCCTGAGATCATTGTAGGGAGATTGTTATTGTAGTACAGTCCTTTTTTATATATATATCTTCCAGCCACGTTCTGCCACTTACATTGTGTAGTGTAATACACTGGGCATGATTGTTGCAGCAGTCTCCCACAAAAAAAGGGAGATTTAAATTGCCACTAAGTGGATCTGCGTCAGTTCTGTTTGTCGCATATCTGCCAGCCATGTTCTGCCACTTACATTGTGTAGTGTAATACACTGGGCATGATTGTTGCAGCAGTCTCCCACAAAAAAAGGGAGATTTAAATTGCCACTAAGTGGATCTGCGTCAGTTCTGTTTGTCGTATATCTGCCAGCCAAGTTCTGCCACTTACATTATGTAGTGTAATACAGTGGGCCTGATTTTTGCAGCAGTCTCCCACACAAAAAAGGGAGATTTAAATTCTCAACAAGTTTATATACACCTTCTACCTTGTTTTACAGTACCATATAACAGTTGTTAGTTTGGTTACATTTTCCCAAAAATGAGGAAGTCTGGTGGAAGAAGCCGTGGGCGGTCATTGCCAGCTGGTAATGATGGTGGTGGTGGTGGAGCATCTGGTGGTAGTGGGAAAAGCAAAATAGCACCTAAGGCTCGAGTTGTTCAGACAGCGTCATCGTCTGGCTACACAAGGCCTCGAAGGCTCCCTAATCTGGGAGTAGGAAAACCGCTTTTAAAACCGGAGCAGCAGGAACAAGTTTTGGCTTTCATTACTGACTTAGCCTCTAGCTCTTTCGCTCCTCTTCAGAAAGTCCGAAATATAAAAGCAGCGAGTCGTCAGTGGATGCTCCCGGTCAGGAACAAGTCGCTTCCTTGTGTCCTTCACCCAAAGCAAAAGAGAAGGATGCAGCAGGCAACACTACAGTTTACTACATGGAGCTTTTTACACATACCGTGCCTGGGTTAGAAAGGGAAATAGTTAACAGCCCATTACAAGATGAATCGGACATGAAGTGCACAGATGCACAGCCACAGCTAGATTATTATGCTGTTCCATTGACTCAGATCACTACATTGCCCGCGCAGTGTACTGAGCCAGAATGTGACCCTGATGTGACTATGGTGCCCCATCCCGAACGCTATAGCACCTTACACAGTGACACAGAGGAAGGTGCACATGACATTGAAGAGGAGGTGATAGATGACCCAGTTGTTGACCCAGATTAGCAGCCATTGGGGGAACCGGGTGCCGCTGGCAGTAGCTCTGAAGCAGAGGAGGATGATCCGCAGCAGGCATCTACATCACAACAGCTTTCATCTGGCAGGCCCGTATCTGGCCAAAAACGTTTGACAAAGCCAAAAACACTTTTAGGATAGCGTGGCCATCCGGTTAAAGTAGCACAGCGTGCAGTGCCTGAAAAGGTATTTGATAGTAAAAAGAGTGCAGTGTGGGAGTTTTTTTAACCAAGATCTGAATGACCAGTGCAAAGTTATCTGTAAGAAATGCTCAAAGACCTTTAGCAGAGGGAAGAATGTCCAAAATTTAAATACAACGTGCATGCGTAGACATTTAACCAGCATGCACTTGCAAGCCTGGACTAACTACCAAACGTCCCGTACCGTTGGTACACCCGCTCAGAATGAAGGTAGTCAGCAACGCTACATTGCTTCCCTCACTGTAAGCCCACCAGTTAGGACACCACCAGCAACAAATGTGGAGGTATCGTCGCAAGGCCAAAGCAGTCAGGGAATCACAAGGTTATTGGTAGGAAACACTGTATGCAGGCCAACATCGAGAATACCATCACCAACCCTCTCTCAATCCACCATGTCCACCACCGCCACCACCGCTAGTTCCACCATATGCAGCTCTCCAGTCCAGCTCACCCTACAAGAGACTCTCGTTAGGAAAAGGAAGTACTCATCCTCGCATCCGCGTACACAGGGTTTGAACACCCACATAGCTAGACTAATCTCGTTAGAGATGATGCCCTACCGGTTGGTTGAAAGCGAAGCTTTCAAAGCCCTGATGGCCTTTGCAGTACCACGCTATGACCTACCCTGTCGACACTTCTTTGCGAGAAAAGCCACATTGCTGCCTGGAGTGCCTGCCTGTGTATCCATGTAACCAATTTAAAACTGCCATGCCTGCCTATTGTTTGTTATTTTAGGCCTTTGTTAGCCTGTCTGCGGCCCCTACTTGCAATACTCCTCCACTGACCACACCAATGCTGCCCGTGTACCCCTGGAACCTATTTAAAAGTTCATAGAGCCTAGTTTTATATTTTATTTACTATTAATAAGGCCATGATGGACTACGCTGTACCACGCTACAAGCTAACCAGTCGACACTTCTTTTGCGAGAAAAGCCATCCCAGCCCTCCACTAGCATGTCAAAGACTGCATTGTCCATGCACTCAGGCAATCAGTCAGTAGAAAGGTGCACCTCACAACAGATGCATGGACCAGTAGGCATGGCCAGGGACGTTACGTGTCCATAACGGTGCACTGGGTTAATGTGGTGGATGCAGGGTCCACAGGGGACAGCCATAGTGGGACAGTTCTGCCTAGCCACGGTCTAGGAAACACTAGGCAGTAGGCGTTCGACACCCCTCCTCTTCCTCCTCCTCCTCCTCCAGAATTGAAAGCTCATCCACAGAGCGCAGTCGCATGACCACTCTATCCACAGCTGCCAGTGTTGCACACAAGGGGTCACATTATGGAACAGCTAGTGGTAAGCGTCAGCAGGCTGTGTTGGAAATGAAGTGTTTGGGTGACAACAGACACACCGCGGAAGTACTGGCCGAGTACTTGCAGCAAGAAACTCAGTCATGGCTGGGCAGTGTACATCTTGAGGCAGGCAAGGTAGTCAGTGATAACGGAAGGAATTTTATGGCTGCCATAGCCCTTTCAGAACTGAAACACATACCTTGCCTGGCTCACACCTTGAACCTGGTGGTGCAGTGCTTCCTGAAAAGTTATCTGGGGTTACCAGCCCTGCTCCTGAAGGTGCGAAGACTTTGCTCGCACATCCGCCGGTCGCCAGTACACTCCAGCCGTATGCAGAACCATTGGCGATCGCTGAAGCTTCCCCAGCACCGCCTCATAATCGACGTTGCAACAAGGTGGAACTCCACACTGCACATGCTTCAGAGGCTGTGCGAACAGAGGTGTGCTGTAATGTATTTGTGGGAGGATACATATACACGGACAGGCAGTTGGATGGCAGACATGGAGTTGTCAGGTGTGCAGTGGTCGAAGCTACAAGACCTCTGTCAAGTCCTTCAGTGTTTTGAGGAATGCACACGGCTGGTAAGCATGCTCATAAGCATGAGCATCCCACTAATGCGTCTGCTGATGCAAAGTTTGACCCACATTAAGGAGCAGTCGTTTGCAGCCTAGGATGAGGGAAGCCTTGATGACAGTCAGCCATTGTCTGCTCATGAAACTCTCCTGGACGAGGTGGCGGATGAAGTGGAGGAGGAGGAGGATGATGGGGATGAATATTTATGGGAGGAGGATGCTTCTCAGGGGGCAATAGAAACTGGTGGCATTGCAAGGTCAGGTACAGGGTTTTTGCGGGAGACAAGTGATGTTGATTTGCAAGAAAGTGCTCCTCAACCCAGCACAAGCAGTGAATTGACACCTGGAACATTGGCCCACATGGCTGATTATGCCTTGCGTATCCTAAAAAGGGACACCCGCATTATCAAAATGATGACCGATGACGATTACTGGTTGGCCTGCCTCCTGGATCCATGCTATAAAGGGAAATTACAAAATATCATGCCACATGAAAACCTTGAGCAAATATTGGCTACCAAACAAGCAACTCTTGTAGACCGTTTGGTTCAGGCATTCCCAGCACACAGCGGCGGTGATGGTTCTCACATGAACTGCAGGGGGCAACATGGCAGAGGTGTTAGAGGTGCACAAATCAGAAGTGGAGTTGGACAGAGGGGTTTTATGACCAGGTTGTGGAGTGATTTCGCAAAGACCGCTGACACGACAGGTACTGCTGCATCAATTCAAAGTGACAGGAGACAACATTTGTCCAGTATGGTTACGAACTATTTTTCCTCCCTTATCGATGTTCTCCCTCACACGTCATTCCCCTTTGATTACTGGGCATCTAAAATCGACACCTGGCCTGAATTGGCAGAATATGCATTACGGGAGCTCGCTTGTCCAGCTGCTAGTGTGCTATCAGAAAGAGTCTTCAGTGCTGCTGGTTCAATACTGACCGAAAAAAGACTCGTCTGGCTACCCAAAATGTTGATGATCTAACCTTCATTAAAATGAACCAATCATGGATTTCTAATTATTTTGCCCCACCTTCCTCTGCTGACACGTAGCTTGCCTGAAAAATGTCTTGCTTTTGGCCTCCTCTTACTGACTGCTCCAATTCCTCCATTAGCAGCTGCTGAATGTCCACCATAGGCCATTTTTTTACCTCCCTAAATGGGCTGACTCCCCCCACAGGGCCGTGGTCACCACCTAGCGCAAGCACCCGTGCGAGTGCCGTTTGCCTGGACAGGTGGGTGTGCCCACTCTTGGGCGACGGCACTGGCACAGGGTCCCTCATAGTACAATGAAGTGTCTCTGACGGTGGTGGTGTACAACCAACGTCAGACACACCGTCGTAATATGAGGGGCCCTGTGCCAGTACCACCGCCCACGAGAGAGTGTTCCCCCCCTGGTCGAACAGTGCTCTACCACTTGCAATACTCACCACAGTGTAGTCTGTGCTGATAAATCCTTCAATGGCACTGCCAATACAAATTTGTTGAAATGATAGATGATAGTTAAAATATACAGGGGCCCTGGCCTCCATTTAGACCATTTAACACTTTGTGCCAACTACCACTGTCTGCTACTCAGCAGAGTAGCCTAACCCTGTACGTAGCTATGCCAACTGTTTATTTTTGAAAACATTTTTGGCAGACATTTACCTCACTATTATTTTGGCCTACTAACTGTGTCAGCCACTCCTTACAGTTGTCCTCCACTGAACAAAGCTATGCCGCCAGTTTACTGCTGTTACCAATTTTGAACTGCATTTAGCCTACTGAATTTTTTGGGCCTACTAACTGTGTCTGCCACTCCTTACAATTGTCCTCCGCTGAACAACGCTATGCCGCCAGTTCACTCGTGTAACCCGTTTTGAACTGCATTGAGCCAACTTTTTTATTTTAGGCCTACTACCTGTGTCTGTCTGCGCCACTCCTTAAAATTGTCCTCCACTGAACAACGCTGTGCCGCCTGTGTACCCCTGTAACCAATTTTAAACTGCATTGAGCCTACTTTTTTATTTTAGGCCTATTAAGTCTGTCTGCGCCACTCATTACAATCGTCCTCCGCTGAACAACGCTATGCTGCCTGTGTACCCCTGTAACCAATTTTAAACTTCATTGAGCCTACTTTTTTATTTTAGGCCTACTACCTGTGTCTGTCTGTGCCACTCCTTACAATTGTCCTCCGCTGAACAACTCTATGCCGCCTGTGTACACCTGTAACCAATTTTAAACTGCATTGAGCCTAATTTTTTATTTTAGGCCTACTACCTGCCTAATACCTGTGTCTGTCTGCGCCACTCAATACAGCTGTCCTCCATTGAACAAAGCTATGCTGCCTGTTTACTCCTGCTACCATTTTTGAACTGCTTGGAGCCTACTTTTTAAATGTGGGCCTACAACCTGTGTCTGTGCCACTCATTACAGCTGTCCTCCGTTGAACAAAGCTATGCCGCCTGTTTACTCCTGTTTCGAATATTAAACTGTGTAATGGGGTCTACTGTGCTGTAGTACCTCTTTAGGTATCATCCCGTTTTTCAGGAGGTCCACTCTGCCTTGGCTGGATTCTGAATGAAGGACGCTGGCTGGAATTCTTTGGTTACATGGGTGCATATAAAATCTCACTGCTTCTCCACGTATTTCCAGTCTAACAACACTTTATTCACAGCACACAGAATATATAACACAGATACAGAGGGCAGGCCAATAGAAAAACAGCAGGCCAGACATACATTACAATAGCCGCAGGTGGCAAGAGCCTGCCAATATTTACTGTGGGAATTACAAAGGTGGGGGAGGTCAGAAGGAGAATATCTTGTCCCCTCTGCCCAGGGGCGCAGCCTGTGGACTGATGCATTTCACATGGAACCTATTATACATACATATACTGCATAACATATTCTTGGTGCTGGGGGTTATGTAACACGGCTCCCCTTTTCAGCGATGCAATCAGCATACACAGTCTGATCCTTAACGGATCGGTTTGGGGATGACCGAAGTTTATGGGGTTGGTACAAGTTCCGTTTGTTGACTTAGTCCATCGGCATTACCGTTTTGTTTTCCGGGTCTGTAGTGGATAGTTAAGTCCAGAGGTTGTAGGGCTAAACTCCACCGCAGTAATCTGGCGTTGTCTCCGGAGACCCGATTAAGCCAGACTAGGGGATTATGGTCTGTTAGGAGGGAAAACTGTCGTCCATACAAATATGGTTGTAACTTTTTGAGTGCCCATACTATTGCCAGGCACTCCTTCTCGATGGCTGCATAGCTCACTTCATGGGGCAGTAGTTTCCGACTCAGGTAAGCTACCGGGTGTTCTTGGCCGTCCGGCCTGACTTGGCTTAGTACTGCCCCAATCCAAACATACAACACAAAACTCACAAAAATTACCATATACTTGTGGCCAAGAGAAAAGAGTTGTAAAATCTCTCCCAAATTTTGTGTCCACTCTTCTGGGACACTCTAGGGTACTCCCCAATACACATACAACCAGAAAATGGAGTACATAAATCCCATAACGCATTTTTCCTTTTTTTTTTTTTAAATGTATATACTTTTATTAATCCAATATTATATCTCACAATAAGTAAACAACAGTAATATAATACAATACATGTATCACAGGATAAGTGGAGGAGGAAACAAATAATGGTGGCGGAGCAAGCAGAGAACTTATCACATCACAAAGGCTGCCACTATACGGACCATAATATAAAGTTCATAACAACATGACACTTATGGCAGTGACTCAAATCCGCATGGCAAAGTCAGCTCTTAAAGTGCAAATAGTGCAAACTAGATCAGCAGATAAAGTGCCATAGTGACTACGCTATTTAGCTATTGTCATATATAGGGGCTTACCCATCTTAGTCTGGATGTCCCTCCTCGCTCCACACGCCACCCCCTGACGCACGTTTCGCGGTCTGCTTTCTCAAAAGGGGTTTGCTTACTGCTCACTCTCTCCTCGGTTAAAATAGGACACATACCGGAAGTGCAATCAGGCACATTGGCGCGCACACACCCCCCCTGAATCCAGCTTCATTATACCCAGCGGCCGTCAGAGCTGCACACACATGGGGCGGAAATCCGCTCAGTGACGTCATGTTATGTGAGTGCAGCATCTAATGATAGCCAACCAGGAAGTAAGGAGCATAAGATAGAGGGTGTGCGCGCGCACAGCCTGAACCCTCCCACCGGAGACCATGGGGGCTGCCATTTTGTGAGTGATATCACAAGAAGTATACTCGTTTTATCAGTAAAAACAGCCCCCCCGGGGCTATAGATCAAAAAAACGCCATTTCCCATATAATATTCTATAACAAAAGTGCTATGCATTATAATAAATGCCCCGTTAGGATCCCTCAACCCCATACACCAGGGACCACTTGCAATCACCATGCAGTGTACTACTAACTATAAAGGGGAAATGCCCACATATAAAGATAAGGTCCTCCCATAAGCAACCATGGGAGACGCTGTACTAAAATGGTATTAATTCCAGCGGAACACCGCTGCACCCAAAACAGGAGTGAGTGTGAGGTGGTATATGTGCCATACACCCACCAAAAATGGTGACGCTTTTTGAACAATGTAAGCTCCTAGGAGCAAAACATTAATACAATATATAAGAATATATACCAAAAATAACCTAAAAAAAAAAAAAAAAAATATGAACAGGACATGTGCATACTGTGCAAGACCACACTAATGCATATATACAAATAAATAGAGAACAAAAGGGCGATCCAATTTTCAATCATATGCGATGAAGAGCCTCAGGCGGATCCAGTAGAAGGTGAGTTAACAAATTTCATTGCGATAGTGTCCCATGGATAAAATGACTAAAGACAAGAGAACAAACAATTTAGAATAAAAAATTAAAAACATAGAAGGAAATCATATAGGGAGAGGATACGTCACAATATTCAATATATCATATTAAATTTCTGAGGCACATCCCACAGAGGTGCTCAGAAAGGAAGACGAAGCAGTGGTGGAACAGTGAGACCAGAGTCCCACATGACGGGAATATATCTCGTCATAAAAATGGAACAAAACTCAATTGTTCGTTGAGTCCTTTCGGTGACATGGTATCAAGGGTGACAATCCACCTGCACTCGCATTGTGCAAGCAGTTGTTTTAGATTGCCACCCCTGATACCCCCATGAATCCTATCAATTCCCCTTACTTTTAGGCCAATGGGATCGGACCCATGATATATGCGGAAATGTCTTGGCAAAGTTTTTAATGTTGATATATCTTTTGTCTCTTTCGCAGCCAGAATATCACGAACGTGTTCGCGCGTCCTAACCTTAAGTTCCCTAGACGTGAGACCAACATAAATGAGGGAGCAGGGGCACGTGGCATAATACACCACGTGGGTGGTGTTACATGAAATATATTCACGAATTGTATACTCCCTGCTCCCATCAGATGATTTGAAGGTCCCACATCTAAGGATGTTAGGACACTTATCCTGTGATACATGTATTGTATTATATTACTGTTGTTTACTTATTGTGAGATATAATATTGGATTAATAAAAGTATATACATTTTTTTAAAAAAAGGAAAAATGCGTTATGGGATTTATGTACTCCATTTTCTGGTTATACCCAATCCAAACATAGAAGCGTCCGTGTGAACAAGGAAACGTTTTGTTGGATCGGGTGCGGCCAATACAGGGGTATTGGTGAGGGCGTCATTTAGCTGGCGGAAAGGCTTCCTCACACTCTGGTGTCCAGGTTACCTGGCCGGGTTGGTTCTTACGGGTCAGATCAGTGAAGGGCTTGGCTATGCTGCTGTAATTGGGATCGAATTTCCTGTAATACCCCGCTGTCCCTAGAAAAGCCATGACCTGGGTTTTAGTGCGTGGGGTGGGCCATTTGGCAATGGCCTCAATCTTGGCTGGTTCTGGTCTCTGTTTCCCACTTCCCACCCAATGCCCTAAATACTGAACCTCTGCTTTGCCCACGTGACACTTGTTTGGGTTCAGGGTGATTCTGGCCTTGTGGATCCTGTCTAATACTGTCTCTAGGTGATTTAGATGCTCTTCCCATGTCGCGCTGTAGATGGCGATGTCATCCAGGTAGGCACAAGCATAGTCCTGGAGACCATCCAGAAGCCGGTCAGCCAGCCTCTGGAAGGTCGCCGGGGCAGTCTTCATCCCGAATGGCAAACTCGAAACTGGAATAAGCCGAACGGGGTGACAAATGCAGACTTGGGAATAGCGTCAGGACTAAGGGGAATTTGCCAGTAGCCTTTGCATAGATCGATGGTGGTCAAATACTTTGCCCTTGCCAGCCGGTCTAACAACTCATCCACACTCGGCATGGGATACGCATCCGTCACTGTTTTCTCATTGAGCTTACGATAGTCTACACAAAACCATGTAGTCCCATCCTTCTTGGGCTCTAACACTATGGGGGATGCCCAGGGACTATCTGACCCTTCAATGACCCCTACATCTCTTGTATCTCTTGTCGCATCCCTTCTCGTACAGACTCAGGGACGCGGAAGGGGGGTTGTCTCAGGGGGGTCTGATCCTGGGTCTCAACCTTGTGTTGTGCCAGGCGAGTGTACCCTGGTCTCCCTGAAAACATCCTCTGTGTCTGCCTCAACAACGCCTCCGCCTGCTGTCTCTCCCGGGGACCTAGGTCTTCACCCAAGTGTACCTTGTCCCATGTTTTAGACTAAGTCCTTTCCCCTAAAACATCAGGCAAGGGAAGTCTGGCTAAATCCTCTGCTTCAGGTGCACAGATGGCCACTACCTCTTCAGGGCGCTCCCGGTAGGGCTTCAGCATATTAACGTGGAACATGCAGATATCCCTGGGGTCATCACAATCGGTGACATTATAAGTGGTGTCAGCTATTTTCCCCACTACCTGGTAGGGCCCCTGCCATGCAGCTTGGAACTTGTTCTGCCTAGTGGGCTCTAACACCAGGACCTTCTGTCCTATTTCCAAGGTGCGCTCTCTGGCCCTCCTATCGTACCATACGCGCTGGCGCAGCTGAGCCTCCTGCATGTTCCCACGTACAGCCTGGGTCAGCTCCTGTAGGCGGTCCCGGAATTCCAGCACATAGGGTACAATAGGTACCCCTTCTATGATGCCCTCCCCTTCCCAGTGTTCTTGCACTAAGTCTAGGTGTCCCCTTACCCGTCTCCCATATACCAGTTCGAACGGGGAGAACCCCGTGGATTCTTGGGGCACCTCCCGCTAGACAAACAGGAGGTGAGGCAAGAATTTCTCCCAGTCCCTGTAGGTCCTGGTAAAAGTCCCAGTGAGTTGTTTTAACGTCACATTAAAGCGTTCACACAACCCATTGGTTTGCAGATGGTACGGGGCACTTCTAATGGACTTTACGCCGCACAGCTTCCACAGTTGGTTGGTCACCTCTGCTGTAAACTGGGTACCCTGGTCCAAGATAATCTCCCTGGGAAATCCAACCCGTGAGAAAACCTGGAGCAGGGCAGCCGCCACCGTCTCTGCCGGTATGTTAGGTAACGCAACCGCCTCTGGATACCGTGTGGCATAATCTACCACTGTCAATATATACCTTTTCCCTGACGGACTGGGTTTGGCTAATGGCCCTATCAGATCGACCGCTACTCGGCTAAATGATTCCTCCACAATGGGGAGGGGGCGTAATTTGACCTTACATCGATCTCCCCTCTTGCCAATGCGCTGGCAACTGTCACAGGTCTGGCAGTACTGACGAACATCATAGGTTACCCCCGGCCAAAAGAAGTTTTGTGTCAGACGATGCCTGGTGCGACGGATGCCGAAGTGCCCAGCCAAGGGTATGTCATGAGAGATTCGCAGTAACTACTGCCTATACTTCTTGGGAACTACCAGCTGTCGGTTTATAGTGGGGCTCATCCCTGTGTGGTGCTTCTCTGTGATCCGATAGAAGAGTCCCTGCTTCCATATAAACTGTTCCCCTTCCAGTACCCCTCTCCCCTCTTGTGCCTTCCCACGATATCCCTCCAATGAAGGATCCTCAAGTAACTCCCTCTTAAATTCATCTGGTGTGGCCCAAGAAATGTGCCTGGCTATGGGAATACGTGTAGGGCTGGGATGTCTTACCTGGGCCTCCTCTGAGTGTGATTTCGCCTCCGCAGCTCGAGCTTGTCTCCGGGTGGTCACAGGATATGTCTCAGCCAGAGGGGTGACCGAGAAGGCAGACAACATGGGCCCCAAGTCATTTCCCAGCAAGACATCAAGCTGACCTCAACAAGGCCATCCCCGACTCCCCAGTTCAGGTGAATCCGGGCAGAGGGCAGTCAATGTATGGCTCCCCCTGCTACACGGACTTCCACTGTCCAGTCCATCTTCTCTTGGTCCCGGGCACAGCCTGTGGACTGATGCATTTCACATGGAACCTATTATACATACATATACTGCATAACATATTCTTGGTGCTGGGGGGTTCTGTAACAAACTGCATTTGGCCTACTTGTTTGGTTGGGCCTACTAACGGTGTCTGCCGCTCCTTGCTCTTCTCCTCCACTGAACAAAGCTGAGCTTCAATTTTCAGCCTATATCACATATTAAACTGCATTTGGCCTACTTGTTTGGTTGGGCCTACTAATGGTGTCTGCCGCTCCTTGCTTTTCTCCTCCACTGAACAAAGCTGAGCTTCAATTTTCAGCCTATATCACATATTAAACTGCATTTGGCCTACTTGTTTGGTTGGGCCTACTAACGGTGTCCGCTGCTCTTTGCTTTTCTCCTCCACTGAACAAAGCTGAGCCTCAATTTTCATCCTGTTTCGGATATTAAACTTAATTTGGCCTACTTGTTTGGTTGGGCCTACTAACGGTGTCCGCCGCTCCTTGCTTTTCTCCTCCACTGAACAAAGCTGAGCTTCAATTTTCAGCCTATATCACATATTAAACTGCATTTGGCCTACTTGTTTGGTTGGGCCTACTAACGGTGTCTGCTGCTCTTTGCTTTTCTCCTCCACTGAACAAAGCTGAGCCTCAATTTTCATCCTGTTTCGGATATTAAACTTAATTTGGCCTACTTGTTTGGTTGGGCCTACTAACTGTGTCTGCCGCTCCTTGCTTTTCTCCTCCACTGAACAAAGCTGAGCTTCAATTTTCAGCCTATATCAAATATTAAACTGCATTTGGCCCACTTTATTACTTGGCCCTACTAACTGTGTCTGCCACTCCTTACAGTTGTCCTCCGCTGAACAAAGCTATGCCGCCAGTTTAATCCTTTTACCAATTTTGAACTGCATTTAGCCTACTTACTGTTTGGGCCTACTAACTGTGTCTGCTACTCCTTACAATTGTCCTCTGCTGAACAAAGCTATGCCGCCAGTGTACTCCTGTTAACAATTTTGAACTGCATTTAGCCTACGTACTTTTTTGGGCCTACTAACTGTGTCTGCCACTCCTTACAATTGTCCTCCGCTGAACAAAGCTATGCCGCCAGTTTACTCCTGTTACCAATTTTGAACTGCATTTAGCCTACTTTATTATTTGGGCCTATATCTGTGTTTCCTCCTCATCCTGCCCATTGCCCAGCCACTACTAGATGAGTCTGCTGGTACATTGACCCAGACCACTACATTCCCCTTGCACTCTACACAGCCAGAATCTGACCCTGCTGAGAGTCAGGTTCCCCTTCCCGCATACTATACCACCTTACACGGGGACAAAGAGTAAGGTGCAGATGAAAGTGCAGGTTCCTTCATCAGGTGTGGGGCATACTCGTTGGCAACGTCAGTGGGACAGGGCCCCTCATAGTACGCAAAAGTGTCTCTGCTGGTGGGAGGCGCCCCCGCTGTCAAACACACCACCTTACTATAAGGGGCCCTGTGCCAGTGCCAATGCGAACGAGTGGCCCCCCTGCTTGCTCAGGATCACAGCACTTGCAAAGTTGAAATACTTACCTCTCTCTGCTCCACCGCCGTGACGTATTCCACGTTTCCTGGGCCCATGAAAATCTTGAGCCAGCCCTACCCCCCACAACTTTAGCCAAATGACCCCCAATTTTCAATGCCTAACTATTATTATAAAGTAAATTAAGATTGACAAGCTTCAGTAATAAGAATTGATGTTTTTGGCATTAAAATAGGCACTGTAGGTGTTTTCCTGTCCTCCACTCTCTGCTGACTTTGATTCCCTATTGACTTGCATTGAGTTTCGTTTTTCAGTCAGCCCCCGACTTTTAGCAATAATCGGCCGATTTCACCCGACCCGACTTTTGACAAAGTCGGGTTTCGCGAAACCTGACTCAATCCTAAAAAAGTAAAAGTCGCTCAACTCTAGTTACTAATAAAAAAAGAGATCATCAGCACATGGCCGAGGGAAGATAAGCTAAGTAGTAAATAAACCAATGGTAACCTTGGATAAAATTAGTTGTTTAATTTTGCTTTATCTTTTTCAATTGGCTTTTTATGTCAGAGAGCTTTTTGTGTAAATTTAAAAATAAAATAAAATAAGCAAAAAGCTAATTAGAACTTTGAATATAAATTACAAACATGTATGCATGCATTTGGAGGTCATCAGAAATGGTGACTAAGATTCCTCTGGACTTCCTATGAATGCATTTTCATTTAGAGGTTTTTAATTCTCCTTCAAATAGCTTGAACAGCCAAGCTTTCTTTGGTGGAGGTGGCAAATTTAGGAGGAGCACCAGAGAGTGAGATTTCGGGAGTAACATTTCTCCTTGTGGAGAGTGACATGACAGACATGCCAGGGTAAGAAGACTTACATGCTGTGCAATGCTCCTCTAGAATATTTAATATGCATGTTGTCTCTTCAAAGAGCAAGAGGACTTGAGCTCTATTGCCACTGTAGCATTTAACCCACTATGGGTCTTGGGGAACACTCGCTTGGCATAGGATTCAAGCACTCAGGCATGGTACCTCTCATAAATCTGTCCATATGGTTTATTCAAACTCCGCATAAACCAGACAGGGTACAGTCCATTTAATTACAGCCATGAAACATTATAAGACATCAGACAGTTTGTGTAGCAGATAGGCTTCTCTGCTGTATGTTATGATCCCCTTGTCCGGGGTTACCTCTCAGGAGTTCCACTCCTCACACTGACTTCACGTCAGTCCCAGGTCCTCAACACAGACCGTCCAGGTCTACGATCTCCAGGTGCTTCCAGGATGACTCCACTCCCAGGAGTCTCCAACACTGACCGTCCAGGACCTTGCACAGGAACAAATGGCTCCATACACAGGAACCTCCCAGGACCATGTGACCCACACCAAGGTCACATTATCTACCTGTAACCACTCCCATGGGTGGGAGTGTGGCTGTGTGGCTAGTTTGTCCCACCAATCTCACACAACTAGCTTAGTAAGTCTCCCTTGACTATTATAGAACACTACACGAACTCTTGAGGGACTACAGGTCCCAGAACAACCACGTTGCATCAGACTTACCTCGCAGACTCCCTCTGCGACACATATCGCGACACACGACATAAACCTGGGGTTCCGATACCGGGAACCCACGTCACCTTTGATAGGCCTCGACCGCCCCAGCGGTCAGTTTGTCGGCCTTGGGCTTCAACCCTTGAGTCCCTAACAGTCTGTGTCAGCAGACCCTTTTTGGACAACCCACTTACAGTCGAGCTGACTGTCTGGTCTGAGTCTGACCCTTTGCTACTACGTCTGCTACCAGGTCCCGGTCACTCAGCCCTGAGCTAACAGAGGAGTCACTTCTTTGGACTCTTCTATTCTTTAGGGTATCTTTTTGTATCTCCATACCCTGGGTTGGAAATGGTCTCCATCTTATATTTTGCAGCTGTTTATTAATCTTCAGATGTTCCAGTCTTAGCTGCTCTATCTCCTTTAGATACGTCACCCGGTATTCAAGAAGCACTCGAATGCTCCTAAGGCTATCTACTGAGCCAATTACAGCAAATGGAACCATCTCATCTTCACCAGTTACCTTTACTTCGCCAACATCTGGAATCCTCACTCTTGCCACACCGGATCTATTCACCAGGTCCTGCATAACTTTTCCAAATACCAATGACTTTCCCCACCAGACTTCTGGGTACTTGAACAATGTCTTCCACAAAGCCCAGCCGACTTTGAGCTTTCCTGGTATGCTCCAAATGTCGAGCGGCTTCCTTATTTCTCAACCAGATCATCTGTTTTGTCCGGAGACATTGTAGGTGCATATCCTTCAGGATAGCCACCCACTTTACTGTGACTTCCTTAGTGGACAGTATTACCAACTGTTTCGTCTCTGGTGCCCAGTTCACACTATACGCTTCCACTGCTTTTCTAAAGGCCTCATGCACACCTTCACCGGTACAGGCTTCTTGCACCTCTTCCTGTACATCAATCACGGTCTTGAAGAGCAAGGTCTCACTCTCTTCATGGATATACAGCTCCCATTTTGCCTCGGATCTTTCCATGAAGACATCTGCCACGACCAGGTGACTGTCTTGTTTTGCTTTTAGCGCCAATTCATCCTCCGCTTTACACTCTTCCAGATCCCTGGCCAGGATGGGCACTGGCAGCTTCACCTCGTTACCACTCTGGTACTGCTGCTGTGAGTCTTCGACCAGCATCTTCTTCTCTTGCAGAAGACCACTTAATGCTTCTCTGAGCCCTTCCACATCTTCCCTTAAGGCTTTGTTCACACTTTGCCAGGTTGACAGGTGATGTTTGAGCTCAGAGACTTGCTTCTCCAGTTCATCTACCCGATGCTCAGCTGCTTGTCTCAGATGCCTTAACTTGGCCTGTAAATCTGTTACCTTTTGTGTCTCATGAGACAACTCAATAGCGAGATCCTGAACCTCCTCTTTATCAACCTTCTCACCGGGTGCAATTTTTTCAGCCCCTTTTCCTCTTTTACGTCTCCGGGAGGAAGACTTGCCACTTGTACTTGAGTCAGCTATACTGCACTCTTTCCTGCTGTCTAAATGGGAGTCACCACCACCCGGTTGGTTATCCTGGAACCAGCAGTCACCACTTACACAGGTCATATTTTCTGGTATGACTGCCCCGCAACATATGCCCCTGCAACAACAGAGAGACTTCCATTCTCCTGCTGTAGAGGAACAGCCTCCTCCCACAAGTCTGAGAACAACTTACAGTCCCAGCCTACTATCACCGGATAAGGTAGGTTAGGAACTATGGCGGCCTCAAGATTTGCATAGCCCCTGACCGTCTCAAGGTACACCCGGGTCACTGAATAAACCTTAGTGTCCCCATGGATGCAGGTGACCTCGATCTTTTCAGACCTTACAAATTGATCTTCCGCAGACTTTACCAAGGTCACCAAGCTCACCGAATCAACCAGACCAAATACTTCTTCTACCTCTGCGTTTAACTCCAGAACACACCCACGTAGCCTTTCACCAGGAGGGTAGTTCTTATGGCAGATTGGACATGCATAGTACCATTGTCCCTGGCTACAGTCCAATGATGCATTCACCACCGCCTTTTTTTTCCCCGCCACCCCTATTTGGGTTACCGCCCCTTTTTGGGACTCTGCCCCCTTTAGGGTCACTACCCCCTCTTGGGACTCCACCCCCTTTTGGGCACCTATGCTCTTTTGGGATACCGCCCCCTTTTGGGACTCCACCCCTTTTTTAACAACCATCCCTATTTGGGTTACTGCTCCCTTTTTTGGGACACCACCCTATTAGGGACACCACCCCTTCCCTGGGGTACACCCTGTGAACTCCTCACAGTACTTTCAGGCACCAGTTCGCACCATGCACCAGAATGTCCCTGGGCTTGCTATGGCCCTTTAAGAGTCTGCACAACCTGGAGTACAATTTTTTTTTTTTTCAATACTTCACCAGCTCTTGCTGGCACTGCTACAGCTCCTGCTGAAGTCCCAAATCACTGGCAGCTCCGGGTGCTGATCACAAGCTGCTGCTACCGCCACTGCAGCTCCTGCGGAACCTCTTGCTTCAAGCGCACTGCACGGCACAACCCCAGACTTTGTGGACCCGCCGATCCAGAGCAAGCCGCTTGTCACCTTCGTGGACCCGCCGATCCACAGCAAGTTGATTTAAGAAATAAAAACACACAGTCTCTCACTGACCCCAGTCAGCATAGCACAGACTCTGGTCTGTTACACACTCGGCTTTCACACAGCCCAAACATAGTTTCTCACTGATCCCGATCAGCAAAACCCACGGTTTTCAGACCGTTACCCGTTGGCAACTTTAACGGGTTCATGGACACCCCTTGGCCTCAGAGGTGCCCAGACACAATGTCTCTCTTTTCCTTTCACTCTGACCCCGGTGAGTACACCACGGATCTCCATCCATTACCTGTCATTGCCAAACAGGTTCCCGGATCCCTCATCCCCTCAAAGGTATCCCACAAACAACAATTTCCACTGACCCCGGTCAGTACACCACAGATCTCCATCCGTTACCTGTCATTGCTGCACAGGTTCCTTGGACCCTCTTCTCCTCGAAGGTATCCCACCAATAACAATTCTCACTGACCCCGGTCAGTTTTACACACGGTTGTCAAGACCGTCCACCCTTCTGGCTCAGACTAGCCAGCGCTGCAACATGTGCTCCTTGGTAGTGTTGAGCGATACCGTCCGATACTTGAAAGTATCGGTATCGGAAAGTATCGGCCGATACCGGCAAAGTATCGGATCTAATCTGATACCGATACCCGATACCAATACAAGTCAATGGGACTCATGTATCGGACGGTATTCCTGATGGTTCCCAGGGTCTGAAGGAGAGGAAACTCTCCTTCAGGCCCTGGGAACCATATTAATGTGTAAAATAAAGAATTAAAATAAAAAATATTGCTATACTCACCTCTCCGACGCAGCCTGCACCTTACCGAGGGAACCGGCAGCGTTGTTTGCTTAAAATTTGCGCTTTAACTTCCTTACGTGAAGTCCCGGCTTGTGATTGGTCGCGTCGCCCATGTGGCTGCGACGCAACCAATCACAGCAAGCCGTGACGTAATTTCAGGTCCTTCAGGATTTTAAAATTACGTTCCGGCGTTGTGATTGGTCGCGTCGCGGTCACATGGGCGACGCGACCAATCACAAGCCGTGACGTCACGGGAGGCTGGACACGCGCGCATTTTAAAAGTAGGTGAGTATAGCAATATTTTTTATTTTAATTCTTTCTTTTACACATTAATGTTGTTTCGACACCGATACCCGATACCACAAAAGTATCGGATCTCGGTATCGGAATTCCGATACCCGCAAGTATCGGCCGATACCCGATACTTGCGGTATCGGAATGCTCAACACTACTCCTTGGATCTTTGCCCGCATTTGAAACACCAATTGTAGCATTTAACCCACTATGGGTCTTGGGGAACACTTGCTTGGCATAGGATTCAAGCACTCAGGCATGGTACCTCTCAAATCTGTCCATATGGTTTATTCAAACTCCTCATAAACCAGACAGGGTACAGTCCATTTCATTACAGCCATGAAACATTATAAGACATCAGACAGTTTGTGTAGCAGATACGCTTCTCTGCTGTATGCTATGATCCCCTTGTCCGGGGTTACCTCTCAGAAGTTCCACTCCTCACACTGACTTCACGTCAGTCCCAGGTCCTCAACACAGACCGTCGAGGTCTACAGTCTCCAGGTGCTTCCAGGACGACTCCACTCCCAGGAGTCTCCAACACTGACCGTCCAGGACCTTGCACAGGAACAAATGGCTCCATACACAGGAACCTCCCAGGACCATGTGACCCACACCCAGGTCACATTATCTACCTGTAACCACTCCCATGGGTGGGACTGTGGCTGTGTGGCTAGTTTGTCCCACCCATCTCACACAACTAGCCTATTAAGTCTCCCTAGACTATTATAGAACACTACACAAACTCTTGAGGGACTACAGGTCCCAGAACAACCACGTTGCATCAGACTTACCTCACAGACTCCCTCTGCGACACATATCGGCCCTTCACAACACTGTCAATCACTGTTTCATCACAACTATGCTTCCAAGTGCATCTTGAAGTGCACACACAGCGCCCCCTGGCTGTAACATTGGTCACTGCACCACACCACCTATTGGAAATAGAGATCCAAACAGTTAATATCTGCCCTTAAAAGAGCCTTGTCACATGACTTGGGATAAAAGCCAAACCGGAATCTCAATTTGCAGACACGTACCTCAGGGTGATGATCCTCCTCAGTACAAATTTTGAGATCTAATTTGGCTCATTGAAGGGTCGATATTGATATTTGAGTTTTCTACTCACAATAGGTGGCACTATAGTCCAAGTCCTCTTCCTCTCTGAAGGAGAGAAAGCTTACCCCTTAGAATCCAATGAGGTCTCTCATCCAGTCAAGTCATTTGTTATGTTTTGCTATGAGGAAAGTAAACACCTTGAAACATGAGTCTGCAAGCTGAGATCTGGATTGGCTTTTATCCTAAGTCACGTGACAAGGCTCATTAAAGGGTTGATATTGACTTTTAACATTGTTACTTCCAGTAGGAGGCAATAGAGTTCAAGCTTTCTTCCTCTCTGAAGAGACAATTTGTAATATATAGGGGATAACTCAGAAGACTCTTTGCGTGGAACAAGACAACTACAGGACACAGTTTTATTAGTGGTAGAGTCTATATTATCACACGGTGTTTCAAACAGGTGCAGAGAGAAACTTAAGTCCACAACACTTGGTGTAAATATTAAATGCAGCTTAGCAGTCTATAGGAAACTTCAGAGGGAAATGCAATCGAGCAGAAAGTCTATGAAGCACAGTTATTTTTGAGGATACTTGACACGAATAAATCCTTGTCTTAGTCCAAACACAGATATATAAGCTTATAAGGCAGTTCAAATCATATCTTAGCTCAACCAGGGAGGCCTGGTTAATAGTCTCAGGTTTTTGCAGAGCATAAACAGCTTACATGTCCAGCAAATGAGATGGAAGTAAACACGAGCAGCAGATGAAGGAGGATTACTGGAAACTGGTGTATGCAGCAGGACCACAGAGCAGAGAAGGAGGATCACCACACAGGTTCACAGGAGCAGGTATATAGCCAGGGAGTAATCAGAGGTCAGGAGTTGGATGCAAGGCAGAATACTCTAGCACAGACTGAAGGCTGGGGTGGAGTTTTATAGCAGGAAGACACAGTGCACATGAGACCAAAGATGCCATCTTGGAAAAGGACAGTAATGCACAAAAGGTAAAAAATGTTCAGAGTCCTGACACAATTTGCACCTGAGAGTGAAGAACAGATTACTACAACCCCTGGCAAAAAATTATGTAATCACCGGCCTTGGAGAATGTTCAATCAGTTGTTTAATTTTATAGAAAAAAGCAGATCACAGACATGGCACAAAACTAAAGTCATTTCAAATGGCAACTTTCTGGCTTTAAGAAACACTTAAAAAATCAAGAACAAAAAATGTGGTAGTCAGTAATGGTGTCAGGGAGAGACTAGGTGAGCGAGAGCTAATAACCCGGGCCCCTGCAGTTTCCCTCAGACTAGGGAAATCCTGACTGACCCTCTACCTGGAGTTTACACTGAAGGTGTGCATGTCCAGGCCTCGAACCTCACCCTGTCTCCTGAGCTCAGCCCTAGGCTGAAACCTCCACCCACCACCCAGTGAAGATGTTATTCCCCAATACCCACAGTTAGCACAGACAAGGATAAAGGAAAATATACACCACGCCGCAGTCACTCAGGAATACACTATAAATGTGCAGGGCAAAATAAATACAAATATAGGAAGGATTAAATAAGACAAAGGAAAATACACCACCAGCAACGAATCTCCAACCACCAGCTCTCCTCACCAGACCGCGATAACAACACACAAGACAGAAGCTATAATCGGCGACGCCCAAAGATCAGGAGAACTATTTAAAGGCAGTGGGCATGGCCCAGCTTCCAATCCAAGGATTAGGTAAATTAACCCCGGAACAGCTAGAGAAAATCTAGCAGACGCCAATGAGCAAATAGAGGTCAAAAGTGGAATTACCGCTGTCTGTTGGACGACCTGGTCTGAACAGCGTCCGACATGACAGTACCCCGCCTTCTACGAGGGACCCCAGGGCCCTCACGACTAATAGGACCCAGCTTGTCCGGTTGACGGCGGTGAAACAACCTGACCAGCCGGTCAGCATGAACATCCGAAGCTGGTACCCAGGACCTCTCCTCAGACCCATAACCACGCCAATGTACCAAGTACTGTAAAGTGCGACGCACTACACGAGAGTCAACCACCTTTGAGACTTCAAACTCCAAATTACCATCCACCAAGACTGGAGGTGGCATAGGCGCCACGTCCACAGAACCCAAAACCTTCTTTAGAAGAGACCTGTGGAACACGTTGTGTATCTTATACACCGTAGGGAGCTCCAATCGGTACTCTACTGGGTTAATGACGGCAGTGACCCTAAATGGACCAATAAACCTTGGACCCAATTTAAGGGATGGTATTTTGAGTCTTATGTTTTTTGTGGATAACCACACCCAGTCATCCACACTCAGGTCCGGACCTGGCACACGCCTACTGTCAGCCACACGTTTGTACCTAGCACCCACACTCAACAGGCGCTGTTTAACTCTCCTCCAGACTGATGACAATTGTGTTTCTAACTGGTCCTCCTCTGGAACGCCGGAAGAGCCCCTCTGACTCAAGGTACAAAATTGAGGAGGTAGCCCGTAAGCACAAAAAAACGGAGACTCCCCAGACGACTCCTGGCGGTGATTATTGATGGCAAACTCAGCCAAAGGAAGAAAGGTAGACCACTCCTCCTGGTTATCAGAGACAAAGAAGCGTAAGTACTGTTCCAAATTTTGGTTCATACGCTCAGTCTGACCATTTGACTGAGGATGAAACGCCGAAGAATGAGATAACTTGATTCCCAGCCGTGAGCAAAACGCTCTCCAAAATTTTGCCACAAACTGAGACCCCCTATCAGACATGATGTCAGACGGAACCCCATGAAGTCTGACCACCTCCTGCACAAATACTTGGGCCAGAGTCTTAGCATTAGGCAACGCAGGCAAAGACACAAAGTGCAACATTTTAGAAAACCGATCAACAATCACCAAGATGACCGTGTTTCCAGCTGATGAGGGCAAATCAGTGATGAAATCCATGGAGATTTCTGTCCATGGCTTACTAGGTACCTCAAGAGGAAGTAGTGTGCCAACAGGACGGGAGTGAGGCGTCTTAGCCCTAGCGCACGTGGTACAAGCTGACACGTATGAGACCACGTCCTGTCGGATCTTGGGCCACCAAAACCGACGTGACACCAACTCCAAGGTACCTCTAACCCCTGGGTGGCCAGCCAGGACAGCATCATGATGCTCCGCCAAAACCTTTAGGCGGAGATGAAGCAGTACAAAAGATTTGTTGACGGGAAGCTCAGATGGTACCTCCTCCTGAGCCTCGGCAATCTCAGCCTCAACCTCGGTAGTGAGAGCCGAAACCACAACACCCTTTTGGAGGATGGGTACTGGATCTTCCTGAGGTTCTCCCACCGGAAAACACCTGGACAGAGCAGATCAGAGCAGACTCCAAATACAGCAGACTCTTATGATCGGTAATAACAGTTACCTGATGTACAGACCCCTCCAAGAAGTGTCGCCATTCCTCAAAGGCCAATTTAATTGCCAACAACTCCCTGTTGCTGATATCGTAGTTACGTTCGGCGGACGACAGTTTCTTGGAGAAATAGGCGCACGGACGTAAACCACTTAAAGATGAGCCTTGAGATAGTACCGCCCCCACACCTACCTCAGACGCATCGACTTCCACAACAAAAGGTTTTGATACGTCTGGCTGCACAAGAATGGGGGCTGAAACAAAACTGTTCTTAAGAAATTAAAATGCGCGCACAACAGCCTCAGGCCAAACGGAGAATTTGGTACCCTTTTTAGTCATGTCAGTTAGCGGTTTAGCAATGATGGAAAAATCCTTGATAAATTTGCTATAGTAGTTAGAAAACCCAAGGAACCGCTGAAGTGCTTTCAGGTTATCAGGACGTTCCCAACGCAGCACCGCCTGCACCTTAGCGGCGTCCATTTTAGAATCAGAATCAGACACAATATAACCCAAGAAAGGCAACTCTTGAACAGAAAATACACATTTTTCATGTTTAGCATACAGCTTATTCTCTCTGAGAAGCTTTAATACCTGCCTGACATGATCTAAATGAGTATCACGGTCGCAAGAATATATGAGAATGTCCTCTAGGTACACGATAACGAATTTCCCCAAAACATGCGAGAACACATCATTGATGAAATGTTGGAACACTGCAGGTGCGTTAGTCAACCCAAACGGCATCACCAAATTTTCAAAATGACCCTCAGGGGTATTAAAAGCCGTCTTCCACTCATCACTTTGACGGACTCTTATGAGGTTGTACGCCCCCCTGAGGTCAAGCTTGGTAAACCACTTAGCACCTGCCACCTGGTTGAACAAATCTGGTATCAGAGGCATAGGGTATGGATCACGAACCGTAATCTGGTTCAACTCTCTGAAATCCAAACACGGGGGTAATCCGCCATCTTTCTTCTTGACGAAGAAGAACCCTGCTGCCACCGGCGAGGATGACTGCCTGATGTGCCCTTTTGGTCAAGCTTTCAGCAATGTAATCTTTTAACGCTTGTCTCTCCGGACCGGAGATGTTAAACATCCTTGCTTTAGGCAATTTGGCCCCTGGTTTAAACCTGATAGAACAGTCATAAGGATGATGTGGCGGCAACTCTGGACAACCCTTCTCAGAGAACACATCCACAAAATCCTGAAGTGACTCCAGAACGCTTGAAGTCACCGCAGCCACACATGTAGCCAGGCAATTCTCCTGGCAGAACTCGCTCCACTGAATTATGTCCTGAGTTTTCCAGTCAATTACCGGGTTGTGCATGGACAACCAAGGAAAACCCAAAACCACCTGAGCAGGAAGATTCCTGAGCACCTTACATGTAACCCGCTCGGAATGTAGAACCCCAATGTGGAGTTTCACCTCAGCCACAAATTCAGTAATCTCCCCCTGAGAGAGAGGAGCAGCATTGATGGTGACCACACGGATAGGATGAGACAGTTTTTCAATCCTAAAACCTGCTGTGCGGGCAAACTCCTCATCAATGAGATTTGTGGCTGAACCACTATCCACAAAAACAGTAATTGGCAGCTCACTGCCAGCGATAAAAACCTTAGCAGGGAGCATGCACTGAGAAACCACCATGGAGGATATACATAGGCTCAGACTGGTCTCCTCCACACCCTCTGAGCTTAGAAGTTTTCCGCTGTTGCATTTTTCTTAGGCAGCAGAGGACAGATGTTAATAAAATGACCCGTTTTACCACAGTAAAAACAGGGTCCCTGCTTCCTGAGCTCAGGGACTGGACGCTTCACATGTGACACCCCTGCGATTTGCAAAGGCTCCGTGGGCTCACCTGCAGCAACCTCACGTGAACGTAAACCCTCTCCCATAGTCGGTGTCACATGCTCCCCCTGACGCAAACGGCGATCAATGCGGACAACCAGACTCATGGCGGAATCCAGAGAAGCAGGAGTCTCGTACATCAGAAGGGCTTTTTTAACCCTTCCAGAAATCCCATGTGTAAACTGACTCCGCAATGCTGGATCATTCCATTGTGTATCGATCGCCCAGCGACAAAATTCAGAACAGTAATCCTCTGCAACTCGCTCCCCCTGGCGAATAGAGCGTATCTTAGATTCTGCTAGAGCCATTTTGTCAGGTTCATCGTAGATTTTCCCAAGACAGGAAAAAAAACTTTCCACAGAATCAAATGCAGAAGAATCAGATGGCAAAGAAAACGCCCATGCTTGGGGATCCCCACTCAACAATGACAACACCAGGCCCACACGCTGATCCTCATTACCTGAAGATATCGGGCGCATACGGAAATATAGTTTGCAAGCTTCACGAAAAGAAACAAATTTACTGCGTTCCCCAGCAAATTTTTCAGGCAAAGGAAATTTAGGCTCAGCAACTCTTCCTGTCGCTCCAGCTTGCACATTAGACACTGCTAGTCCCTGTTGCTGTACTGCCCCCCTTAACTCCATGACCTGTAGGGATAGCGCCTCCAACTGGCGGGTTATGGAAGTCATGGGATCCATGACAAAACACAAAAAAAAGAAACCCCTTTTTTTTTGTGTTGTTGGGCCGATTATAATGTCAGGGAGAGACTAGGTGAGCGAGAGCTAATAACCCGGGCCCCTGCAGTTTCCCTCAGACTAGGGAAATCCTGACTGACCCTCTACCTGGAGTTTACACTGAAGGTGTGCATGTCCAGGCCTCGAACCTTACCCTGTCTCCTGAGCTCAGCCCTAGGCTGAAACCTCCGCCCATCACCCAGTGAAGATGTTATTCCCCAATACCCACAGTTAGCACAGACAAGGATAAAGGAAACTATACACCACGCCGCAGTCACTCAGGAATACACTATAAATGTGCAGGGCAAAATAAATACAAATATAGGAAGGAGTAAATAAGACAAAGGAAAATACACCACCAGCAACGAATCTCCAACCACCAGCTCTCCTCACCAGACCGAGATAACAACGCACAAGACAGAAGCTATAATCGGCGACGCCCAAAGATCAGGAGAACTATTTAAAGGCAGTGGGCATGGCCCAGCTTCCAATCCAAGGATTAGGTAAATTAACCCCGGAACAGCTAGATAAAATCTAGCAGACGCCAATGAGCAAATAGTGGTCAAAAGCGGAATTACTGCTGTCTGTCGGACGACCTGGTCTGAACAGCGTCCGACATGACAAATGGTTCCTTTTTTAACCAAGCATAGGGTAAAAGTTATGGAGTCACTCAATTCTGAGGGAAAAAATTATGGAATCATGAAAAAAAAAAACACTCCAACACATCACTAGTATTTTGTTGCACCACCTCTGGCTTTTATAACAGCTTGCAGTCTCTGAGGCATGGACATAATGAGTGTCAATCAGTACTCTTCATCAATCTGGCTCCAACTTTCTCTGATTGCTGTTGCCAGATCAGCTGTGCAGGTTTGAGCCTTGTCATGGACCATTTTCTTCAACTTCGACCAAAGATTTTTAATTGGATTGAGATACGGACTATTTGCAGGCCAGGGCCAGACTGGCCATCTGGCAATTCTGGCAAATGCCAGAAGGGCCTGTCTGGTCATGGGCTGACTTGTCTGCCACATTGTTAACAGAATCGGTGTTCTCAAAATACACATACTGTTAAGAGTTGTGATGGAGCACAAAGTTGCTGACTCCATAACTTACCCCAGCAGGCCACGGGTATCATTAGAAATATTGGTCTTGTAGAAAATCTTCCTTTCCTCCATCCAGGGTAATATTAGTAATATATTCCATCTGGTTCATGGGGATGGGGACAACATGGGCCTGTGTGATTTCAAATGCCAGGACTGAATTTCAGCCCCAGTCCGTACCTGTTGCAGGCCATGACATTGACCTTATGTGTCTTTTTTCAAGGAATGTTTTCACAGTTTTTGCTGTATGGCAGGACGCATTATCATCTTGAAAAAAGATTTCATCATCCCCAAACATCCCTTCAATTGATGGGATAAGACTAGTGTCCAAAATATCAAAATAAACGTGTGCATTTCTTGAAGATGTAATGACAGCCATCTCCCCAGTGCCTTTACCTGATATGCAGCCCCATATCATCAATGACTGTGGAAATTTGCATGTTCTCTTCAGGCAGTCTCATTGAAATGGCACCAAACAAAAGTTCCAGCATCATCACCTTGCCCAATTCAGATTCGGGATTCATCACTGAATATGAATTTTATCCAGTCATCCACAGTCCAAGATTACTTTTCCTTAGCCCATTGTAACCTTGCTTTTTTTTCTGTTTAGGTGTTAATGATGGCTTTTGTATAGCTTTTCTGTATGTAAATTTAATTTCCTTTAGGCGGTTTCTTACAGTTCAGTTACAGACATTGACTCCAGTTTCCACCCATTCGTTCCTCATTTGTTTTGTTGTGCATTTCCTGTTTTTATGCTTTGATGTCTTCCTTGGTCTACCAGTATGTTTGCCTTTAACAACCTTCCCATGTTGTTTGTATTTGGTCCAGATTTTAGACACAGCTGACTGTGAACAACCAACATCTTTTGCAACATTGTGTGATGATTTACCCTCTTTTAAGAGTTTGTTAATCCTCTCCTTTGTTTCAATTGTCATCTCTCCTGTTGGAGCCATGATTCACATCAGTCCAATTGGTGCAACAGCTCTCCAAGGTGTGATCACTCCTTTTTAGATGCAGACTAACGAGCAGATCTAATTTGATGCAGGTGTTAGTTTTGGGAATGAAAATTTACAGGGTGATTCCATAATTTATTCCCTCAGAATTGAGTGACTCCATAATTTTTACCCTATGCTTGGTTAAAAAAAACTAACCATTACTGACTACCACATTTTTTGTTCTTGATTTCTTTTAGTGTTTCTTAAAGCCAGAAACTTGCCAATTGAAATGACTTTAGTTTTGTGCCATGTCTGTGATCTGCTTTTTTTCTACAAAATTAAACAACTGAATGAACACGCTTCAAGGCCGGTGATTACATAATTTTTGCCAGGGGTTGTAGAAATAACCTGTCTATGTTAAAATGATCAATATTTTATTTCTGCTGCTCACTAAAAACCAAGGATCTTCCATTTCCTTGTATTTAGGGACAAGTGTAATGTTCTGCTAGGCAGAGTTTGCTTGTTCTTCACACTTTTTTTTAGAAAATTGCAAATGCTGCTTAATTAGTGTTACTAATTATCAAAGTAAGGACTCTGTTCATGTTTACACACAAACCCATAAGGAACAAGACAGTTTCCTTTATTTTGTGTAACTGCTGATTAGTCCTAGCAGTGAACATTTTATCATTTCCACAAGACTAATCAGAAAATAAACCAGTACTTAGCTCTTATGTTCCTATACAAACAACTCAGGCATATGCTATTATTTCCCTCTGTGTAATGAACCCTGGTCAATATCGTGGAAGAAAAAATGTAAGAATATTTACAAACCATGCTTAAAAGGAACCCTATCAGCTGTCCTATCTAAATATAGCATGCAATAGCAAGAAACAACTTGTTTACAATTAGATATATTATGTTCCAAAACACCAATAATTCATAGAAAATATTTTAATAAGAGCAAACTTTGTTGAGAAGTGTCCAAAGCACAGATGTGGAAAATATATACTGTAGGGGAGCTCTTCAGTGGACATTTCTCCCTGAAGAGTGGACACCTGTCCCTGAATGTTTTGAGTAAAAATTTGTTGTCCTTCAAAGTTAAACATTATTCATGGTATGCCTATCTCTATTTCATGCCACAAGTGGTTAAGGCAACATAAATTTGCTGAAGACTACCAATAAAATCAGCAAAATAAGCTAATTTGCTGATTGGTAATCTATGTCAATGTTTTGGACTAACTTGGTTTGGAGTAGCGTTATTGCAACCACTAAGGGCAGCACAGACAGGTTCCATAGTCAGGAATATCCAGGGGTCAGTACATGGTAGCAGCAATATAGCTAAAGGATCAGCAGGTTGCGTAGTCAGGAATAGCCAAGGGTCGGTACACAGGAGCAGCAATAAAGTTAAAGTATTAGCAGGTTGCATAGTCAGTAATAGCCAGGGGTCGGTACACGGTAGCAGCAGTATAATCTTGGATGAAGCAGCAAGTAAGAGGAGAGCTTGACTAAAGGCTGGGAGTGCAATAATCTCACAAGTAAGGAAGTGTAATCCCAAATTTAAGTAGAGTGTTCAATCAGAAGATTACAGGGTGAAGCTAATCAGTAACTCAGGGTGGAGACAATCAGAAACAATACAGGTACTAGTATCTTTGTTGGAATGAAACTTCCAGCAAGCTGAATAGCTCAGATGGAAGAGCTGCCACCTGGTGCATAAGAGCTGCTGGGTTTGAATCCTGAGAGTACTCCCCTCCTTCCAGGATTGCCTCTGGATGTCTCTGGTGAAAGGCTCTTGTAAGCCTGGGTGCATGGACATTGCCCTCCAGCTCCTAATGAATTATTTTCTGGTCTGTAACCTCTCCATTGCACCAAATACTGCAATCTCCCTTTAAGTCTTCGAGAGTCCAGAATTTCATCCACAATGTACTCTTCTTCACCATGGACCTTTTCTAGTGGAGGAGATGGCTGAGTTTTTCCTGGAAACAGGTTCTCACTGAATGGTTTAAGCATGGATACATAGAACACCAAGGTGAATTTTCAGGCTGTTAGGAAGTTCTAAACGGAAAGCAACTGGGTTAATTTGTGCAGAAATTTGAAAAAGTCCTATACATTTTTGACCCAATTTAGAAGACATTCCATCTTTCAGATTTTTTGTAAAAAGCCACACCTTGTTACCCACCTGAATGCTAGGAGGGGTTTTGTGATGTTTACCTGCTGTTTCTTTGTAATTATCTTGAGCCTTTTGTAAAATCTCAAAAAGTGCTTTCTGAGCTATCTGCAAAAATAAGTCTATGAGTAACAGCAGGTACCAAAGTATTAAATGGAAGATTAGGAATAACTACTGTATGCAAGCCATAGTAAGCAAAAAATGGACTTTGCAATGTAGAACTGTTTTTGGAGTTATTATATCAAATTATGCTGTTATGCTGACCCCTGGACGAAGCTTTCCTAGCGAAACGCACATTGGGTGTGGTCGGGTCCCTGGCTGGTGGCATCTATTAGGTAAATAAGTTCCTCCTGGTATGTACTAATGGATGTATGATATACTTTCCGATATGCTGACTCATGCTTTTCACATACTTCTTATAATATATAATATATAGTATACCACTTGGTACTACCTCACATTTGTGAATATTTATTAATTTATTGTCTGATTGATTGCACTGTTGCACTTTTTCAGTCACCATATCGGTAGTTATATTTTGGAACTGGTTGAGTGCTATTACTATCTGCTTTGATATCGTATTGGGAGGTAGTTGTTCTATGTTAGCCACTTATTTTCCAGCCATCCCTTCCAGTTGTGTCTGTTCTCTGTGGTGTCTCATTTTTTATGTATTCGGTTTTACATGTTCTTTAATAAAGTTGACATTATATTATTAGTGCAGTCTAGCATCCCTTTTTGGTGTGTAAATTATGCTGTTGGTAAATAGTCCACCCTATCATCCTGTAGGTAAGAAATAAAACAGTGCAGGTGTTAGATAGTTTGGTTAGTTCTTTCAATCTAGCCATTGGATTGTGGTCTCCGATCCAAAGACAGAGGGGCTGTCAGCCCTCTGTCGGCTTCCAGGAATACTGTGATTGTGTTCAATCACAGTATTTTGGGGGTTAAAGTGCCGGGAGCGGTTTGTGACCACTCCTGGCACCTAGTCCCAGGTGTCAGCTGTCAGAATCGGCTGACACCAAGCAGTGATCGCCCACGCAACCCCTGTCAGCGTGGGCAATCGCGATGATGTAATATTCCATCCATGGTCAAATAGGCCCAGGTCATATGGACGGAATATTATCTTCGATGTCAGAAAGGGGTTAAACAGCTAACTTCCATATTGTCACGGGAGACCTAGGTATGCAAGAGCTAATGACCCGGGCCCCTGCGATTTCCCTCAGACTAGGGAAACCCTGACTGACCCTCTCCAAGAGTTTACACTGATGGTGTGCATGTCTGGGCCTCCATCCTCACTCTGTCTCCTGTTTCAACCCTAGGCTGAAACCACCACCCACCACCCAGTGAAGAGACCACACACCAATACCCACAGTTTGCACAGACAAGGATAACGGAAAAATATGCAACACGCCGCAGTCACTCAGGAATACACTATAAGTGCACAGGGCAAAATAAATACAAATATAGGAAGGAGAAAATAAGACAAAGGGAAATACACCACCAGCAACGATACTCCAACTCCTAGCTCACCACTCCAGACCGAGATAACCAAGCACAAGACAGAAGCTATAATCGGCGACGCCCAATGTTCAGAAGAACTATTTAAAGGCAGTGAGCGTGGCCCAGCTTCCAATCGGAGCACCAGCTAAATTAACCCCGGACCAGCTAGATAAAATCTAGCCGACGCCACTGAGCACATAGTGGACAAAAGCGGAATTACCGCTGTCTGTCGAACGCCCTGGCATGAACAGCATCCGACATGACACATATGCCCTACATGGACATAGCTAGGTAAAAGAGAGTACCCCCAATTGAAATTGCACTGTCAAAGTTAAAGGGATTATGCCGGTCTATTTATCTTTTTATCATGGTGTAAAAAACTGACATGTTGGTAGTTTCTAACTACCTGAGTGTTCTATTAATAGATCAAGGGGATCAATGTCGTCTTGATTTAAAACTGTCCTCAGAAAAAAACTGTAATATAAATACAATAACATATCTGTGTTGTATTTACTTCTGATTTGATATCTCGACCATGTGACTTATTCAACAAATATGATATATATTTATTTCTGTTTATTATAATATGTTTGTAGATAAAATTGCTGTGAAAAAGGCCGCTATAGGCCGAAACGTTGGCTTTTCGTATGTCTGGTCGAAGATTTTTCTCCTTGATAAACTCAAATAAAGATTTTTGTTGCATATTTTGCCCTCAGATTGATCTATTTATATACCTGAGTGTTCTGCCAGGTGCCAGCTCAGAGCAGTAATGGACTGCTCCTGCCAGTGATTCTGCTTCTTCACACCAACAGAGCAGGTCTTCCTCTTCCAGGAGTTCTCTGCCTGTGGGGCATGACTACCAATGTTATACTAATTGACAGCTGGCTCCCAATAATCATGCAGCAGGGAACTGGCTGTCAATTAGCATGACATCAGCAGCCACGCCCTGTCAACCAAACAGAGCAGAAGAGAAGCAGCTGATCTGTTTAAGTGACTTCATCGAAAGCTGCAGAACCAGCAGCAGTTACAGGTCACTTTTAGCCGGCAGAGGTTGGTGCTGGTCACAACACTCAGGTAGTTAGTAGTTACCTGCCTATTATTTTTTAAGCCCATGAGAAAAAATTAAGATAGTCCCAGATAATCTATTTAAGTGTCCATACAATGAAGCTATGTGCATGTAATCCAGATTTCAATGGGTTTCCTTTGGACATTTGACCAAATTGCTATGCAGTTAGGCCTTGTGATCAGCTAAATTAAAAAAGGAATTTGCAAAATGTATTCTTTTTGAGTTTTGTATCCCTGATATGTTCATTATATTATATCATTTTTAGACTTGTAAGCTTTCAATAATATTAATCCGGTTCAATCTTAAAAAAGTGTATTTTAATAATTAAAATAAGTAAGAAATGAATTTATTGAAGTATTAATTAATTATTTATATATATTAGTGTATAAATAAATGTAACATTGGATAGCAGAATTTGTGTGGATTCAGGTGTATATTTTAGTGGTCATAATAACTTGAATAATTGAAATATTGACCCTTTGGGATATAAGGATTTGAATCCAGCTGAGAAGATCAAAAGAAAACATAACAGAAGCATTCCAGATTCCTCCAAGTATTACCATCATGTTTACGCTGTATGTGGTGCATTAAAAAAGGAATGGTGCAATACATTTATATTTGTACTGTGAACAAAGTACAGTGGGGGTGGTTACAGAAAAATGTAAGAATTTGACAAAAATCAAGATTAAAGTATAACTTGTGTTGATTAGAACATTCATAGAATTTATTGTTACATTAGAACAATACATAAATTGCATATATAACTGATAACATGAATAATTGGTTCATGAGCCATGTGATTATTAATGCCTGTTTTTAAAAAGGAAATTTATCAAAATATTACCTTCTCATCCAACTCAGTGTGACCTTTTGACATGTCATACATCTTGGACAGACATGGACTCCACTGGTTTCCCAAACAAAGAGTCTGTAGAGGTTTATACAGAGTTTAAAATCTTTTGGCATCACTCAGATTGAAATGGCTGGAATTCTCTTACACAACATTCTAAACAAAACCCCACTGATACGAGTGAACCTTTTTGTTTAGATAGTGGTCTTACTGAGAATTTTTAAAATAAAATAGCTGAGAAATGGTTTAAGCATGCTACAATTCTAGAACTTGAAATAAAAGTTGAAGTCTAAACTTTGTTTTTCCAAACAATTTTATTAACATTTTCAACCAAAACAAGACATAGAGAGCGCAAGGTTAACATAAATGCAATGGCATGAAACATTCATCAAGCATAAAAATAAAAATAGAATAAAATAACAAAACAATAAATACAGTAAATTCTTATGGAAATATTTCCAGCCAGCGAGACCATTTTTTCAAAAAGGAAGGAAAACAGCCATTCAGTAACGACAATTTTTGTTCATAGGATTTATGCAAAGCCGGTTTGTCAATAATTTCTTGTAAACAAGGTATTTTAGAAAATTTCCAAAAAAAAGCAATAGCATTCTTAGAAACTAAAAGCAGATGTATAACAGGTTTCCTAAAAGGTGGAGTCAATTGATCTGCATTCAACGAAAGCAGGAACAACTGAGGAGACAGAGAAATATCCAAACGTTTTAATATAATAGAAATAATTGAAGAGATTTCATCCTAAAAAGGTCTAATACATGGACAAAACCAAAACAAATGGGAAAGGCTATCATAATGTCCACAATCCCTCCAGCAGAGAGGGGAATTTGAAGGATTAATAAATGCTAACTGAGACGGTGAATAATCCCACCTAGAGATAAATTTAAAATAAGACTCATGAAGAGCCATGGACATGGTGGCAGAATAAGTCAAGGACATGGCCAGTTCCCAATCATCTAGAGCTACAGAAAGATTCAAAGTAGATTCCCATTTCCTCATGTATGGGGATTTTATAATTTTGAAATCGTTATTAAACCACTGGTAGATATATTGAGTAGACCAAATTATGCTATGACCGCAGTTGCATAAAATATTAATCGCTGGCTCCGATAAAGGAGGGCGACCAGTCACCAGTGGCCTCAAAAAATCCTTTAAAATAGTAAACTGCATAAAAGCCAATGAGGGAACACCAAACCTATCTTTATGGTGGGTAAATGAAACAAACTTGTTACCATCAAAGATGTCATGTAGTTTAGAGATTCCCCAGTCAGCCCAACTTGAATGCAGATCAAACGAGAAAACAGTAGCCAAAAAAGAGAGGGGAAGTCTCAGCATAAGTTCCATCCTAGTGAAAACACTTTTAATTTTGAGAAATTTCCACCATGCCACAAGAACAGCTACAAATATTGGATGATCAGACTGAAGCAAAGACTTAGAGGTGAATAAATTGATAATAATATTACAAGGTGGAGAATTTCTATTAAAATATAATTCCAATTCCACCCATGTATGATATGCAGACCATCAATATAGACTCTGTTTAATTAAATTAGAGAAATAATAGGCCGAAACATTAGGTAGACCCATACCTCCACGCAGTTTATGTTTATACAGTTGACTAGAGGCTATATGAGCTCTCTTGTTGCCCCAAACAAAAAGATCGAGGTGTGCCTGCAAATTGGTCAAATAGGAAGTAGAAACAAGTAAAGGAGGGGATCGAAGATATAGAGGATCTTGGGAAGAATTATTGATTTTACAATAAGGCACCTTTACCAACATGATAATACTTTATCATCATAAAATCTAAGCTCTTTAGAAATGGAAGAAATACGAGAATATATTGCTGGCTATCAAGGAGCTAAGGTTTCTAGAAAATCTCAGACCCAAATAAACAATATCTGTCTCCACCCAACCCCAGGGCAAAATATCCTTTATACTCCGGATTTGAGAGTCAGTGAGGTTAAATTGAAAAATTTTCAACTTGGACTCGTTTATTTTAAAATACAAAAAAAATGAAAATGTTTTAAGAAGGGTTTGCAAATGTAGAATAGAACAACAAGGATTGGTAAGGGACAGGAGAATATCATCAGCATATAAACTTATTTTAAATTCCTTATGATCCATGCGAACTCCCTCTATGGAGGGATTATCTCTAATGAGCTGGGCTAATGGCTCTATGGCAAGGGCAAAAAGCAGTGGAGAAAGGGGGCAACAATGCCGAGTACCATTAGAGATTGGAAATGGGGAAGAAAAATGATTATTAATATAAATTTTTGCCTGAGGATCGGAATATAAAGCCATGGTTTTATTTATAAAGTCCAAATCAAAGCTAAATATATAAGGGTATAGCGATCAAATGCTATCTCTGCATCAAGGGAAATTAAAGTGGAGTTAATTTTTTGGAAATTAATTAATTTAATAATATTTATCAACCTCCTGGTACCTTCAATGGATTGCCGGTGCTTGATAAATCCAGTCTGGTCCGTGGAAATTAATTTGGCAAAATAAGGTTAAGGCGGTTAGCTAAGACTTTGGAATAAATTTTGAGATCATTTGAGATCAGTATTAATTAATGAAATGGGACGGTAATTAAGTATTTCATCAGGACTAGTATGAGGCCTGGGAATAAGTATAATTGTGGCATCAAAATTTTCCCTAGGGAAAGAACCAATGGATGCAGCTGCATTGAAAATTTGAACTAAATGGGGACAAGAATTTCACGGAATTATTTATAATAATTATTGCTATAACCATCAGGACCAGGGGCCTTATAAGATTTCAATTGTTTTATTGTGTCACGAATCTCTTCTGCAGTAAAAGGAGCAGCCAAAAAGTCTGCATCCATGGAATCAAGTTGTGGAAGATTGACAGAAGACAAAAAGTCATCAATAGATCTAGCACCTGGAATGGGAAGAGAGGGATCAGACCGGAAATTATATAATTGATTGAAATATTGTGCAAATTCATTTGCAATGTCCTGTGGGTGGGTGAGAGAAATGCCCTTAGGAGAAACGATCTTGTCGATTCGGTTATTTATTCTAACCTTTTTAATTCTATTAAACATAAAACGAGTGGGCTTGTTAAGGGACATATAGTGATTGATTTTTTATTGTTTGACCGCAGAGTCATAAAATGGAAAAATTATGGCCCTCAATTCATTCCTAAGATGGGATAAATCAGTGAAAGTTTTGGAACAAGGGGTGGGGCTATTGGCCAATGCTACTGTAGCTCCAACTCCTTCTCTTTAATCAAGGTTTGTAAACGTTTAATCTTTTGGCGGTTAAAATTTTTAATACAGGAGGAAATATGAATGAGAGCGCCACGTAGAACCGCCTTGTGCGCGTTCCACTGGAGGAATGGCTTGGAAGGGTCATACACATGCTCAGAAAAATAAAGGTTAAGAGGTCTAGAAATTTCCTCATGGTATGTAGGATTTTGAAAAATAGAAGCATTACACTTCCACAACGGTTGATTCTTGATAGAGTGACCTTCAATCAATTTGGCAATGACAGGGGCATGATCCAAAATGGATTTATTACCAATGGATATAGAGGAAAATCTAGGGAGGGAGAGCACATCTGATAATATCAGATCAATGCAAGAAGCTAACAAATGGGAGTCAGAAAAATATGTGTATTCCCTTGAAGTGAAGTTTAAGCATCTAAGGATGTCATAAAGTTCGTGAGTAAAAAGCCAATTATTTAAGGAGGGGAAGTTAAGCCTATTTGAGGATGAGGCATCAAGTATATTATCAGGAACCAAAGTAAAGTCTCCTAAAAGTAAAAGAATGCCTTTTTTAAGTGGTTCAATTTTTTTCAGCAACTTATCTAAAAATTTAATTTGACCCTTATTAGGAGCATAAATATTTACAATTGTGTGAATTTGGGAGTTTAACTTGCAAACAAGGACATGAAAATGACCATTCACATCAACTAATTCCTCCAATAATTCAAACGACAGGGAGGCTCTGATCAGGGTCATAACGCCTGCCCCTTTAGAGGGACCCGAGGCTTCAAAAACATGTGGGTAATGTTTTAGGGCAAATGCAGGATGATTATGTATCTTAAATTTAGTCTCTTGCAGGCACACCACATCCGCAACAGATTTATTAATTTCCCTCTGAAAGGAAAAACGTCTATTCGGGCTATTAAGACCCTTCACATTATAGGTAACCAAAGTAAGCACCATGAGAGAAAAAAGAAAGAAAAAATGGCGTTAGTAGGCAATCACCGTCTGGAAAGTAACAAGAAAAAGAAATCACTACCAAGACTAAATAGACAAAGAAAAGTACAAACTTTAAACTTTACAGTACTAGAGCATTAGAGGGAAACCAAGAAAATGGCTCTCCTTCTTGTACTGGGGGGAAAAGTCCGTGCAGCGCAAGGCCAAGGAGACCCTCATTAGTACCAATAACAAATATTTAAGATTGAACAAATGAATAATAGAAGAAGAATATCATACAATATTAGAAAACCTACGTACGCCAATAAAAAAATGGCAAATTGAGCACAAGTGACATGGCCTGGACCTGTGGAAGTAGATGCAGGAACGGAAGAAATAACACTGTGGGATTTCAAAAATAGGATACCCTCCTCAGGTGTAAGAAAAACTGCATTTTTTCCCCTATAATTGAAGATGAGTCTCAGAGGAAAACCCCACTTGTAAGGAAGGCCTTGCTCTCTCAGCATCGAGGTGAGTGATCTAAAGTGCCTCCGACCCTCAATAGTCACTTTGGACAGGTCAGCAAACAACTTAAGATGGTGATAGGGTTCCGGGAATCCTTTAATTTTGACCAGGCTTTGTATTTTCTCTTTAATATGATAAAAGTGAATTTTCATGATAACATCTCTAGGGAGGTCTTTAGGGACAGAAGGAGGCTTAGGAAGACGATGGATACGATCTATAATGAGATCCGTATCCGAAAGATTGGGAATCATCCGCCTAAAAATCCCCTTAACAAACTCAGGGAGCTTAATGGGCGAGATATCTTCAGATATACCTCTAATTTTAATGTTGTTACAATGGGATCTGTCCTCTAGATCTGCCAACTTAAGCTTCAAGGATGAATCTCTGACTTACAGTCAGACTGTTCCTTTAGGGACAGTGCATGTGTCTTTTCCAATTCTCCCAATCTGACTTCATGGTTATCCAACCGAGAAGTGAAAAACTCGAGAGTCTCCTGAAATATTGTCATCTGGTTGTCCATATCAAGACGCAATCTGGTGCTAAGTTTATCAACCAGAGAATCCATACACGCCTCAAGCGACGTTGCATCACGAAAGCTACAAGAAGACAGGGAAGACAAAGATGGTTTCTCGGTCCTTGTTTTGGACTTTTTTGGACTAGGATTGGGAGAATAGTAGAGTCCTCTTCCGGAGAATTGGTAATGGAGGACCGTGTTCCCCCCAACTCGAGTGACCCTTCCTCTTTGAAGAGGAAGAGAGGTCCATGGTCTCAGTACAAATGAGTAAAGAGGGAAGTTCCACACCGAGCTATGCTAAGCAAGCTTTAAGCGTGGACGCAGAGTGAGAAAGGGCCTTGATAGAGGACTGTGAGAGCTCTCTCTCAATAGGAGAACGAGACTTAATTGGACTCAGCAAATTAACCGAGTCCCTTGAAGAGGCACAATTAGCCCGTGGGTCCTTATTTTGTTTTTGAGCTCTAGAAGAACCAGATGATTTAGCCATATGCAATTTAGAGGTGAGATGACTCATGGTGTCCAGCGGTATTATAAAAAAGTGATTGAAGGTAAGACAAGATCCCACCACAATGTGATATTGTATAGATTATGACATAGAAACTGTCATGTCGGACACTGTTCAGACCACTGTTTGCTCATTGGCGTCGGCTAGTTTTCGTCTGGCTGCTCCGGGGTTAATTTATCTGATCCTCGGATTGGAAGCTGGGCCATGCTCATTTCCTTTAAATGGTTCTCCTGATCTTTGGGTGTCGCCGATTACAGCTTCTGTCTCGGTCCGGAGTGGAGAGCTGGTTGTTGGAGAATCATTGCTGGTGGTGTATTTTCCTTTGTCTTATTTACTCCTTCCTATATTTGTATTTATTTTGCCCTGCACCTTTATAGTGTATTCCTGATTGACTGCGGCGTGGTGTATATTTTCCTTTATCCTTGTTTGTTATAACTGTGGGTATTGGTCTATTGCATTCACTGGGTGGTGGGCGGTGGTGTTCAGTCTAGGGCTGAATCAGGAGTCAGGGTGAGGGTGGAGGCCAGAACATGCACACCTTCAGTGTAAACTTCAGGTAGAGGGTCAGACAGGATTTCCCTAGCCTGAGGGAAATTGCAGGGGCCCGGGTTATTAGCTCTCGCCCTCCTTGTATCCCCGCGACATTATAATCGGCCTAACAAAAAAAAAAAAAGAAGGGGTTCCTTTTTTTTTCTTTTCTTCTCTGTGTTTTGTCATAGATCCCATGACTTCCATAACCCGCCAGTTGGAGGCGCTGTCCCTACAGGTCACTGAGTTGAGGGGAGCAGTGCAGCAACAGGGACTAGCAGTATCTAATATACAGGCTGGAGCGACAGGAGGAGTTAATGAGCCCAAGTTTCCTTTGCCTGAAAAATTTGCTGGGGAACGCAGTAAATTTGTTTCTTTTCGTGAAGCTTGCAAGCTGTATTTCCGTATGAGCCCCATCTCCTCTGGTAATGAGGCTCAACGTGTGGGCCTGGTGTTGTCATTATTAAGCGGGGATCCCCAAGCATGGGCATTTTCGTTGCCGTCTGATTCTGCTGCATTTAACTCAGTGGAGGGTTTATTTTCTGCTCTAGGACACATTTACGACGATCCAGACAGAATGGCTCTAGCAGAATCTAAGTTATGCACTATTTGCCAGGTGGAGCGTGTTGCAGAGGATTACTGTTCTGAATTTCGCCGCTGGGCGGTTGACACTCAGTGGAATGAGCCAGCATTGTGGAGTCACTTTATTCATGGAGTTTCTAATAGGGTTAAAAAAGCCCTCCTGATGTACGAGACTCCTGCTTCACTAGATTCCGCTATGAGTCTTGTTGTCCGCATTGATCGCCGTTTGCGTCAGGGGAATCATGAGACGCCACCTGTGGGTGAAGGTTCAGGTTCACGTGAGGTTGCTGCAGGTGAGCCCACGGAATCTATGCAAATCGCAGGGGTGTCACATGTTAAGAATCGTACCCCTGTACTCAGGAAGCAGGGAGCCTGTTTTTTCTGCTGTAAAACTGGTCATTTTATTAATATCTGTCCTCTGCTGTTAAAGAAAATTCAACGGTGGAAAACTTCTGAGCTCAGAGGGTGTGGAGGAGTCCAATCTGAGCTTATGTATATCCTCCATGATGATTTCTCAGCGCATGCTCCCTGCCAAAGTTGTTGTCACTGGCAGAGAGATACCAATCACTATTTTTGTGGATAGTGGTTCCGCCACAAATCTCATTGATGATGAGTTTGCGCGCACTGCTGGTTTTAAGATTGAAAAACTGCCTCATCCTATCCGTGTGGTCACCATCAATTCTGCTCCTCTTCCACAGGGGGAGATTACTGAGTTCGTGGCTGAGGTTAAACTCCACATTGGGGTTCTTCATTTCGAGCAGGTCACATGTAAGGTGCTCAAGAGTTTTCCGGCACAATTGGTTCAGGATTTTCCATGGTTGCCTACACACAACCCGGTGATTGACTGGAAAACTCAGGACATAATCCAGTGGAGTGATTTCTGTCAGGAGAATTGCCTGGCCACATGTGTGTCCACTGTGACTTCAAGCGTTCCTGAGTCACTTCAGGATTATGCGGATGTGTTCTCTGAGAAGGGTTGTTCAGAGTTGCCGCCACACCGCTCCTATGACTGTTCTTTCAGGTTTAAACCAGGGGCCAAGTTGCCTAAAGCAAGGATGTTCAACATCTCCAGTCCGGAGAGACAAGCGCTCAAGGATTACATTTCTGAAAGTTTGAGCAAAGGGCACATCAGGCCGTCATCCTTGCCGGTGGCAGCAGGGTTCTTCTTCGTGAAGAAAAAAGATGGCGGATTACGCCCGGGTTTGGATTTCAGGGAGTTGAACCAGATTACGGTTCGTGATCCATACCCTATGCCACTGATACCTGACTTGTTCAACCAGGTGGCAGGTGCTAAGTGGTTTACCAAGCTTGACCTCAGGGGGGCGTACAACCTCATAAGAGTCCGTCAAGGTGAAGAGTGGAAGACGGCTTTTAATACCCATGAGGGTCATTTTGAAAATTTGGTGATGCCTTTTGGGTTAACTAACGCACCTGCAGTGTTCCAACATTTCATCAATGATGTGTTCTCGCATGTTTTGGGGAAATTCGTTATCGTGTACCTAGATGACATCCTCATATATTCTTGCGACCGTGATGCTCATTTAGATCATGTCAGGCAGGTGTTACAGCTTCTCAGAGAGAATAAGCTGTATGCTAAACTTGAGAAATGTGTATTTTTTGCTCAAGAGTTGCCGTTCTTGGGTTATATTGTGTCTGCTTCTGGTTTTAAAATGGACGCCGCTAAGGTACAAGCGGTGCTGCATTGGGAACGTCCTGATAACCTGAAAGCACTTCAGCGGTTCCTTGGGTTTTCTAACTACTATAGGAAATTTATCAAGGATTTTTCTATCATTGCTAAACCGCTAACTGACATGACTAAAAAGGGTACCAATTTCTCCGTTTGGCCTGGGGCTGCTGTTCGCGCATTTGAATTTCTCAAGAACAGTTTTGTTTCAGCCCCCATACTTGTGCAGCCAGACGTATCTAAACCCTTTGTCATGGAAGTCGATGCGTCTGAGGTTGGTGTGGGGGCGGTACTATCTCAAGGCTCATCCTTGAGTGGTTTGCGTCCGTGCGCCTATTTTCCAAAAAACTGTCGTCCGCTGAACGTAACTACGATATCGGCAACAGGGAGTTGTTGGCTATTAAGTTGGCCTTTGAGGAATGGCGACACTTCTTGGAGGGGTCGGTACATCAGGTGTTGTGAATTCCGTTCTCGGGTTCCCTCCTGTGGTCATGAGTGGTGTTATGACCCCAATGGCGAGGGTCTCAGAGGAACGTGGAAGTCTGCAGAATACAAAAATCCAGCTCATAGGGCAGTGGTAACTGGGTTGACCATATATCTACTCCTAACGCCAACACTAGAAGTAGCCGGGGATCATTCCTACGTTGATTCTAGATGACACGCGCCAGCCGGAGAATCTAGCTACCCCTAGTAGAGGAAAACAAAGACCTTTCTTGCCTCCAGAGAAGGGGACCCCAAAGCTGGATAGAAGCCCCCCACAAATAATGACGGTGAGGTAAGAGGAAATGACAAACACAGAAATGAACCAGGTATAGCACAGAGAGGCCCGCTTACTGATAGCAGAATAAAGAAAGGTAACTTATATGGTCAACAAAAACCCTATCAAAATCCACACTGGAAATTCAAGAACCCCCGAACCGTCTAACGGTCCGGGGGGAGAACACCAGCCCCTAGAGCTTCCAGCAAAGGTCAGGATATAGATTTGGAACAAGCTGGACAAAAATACAAAACCAAAACAAATAGCAAAAAGCAAAAGGCAGACTTAGCTGATATAACTGGAACCAGGATCAGTAGACAAGAGCACAGCAGACTAGCTCTGATAACTACGTTGCCAGGCATTGAACTGAAGGTCCAGGGAGCTTATATAGCAACACCCCTAACTAACGACCCAGGTGCGGATAAAAGGAATGACAGAAAAACCAGAGTCAAAAAACTAGTAACCACTAGAGGGAGCAAAAAGCAAATTCACAACAGTACCCCCCCTTAGTGAGGGGTCACCGAACCCTCACCACGACCACCAGGGCGATCAGGATGAGCGGCATGAAAGGCACGAACTAAATCGGCCGCATGAACATCAGAGGCGACCACCCAGGAATTATCCTCCTGACCATAGCCCTTCCACTTGACCAGGTACTGAAGCCTCCGCCTGGAGAGGCGAGAATCCAAGATCTTCTCCACCACGTACTCCAACTCGCCCTCAACCAACACCGGAGCAGGAGGCTCAGCAGAAGGAACTACAGGCACAATGTACCGCCGCAACAAGGACCTATGAAATACATTGTAAATAGCAAACGACACAGGAAGATCCAGACGAAAAGATACAGGATTAAGGATTTCCAATATCTTGTAAGGCCCAATAAAACGAGGTTTAAATTTGGGAGAGGAGACCTTCATAGGAACAAAGCGGGAAGAAAGCCACACCAAATCCCCAACGCGTAGTCGGGGACCCACACCGCGGCGGCGGTTGGCAAAGCGCTGAGCCTTCTCCTGTGACAACTTCAAGTTGTCCACCACATGATTCCAGATCCGCTGCAACCTATCCACCACAGAATCCACCCCAGGACAGTCAGAAGGCTCCACATGACCCGAAGAAAAGCGAGGATGGAAACCAGAGTTGCAGAAAAAAGGCGAAACCAAGGTGGCGGAACTAGCCCGATTATTAAGGGCAAACTCAGCCAACGGCAAGAATGTCACCCAATCGTCCTGATCAGCAGAGACAAAACACCTCAAATAAGCCTCCAAAGTCTGATTGGTTCGCTCCGTCTGTCCATTAGTCTGAGGATGGAAAGCAGACGAAAACGACAAATCAATGCCCATCCTACTACAAAAGGATCGCCAGAACCTGGAAACGAACTGGGATCCTCTGTCTGACACAATATTCTCAGGGATGCCGTGCAAACGAACCACGTTCTGGAAAAACACAGGAACCAGATCGGAAGAGGAAGGCAGCTTAGGCAAAGGAACCAAATGGACCATCTTGGAGAAGCGATCACATACCACCCAGATGACAGACATGCCCTGAGACACCGGAAGATCTGAAATGAAATCCATGGAGATATGTGTCCAAGGTCTCTTCGGGACAGGCAAGGGCAAGAGCAAACCGCTGGCACGAGAACAGCAAGGCTTAGCTCGAGCACAAGTCCCACAGGACTGCACAAATGACCGCACATCCCTTGACAAGGAAGGCCACCAAAAGGACCTGGCCACCAGATCTCTGGTGCCAAAAATTCCCGGGTGACCTGCCAACACCGAGGAATGAACCTCGGAAATGACTCTGCTGGTCCACTTATCCGGGACAAACAGTCTGTCAGGTGGACAAGACTCAGGCCTATCAGCCTGAAATCTCTGCAACACACGTCGCAGATCCGGAGAAATAGCTGACAAGATAACTCCATCTTTAAGAATACCAACAGGATCAGCGACTCCAGGAGCATCAGGCACAAAGCTCCTAGAAAGAGCATCGGCCTTCACATTCTTTGAACCTGGTAAATACGAGACAACAAAATCAAAGCGGGAGAAAAACAATGACCAGCGGGCCTGTCTCGGATTAAGGCGTTTAGCAGACTCGAGATACATCAGATTTTTGTGATCAGTCAAGACCACCACACGATGCTTAGCACCCTCGAGCCAATGATGCCACTCCTCAAATGCCCATTTCATGGCCAACAACTCCCGATTGCCCACATCATAATTTCGCTCGGCAGGCGAAAACTTCCTAGAGAAAAAGGCACAAGGTTTCATAACAGAGCAACCAGGGCCTCTCTGCGACAAAACGGCCCCTGCCCCAATCTCCGAAGCATCCACCTCAACCTGAAAGGGAAGTGAGACGTCAGGCTGGCACAAAACAGGCGCCGAAGTAAACCGGCGTTTCAACTCCTGGAAAGCCTCCACGGCAGCAGGAGCCCAGTTAGCTACATCGGAGCCCTTCTTGGTCATATCCGTCAAAGGTTTCACAATGCTAGAAAAATTAGCGATAAAACGACGGTAGAAGTTAGCGAAGCCCAAGAACTTCTGAAGACTCTTAACTGACGAGGGCTGAGTCCAATCAAGAATAGCTCGGACCTTGACTGGGTCCATCTCCACAGCAGAAGGGGAAAAAATGAACCCCAAAAAGGGAACCTTCTGTACACCAAAGAGACACTTTGAGCCCTTGACAAACAAAGAATTTTCACGCAAAATTTCAAAGACCAACCTGACCTGCTCCACATGCGAATCCCAATCATCAGAAAAAACCAAAATATCATCCAGATAAACAATCAAAAATTTATCCAGATACTTCCGGAAAATGTCATGCATAAAGGACTGAAAAACTGAAGGCGCATTGGAGAGCCCAAAAGGCATCACCAAGTACTCAAAATGACCTTCGGGCGTATTGAATGCGGTTTTCCATTCATCACCTTGCTTAATGCGCACAAGGTTGTACGCACCACGAAGGTCTATCTTGGTGAACCACTTGGCACCCTTAATCCGGGCAAACAAGTCAGACAACAGCGGTAAAGGATACTGAAATTTGACAGTGATCTTATTTAAAAGCCGATAATCAATACAAGGTCTCAAAGATCCGTCCTTTTTTGCCACAAAAAAGAATCCCGCACCAAGAGGGGAAGAAGACGGACGAATATGTCCTTTTTCCAGAGACTCCTTGATATATGAACGCATAGCGGTATGTTCAGGTACCGACAGATTAAACAGTCTTCCCTTAGGAAATTTACTGCCTGGGATCAAATCTATAGCACAGTCACAGTCCCTATGAGGAGGCAGTGCACTGGACTCAGACTCACTGAAGACATCCTGATAATCAGACAAATACTCCGGAACTTCCGAAGGCGTAGAAGAAGCAATAGACACAGGCAGGGAATCCTCATGAATACCACGACAGCCCCAACTTGAGACTGACATAGCCTTCCAGTCCAGGACTGGATTATGGGTCTGTAACCATGGCAGCCCTAAAACGACCAAATCATGCATTTTATGTAAAACCAGGAAACGTATCACCTCGCGGTGTTCAGGAGTCATGCACATGGTAACCTGAGTCCAATACTGCGGTTTATTTGCTGCCAATGGTGTAGCATCAATACCCCTAAGAGGAATAGGATTTTCTAATGGTTCAAGAGTAAAACCACAGCGCTTAGCAAATGAGAGATCCATGAGACTCAGGGCAGCACCTGAATCTACAAACGCCATGACAGGATAAGATGACAGTGAGCAAATCAAAGTTACAGACAGAATAAATTTAGGTTGCAAATTACCAACGGTGACAGGACTAACAACCTTAGCTATACGTTTAGAGCATGCTGAGATAACATGTGTAGAATCACCACAGTAGTAGCACAAGCCATTCCGGCGTCTATGAATTTTCCGCTCATTTCTAGTCAGGATTCTATCACATTGCATTAAATCAGGTGTCTGTTCAGACAACACCATGAGGGAATTTGCGGTTTTTCTATCACATTGCACCGAATTAGGTGTCTGTTCAGACAACACCATGAGGGAATTTGCGGTTTTGCGCTCCCGCAACCGCCGGTCAATTTGAATAGCCAGTGCCATAGTATCATTCAGACCTGTGGGAATGGGAAAACCCACCATAACATTCTTAATGGCTTCAGAAAGGCAATTTCTAAAATTAGCGGCCAGTGCACACTCGTTCCAATGTGTCAGCACGGACCATTTCCGAAATTTTTGGCAATACACTTCAGCCTCGTCCTGCCCCTGAGACATAGACAGCAAGGCCTTTTCTGCCTGAATCTCAAGATTGGGTTCCTCATAAAGTAAACCGAGCGCCAGAAAAAACGCATCAAGATCAGCCAATGCCGGATCTCCTGGCGCCAGCGAAAAAGCCCAATCCTGAGGGTCGCCCCGTAAGAACGAAATAACAATTTTTACTTGCTGAGCAGAATCTCCTGATGAACAGGGTCTCAGGGACAAAAACAATTTACAATTATTCACGAAATTCCTAAACTTAAACCTGTCTCCGGAAAACAGTTCAGGAATCGGTATTTTAGGTTCTGACCTAGGATTTCTGATAACATAGTCTTGTATGCCCTGCACACGAGTAGCCAGCTGGTCCACACTTGTAATCAAGGTCTGGACATTCATGTCTGCAGCAAGCATAGCCACTCTGAGGTAAAGGGGAAGGAGAAAAAAAAAAAACTCAGAATCTTCTTTCTTATAATCCCTCTTCTGCAATGCATTAAACATTTAATACTGGCCTGGCAAACTGTTATGACCCCAATGGCGAGGGTCTCAGAGGAACGTGGAAGTCTGCAGAATACAAAAATCCAGCTCATAGGGCAGTGGTAACTGGGTTGACCATATATCTACTCCTAACGCCAACACTAGAAGTAGCCGGGGATCATTCCTACGTTGATTCTAGATGACACGCGCCAGCCGGAGAATCTAGCTACCCCTAGTAGAGGAAAACAAAGACCTTTCTTGCCTCCAGAGAAGGGGACCCCAAAGCTGGATAGAAGCCCCCCACAAATAATGACGGTGAGGTAAGAGGAAATGACAAACACAGAAATGAACCAGGTATAGCACAGAGAGGCCCGCTTACTGATAGCAGAATAAAGAAAGGTAACTTATATGGTCAACAAAAACCCTATCAAAATCCACACTGGAAATTCAAGAACCCCCGAACCGTCTAACGGTCCGGGGGGAGAACACCAGCCCCTAGAGCTTCCAGCAAAGGTCAGGATATAGATTTGGAACAAGCTGGACAAAAATACAAAACCAAAACAAATAGCAAAAAGCAAAAGGCAGACTTAGCTGATATAACTGGAACCAGGATCAGTAGACAAGAGCACAGCAGACTAGCTCTGATAACTACGTTGCCAGGCATTGAACTGAAGGTCCAGGGAGCTTATATAGCAACACCCCTAACTAACGACCCAGGTGCGGATAAAAGGAATGACAGAAAAACCAGAGTCAAAAAACTAGTAACCACTAGAGGGAGCAAAAAGCAAATTCACAACAGAGTGGTACTGTGTGAGTTTGTTCTTGGGCTCCCTCTGGTGGCCTTTAGGGATATGGCTGGTCTGTGGCTGGGCTCAGCTGCTTCATTTCCTGCTATGCTGTTCCTATTTAACTCACCTGGACCTTCACTTGTTGCCTGCTGTCGTTGTATTCAGTCCTGATTCTGATCTCTCCTGGATCTCCCTTGTGACCTGTCTCCTACTGAAGAAGTTAAGTCTTGTTGGTTCATTTTGCTCATTATTTCCTTGAAAACGTTTCTTAGTATATATGAGTTCAGTCCAGCTTGCTTTAATGTGATTTTTCGCTTGCTGGTTAGTTCTGGGGTGCAGAGTGCGCCCCTCACATCGTGAGTCGGTGTGGGGGTTCTTGTATTCTCTGCGTGGTTTGTTTTTGATAGTTTTTGTACTGACCGCACAGATTCCTAGCTTTCTTCTGTCTGTCTAGTGTTAGCGGGCCTCATTTGCTAAACCTGTTTCATTTCTACATTTGTATTTTCCCCTTAACTCACCGTTATTATTTGTGGGGGGCTGTCTAAAACTTTGGGGTTATCTCTCTGAGGCAAGTGAGGTCTTTGCTTTCTCTCTAGGGGTAGCCAGTTCCTCAGGCTGTGAAGAGGCGTCTAGGTTTTTAGGTAACGCTCCACGGCTGCCTTTAGTGTGTGTGGATAGGATCAGGATTGCGGTCAGTATAGCTTCCACATCCCCAGAACTTGTCCTAATATTCTGGTTTACAGGTCAGGTCAGTTTTGTGATCCTACCACCGGATCATGACAGTACAGCAGGCCACAAAGTGTTAATGCAGCAGAAGAGGGAGAAGAGAAGTCCTGAGGTCATTTTTTTTTTTTTTCCTCTACAGTGTGTTTAGCCTCTCTCCTCCCCTTAATCTCTGGGTGGTTCTGAATTCAGCTGCAGATATGGACATTGAGAGTCTGTCTTCTAGTGTGGATCATCTCACTGCAAGGGTACAAGGCATTCAGGATTATGTAGTCCGCAGTCCTATGTCAGAGCCTAAAATACCAATTCCTGAGCTGTTCTCCGGAGATAGATCTAGGTTTTTGAACTTTAAGAATAATTGCAAGTTATTCCTTTCTCTGAGACCTCGCTCCTCTGGTGATCCTGTTCAGCAAGTTAAAATTGTTATTTCTTTGTTACGTGGTGACTCTCAAGATTGGGCATTCTCTCTGGCGCCAGGAGATCCTGCATTGCTAAATGTGGATGCGTTTTTTCTGGTGCTTGGATTGCTTTATGAGGAACCTAATTTAGTAGATCAGGCAGAAAAGATTTTGCTGGCTCTTTCTCAGGGTCAAGATGAAGCTGAGGTTTACTGTCAGAAGTTTAGGAAATGGTCTGTGCTCACTCAATGGAATGAGTGCGCCCTGGCGGCGATCTTCAGAAAGGGTCTTTCTGAAGCCCTTAAGGATGTTATGGTGGGGTTCCCCACGCCTGCGGGTCTGAATGAGTCAATGTCTTTGGCCATTCAGATTGATCAGCGTTTGCGGGAGCACAAACCTGTGCACCATCTGGCGGTATTTTCTGAGCAGAAACCTGAGCCTATGCAATGTGACAGGATTCTGACCAGAATTGAACGGCAAAATCACAGACGTCAGAATAGGTTGTGCTTTTACTGTGGTGATTCTGCTCATGTTATCTCAGAGTGTTCTAAGCGCACAAAAAGATTTGCCGAGTCTGTCACCATTGGCACTGTACAACCTAAATTCATTTTGTCTGTTACTTTGATTTGCTCTCTGTCATCCTACTCAGTTATGGCTTTTGTGGATTCAGGTGCTGCCCTGAATTTTATGGATTTGTCATTTGCCAGGCGCTGTGGTTTTATCTTGGAGCCTTTACAATTCCCTATCCCACTAAAGGGAATTGATGCTACGCCATTGGCCAGGAATAAACCTCAGTACTGGACTCAAGTGACCATGCGCATGGCTCCTGCACATCAGGAGGTGATTCGCTTTCTTGTGCTACATAATTTGCATGATGTTGTCGTGTTGGGTCTGCCATGGCTGCAGGCTCATAATCCAGTCCTGGATTGGAAAGCAATGTCTGTGTCAAGTTGGGGTTGCCAGGGGATTCATGGCGATGCTCTTTTGGTGTCAATTGCTTCTTCTACTCCTTCTGAAGTCCCTGAATTTTTGTCGGACTACCAGGATGTATTTGATGAGCCCAAATCCAGTGCCCTACCTCCTCATAGGGATTGTGATTGTGCTATAAATTTGATTCCTGGTAGTAAGTTCCCTAAGGGACGACTTTTTAATTTATCTGTACCAGAACATGCCGCTATGCGGAGTTATGTAAAGGAGTCTTTGGAGAAGGGGCATATTCGCCCGTCCTCGTCCCCTTTGGGTGTGGGGTTCTTTTTTGTGGCCAAGAAGGATGGTTCTCTGAGACCCTGTATAGATTATCGCCTTCTAAATAAAATCACGGTCAAATTTCAGTACCCCTTGCCACAGTTGTCCGATCTGTTTGCCCGGATTAGGGGGGCCAGTTGGTTCACCAAGATAGATCTTCGTGGAGCGTATAATCTTGTGCGCATAAAGCAGGGCGATGAATGGAAAACAACATTTAATACGCCCGAAGGCCATTTTGAGTACTTGGTGATGCCTTTTGGGCTTTCTAATGCCCCCTCTGTGTTTCAGTCCTTCATGCACGACATATTCTGAAAGTATCTGGATACATTTATGATTGTGTACCTGGATGATATTTTGGTCTTTTCTGATGATTGGGAATCTCATGTGAAGCAAGTCAGGATGGTATTTCAGGTCCTGCGTGCCAATGCCTTGTTTGTGAAGGGCTCTAAATGTCTCTTCGGAGTCCAGAAGGTTTCCTTTTTGGGCTTTATTTTTTCTCCTTCTACTATTGAGATGGATCCAGTCAAGGTCCAGGCTATTCATGACTGGACTCAACCTACATCTGTGAAGAGTCTTCAGAAATTCTTGGGTTTTGCTAATTTTTACCGTCGCTTCATCACTAATTTTTCTAGTGTGGTTAAGCCTTTGACGGACTTGACCAAGAAGGGTTCTGATGTGACGAATTGGTCTCCTGCGGCCGTGGAGGCCTTTCAGAAGCTGAAACATCGGTTTTCTTCAGCTCCTGTCTTGCGCCAGCCCGATGTCTCTCTTCTCTTTCAGGTCGAGGTTGATGCTTCTGAGATTGGAGCAGGGGCTGTCTTGTCGCAGAGAAGCTCTGATGGCTCTGTGATGAGACCATGTGCTTTCTTTTCAAGAAAGTTTTCGACCTGCCGAGCGGAATTATGATGTTGGTAATCGAGAGTTGTTGGCAATGAAGTGGGCATTTGAGGAGTGGCGACATTGGCTTGAGGGAGCCAAGCATCGTGTGGTGGTCTTGACGGATCACAAGAATTTGACTTATCTTTAGTCTGCCAAACGGTTAAATCCTAGACAGGCTCGATGGTCGCTGTTTTTCTCCCATTTCGATTTCATGGTTTCATCTCTTCCAGGTTCGAAAAATGTGAAGGCTGATGCCCTTTCTAGGAGTTTTGTACCTGACTCCCCGGAAGTTTCTGAACCGGCTGGTGTCCTCAAAGAGGGGGTGATTTTGTCTGCCATCTCTCCTGATCTGCGATGGGTGTTGCAGGAGTTTCAGGCCAATAGACCTGACCGTTGTCCACCGGAGAGACTGTTTGTCCTGGACAGATGGACCAGTAGAGTTATTTCCGAGGTTCATTCTTCGGTGTTGGCGGGTCATCCTGGGATTTTTGGTACCAGGGATTTGGTGGCGAGGTCCTTTTGGTGGCCTTCCTTGTCGCGGGATGTGCCTTCCTTTGTGCAGTCCTGTGGGATTTGTGCTCGGGCCAAGCCTTGCTGTTCTCGTGCCAGTGGATTGCTTTTGCCTTTGCCTGTCCCGAAGAGGCATTGGACGCATATTTCCATGGATTTTATTTCGGATCTTCCTGTCTCTCAGAGGATGTCTGTCATCTGGGTGGTTTGTGATCGTTTTTCTAAAATGGTCCATTTGGTGCCCTTGCCTAAGCTGCCGTCCTCCTCCGATTTGGTGCCACTGTTTTTTCAGAATGTGGTTCATTTGCATGGTATTCCGGAGAACATTGTGTCTGACAGAGGATCCCAGTTTGTGTCCAGATTTTGGCGGTCCTTTTGTGCTAAGATGGGCATTGAATTGTCTTTTTCGTCGGCCTTCCATCCTCAGACGAATGGCCAAACCGAACGAACTAATCAGACCTTGGAAACTTATTTGAGATGTTTTGTTTCTGCTGATCAGGATGATTGGGTGACTTTTTTGCCATTGTCTGAGTTCGCCCTCAATAATCGGGCTAGTTCTGCTACTTTGGTTTCAACTTTCTTTTGCAATTCTGGTTTTCATCCTCGTTTTTCCTCGGGTCAGGTTGAGCCCTCTGACTGTCCTGGGGTGGATTCTGTGGTGGATAGGTTGCAGCAGATTTGGAACCACGTGGTGGACAATTTGACGTTGTCACAAGAGAAGGCTCAGCGCTTTGCTAACCGCCGTCGCTGTGTGGGTCCCCGACTTCGTGTGGGGGATTTGGTATGGTTGTCTTCTCGTTATGTCCCGATGAAGGTTTCCTCTCCTAAGTTCAAGCCTCGGTTCATCGGTCCTTATAAGATTTTGGAAATCCTCAACCCTGTGTCATTTCGTTTGGACCTCCCAACATCGTTTGCCATTCATAATGTGTTCCATAGGTCATTGTTGCGGAGATATGTGGTGCCTGTGGTCTCTTCTGTTGATCCTCCTGCTCCGTTATTGGTCGAGGGGGAGTTGGAGTATGTGGTGGAGAAGATCTTGGATTCTCGTGTTTCGAGACGGAAGCTTCAGTACTTAGTTAAATGGAAGGGCTATGGTCAGGAGGATAATTCCTGGGTTGTCGCCTCCGATGTCCATGCGGCTGATTTGGTTCGTGCCTTTCATTCAGCTCGTCCTGGTCGGCCTGGGAGCTCTGGTGAGGGTTCGGTGACCCCTCCACAAGGGGGGGTACTGTTGTGAATTCCGTTCTCGGGTTCCCTCCTGTGGTCATGAGTGGTACTGTGTGAGTTTGTTCTTGGGCTCCCTCTGGTGGCCTTTAGCGATATGGCTGGTCTGTGGCTGGGCTCAGCTGCTTCATTTCCTGCTATGCTGTTCCTATTTAACTCACCTGGACCTTCACTTGTTGCCTGCTGTCGTTGTATTCAGTTCTGATTCTGATCTCTCCTGGATCTCCCTTGTGACCTGTCTCCTACTGAAGAAGTTAAGTCTTGTTGGTTCATTTTGCTCATTATTTCCTTGAAAACGTTTCTTAGTATATATGAGTTCAGTCCAGCTTGCTTTAATGTGATTTTTCGCTTGCTGGTTAGTTCTGGGGTGCAGAGTGCGCCCCTCACATCGTGAGTCGGTGTGGGGGTTCTTGTATTCTCTGCGTGGTTTGTTTTTGATAGTTTTTGTACTGACCACACAGATTCCTAGCATTCTTCTGTCTGTCTAGTGTTAGCGGGCCTCATTTGCTAAACCTGTTTCATTTCTACGTTTGTATTTTCCCCTTAACTCACCGTTATTATTTGTGGGGGGCTGTCTAAAACTTTGGGGTTATCTCTCTGAGGCAAGTGAGGTCTTTGCTTTCTCTCTAGGGGTAGCCAGTTCCTCAGGCTGTGAAGAGGCGTCTAGGTTTTTAGGTAACGCTCCACGGCTGCCTTTAGTGTGTGTGGATAGGATCAGGATAGCGGTCAGTATAGCTTCCACATCCCCAGAACTTGTCCTAATATTCTGGTTTACAGGTCAGGTCAGTTTTGTGATCCTACCACCGGATCATAACAATCAGGTCACTGTTACTACCGACCATAAGAATCTGCTGTATTTGGAGTCTGCCAAGCGTCTGTCTCCCAGGCAGGCTCGCTGGGCATTGTTTTTCACGCGGTTCAACTTTGTTGTCACTTACAGACCAGGGTCTAAAAATACTAAGGTGAATGCTCTGTCCAGGTGTTTTCCGGGGGGAGAACCTCGGGAAGACCCAGTTCCCATTCTCCAAAAGGGTGTTGTGGTTTCAGCCCTCACTACTGAGGTTGAGGCTGAGATTGCCGAGGCTCAGGAGGAGGTACCATCTGAGCTTCCCATCAACAAATCTTTTGTACCAAACAATAAGAGATATGGCGCTACAGGTGACTAAAACCTGACCGTATCTACCGTCCAGTTAGAAATATATAAATATACAAACACAACTTCCCTGCGTGCGTGTTAAACCTGTTTCTGGCTGCGTCAATCTAGCCTCCGTATACTAGTGCAGTATTAAACAATAGTCGGTATTAATGGCATGAACTCACCTACTGTGTGTGAGTCCCTGAACAGCTCAGCTGCCTGCTGGAAATTCAGATGTCCGGTTTACACGCATAAATGTGCGTTCAGATTTGTGGTAGTTCCTATCCACATGAGAGGTGGGTGTGTGGATATCAGTGTTAGCCAAAGTGGATGGCAACGGGTGCTGGCGGCGAAGGTAGCAAGCTACGTGTATGTATCAGAGACGTCCCGGCCGGTGGCGTCCCTGGATACACGTGAAGGAAAGGCTGACACTGCAGAGCAGTGAGTGACGTCACTAGCCTATGGAGGCTTGTTTGAGCCAATTCTAACCTACGCGTTTCAAAGTGTCACGCACTTCTTCATCAGGGTTACCGCTCGTTGTCTTCTACCGCATATATAGGCACCGTGCTTACACCCCGCTGTGTGTTACCACTCCCATGAGATTAAATGCCTTTAACTATTAGCTATCATCCATGTAGATATATCGATCATAGGTTACCCCACAGTATGTGAACACCCAATGGATCGCTATGTTCCGGTATTCACAGGCAATTGTTTGCTAGAATATTAATTTAACCTATTCTTGTGTGGATATAATATCACCCCCGTTATTTCTATGTGTGGAAAATAATTTTAAAAGAATATGTCTTTACCAAAATTAAAACTAAACTTTTATTAAGACCATATAAAACCATATGTAAACATACACAATAGAACCCGACAGTTTTAATATTATTAAAAACTAATATAGATATATGCTTATAGCATTACAGTGCCTTACGTCTTAGGCTAATATATAAAATTTAAAATTTTTTCTTATAAAAACATTTATTAATTACTAGCTCACCAGAGGGGAAGCTATAAAGTTATACCCGTACCGTAAGCTAGTTCTTATCAACGAAGTACGGGCTATAAGTGTGTGATAATTAACCCTACATGGCCAGTATATTTAGGGATACAAAAAAATGAGGGGCATTCCCACTACGTGCCGATTTTTTTGTATCCCGAAATATACTGGCCATGTAGGGTTAATTATCACACACTTATAGCCCACCTAATTTTATTTATATATAGCCGTACTTCGTTGATAAGAACTAGCTTACGGTACGGGTATAACTTTATAGCTTCCCCTCTGGTGAGCTAGTAATTAATAAATGTTTTTATAAGAAAAAATTTTAAATTTTATGTATTAGCCTAAGACGTAAGGCACTGTAATGCTATAAGCATATATCTATATTAGTTTTTAATAATATTAAAACTGTCGGTTTCTATTGTGTATGATTACATATGGTTTTATATGGTCTTAATAAAAGTTTAGTTTTAATTTTGGTAAAGACATATTCTTTTAAAATTATTTTCCACACATAGAAATAACGGGGGTGATATTATATCCACACAAGGATAGGTTAAATTAATATTCTAGCAAACAATTGCCTGTGAATACCGGAACATAGCGATCCATTGGGTGTTCACATACTGTGGGGTAACCTATGATCGATATATCTACATGGATGATAGCTAATAGTTAAAGGCATTTAATCTCATGGGAGTGGTAACACACAGCGGGGTGTAAGCACGGTGCCTATATATGCGGTAGAAGACAACGAGCGGTAACCCTGATGAAGAAGTGCGTGACACTTTGAAACGCGTAGGTTAGAATTGGCTCAAACAAGCCTCCATAGGCTAGTGACGTCACTCACTGCTCTGCAGTGTCAGCCTTTCCTTCACGTGTATCCAGGGACGCCACTGGCCGGGACGTCTCTGATACATACACATAGCTTGCTACCTTCGCCGCCAGCACCCGTTGCCATCCACTTTGGCTAACGCTGATATCCACACACCCACCTCTCATGTGGATAGGAACTACCACAAATCTGAACGCACATTTATGCGTGTAAACCGGACATCTGAATTTCCAGCAGGCAGCTGAGCTGTTCAGGGACTCACACACAGTAGGTGAGTTCATGCCATTAATACCGACTATTGTTTAATACTGCACTAGTATACGGAGGCTAGATTGACGCAGCCAGAAACAGGTTTAACACGCACACAGGGAAGTTGTGTTTGTATATTTATATATTTCTAACTGGACGGTAGATACGGTCAGGTTTTAGTCACCTGTAGCGCCATATCTCTTATTGTTTGATATTGTTTTTTCTATGAGCGGATGGGGCACATAATCCGTTTGTGATATTGGCTGCACTTGTGAAGCTTATAATAGCAGTTATAGCGCCAGTGTATATATATTTTTAACAAATCTTTTGTACCGCTTCATCTCCGCCTAAAGGTGTTGGCAGAGCATCATGATACTGTCCTGGCTGGCCACCCAGGGGTTAGAGGTACTTTGGAGTTGGTGTCACATCGGTTTTGGTGGCCCAAAATCCGACAGGACGTGGTCTCATATGTGTCAGCTTGCACCACGTGCGCTAGGGCGAAGACGCCCCGCTCCCGTCCTGTTGGCACACTACTTCCTCTGGAGGTACCTAGTAAGCCATGGACGGAAATCTCCATGGATTTCATCACGGATTTGCCTCCCTCAGTTGGGAACACGGTCATTTTGGTGATTGTGGATCGGTTTTCAAAAATGTTGCACTTTGTGTCTTTGCCTTCTTTACCTAACGCTAAGACTCTTGCCCAGGTGTTTGTGCAGGAGGTGGTCAGGCTTCATGGAGTTCTGTCTGACATCGTGTCAGATAGGGGTACTCAGTTTGTAGCAAAATTTTAGAAAGCATTTTGCTCACGGCTGGGGATCAAGTTGTGTCATTCATCTGCGTTTCATCCCCAGTCAAATGGTCAGACCGAGCGTATGAACCAAAATTTGGAGCAGTACTTGCGCTGCTTTGTCTCTGATAACCAGGAGGAGTGGTCTACCTTTCTTCCTTTGGCTGAGTTTGCCATCAATAATCACCGCCAGGAGTCGTCTGGGGAGTCTCCGTTTTTTTGTGTTTACGGGCTACATCCTCAGTTTTGTACATTGAGTCAGAGAGGCTCTTCTGGCATTCCGGAGGAAGACCAGTTCGGAACACAATTGACATCAGTCTGGAGGAGAGTGAAACAGCGCCTGTTGAGTGTGGGTGCTAGGTACAAACGTGTGGCTGACAGTAGGCGTGTGCCAGGTCCGGACCTGAGTGTGGATGACTGGGTGTGGTTATCCACAAAAAACATAAGACTCAAGATACCATCCCTTATATTGGGTCCACGGTTTATTGGTCCATTTAGGGTCACCGCCGTCATTAACCCAGTAGCGTACCGACTGGAGCTCCCTCCGGTGTATAAAATACACAATGTGTTTCACAGGTCTCTTCTTAAGAAGGTGGTGGGTTCTGTGGACGCGGCGCCTCTGCCACCTCCAGTCTTGGTGGATGGTAACCTAGAATTTAAAGTCTCTAGGGTGGTTGACTCTCGTGTGGTGCGCCGCACTTTACAATATTTGGTACACTGGCGTGGTTATGGGCCTGAGGAGAGGTCCTGGGTACCAGCCTCGGACATTCATGCGGATTGGCTGGTCAGGTGTTTTCATCGTCGCCATCCGGACAAGCCGGGTCCTATAAGCCGTGAGGGCCCTGGGGTCCCTCATAGAAGGTGGGGTACTGTCATGTCGGACACTGTTCAGACCAGGTCATCTGACAGACAGCGGTAATTCCACATTTGACCACTGTTTGCTCATTGGCGTCGGCTAGTTTTCGTCTGGCTGCTCCGGGGTTAATTTATCTGATCCTCCGATTGGAAGCTGGGCCATGCCCATTTCCTTTAAATGGTTCTCCTGATCTTTGGGCGTCGCCGATTATAGCTTCTGTCTTTTCCGTAGTTATCTCGGTCCGGAGTGGAGAGCTGGTTGTTGGAGAATCATTGCTGGTGGTGTATTTTCCTTTGTCTTATTTACTCCTTCCTATATTTGTATTTATTTTGCCCTGCACCATTATAGTGTATTCCTGATTGACTGCAGCGTGGTGTATATTTTCCTTTATCCTTGTTTGTTATAACTGTGGGTATTGGTCTATTGCATTCACTGGGTGGTGGGCGGTGGTGTTCAGTCTAGGGCTGAATCAAGAGTCAGGGTGAGGGTGGAGGCCTGAACATGCACACCTTCAGTGTAATCTTCAAGTAGAGGGTCAGACAGGGTTTCCCTAGTCTGAGGGAAATTGCAGGGGCCCGGGTTATTAACTCTCGCCCTCCTTGTATCCCCGCAACAGAAACTTGTTATATATTTTACCAACCTCTTACTTTAAAATGTTATCTCCCAATAAGATACAGGTAAAAGTGACCTAATATGTAAATAGGTAGATATATAAATATACAATATACATTTGTTATAAGCTTTATATAATTATTATTACTAATATTATATTAATCAGAACCAACTGCCACTTTTTTAAAAGTAACTGCTAAAAGGAAATGGACAAAAAATACCTTTTCAGGCAATAAAAATACCTGCCCTTTCCCCACCCTCAATAAAACCAAGCAAGCAATAAGTCAATGTTATGCAAAGACAGAGCAGCTGTAATCTTCTGCAGCCTCCAGAATATGGCCGCAGTCAGTGGTGACGTCACCGCCAGAGGAGGAGAAGCCGGGGAACCAATGCAAACAGCGGTCCGTGACAGGATATTCCCGGGCGATGTGTGCAATGAAAACAGAAGCAAAATATAACCCAGACCCCCTGGTTCACAAGGGGCAACCTGAAGGAAGTTTTCTGAAGTGGATCCGAAGCAATTTGAGCACTTACAAGAATATCGCAGGCAACGATGATGTCACTGAAGCGGAGGAAGATGGCGCCTGGAGCGGTCCGAGGGAGAAGCTTCACCCCCGGAGTGCCAGGTGCAAATACAGTTAAAAGGGGGTGAAACCCCCCGGTAGGGTAGGGGCTCACCCAAGGAAGGTGATCCGTTGTAGTTTGTGACACCGCCTGATTAACGGTGACGTCACTGAGATGGAGGAAGATGGCGCCTGGAGCGGTCCCTGACAGAATCTTCACCCCCTGTGTGCCAGGTCCAAACGTAGTCAAAAGGGGACGAAAAACCCCATTGGGTAAGGGGCACACCTAAGGAAGATCGAGGGAGGTGTTTCTTGGTAGTCTGTCACACCGATTAGCGGTGACGTCACTGAAAGAAAAAATGCTGGACCACCAGCACTTATGACAAGCCGTGACAGGGCCCTCAAAGATGATGTGCCTGGTACAAATTCAATCAAAAAAGGGTAAACCCCCCCCCAGATGGCCAGGGGCTGCCCCCCCAAAAAAAACACCTCTAGTGGTGTTATTAATAGAAATTAACACATTGTCTTCAGCAGAGCAATAGAGGTTACTGAGGTAACCATAGCAACCTCACAGACATCCAGAAAAAAACACTAAAAGCAAGAATTGTTTTAAAAATGTCATAAATCCACACAAATGTATATAAAAAATAAAAAACACAATGTTTAAAAAGAAAAATTGTAGTCCTGTAGTTTATTTTACCTCAGAAAAGTAGTCACTCACAGGGACAAGCCGTTTGATGATGCCATTTTAAGTCTGTCATCTTCAAAACAGGATAAACAATCCTAGGATTATCCGATTAAGGCGAAAAATGTCTCAAAATGTGCACAATAAATTTCTGAATAAAAGTAAATATGAATGGAAGTAAAATTTTTTAAAAAAGATCGCGTTATATGTTGCGTTAGAGGGTTACCTCAGGAGCTCACACGTTTTGTGACCTAAATCAACTGCGCCTAAGCCATGCCCCCCGAAGTCTAAACTTTGTGATTCCTCTGATAAGGTCTCTTGAGCTTGAGATGCTTTTTGCAAATGCTTTCATGTTTAAATTGTAAATTACTTGAAAAATGCATCCGTGCAGGCCAGTAGATGGTTACCTAATGGATTTCCAATAAAGCTTTTTGATAATTTTTCACGAGATGCTGGCAAAGCTGTTTGTGTGCTAGTAACCAATATACACTGGTGCCCAGCTAGGTTAGTTTGATACTACCTACATTATAAGTGCCTTGAATGAGTTGGGACCAGGAACTGTTGCTTCACTCTAGAACCACTTATTTTATCAAATGTTAGGCTACATGGTGTGTGAATTTTTGAGTTGCTGAAATTATTCAAATAAAAAATTAATAGTCATTAGGCATTAAGGGTCGACCCAGCAGCAAAAAGCTACTGCCCATCAGTAAAATTTTATCAATCAGTGGTTGATCAATAGCCTGTATACGTGGGCTACCATTGTTCTTAACAGTGGTACTCAGCTAATAAGTCCAGAAAATGGAAATTAAAATAGCTATTGTGAAAAAGGTGTAGTGGCACTCACCATCTGGAGTAAAATTTGAGCTTTTATTGAATTTCTTTAAAACATACAGGAAAGCTTGCAGAGTGCAGAAAGACTAAAAAATGCTTCTGCTCTCTCACATCCTAAGAATGTATGTGATACAATTGAAGCTGAAGAGAGTGAAATATTGCTGACTGGCTACAGGGATTGCAGGATATAACAATATCATACGATCCCCGGGAGAGCCAGTGCTGACACCGCTGGCAAAGCGCTAGCAGCGGAGGTGAGCATAAGTGATATTATTTTACTGAGTTTAACGACTCGTTAAAGGGTTGATTGTGACTTGTAAGATCGCTACTTCCAATAGGTGGCACTATAGAGTTTAAGTCCTCTTTTTCTCAGAAGAGGCAATTTGCATATTTAATTTCCCAGGGGAGCATTGCGCGGCGAATAAGCCTCCTTACCTTGACAAGCCAGCTGGTATGTCACTCTCCATAAGGAGAAATGTTACCCGTTAGACCCAAGTTCAGAGCCTCTCACCTAGCAAAATCAGTTCTCATGCTTCGCACTGTCGAGGGCCAACAGCCCAAAACACCGTGTCTGCGAATTGAGATACTGATTTGGCTTTTATCCTAAGTCATATTGCACGACTCGTTAAAGGGTTGATTGTGACTTGTAGGATCGCTACTTCCAACAGATGGCGCTATAGAGTTTAAGTCCTCTTTTTCTCAGAAGAGGCAATTTGCATATTTTACTGAGAAAATCACACAGATTGAGAAGGAGTTATAGTGGACAACCCATTTGGGAATACTCATGCATGATAATCATTCAGTGTAAATGCACCTTAGACATTTCACTGGGAAGCATTATGGCGAAGAGTATATTCCCTAATACAGGATAAGAAATATAGTCCTCATTACTACACAACTATAGGTCTATTCTGGGATTGTTAACCCTATAATTTTCTAAGCAGAGTGGTGGAAAACATTTAGTAATTGTCAGATGCTTAATTTCTTGTGCCCCTGTGATCTTCTCTTTTGACAGCCAACGCCATTAATGTATTCTCTCTGGCTATGGCAGAAAAGTTGGGTGACACATGTTCTGGGCATTGGGTGTTCAGTCATTCTGGAATTTTGATCTTCTGCTCAACGAAAAGTTCAGAATGACTAATCAAGGGTCCTTGTCAGCAAAGCAATAAGGGACTAGTTTTGAAGCCATCTACGAGCCATACTTGAAGTTATTTTTGATGTAGCTTTATTTTAATTATTGTTTCCATATATACTGCTTAATCTCGTATTATTACAGTTATTAGAGATGAGTGGATCATGCAAAATTCAAATTGTAATTTTTTCCCTGGAAATTTGATTTGTGGAGAAGTTATTATCTGCAAATGTAATGTCCCTTATTATGCTCTGGGGTCTCCCGAGCACAATAACTGTAACATGCAGACATGGGGGAGGCCAACATTGCAGAGCATGACATCCTAATGCTGTTGACCTCCTGTGCATAATCAGAATACACCAGGGCACCATGACATGCATAAGTCCTATGCAGTGCTAGAGGACTGTAGATTTCAAGTTGAATGGGGGGAATTTGGAAGAAGTTGCGAGGTCTAGATGAGTGGTGATGATAAGTGGAGGGGCCAGAGAGTTGAGCAGTGAAGTGAGTTGAAGGATTTTTTATTTTTTAAACCATTTGATGGCACATTATGGTTAAAAAAATGAGGACAATTAATTGGCTGTCATTTTGCTGAACCCATAAGGCAAAAAAATTGCATTTTAGCAAATGTAGATTATTGTGAAGTTTGAGTAGAATTCAATTCCACTTGAATTTATTTGCTCATTTCTAATAGTTATCTCTGATTTTTTACCTGATTTGTGATATTATTCTTTTGGAGTAACCCCATTACTCTTGCCATTCTTTTGACCTTGGACTTTTTTTTACCCTTTGACAGCTTTAGATTTCTTGTTCTTACTTGGCTTCACCGTGACTTTGCTTTCATTTTTTGATCTGGCCACAGTGTTGTTATTTCCTGGTTCTTCTGACCCCAACTTCATTTAGTACTCTTGTTAAGTGGTTCCACTAGTTAACAAGTACTCTGCAGATGTAGCTTGGAGTCTTCTTGTAAAAGGTTAACAGTCTGAGAACTTAGAGGCTTCCTATTCTCTGCCTTTACCAAGTCTGACTGTGGCATCAACTATTTTGAGTTGGTTTTAGCCATGATAGAAAAACATTGTGTGGAATGTGGTACTGGAAGACCATGTTTCCTTCTATCAACAACACAGCTATCTTTATACATAAAGCTTTCAAGCTGGACACCATTCTGTAAGTAAAAACAGATTAGGAAGAAAAAATCCAGCAATGGGAGAATATCCATAAAAATTGGAAGTTTATTGAAAAATCCATAAATCCATAAAAACCTCTAAGTTACTGAACAGTCAATGCCTCCCTCATTCAACATTGTTAACTAGAAAGTGGAGTAGATATTCCCCATCAATTTACAATGACAATTAAAACATGCCCATTTTAATTTTGAGCTTCGCCCGCCACCACCACCATGTCCACTGTCATGTCATTATGCAGCCCACACTTCACATTTTTAGAGTGCAAGGAGGTGCCGTGAAACCTGAGTTTGGGAAGGGCCCTCAGGTGGCCCTGTATCCTACATTTGGTAGGTCCCTCCCTCATTCAACGTTGTTAGCTAGAAAGTGTATACAATATATGTTTTCCATCAATTTACAATACCAGCTAAAAGAAGCTCATTTTAATTTGGGGCTTCAGCCACCACCACAACCATGTCCATCGCCATGTTATTCTGTGGCCCTCGCTTCACATTTTCAAAGTGCCAGCAGGTGCCGTGAAACCTGAGTTTGGGATGGAACCTCAGGTGGCCCTGTATCATACATTTGGGAGGTGCCTCCCTCATTCAACATTGTTAGCTAAAAAGTGTAATATATATTCTCTATCAATTTACAATGCCAGCTAAAACATTCCAATTTTAAATTTGACTTCGCCCACCACCACCATGTCCACCGCTATGTCATTATGTGGCTTTCGCTTCACATTATCAGAGGGCCAACAGTTGCCATGAAACCTGAGTTTTGTAAGTCCCACAGTTCATTTTGGCCACCAGATCCCAATGGATCCACTGTCATAGCAGATGAAGCCGCTGTAAGGTGAATATAATACAGGAGTTGGGGGAGCTGTATGATTAATGTCAGTAAATTGGATACTACCAGACACCAAAAGCATTAGAATTAAATTCTGAATACAGTGAATGCAAGCAAGGGCCAGTATTGTTCTCAGTCTGTCAGGCCTGAAACCTATGCCAGGAACATGTTCAAGCCTCATTTTACTTTAAAGCAGCCTCCTCAAGAGAAAGAGACAGGAGTGCCATTGACCAATCTGCACAAGCCTACGTACTTCTTCTGGAAACTACCCAACCATGCAGAATGTATATTTTGCATGGCTTTGAGCAACAATGGAGAAATTACAGGACATGTCCCAGAGAGTGTCAAGGTTTGTGGAGTGTATTACTCAGGTGACAGGCAGTGCTGCAGAGCTCAGGTAAAGGTCTTAGCATGATAATGACCATGTTCCAATATGTGTAAGACTGCAGTCTTAATAGGTCTGTGGAGCATATTAATCCAGTCTCTTAGACCTTCTTAAAATGTCTAGAAACTGGCCAAAACCCACCACCATCTTTGTAAGGACCCAAATTTAGAAAATCTAAGGAAAGCGACAGTTTAATAAAGACACACAATTCTCATTTGGGAGTCTGGAAAAGTCAGTAGTGGCCTTTGTCCAGCACCAAACAATGTAAAGTGCTAACGAATATGTATACCCTAGCTAACTAACAATTTGCAAACAGATATATATGCTGTCAAGGGACAACTGAACGCTGTGCTGGCACAACAAACTAGACAGGATTGCTGACTGATGTGTCTGTGCAACTGCAGCTTGTAGACAGGAGGCATCAGTGCCTCCTTCCTGGACAGCAGATTGGGAACGAAACAACACAGGGAATGGTCCAGTGATTTCACCATCAGACACAAATTTTGTACCCAGATGTTCTACCCACCTACTGGGGTGCTGCGTATATGAGCAGTATATGGCATATGCTAACTGAAGTATTATGTCGAATTTCCCTTCAAAAAGGGATGTCGGTGTGAGAATTTCAAACAAGCAGCATATATATAGAGCATGTTTCATTACTCATATCATTATTCTGCGTAAGACTGAAACCTGAAGAATTGTGTAGAGCATATTATTGCATTAATGTTCCAAAATGTCCAAGTGCAGACCCAAAAATGAACATCAGGCTACCAGACACATGCTTAAAGAGACAGTGAGAAGGGCAACACTGTAAAAAAATTATAATAGTAGAATATATAGAGATTGACAGTAGAAATTCGACCATTGCACAAGGTGTAAAGTTTTCTAAAAATTACTACAAGATGTCTGTGCCATACATGCTGAAAGAGGCCGTGAAAGGGACCTCACAATGCATTTTGCAGTTATTAGAATATGTATAGATAGGGAATAGAAGTTTTCCATTGCACAATGTGGACTGTTTTAAAAAAATTACCCAAGGGGTCTGTATCAGACCAGCTGAAAGATGCCATGATGGGGACATCACAACCCATTTAGCAGTTATTACAAGAGGTAGAGGTAGGAAGTGCAAGTTTCACCATTGCACAATGTACAAAGTTTTTGAAAAATTACCCCAAGGGGTCTGTATCATACACTCTTAAAGAGGCCATGATAGGGACCTTACAATACATTTAGCAGTTATAACAAGAGGTTGAGGTAGAAGGAGCACAAGTTTCACCACTGCACAATGTGCAAAGTTTTCAAAAAGTACTAAACATTACCAAGTGGGGTATACATAGATGACCACTAAGCACTAGTTGCAGAAGCAGGAGGTGGAAAGGGAGGTGATTAACTGAACAAAATGGGTTTATATGGTAAGGGATCGATGTTAATACACATTAAAAAAAAACATTTGGGCTGCATTTACATTACGTTGCTATCATCTTTAGGGCTTACAAAGTTGGAGGAAGTCGGACCCTCCTTCAATTTGAGAAGAGTCAGTATGTCTGCATTTTCCATTGACAGCCGTGCACACCTATTCATTATGATTGCAACAACCAAACTAAAAACCCACTCAGACAACACTCTTGCGGCAGGGCATGGCAGTACCTCCAAGGTGTACAAGGAGAAGTCGGGCCAAGTGTGCATCTTGGACATCCAATAGTTAAAGGGCTAGGAAAAATCAGGAAGTACGCTGGTACGGTCACTTAAGTAGTCCTTCACCATCTTGGTCAACTTCTCTCTCCTCATGAGTTACACCCATAGAGAGCCTTGCTAATGTGACGGTTTCATGAAAATGGCCCAGTTGGTGAACATTCTCCCCCCGACTTGCACCTGGTGTACATGGCCCTCACCTGTAATACTTGTCGGTGAAAAGAGTGGGTAGCTCTGCCAGCAGTGTTGTCTGAGGGTAATCTTTTTAGCAAATCATCCACAACAGCTCTCTGGCATGCATGCACTGAAAATGGCGCGTCTGCCTCCGACATAAAAGAAGCAAATTTCACCTTGTTCCATGGGTCAAGAAAAGTGCGCAGCCAGTATTTCATGTTGGACAAAACCTGTTTCACGCAAGGGTCTTGGAAAAGATATCTGGACGTGAACTCTGACATATGTGGCAGACTATAAAAAGTCAAACGTTCAGTGTCCTCACCAGGAAGAACACTAACCATCCTCTCCTAATCATGACACATAGCCTCCTGCTCCTCCTCCTCTTCCTTTTCAGGCCATCCATGCTGGAGAGGCATGAAGCTGGAATTGGGAGTCCTCTCAATAGCGCAGAGCAAAAACTCCTGTTCCTCCTCCTCCTGTTCCTTGTTATCACCCAATGTGGCCTGAAAATATTGTGTGAGGCTAGGGTGTGTGTATCAGCCACTGTGAAATCTTGCTCCATAGCCACCTACTCGGCATTCAAAGCTTCCTCTTTGAGATTCTGCAGTGAAAGTTTTACTAGACAGAGCAGCGGGATGGTAATGCTGACAATAGCGTAATCAGCGCTCACCATCTTGATGCAGTACTCAAAGTATTTGAGGAACCTATCATATGTCAGCGATCCACACCCATTTGGCAGTTATTATGTGTTGGGGCTGAGTGTTACTCTGACTGGCATTGAAAAGCTAGAATTCAGACACTGCCCTCTGCTGCTCACTAAGCCTTGCCAACATACTGTACAAAAAGTCGAATTCCAGCATGTGGGCAGGCCACAAATCAGTTAGTGACTAAGCAAATTAAAGCATTGCTGCAGCAAAGCTACACTGGTGAAAGTCTGAGATGACTATTAGAAATGTGCCCTGACACAGCGTATCTTGGCAAGCAGGTCCGGCAAGTCAGGGCATGTTTGTAAAAAACGCTGTACAACCAAGTTTAGCATATGTAGCATCCCTGTCCACAAGAACTTGTCCACGTGTCTGTGGTTAGGTGGACCTTCCCTGTGACTGCGCTGGACAGTAGTGGCGGCTGGGAATCGAGTATCATGGGGCTGCCACTTCCAAGAGGTTGTGGAAAGATTTTGTTCTCACAAGTCTAATTGGCAACATTTCCAGGGGTAACAATATGGCACTGTGGGTGTTTAACGTTTGGCCTGTGGGTGAGTGGATATTTCTGTTTTCTGTTAATCAACTGAATGCTGCACTGGGACAATGAACTGGATGTGGTAGCTGACTGTTGTGACTGTGCTACTGCAGGTTCTGGGCTGGAGGTATCAGCACCTACTTCATGGACAGCAGATTGGGAAGGCCATAATGCAGGGTAAGGGCCATGTGCTTTTGCATGCTGGTAGTGCTCAGGTTGGCAGTGTTCTTGCCTCTTCTTAGCTTGGTTTGGCAGATGCTGCAAATTACAGTTGTTTTATCTGAAGGAATTTCCGAAAAAACTGCCATACAAGGGAACAACGCACACTTTGCCTGTTATATAACTGAGTGCGGGGCTCTGTGGAACAGTTGACCAAGTTCTTCCTCTGGTCAAATCACTACCTCTTCTTGCCTGTTATCATGCTATAAATCCATCCCTCCCTGCACTGCTGTGCTCGCTAGGTGTGCTACCATAACAGGTTGGATCAGTGGCATCATCATCGACCATGTCATCTTCCAATTCATCAATCTGATCCTCCTTCTGAGTTGCCACTTTAGGCTGACCTGATGGCAACTGTGCATCATGATTATGCTCCACCTCTTCAGACATCAATTGATCTTCCCCAACGTGTCTTTCTCCTGGCCGTGGGTGCTCAAATGTTTGGGCATCACTGCACTCCACCTGTTCGTAACCCTCTTTAATGGTGCATGTTGAGAGGTCTGACAAACTACAAGGGAACATAAACAGTTCCTCAGAATGGCCACCATCATCTATCTCCCGGGACTCTTGATGGTGGGAGGAAGGAGGACCAGGTTGAGGATTCAGAGGCCCAGTCTCTTGGCTACTGAGACTGGACTGTGTGGAAGACTTTGTGATGCTACTTGTTGACACACTAGAGCCTTTGTCTGTTATCCAACCCACATCATCCTTGCACTTGTCAGAGTTCGACAATGGTGTATTGTGCTGAACAAATTTTGACTGGAAGCTAGAATGAGATCCTGTCACCTTCTGATCTGTGACACAGCTTTGGCGGGCACCACCACATCCACACCCCTTAATGTCATCTTTCTCATATTGAATGTGTTATTCTAATGAAAAAGTATATCAAGAAACAGGAAGAAAGTGCAAATAGGGTCTTATCACAGAGATTTGATAAAATAATCTCCAAGAAAACTGCTCACCTGATGATGATTCCTGGCTTTATTTTTCACAAGTACCGCCTTGCTGACACACTGCAACAGAGGACTAATGAAAATTATTGCCACTGCTAAATTGTGACGTTTTCTTATCTCTATCCAGATTGTGCCAGTCGCACAACTGCTAGATAAAGATATGCTATTTATTTTACCAATAGAATCTTTTTGTGATTTTTTTAGATCACCTTTATGAGACACGCCAACAGCAGACTCAAGGAAATTACAGGTAAATAGTGACATTTCCGTAGCCCAACAGGTTTTGCGCCACTCGCACAACTGCTAGATTAATATTAGCTACAGTATGTGAGAAATAGACAAGAAATATTATTTAGCTTTTAAAATGGATGTTACTATAGGCTGGCACTGAAGAATATTATTCAGCTGTAAAAAAATAATTTTTTATAGGCTGCTAAGCAGAAATATTTTGTAAATAGAAAAAAGTTGGTTTTGTATATGCTGGTACTACCTAATATTTGCTTCAAAAAAGAGCTAATTTGTATATTATGGTAATGGATGAAACCTTTCTTATTTCCCCCTAATCCCACAATCTGTTCCTAATACTAAACTATACAATGCAATGGAAAATTGCAGAGATCTGCAGTGTGTACTTGCAATGCTGATAACACCCGCTCTTAAATTTTTTTTTGAATAATTAACTCTCCCTATACGCTCCCATCACTTTCCCTACGCTCACACTACTTTGTTTCCTGCTGCAAAGTGTTCAAGATGGCGCCGGCGGCCATTAAATATCTGCTATGACACTGTAAGGCCAGCCAATCGCAGTAATGTCACTCCAAAGATGGCGTCGGCATTACTGTGATTGGCAAGCCAGCCCAGCATGTTCATTGGCTGCAAATAAGCGCCAAACATGCTGGACGGGTCACTCAAATATACCGAGGCAAATACCAAATTACGCCGAGTAACGCATAGCTTGAATCGCGTACTATTTGTGTGAAGAGTGCTGCATATATTCACTCATCAGTAGGTAATACTGTTGTTTCGCAGTGCTGGGGTCCTGGGTTCAAATTTGACAAAGAACAACATCTGCAAGGAATTTATATGTTCACTAGTGTTGAGCGATACCTTCTGATATCGGAAAGTATCGGTATCGGAAAGTATCGGCTGATACCGTCAAAGTATCGGATCTAATCCGATACCGATACCCGATCCCAATGCAAGTCAATGGGACGAAAATATCAGAATTAAACTAAACCCTTTATTTCCTTGTAGGTTCATTCTACATGAAGGAAAACAACTAAGAATAATGTAGGATGTATTGGGGGAGGTGGCGGAGACATTAAAGGCACAGAGGTTTAGCCCAATCAAATAGAATAGCAGGATTTTTATATTTTTTTATGACGTTCGGCGTTAGAAAGATTTTGACTATGTTAATTTTTTATTTATTTTGTCAGATATTGATGTTTCACTACTTCCACGCCCTTCACCTTCTTTTTTACTTCTCCCACACTTTCTTCTTCATTATCCTCATCATCAGCTTCTTTGACATCAACTTCTTCACCTTATTCTTCTTCTTCATCTTCTACCTATTTTTTTTTTGTTACATTGTTCATATTCTTTTTATTTAACTATTATCTTCTTCATATTCAACTTCTTCATCATATTCTTATTTGTGACAGGCATTCCCGTAGTTGTTATCTATAAAAGTTTGAAGATTACACCTTCCGTTCTGCCTGTCACAAAAGAGTTACATTTGTCCGCATTCAGTTTGGCCTGCAGCATCAGGCTTTATCCAGGGGCACCACGAGGAGGAACGGACTCACCCCCATACACTGCTTAGTCTTCTTCTGCTTATAATTTAGATAATATCTGTTGCTCTGATATTTAGTCTTATGCTTAATGTTCTTCTGCTTCTCGGTCTTCCGGGTTGTCGTCTTTAGGGTCTTGAACTTGGAAATGTAGCAGAAGGTACAAGAAGGCTGAGAAAATGCCGAGAACCAGCAGACGGTACTGGAACCCGGATGGGTAGCCGAAGGTCCAAGAGCCAATGGAACTACCGAGGACCAGCTGACGTTACTGGAACCCGGTTACTAAGCAGGAGGTACCCGTGCCTGAAAGCACTACCAAGGACCACCTTACGTTGGTGGAACTCGGATACCCAGAGGGAGGCACCTAAGCCAAAGGCTCTGCCCGGAACCAGCTGACGGTACTGGAACCAGGATGGGGAGCAGAAGGTACAAGAGCAAAAGACACTGCTGAGAACCAGCAGACGGCACTGGAACCCAGATGGGAAGCCGAAGGTCCAAGAGCCAATGGAACTACCGAGGACCAGCTGACGTTACTGGAACCCGGTTATTAAGCAGGAGGTACCCGTGCCTGAAAGCACTACCAAGGACCACCTGACGTTGGTGGAACTCGGATACCCAGAGGGAGGCACCTAAGCCAAAGGCTCTGCCCGGAACCAGCTGACGGTACTGGAACCAGGATGGGGACCTATTCAAGCTTGTCTTTCTAGAGCCCCAACTAGCGGTGTTGGAGCAAAGGGTCAGCAGGGGGAGCAGAGTGTAGGCCGAAGCCTGCACTGGAGGCATTTGTAGGTCTGTTGTGTCTGCGTGGCTGTTGCAGGACACGTTGCCAGCTACACAGCAGGGGAACAGCTGGCGGTGCTGAACCCCACTGACACATTGGCTGGTGTTTTTCTCTGTGCAGCTAGCACATCTGGGCCCCAACTGGCGGTGTTAGAGCCCAGGGTCAGCAGGAGGAGCAGAGGGAGCTGTTGTGAACTATACTTCTTGGCTCCCTCTTGTGGTCACTAGTGGTTTGGCACTTGGATTGTCCTTTCCCAGGTTGGTACTCACCTGCTTCGTTAGGTCTGGGGTGTTGCTATTTAAACTTCCTGGATTCTCAGTCCAGTGCCTGGCATCGTTGTAATCAGTTCATTTCTGTTTGCTCCTGTCTTCAGGTCCTGGTTCCTTGCAAGATAAGCTAAGTCCTGCTTTCTTATTTTTGATCGTTTGCATTGTTTATATTTTTGTCCAGCTTGTACAAAATGTGATTCCTGATATCGCTGGAAGCTCTAGGGGGCTGATATTCTCCCCCCACACCGTTAGTCGGTTTGGGGGTTCTTGGATATTCAGCGTGGATATTTTGCAGGGTTTTTTGCTGACCATATAAGTCATCTTACTATATTCTGCTATTAGTCAGTGGGCCTCTCTTTGCTAAAGTCAAGTTCATTCTTACGTTTGTCTTTTCTTCTTACCTCATCGTTATTATTTGTTGGGGGCTTGTATTACTTTGGGGTCTTTAAGTTCCCCGGCTACCTTTTCTCTGGAGGCAAGAGAGGTCTTATCTTCCCTGATAGGGTTAGTTAGTTCTCCGGCTGGCGCGAGATGTCTAGGATCAACGTAGGCACGTTCCCCGGCTACTGTTAGTGTTTGCGCTAGGATCAGGTATATGGTCGGCCTAGTTACCACTTCCCTATGAGCTGGTATTTATGTTTGCAGACTTGCTTTAATTTCTGAGATCCCCTGCCATTGGGATTCATAACAGGGAGCAGAGTGTAGGCCGAAGCCTAATTGAACCAATTTCAAAGGTAACCTTTAACCCCCCCTCAGGTGTTACAAACTAGAAGAGCCACAGCTTATGCAGCAGTAGTGCTGCACAAGTCAAAGGTTGCTCTTTTAATTTTTCTCCTTGCACACGCTGAATGAAACATGTATAACATTTAGCCCTTTATACAGTCAAACTGTTTTGGAGGCGAGAGTTCCCTTCGTAATGAGACGCAGCACAGATGTCAAGAATCCCACCTTGGTGCTGGGCGCAGCCTCCTGAGCGTTGTTATTTGCTGTACAGGAGTCTGCGCTGTCGTTGTATCCCTTGGCCTTGCGCTGTTAGCGCTGCCCATCTTCTGACATCATTTAATGTCGGCCGTTGCGGTTTGCGATGACCATGAATTTCCAGCCTCGCAGTGTCTTTACATAGTTAAAACACTGCAGGGCTGGGATTCATGGCCTGGCGCAGTACGTATGTTCGCCTCTCACACTCGGGTCCTTACACCCGCTTCAGACTGTGCGGCGTCAGCTGATCCCTTATCGCATGCCAAGGCCATGATGCCGCACAGTCTGAAGAAGGAGATGAGGGACAGGCGAACATATGCACTGCTCATGCCCATCAATCACACCCTTGCAGTCCAAATAAATAAGACACCGAGGGGCGTTGTGTGGGTCAGGGCAGCCGCAGAGGCGCAGGCAGCCAAACAATGATGCCAGAAGACGGGCAGCGCTACCAAGGGGGTTGCAGCGTGTCATTACAAAGGAAAGTCACACCTCCAGGACGGTTAAATGGTCACAGAGGACACATTTTAGACGTGTTCAGTTCCACATGTGCGAGGAGAATAAGTTTATGAGCCACCTTGCACACATGCAGCATTACTGCTGTACAAGGTGGCTGGAAAACATACAAACGCCTGGGGGGACAGGTTCCCTTCAATTTCAGTTCTTGTGTCTGCGTGGCTGTTGCAGGACACGTTGCCGGCTACACAGCAGGGGAACAGCTGGCGGTGCTGAACCCCACTGACACATTGGCTGGTGTTTTTCTCTGTGCAGCTAGCACATCTGGGCCCCAACTGGCGGTGTTGGAGCCCAGGGTCAGCAGGAGGAGCAGGGGGAGCGGAGTGTAGGCTGAAGCCTGCACTGGAGCAAGTTGAAAGGGAACCTTTAACCCCCCCCAGGCGTTTGTAGCTGAAAGAGCCATCGTGTACAGCAGTAATGCTGGAAAAGGTAAACTTAGCTCTTTTAATTATGGTCCTTGCACATGCTGAACCTAACACTTATGAAATGTATCCCCTCACACCGTTAAACCGTCCGGTAGGTGGAACTTTCCTTTGTCATGTGACGCAGCACAGCCGTCATTCTTACCCCCTTGGCGCCGTGCGCCGCCTCCTCAGCGTTGTTTGAATCTGTCCCGGAGCCTGAGCTGTTAGGTTAGCCCTTGGCCATGCACACATTTTGCGCTGCCCGTCTTCTGACATCATTTGGTGTCAGGCTGGCTGTGCCTGTGCGGCCGCGCTGGCCGAGATCCCGCCTCGCAGTGTCATCTAATGTAATCCCACTGCGGGCCTGGGATCCGTGGCCATGCGCAGTGCATATCCTCGCCTCTCACTCCCCTCCCTATGGCTTCTTCAGACTGTGCGGCGTCACGGCCGTGGCATGCTATTAGGGATCAGCTGACACCGCACAGTCTGAAGAAGCCGTAGGGAGATGAGTGAGAGGTGGAGGTTCAGATATGCACTGCGCATGTCCATGGATCTCAGACCCTCAGTGGGATTAAATCAGAAGACACTGCGAGGCGGGATCTTGGCCAGCGCGGCCGCACAGGCGCAGCCAGCCTGACACCAAATGATGTCAGAAGACGGGCAGCGCAAAATGTGTGCATGGCCAAGGGCTAACCTAACAGCGCAGGCTCCGGGACAGATTCAAACAACGCTGAGGAGGCGGCGCACGGCGCCAAGGGGGTAAGAATGACGGCTGTGCTGCGTCACATGACAAAGGAAAGTTCCACCTACCGGACGGTTTAACGGTGTGAGGGGACACATTTCATAAGTGTTAGGTTCAGCATGTGCAAGGAGCACCACAAAAAGAGGCACTTTTTCCATTTGCATCATTACTGCTGCACAAGGTAACTCTTTCAGTAACAAACGCCTTGGGGGGGGGACAGGTTCCCTTAAATTTAAGTTGTTGTGCCTGCGTGGCGGTCGCATGACACGTTGCCGTATACACAGCAGGGGAACAGCTGGCGGTGCTGAACCCCACTAACACATTGGCGAGGTGTTTGGCTCTGTGCCTACAGCACTTCTGGACAGCAACTAGCGGTGTTGGAGCCCAGGGACAGGAGGAGGAGGAGGTGGAGGAGATAGGAGGGATTGCCACACACACAGCTGGGGAACAGCTGACGTTACTGAACCCCAATAACAGAGGAGCGACTGTTGGGACTGTGCGGACAGCACTTCTGGACAACAACTAGCGGTGTTGGAGCCCAGGGACAGGAGGAGGAGGAGGTGGAGGAGATAGGAGGGATTGCCACACACACAGCTGGGGAACAGCTGACGTTACTGAACCCCAATAACAGAGGAGCGACTGTTGGGACTGTGCGGACAGCACTTCTGGACAACAACTAGCGGTGTTGGAGCCCAGGGACAGGAGGATTAGGAGGTGGAGGAGATAGGAGGGATTGCCACACACACAGCTGGGGAACAGCTGACGTTACTGAACCCTAATAACAGAGGAGCGACTGTTGGGACTGTGCGGACAGCACTTCTGGACAACAACTAGTGGTGTTGGAGCCCAGGGACAGGAGGAGGAGGAGGTGGAGGAGATAGGAGGGATTGCCACACACACAGCTGGGGAACAGCTGACGTTACTGAACCCCAATAACAGAGTAGCGACTGTTGGGACTGTGCGGACAGCACTTCTGGACAACAACTAGCGGTGTTGGAGCCCAGGGACAGGAGGAGGAGGAGGTGGAGGAGATAGGAGGGATTGCCACACACACAGCTGGGGAACAGCTGACGTTACTGAACCCCAATAACAGAGGAGCGACTGTTGGGACTGTGCGGACAGCACTTCTGGACAACAACTAGCGGTGTTGGAGCCCAGGGACAGGAGGAGGAGGAGGTGGAGGAGATAGGAGGGATTGCCACACACACAGCAGGGGAGCAGCAGGCTTTACTGAACCCCACTAACACATTGGCGAGGTGTTTGGCTCTGTGCGGACAGCACTTCTGGACAGCAACTAGCGGTGTTGGAGCCCAGGGACAGGAGGAGGAGGAGGTGGAGGAGATAGGAGGGATTGCCACACACACAGCTGGGGAACAGCTGACGTTACTGAACCCCAATAAGAGAGGAGCGACTGTTGGGACTGTGCGGACAGCACTTCTGGACAACAACTAGCGGTGTTGGAGCCCAGGGACAGGAGGATTAGGAGGTGGAGGAGATAGGAGGGATTGCCACACACACAGCTGGGGAACAGCTGACATTACTGAACCCCAATAACAGAGGAGCAACTGTTGACTGTGCGTACAGCATTACCAGGCAACAACTAGCGGTGTTGGAGCCCAGGGACAGCAGGAGAAGCAGAGGAACACAATGTAGGCCGAAGCCTGATTGGAGAAAGTCGAAAGGGAACCTTTAACCCCCCCCCAAGGCGTTTGTAGTTGAAAGAGCCAGCTTGTGCAGCACAAAAGATGCAAAAGGAAAAGGTGGCTCTTTTCATTATGCTCCTTGCAAACACAGAACTAAACACTTATAAAATGTGTCCCCTGAAACCGTGAGACTGTCCGGGAGGTGGGACTTTCCTTCGTAATATGACGCAGCACAGCTGTCATTCCTACCCCCTTGGCGCCGTGCCCCGGCTCCTCAGCGTTGTTTGATTCCGTCCCGGAGCCTGCAATGTTATGTTATCCCTTGGCCAGGCACACTTAGCGCTGCACATCTTCTGACATCATTTGGTGTCAGGCTGGCTGCGCCTGTGCGGCCGCGCTGGCCGAGAGCCCACCTCGCAGTTTCGTCTAATGTAATCCCACCGTGGGCCTGGGATCCGTGGCCATGCGCAGTGCATATCCTCGCCTCTCACTCCCCTCCCTACGGCTTCTTCAGACTGTGCGGCGTCACGGCCGTGGCATGCTATTAGGGATCAGCTGACGGCGCACAGTCTGAAGAAGGCGTAGGGAGATGAGTGAGAGGCGGAGGTTCAGATATGCACTGCGCATGTCCATGGATCTCAGGCCCCCAGTGGGATTAAATCAGAAGACAATGCGAGGCGGGCTCTCGGCCAGCGCGGCCGCACAGGCGCAGCCAGCCTGACACCAAATGATGTCAGAAGATGGGCAGCGCTAAGTGTGCCTGGCCAAGGGAAAACATAACAGCGCAGGCTCCGTGACGGAATCAAACAACGCTGAGGAGCCGGGGCACGGTGCCAAGGGGGTAGGAATGACAGCTGTGCTGCGTCATATTACGAAGGAAAGTCCCACCTCCGGGACGGTTTTACGGTATCAGTGGACACATTTTATAAGTGTTAAGTTCTGCGTGTGCAAGGAGCTAAACAAAAATAGCTACCTTTTCCTTGTGCAGCATTACTGCTACACAAGGTGGCTCTTTCAGTAACAAACGCCTTGGGGGGGGGGACAGGTTCCCTTACATTTCAGTTGTTGTGTCAGCGTGGCGGTCGCAGGACACATTGCCAGCTACACAGCTGGGGATCAGATGACGTTACTGAAACCCAATAACACTGGGTCATATGTTTTGACTGTGCAGACAGCACTTCTGAGTCTCAACTGGCGGTGTTGGAGCCCAGGAATTTAAGTTCAGGTGGTAGAAAGATGAACACAATAGGAGACCTGGATAACGTAGACAGTCACCTAATTATTTAATCAGGAAGAGGAGTGGCAAATTCCTGCGAGATCCAGGCCTTGTTCATTTTCAGGAAAGTAAGCCGGTCAACGTTATCGGAGGATAGTCGAATGCGACGGTCAGTTAGTACACCACCTGCAGCACTAAAGACGCGTTCCGATAATACACTAGCCGCAGGGCAAGCCAGCACCTCCAATGCATACTGGCTTAGCTCTGGCCATGTATCCAGCTTTGAGACCCAAAACTTGAAAGGTGAAGAGCCGTCTGGGAGTACAGCAAGAGGGCAAGACATGTAGTCTGTCACCATCTGACGGAACCGTTGCCTCCTGCTGACTGGAGCCGTCTGTTATGGTGTAGACTTTTGTGGCGGGCACAGAAAACTGTGCCACAGTTGGGCCATACTGGTCTTGCCTTGGGCAGAGGCACTGCTTCTGCTCCCTCTTTGTGCAGAGCCTCCACCACTGCCTGGACGCACTGAGCTGCTTTGTAATGCACTAGCAGCACTTCTCTCAGTTGGAATGGAGAAGATGATGGAATTGACCAGTGTGTCTTGGTACTCCCGCATTTTTCGCTCCCGGTTCAACGGTGTGATGAGGCTTTCTACATTGTCCCGGTAGCGAGGATCGAGGAGGGTGAACACCCAATAATCAGACATGTTGAGAATGTGGGCGATGCGGCGGTCGTTTCTCAGGCACTGCAGCATGTAATCCACCATGTGCTGCAGACTGCCAACTGCCCAAGAAACGCTGTCCCCTGCTGGAGGCGTGATCTCTGCCCGCTCGTCATCACCCCACCCTCGCTGTACACACTGAGTACTGGACAATTGTGTAACTCCCTCCTCTGGACGGATGTCTTCCTCCTCCATTGACTCCTCCTCATCCTCCTCACAAACTGTCCCCTGCCTACGCATTTGTGAGGAACCACGTGGCGCTGACTGTCCAGAAGATGATGGAAATGGTGAATCCTCATCCTCCACCTCTTCCACAACATCATCCCTTAGCGCTTGCAGTGATTTTTCAAGCAGGCAGATAAGGGGGACAGTCATGCTGACTAGTGCATCATCTGCACTCGCCATCCGCGTGGAATAATCGAAGGGACGCAAAACCTGGCAGACATCATTCATAGTGGCCCACTCTGTGGTTGTGAAGTCTGAACGGCGCGGAGTGCGACTTCTTTGCGTCCGATGCAGCTGGTACTCCATTACAGCTTGCTGCTGCTCACACAACCGCTCCAACATATGTAACGTGGAATTCCACCTGGTAGGTAGGTCACATATGATGCGATGTTCCGGCAGGTGGTGTCGGTGCTGCAGAGCCGCAATGCGCGCTTTTGCTGTGCTGGAACGCCGCAAGTGAGCACACTCTAGGCGGACCTTGTGCAGCAGTGCATCAAGATCCGGATAGTCCCTCAAAAAACACTGCACGACCAAAATGAGCACATGTGCCAGACATGGGATGTGAGTGAGGTTGCCGAGGCCCAGAGCTGCCACCAGATTTCGGCCATTATCACACACTACCATGCCTGGCTGGAGATTCACTGGCACAAACCACACATCGCTTTCCTGCTTGATGGCATTCCAGAGCTCCTGCGCTGTGTGGCTTCGATTCCCCAAAGAAATTAATTTCAAGATGGCCTGTTGACGTTTGGCCATGGCTGTGCTCATGTCGGTCGTAACAGGTAAACGTTCATCACGGGTCCATGTGGAGGAGTCAATGCGTACAGAATGGATTCCTGCAATCCTTGGAGTGGGCAGGACACGTCCTGCGCCACTCGCACGATCTGTACCCGGCTCAACGACATTAACCCAATGGGCAGTGAGGGAAAGGTATCGCCCCTGTCCATATTGACTGGTCCACGCATCGGTGGTGAGGTGGACCTTGCTACTGACGGCATTCAGTAGCGCGTGTTTTATGTGTCCCTCCACATGCTTGTGCAGGGCAGGGACGGCTTGCCTGCTGAAGTAAAAGCGGCTGGGCACATTGTACTGTGGGACTGCCAATGACATCAAGTCATGGAAGCTGTCAGTCTCCACCAGCCTGAATGACAGCATTTCCAGTGACAGCAGTTTGGCAATGCCTGCAGTCAGAGCCTGTGCTCGAGGCTGGTTTGACGAGAAAGGCCGCCTTTTCTCCCATGCCTGTACTACCGATGGCTGTACACTGGGCTGGGAGTTTGTGAATGACTGGGAAAGTGGTGCTGCGGGTGGAATTACAGCGGGTCTCTGGACAACAGGTCCAGAGGTTCTTCCACGGCGATCCTGGGAGGAAGCCGAACCAGCTGCGTGTGAGCTGGAGGAAGAGGCAACACGAGCTGAAGAGGTGGTAGCTGCCGCTGTTGGTTGGCCTAGCTCTTCAGTGTGTTTTTCTAACTCCGCCGCGTGCCTGGTGCGCACATGTTTTTACATGTTGGAGGTATTGAGGTTGCTGACATTTCGACCTCTTTTGACTTTGTGATGACACACCTTGCATTTGACATAGCAAATGTCATCTGCAACTGTGTCAAAAAAGGACCAGGCACTGCAAGTCTTGGGAGCGCCCTTTTTGGCTTTTGGAAGAGACATGCTCCTAACGGGTGCCAAAGCGGAGGCTGAAGGATCCGCAGTCTTCCCCCTACCTCTCCCTCTTTGGGCCGTACGGGGAATCTCTTCCTCAGAGCTGCTCCCACCACCTTCCTGTCCCTCACGCCAAGATGGGTCAAGGACCTCATCATCTACACTACCCTCAGCCCCCAACTGCTCCTCCTGGGTAGTCTCAGCAGCAGAGCACGCACCAGAAAGTGGCACCTGAGTGTCATCAGCGGATGCGTCCTGCGATGTGGTGACCGGAGCCACTGGCCCACCCGCCTCTTCAGAGGAAGAGAGAAAAAGCGGTTGGGCATCACTGCACCCTGCTTCTTCTTCCATTTCTCCAATGCTGCTTGGCTGGCCCCCTGTTTCCAAGCCAAGAGATTCAGAGAACAGAAGTAGAGACGGCTCCTGTCCTGGGATCTCTGTCTGCCTGGGCAATTTGGCAGGTGGTGAAGAGACAGATGGCTGCTCTCCAGTGCTCTGTGTCTGAGAGGATGTGGCACTAATTGAAGTTGATGCATTAGCTGCCATCCATCCGACAACGGCTTCAATTTGTTCTTCACGCAGCAGCGGTGTACGGCGCTCTGCGACAAAGCTGCGCATGAAGGACTGTTCCCTGGTGAAAGTGGGTGCTGATGAGTCACCGGTGCCCGCAGCAGGCACAGAATCCCCACGTCCTCTCCCTGCTCCGCGCCCACGCCCACGTGCCTTACTCACTGCCTTCTTCATCTTGGTTGACTGATAAAGATAAGCAGAAAAGTACTAACGGCTTTGTGTGCTTATTCCTGAACAACTCCTAACAGGTATAAGAAACACTAATTTTCTAAAGTGTGGACTAGACTTTAATATGAGCTAATGTGGCCTACACAAATGTAAAGTGGTGTCACTGGTGTGTTTGGTGAACTTTATTATTTATTTATTTTTTGGGGGCTGAACTGACAACAGAGAGAGCTGCAGTCACACGGAGACCGTGCAGACAGCCGTAAATGGCGCTGCAAGGCCCAAAAACCCTCCTCTACGTTATCCTATGTAGTGTTTTTCCACAAGTTAGCTGGAGACAGGTGGAAAGACACTAATAGGAATTTTTTGAAAAAATGTGCAGCAGCCTGCACTACTTAAAACAAAAGGAAAATTGATTTTACGGTATGACGCAGTGAAGAACCCTGAGCTGGAGACAACCAGGCTATGGCTGCTCACAGACTACAGGGCGAGCTGCAGTCACACGGAGACCGTGCAGACAGCCGTAAACTGCGCTGCAAGGCCCAAAAACCCTCCTCTACGTTATCCTATGTAGTGTTTTTCCACAAGTTAGCTGGAGACGGGTGGAAAGACACTAATAGGATTTTTTTGAAAAAATGAGCAGCAGACTACACTACTTGAAAAAAAAAAAAAAAGAACAGTATGAGGCAATGAACCACCCTCCCTGAACTGAATACAACCAGCTATGGATGGCCTATGGCTGCACTCAGACTAGAGAGTGGGCTGCACTCACACACACACACACACACACACACACACACAGACCTTGCAGATCGCTGTGAAAACAGCACTACAAGGCAAAAGCAAGGTGATTAGTAGGTGAACACAGCGGTTGCTAAATTAGCCTTTGAAAAGCACAAAGAAGCAAATCGCTATCTCTAAACTGGCCCTCAGTCAGCAAACAGCGTCCTGTTACTAACTGAATTCACAGCAGAGTGATCGCAAAATGGCGCCAGCGACTTTTAAACTGCATCATGACATCATTTCAGCAGCCAATCACAGCCTTGCCAGTAGTTTCATGCCCTCCATGCTGAACAGGATGTGCCCACACTTGGAATCATTCTCATTGGCTGATTTCGTACAAATTTGTGCAGTTTGAATCCTGGGAACTTCCGATTCCGAGTATCGGATCTCGGTATCGGAATTCCGATACCGCTAAGTATCGGCCGATACCCGATACTTGCGGTATCGGAATGCTCAACACTAATGTTCACCTCATATTTATGTGGGTTTCGTCCCACAGTTCAAAAAAATGCTGGTAGGGAATTTAGATTGTGAGATTCAGTGGGGACAGTGATGATAACGTCTGTTAGGCGCTGTGAAGTATGATAATGCCAAATAAGCAAGCATAATGAAAAATAATGCATAAAGCCAAAAGTTACCAATATTGTTTTTGTTGCCATTAATGTAAGTAAAGTTTTGCTAAATCCTACCATTTTAACATGCAAAGAAGAACATTTTAACAGTTACTGTTTTGACAAAAGCATCCCCTATCATATCAGAAACTCTTCATCTATTGTGTATGCGACATCCACAATAGATAAAAGTCTCTAATACAATATAGTATTTCAATTTCCTGTCCTAACTTAAGTGTTCCGGAGAATGTGTCCAGGTCATCCTCACAGTATGAATTCATACAAACCCCATGTGAAGTCAAACTTTTTAATTAACACAGCACATTCTCAGCTGCAGTAAATAAAGTCAATAATTCTAGTCCCTTAATTCAAAATTCCCATTTCCATTCATACTGAGCAGTTTGAACAGAACAAAAGCACTGTGGAAACAAAATGTCTTTAAGTGATAACCTTTACAGCCTGACTCGCTCCCTACTGTTCTTTCTTATTTCAGCACATATACATTTCAGACATCTTGCCCACAGACTTATAATTTTAATGTACTGTTCGTATTAATAACTTTTGAAAGAAAAAAGTTTTTTTAAAAGGGAAAGGTTTGAGGATTTTCACAGTCTATATATATATTCCATTGAATCTCCTGTCAGGCACCAAGCTACAGAACCATGTGAACCAGTACATGAATCCAGCTCAGAGAGGCATTGGGACCGACACCAGAGGCTCTAAGCACCAGCTCCTAGTAGATAGAGCAGTCAGTCAAGACTCAAGTTCAAGACAGACCAATCTCAGCACAGCCTCGATTGACTACAGGATACTGTCCCCTTTTGGGACACTACCCCCTTTTGGGACACTGCTCCTTTTGGGACACCCGTGGATGCCCATGTTAAACGAAGTGTTAGAAGTCCTCGAGAGCGTCACCTCAAGCCACTTCCCATATGGCTGCTTCGATTCCCACGGCTGTCACTGGGCCTCCCGGCACTGTACACCGATTCACATCGGGCATATTGCAAAGCTCCTGCTGCAGTCGCTTTTGGCTCTGGCACCCTCCTCCAAGCACAGCAAAACCTGAATGAGGGTGTTGACAAGCTTTGTAATCCATCCGAGTTACAGTCAGAAGCTTTAATCTTCGCAACCCCTCTGAGTAGCAGCCAAATTCTTGCTTTTGCATGTTGTTGCAGCTATATCATTGCCCCCAGCAACAAAGCTATCATGGCCCTCTCAGGCCCCTCACCGCCTGTGCGTCTGTCCCAACAGTCCTTCACAGGGAGGCTCCACACCGCTCTGTAAGTCTCTGTCCAGCTCGGCAAGGCTCTGCATGGCTCCACACAGTGAGACTCCGCACCGCTCCGCCAGGCTCTGCACAGCTTAGCAAGGCCCCGCACCTCCCTTCATGGCTCTGCATGGCTCCACAAGGCTCTGCACCTCTCTTTACTACTCTGCATGACTTCACAAGGCTCTGCACCTTCATGGACCTGCCAATCCGCAGAAAACACCTGCTGTAGTCCTCCCAGGTGCCTCCTGGACTGATGTCCGCATATTACCACCAACTGTGATGATTCTCCACTCTCTGTGGATGGGGGGTACTCACTTGGCTGGTCGTTGAGGCATATGCGGGGACACTCATGGTTAAACAGTCCATTCGGTTAATTAATACACACCATAAAGCAAGTGTCAGGTACTTGGTAACATGCAGCATCCCATGCACCCTCCATCAACCGTTCGGCTCTACTGTAACCATGGTCGTTGCTGAACTTTGGAGTACCTAACACGGAATAGTGTCTGTTAACTGTCTGTGATGACTGCACAGGTTCCTGAATGCCTCTTATCCTCAGAGGCATCCTCTCTGGAGGTATACCACATGCCTTCTCTCTCTGACTCAGCCTAGCCAGCACTGCCCATGCACAAACACACAGACTCCATCTTGGGTGTTCAGACAAACCCCCTTGGGTGGGGTATATAGGTGACTGGACCCACCCATCTCTCTAAGTCACCTGGAAGCCTTTCCAATGTATAGTAACATTCAGCAGTAGTTCTGCTGAGCAAAATAAGCCCAGGCTTCCATCACAGGGCCACCCACCTCTGTGATACATACTGCCCATTAACGACATGGCGACTCGTCAAACCACAATATACATACTGTGTATCTATATATTTATGCATATATCTACATAGATATATAGTATTTATTCACCTAATCATCAAGCACCAATATACACTGTGGCCGAGAGCAAATGGAAATAGCCCTCCCAGAGCACCCGACGGATGCCAAATCACCAAGACAACTTCAAATAGATGTGATCGCCAAAAAATAGAGTAAAAATGTTCAAAGCAACATATTTAAAAAATACAAAATTTATTAATTTACTCGTACAGAAGTAACAAATTTACATATACAGTGGGGCAAAAAAGTATTTAGTCAGTCAGCAATAGTGCAAGTTCCACCACTTAAAAAGATGAGAGGCGTCTGTAATTTACATCATAGGTAGACCTCAACTATGGGAGACAAACTCAGAAAAAAAAATCCAGAAAATCACATTGTCTGTTTTTTTATCATTTTATTTGCATATTATGGTGGAAAATAAGTATTTGGTCAGGAACAAAATTTCATCTCAATACTTTGTAATATATCCTTTGTTGGCAATGACAGAGGTCAAACGTTTTCTGTAAGTCTTCACAAGGTTGCCACACACGGTATGTTGGCCCATTCCTCCATGCAGATCTCCTCTAGAGCAGTGATGTTTTTGGCTTTTCGCTTGGCAACACGGACTTTCAACTCCCTCCAAAGGTTTTCTATAGGGTTGAGATCTGGAGACTGGCTAGGCCACTCCAGGACCTTGAAATGCTTCTTACGAAGCCACTCCTTCGTTGCCCTGGGGTGTGCTTTGGATCATTGTCATGTTGAAAGACCCAGCCACATTTCATCTTCAATGCCCTTGCTGATGGAAGGAGGTTTGCACTCAAAATCTCACGATACATGGCCCCATTCATTCTTTCATGTACCCAGATCAGTCGTCCTGGCCCCTTTGCAGAGAAACAGCCCCAAAGCATGATGTTTCCACCACCATGCTTTACAGTAGGTATGGTGTTTGATGGATGCAACTCAGTATTCTTTTTCCTCCAAACACGACAAGATGTGTTTCTACCAAACAGTTCCAGTTTGGTTTCATCAGACCATAGGACATTCTCCCAAAACTCCTCTGGATCATCCAAATGCTCTCTAGCAAACTTCAGACGGGCCCGGACATGTACTGGCTTAAGCAGTGGGACACGTCTGGCACTGCAGGATCTGAGTCCATGGTGGCGTAGTGTGTTACTTATGGTAGGCCTTGTTACATTGGTCCCAGCTCTCTGCAGTTCATTCACTAGGTCCCCCCGCGTGGTTCTGGGATTTTTGCTCACCGTTCTTGTGATCATTCTGACCCCACGGGGTGGGATTTTGCGTGGAGCCCCAGATCGAGGGAGATTATCAGTGGTCTTGAATGTCTTCCATTTTCTAATTATTGCTCCCACTGTTGATTTCTTCACTCCAAGCTGGTTGGCTATTGCAGATTCAGTCTTCCCAGCCTGGTGCAGGGCTACAATTTTGTTTCTGGTGTCCTTTGACAGCTCTTTTGTCTTCACCATAGTGGAGTTTGGAGTCAGACTGTTTGAGGGTGTGCACAGGTGTCTTTTTATACTGATAACAAGTTTAAACAGGTGCCATTACTACAGGTAATGAGTGGAGGAAAGAGGAGACTCTTAAAGAAGAAGTTACAGGTCTGTGAGAGCCAGAAATCTTGATTGTTTGTTTCTGACTAGTGTTGAGCATTCCGATACCGCAAGTATCGGGTATCGGCCGATACTTGCGGTATCGGAATTCCGATACCGGGATTCCGATACTTGCCGCGTATCGGATACCGGAATCGGAAGTTCAAAGATTCAAAATGCCGAAATTCAGCCAATGAGAATGATTCCAAGTGTGGGCACATCCTGTTTAGCATGGAGGGCATGAAACTACTGGCAAGGCTGTGATTGGCTGCTGAAATGATGTCATGCTGCAGTTTAAAAGTCGCTGGCGCCATTTTGCGATCACTCTGCTGTGAATTCAGTTAGTGACAGGACGCTGTTTGCTGACTGAGGGACAGTTTAGAGATAGCGATTTGCTTCTTTGTGCTTTCCAAAGGCTAATTTAGCAACCGCTGTGTTCACCTACTATTCACCTTGCTTTTGCCTTGTAGCGCTGTTTTCACAGCGATCTGCAAGGTCTGTGTGTGTGTGTGTGTGTGAGTGCAGCCCACTCTCTAGTCTGAGTGCAGCCACATAGGCCATCCATAGCTGGTTGTATTCAGTTCAGGGAGGGTGGTTCATTGCCTCATACTGTTCTTTTTTTTTTTTTTTCAAGTAGTGTAGTCTGCTGCTAATTTATTCAAAAAAATCCTATTAGTGTCTTTCCACCCGTCTCCAGCTAATTTGTGGAAAAACACTACATAGGATAAAGTAGAGGAGGGTTTTTGGGCCTTGCAGCGCCGTTTACGGCTGTCTGCACGGTCTCCGTGTGACTGCAGCTCGCCCTATAGTCTGTGAGCAGCCGTAGCCTGGTTGTCTCCAGCTCAGGGTTGTTCACTGCGTCATACTGCCAAATCAATTTTAATTTTTTTTCAAGTAGTGTAGTCTGCTGCTAATTTATTTAAAAAAATCCTATTAGTGTCTTTCCACCCGTCTCCAGCTAATTTGTGGAAAAACACTACATAGGATAAAGTAGAGGAGGGTTTTTGGGCCTTGCAGCGCCGTTTACGGCTGTCTGCACGGTCTCCGTGTGATTGCAGCTCGCCCTGTAGTCTGTGAGCAGCCATAGCCTGGTTGTCTCCAGCTCAGGGTTGTTCACTGCGTCATACCGCCAAATCAATTTTAATTTTTTTTCAAGTAGTGTAGTCTGCTGCTAATTTATTTAAAAAAATCCTATTAGTGTCTTTCCACCCGTCTCCAGCTAATTTGTGGAAAAACACTACATAGGATAAAGTAGAGGAGGGTTTTTGGGCCTTGCAGCGCCGTTTACGGCTGTCTGCACGGTCTCCGTGTGATTGCAGCTCGCCCTGTAGTCTGTGAGCAGCCATAGCCTGGTTGTCTCCAGCTCAGGGTTGTTCACTGCGTCATACCGCCAAATCAATTTTCTTTTTTTTTCAAGTAGTGTAGGTTGCTGCTAATTTATTTAAAAAAATCCTATTAGTGTCTTTCCACCCGTCTCCAGCTAACTTGTGGAAAAACACTACATAGGATAACGTAGAGGAGGGTTTTTGGGCCTTGCAGCGCCGTTTACGTCTGTCTGCACGGTCTCCGTGTGACTGCAGCTCTATCTGTTGTCAGTTCAGCCCCCCAAAAAGAAATAAATAATAAAGTTCACCAAACACACCAGTTACACCACTTTACATTTGTGTAGGCCACATTAGCTCATATTAAAGTCTAGTCCACACTTTAGAAAATTAGTGTTTCTTATACCTGTTAGGAGGAGTTGCTCAGGAATAAGCACACAAATCCGTTAGTACTTTTCTGCTTATCTTTATCAGTCAACCAAGATGAAGAAGGCAGTGAGTAAGGCACGTGGGCGTGGGCGTGGGCGCGGAACAGGGAGGGGACGTGGGGATTCTGTGCCTGCTGCGGGCACCGGTGACTCATCAGCACCCACTTTCACCAGGCAACAGTCGTTCATGCGCAGCTTTGTGTCAGAGCGCCGTACACCGCTGCTGCGTCAAGAACAAATTGAAGCTGTTGTCGGATGGATGGCAGCTAATGCATCAACTTCCATTAGTGCCACATCCTCTCAGACACAGAGCACTGGAGAGCAGCCATCTGTCTCTTCACCACCTGCCAAATTGCCCAGGCAGACAGAGAGCCCAGGACAGGAGCCGTCTCTACTTCTGTTCTCTGAATCTCTTGGCTTGGAAACAGGGGGCCAGCCAAGCAGCATTGGAGAAATGGAAGAAGAGGCAGGGTGCAGTGATGCCCAACAGCTTTTTCTGTCTTCCTCTGAAGAGGCGGGTGGGCCAGTGGCTCCGGTCACCACATCGCAGGCCGCATCAGCTGATGATGACACTCAGGTGCCACTTACTGGTGCGTGCTCTGCTGCTGAGACTACCCAGGAGGAGCAGTTGGGGGCAGAGGGTAGTGTAGATGATGAGGTCCTCGACCCATCTTGGCGTGAGGGACAGGAAGGTGGTGGGAGCAGCTCTGAGGAAGAGATTCCCCGTACGGCCCAAAGAGGGAGAGGGAGGGGGAAGACTGCGGATCCTGCAGCCTCCGCTTTGGCACCCGTTAGGAGCATGTCTCTTCCAAAAGCCAAAAAGGGCGCTCCCAAGACTTGCAGTGCCTGGTCCTTTTTTGACACAGTTGCAGATGACATTTGCTATGTCAGATGCAACGTGTGTCATCAAAAAGTCAAAAGAGGTCGAAATGTCAGCAACCTCAATACCTCCAACATGTGGAAACATGTGCGCAACAGGCACCCGGCGGAGTTAGAAAAACACACTGAAGAGGTAGGCCAACCAACAGCGGCAGCTACCACCTCTTCAGCTCGTGTTGCCTCTTCCTCTAGCTCACACGCAGCTGGTTCGGCTTCCTCCCAGGATCGCCGTGGAAGAACCTCTGGCCCTGTTGTCCAGAGACCCGCTGTAATTCCACCCGCATCACCACTTTCCCAGTCATCCACACACTCCCAGCCCAGTCTACAGCCATCGGTAGTACAGGCATGGGAGAAAAGGCGGCCTTTCTCGTCAAACCACCCACGAGCACAGGCTCTGACTGCAGGCATTGCCAAACTTCTGTCACTGGAAATGCTGTCATTCAGGCTGGTGGAGACTGACAGCTTCCGTGACTTGATGTCATTGGCAGTCCCACAGTACAATGTGCCCAGCCGCTTTTACTTCAGCAGGCAAGCCGTCCCTGCCCTGCACAAGCATGTGGAGGGACACATAAAACACGCGCTACTGAACGCCGTCAGTAGCAAGGTCCACCTCACCACCGATGCGTGGACCAGTCAACATGGACAGGGGCGATACCTTTCCCTCACTGCCCATTGGGTTAATGTCGTTGAGCCGGGTACAGACCGTGCGAGTGGCGCAGGACGTGTCCTGCCCACTCCAAGGATTGCAGGAATCCATTCTGTACGCATTGACTCCTCCTCTTACACCAGTTCCTCAGAATCATCGCTGCAGGAGCCGTCACAGTCCACCTCCACATGGACCCGTGATGAACGTGTACCTGTTACGACCGACATGAGCACAGCCGTGGCCAAACGTCAACAGGCCGTGTTGAAATTAATTTTTTTGGGGAATCGTAGCCACACAGCGCAGGAGCTCTGGAATGCCATCAAGCAGGAGAGCGATGTGTGGTTTGTGCCAGCGAATCTCCAGCCAGGCATGGTAGTGTGTGATAATGGCCGAAATCTGGTGGCAGCTCTGGGCCTCGGCAACCTCACTCACATCCCATGTCTGGCACATGTGCTCAATTTGGTCGTGCAGAGCTTTTTGAGGGACTATCCGGATCTTGATGCACTGCTGCACAAGGTCCGCCTAGAGTGTGCTCACTTGCGGCGTTCCAGCACGGCAAAAGCGCGCATTGCGGCTCTGCAGCGCCGACACCGCCTGCCGGAACATCGCATCATATGTGACCTACCTACCAGGTGGAATTCCACGTTACATATGTTGGAGCGGTTGTGTGAGCAGCAGCAAGCTGTAATGGAGTACCAGCTGCTTCAGGCGCAAAAAAGTCGCAGTCAGCGCCGTACAGACTTCACAACCACAGAGTGGGCCACTATGAATGACGTCTGCCAGGTTTTGCGTCCCTTTGATTATTCCACGCGGATGGCGAGTGCAGATGATGCACTAGTCAGCATGACTGTCCCCCTTATCTGCCTGCTTGAAAAATCACTGCAAGCGCTAAGGGATGATGTTGTGGAAGAGGTGGAGGATGAGGATTCACCATTTCCATCATCTTCTGGACAGTCAGCGCCACGTGGTTCCTCACAAACGCGTAGGCAGGGAACAGTTTGTGAGGAGGATGAGGAGGAGTCAATGGAGGAGGAAGACGTCCGTCCAGAGGAGGGAGTTACCGAATTGTCCAGTACTCAGTGTGTACAGCGAGGGTGGGGTGATGACGAGCAGGCAGAGATCACGCCTCCAGCAGGGGACAGCGTTTCTTGGGCAGTTGGCAGTCTGCAGCACATGGTGGATTACATGCTGCAGTGCCTGAGAAACGACCGCCGCATCGCCCACATTCTCAACATGTCTGATTATTGGGTGTTCACCCTCCTCGATCCTCGCTACCGGGACAACGTAGAAAGCCTCATCACACCGTTGAACCGGGAGCGAAAAATGCGGGAGTACCAAGACACACTGGTCAATTCCATCATCTTCTCCATTCCAACTGAGAGAAGTGCTGCTAGTGCATTCCAAAGCAGCTCAGTGCGTCCAGGCAGTGGTGGAGGCTCTGCACAAAGAGGGAGCAGAAGCAGTGCCTCTGCCCAAGGCAAGACCAGTATGGCCCAACTGTGGCACAGTTTTCTGTGCCCCCCACAAAAGTCTACACCATCACAGACGGCTCCAGTCAGCAGGAGGCAACGGTTCCGTCAGATGGTGACAGACTACATGTCTTGCCCTCTTGCTGTACTCCCAGACGGCTCTTCCCCTTTCAAGTTTTGGGTCTCAAAGCTGGATACATGGCCAGAGCTAAGCCAGTATGCATTGGAGGTGCTGTCTTGCCCTGCGGCCAGTGTATTATCGGAACGCGTCTTTAGTGCTGCAGGTGGTGTACTAACTGACCGTCGCATGCGACTATCCTCCGATAACGTTGACCGGCTTACTTTCCTGAAAATGAACAAGGCCTGGATCTCGCAGGAATTTGCCACTCCTCCTCCTGATTAAATAATTAGGTCACTGTATACGTTATCCAGGTCTCCTGTTGTGTTCATCTTTCTACCATCTGAACTTAAATTCCTGGGCTCCAACACCGCCAGTTGAGGCTCAGAAGTGCCGTCTGCACAGTCAAAACATACGACCCAGTGTTATTGGGTTTCAGTAACGTCAGCTGATCCCCAGCTGTGTAGCCGGCAATGTGTCATGCGACCGCCACGCTGACACAACAACTGAAATGTAAGGGAATCTGTCCCCCCCCCCCAAGGCGTTTGTTACTGAAAGAGCCACCTTGTGCAGCAGTAATGCTGCACAAGGAAAAGGTAGCTATTTTTGTTTAGCACCTTGCACACGCAGAACTTAACACTTATAAAATGTGTCCACTGATACCGTAACACCGTCCCGGAGGTGGGACTTTCCTTCGTAATGTGACGCAGCACAGCCGTCATTCCTACCCCCCCGGCGCCGCGCACCCGCTCCTCAGCGTTGTTTGATTCCGTCCCGGAGCCTGCGCTGTTATGTTATCCCGTGGCCCGGCACACTTAGCGCTGCCCGTCTTCTGGCATCATTTGGTGTCAGGATGGCTGCGCCTGTGCGGCCGCGCTGGCAGAGAGCCCGCCTCGCAGTGTCTTCTGATTTAATCCCACTGGGGGCCTGGGATCCATGGACATGCGCAGTGCATATCTGAACCTCCACCTCTCACTTATCTCCCTATGGCTTCTTCAGACTGTTCGGTGTCAGCTGGTCCCTAATAGCATGCCACGGCCGTGACACCGCACAGTCTTAAGAAGCCGTAGGGAGGGGAGTGAGAGGCGAGGATATGCACTGCGCATGTCCATGGATCCCAGGCCCGCGGTGGGATTAAATCAGAAGACACTGCGAGGCGGGCTCTCTGCCAGCGCGGCCGCACAGGCACAGCCATCCTGACACCAAATGATGCCAGAAGACGGGAAGCGCTAAGTGTGCCTGGCCACGGGATAACATAACAGCGCAGGCTCCGGGACAGAATCAAACATCGCTGAGGAGCCAGTGCGCGTCGCCGGGGGGGGGTAGGAATGACGGCTGTGCTGCGTCACATTACGAAGGAAAGTCCCACCTCCAGGACGGTTTTACGGTTGCAGGGGACACATTTTATAAGTGTTTAGTTCTGTGTTTGCAAGGAGCATGATGAAAAGAGCCACCTTTTCCTTTTGCATCTTTTGTGCTGCACAAGCTGGCTCTTTCAGCTACAAACGCCTTGGGGGGGGTTAAAGGTTCCCTTTCGACTTTCTCAGGCTTCGGCCTACATTGTGTTCCTCTGCTTTTCCACCTGTCCCTGGGCTCCAACACCGCCAGTTGCCGTCCAGAAGTGCTGTACGCACAGTCAACAGTCCCTCCTCTGTTATTGGGGTTCAGTAACGTCAGCTGTTCCCCTGCTGTGTGTGTGGCAATCCCTCCTACCTCCTCCAACCTCCTCCTCCTCCACCTCCTCCACCTGTCCCTGGGCTCCAACACCGCCAGTTGCCGTCCAGAAGTGCTGTACGCACAGTCAACAGTCCCTCCTCTGTTATTGGGGTTCAGTAACGTCAGCTGTTCCCCTGCTGTGTGTGTGGCAATCCCTCCTACCTCCTCCAACCTCCTCCAACCTCCTCCTCCTCCACCTGTCCCTGGGCTCCAACACCGCCAGTTGCCGTCCAGAAGTGCTGTACGCACAGTCAACAGTCCCTCCTCTGTTATTGGGGTTCAGTAACGTCAGCTGTTCCCCTGCTGTGTGTGTGGCAATCCCTCCTACCTCCTCCAACCTCCTCCTCCTCCACCTGTCCCTGGGCTCCAACACCGCCAGTTGCCGTCCAGAAGTGCTGTACGCACAGTCAACAGTCCCTCCTCTGTTATTGGGGTTCAGTAACGTCAGCTGTTCCCCTGCTGTGTGTGTGGCAATCCCTCCTACCTCCTCCAACCTCCTCCTCCTCCACCTGTCCCTGGGCTCCAACACCGCCAGTTGCCGTCCAGAAGTGCTGTACGCACAGTCAACAGTCCCTCCTCTGTTATTGGGGTTCAGTAATGTCAGCTGTTCCCCTGCTGTGTGTGTGGCAATCCCTCCTACCTCCTCCAACCTCCTCCTCCTCCACCTGTCCCTGGGCTCCAACACCGCCAGTTGCCGTCCAGAAGTGCTGTACGCACAGTCAACAGTCCCTCCTCTGTTATTGGGGTTCAGTAACGTCAGCTGTTCCCCTGCTGTGTGTGTGGCAATCCCTCCTACCTCCTCCTACCTCCTCCTCCTCCACCTGTCCCTGGGCTCCAACACCGCCAGTTGCCGTCCAGAAGTGCTGTACGCACAGTCAACAGTCCCTCCTCTGTTATTGGGGTTCAGTAACGTCAGCTGTTCCCCTGCTGTGTGTGTGGCAATCCCTCCTACCTCCTCCAACCTCCTCCAACCTCCTCCTCCACCTGTCCCTGGGCTCCAACACCGCCAGTTGCCGTCCAGAAGTGCTGTACGCACAGTCAACAGTCCCTCCTCTGTTATTGGGGTTCAGTAACGTCAGCTGTTCCCCTGCTGTGTGTGTGGCAATCCCTCCTACCTCCTCCTACCTCCTCCTCCTCCACCTGTCCCTGGGCTCCAACACCGCCAGTTGCCGTCCAGAAGTGCTGTACGCACAGTCAACAGTCCCTCCTCTGTTATTGGGGTTCAGTAACGTCAGCTGTTCCCCTGCTGTGTGTGTGGCAATCCCTCCTACCTCCTCCAACCTCCTCCAACCTCCTCCTCCTCCACCTGTCCCTGGGCTCCAACACCGCCAGTTGCCGTCCAGAAGTGCTGTACGCACAGTCAACAGTCCCTCCTCTGTTATTGGGGTTCAGTAACGTCAGCTGTTCCCCTGCTGTGTGTGTGGCAATCCCTCCTACCTCCTCCTACCTCCTCCTCCTCCACCTGTCCCTGGGCTCCAACACCGCCAGTTGCCGTCCAGAAGTGCTGTACGCACAGTCAACAGTCCCTCCTCTGTTATTGGGGTTCAGTAACGTCAGCTGTTCCCCTGCTGTGTGTGTGGCAATCCCTCCTACCTCCTCCAACCTCCTCCAACCTCCTCCTCCTCCACCTGTCCCTGGGCTCCAACACCGCCAGTTGCCGTCCAGAAGTGCTGTACGCACAGTCAACAGTCCCTCCTCTGTTATTGGGGTTCAGTAACGTCAGCTGTTCCCCTGCTGTGTGTGTGGCAATCCCTCCTACCTCCTCCTACCTCCTCCTCCTCCACCTGTCCCTGGGCTCCAACACCGCCAGTTGCCGTCCAGAAGTGCTGTACGCACAGTCAACAGTCCCTCCTCTGTTATTGGGGTTCAGTAACGTCAGCTGTTCCCCTGCTGTGTGTGTGGCAATACCTCCTACCTCCTACAACCTCCTCCTCCTCCACCTGTCCCTGGGCTCCAACACCGCCAGTTGCCGTCCAGAAGTGCTGTACGCACAGTCAACAGTCCCTCCTCTGTTATTGGGGTTCAGTAACGTCAGCTGTTCCCCTGCTGTGTGTGTGGCAATCCCTCCTACCTCCTCCTACCTCCTCCTCCTCCACCTGTCCCTGGGCTCCAACACCGCCAGTTGCCGTCCAGAAGTGCTGTACGCACAGTCAACAGTCCCTCCTCTGTTATTGGGGTTCAGTAACGTCAGCTGTTCCCCTGCTGTGTGTGTGGCAATCCCTCCTACCTCCTCCTACCTCCTCCTCCTCCACCTGTCCCTGGGCTCCAACACCGCCAGTTGCCGTCCAGAAGTGCTGTACGCACAGTCAACAGTCCCTCCTCTGTTATTGGGGTTCAGTAACGTCAGCTGTTCCCCTGCTGTGTGTGTGGCAATCCCTCCTACCTCCTCCAACCTCCTCCAACCTCCTCCTCCTCCACCTGTCCCTGGGCTCCAACACCGCCAGTTGCCGTCCAGAAGTGCTGTACGCACAGTCAACAGTCCCTCCTCTGTTATTGGGGTTCAGTAACGTCAGCTGTTCCCCTGCTGTGTGTGTGGCAATCCCTCCTACCTCCTCCTACCTCCTCCTCCTCCACCTGTCCCTGGGCTCCAACACCGCCAGTTGCCGTCCAGAAGTGCTGTACGCACAGTCAACAGTCCCTCCTCTGTTATTGGGGTTCAGTAACGTCAGCTGTTCCCCTGCTGTGTGTGTGGCAATCCCTCCTACCTCCTCCTACCTCCTCCTCCTCCACCTGTCCCTGGGCTCCAACACCGCCAGTTGCCGTCCAGAAGTGCTGTACGCACAGTCAACAGTCCCTCCTCTGTTATTGGGGTTCAGTAACGTCAGCTGTTCCCCTGCTGTGTGTGTGGCAATCCCTCCTACCTCCTCCAACCTCCTCCAACCTCCTCCTCCTCCACCTGTCCCTGGGCTCCAACACCGCCAGTTGCCGTCCAGAAGTGCTGTACGCACAGAGCCAAACACTTCACAAATGTGTTAGTGGGGTTCAGCACCGCCAGCTGTTCCCCTGCTGTGTATACGGCAACGTGTACTGCGACCGCCACGCAGGCACAACAAGTTAAATTTAAGGGAACCTGTCCCCCCCCCCCAGGCGTTTGTTACTGAAGGAGCCACCTTGTGCAGCAGTAATGATGCAAAGGGAAAAAGTGCCTCTTTTCGTGGTGCTCCTTGCAGATGCTGAACCTAAGACTTATGAAATGTGTCCCCTCACAGCGTTCAACCGTCCGGTAGGTGGAAATTTCCTTTGTCATGTGACGCAGCACAGCTGTCATTTTTACCCCCTTGGCGCCGTGCGCCGCCTCCTCAGCGTTGTTTGAATCTGTCCCGGAGCCTGCGCTGTTAGGTTACCCCTTGGCCATGCACACATTTCGCGCTGCCTGTCTTCTGACATCATTTGCTGTCAGGCTGGCTGCGCCTGTGTGTGTGCGCTGTCCGAGATTCAGCCTCGCAGTGTCGTGTAATGTAATCCCACCGCGGGCCTGGGATCCGTGGCCATGCGCAGTGCATATCCTCGCCTCTCACTCCCCTCCCTACGGCTTCTAAAGACTGTTCGGTGTCAGCTGATCCCTAATAGCATGCCACGGCTGTGACACCGCACAGTCTGAAGAAGCCGTAGGGAGGGGAGTGAGAGGTGAGGATATGCACTGCGCATGGCCACGGATCCCAGGCCCGCGGTGGGATTACATTACACGACACCGCGAGGCTGAATCTCGGACAGCGCACCCACACAGGCGTAGCCAGCCTGACAGCAAATGATGTCAGAAGACGGGCAGCGCGAAATGTGTGCATGGCCAAGGGGTAACCTAACAGCGCAGGCTCCGGGACAGATTCAAACAACGCTGAGGAGGCGGCGCACGGCGCCAAGGGGGTAAAAATGACGGCTGTGCTGCGTCACATGACAAAGGAAAGTTCCACCTACCGGACGGTTGAACGCTGTGAGGGGACACATTTCATAAGTGTTAGGTTCAGCATCTGCAAGGACCATAATTAAAAGAGCTAAGTTTACCTTTTCCAGCATTAGTGGTGTACACGATGGCTCTTCCAGCTACAAACGCCTGAGGGGGGGGGGGTTAGAGGTTTCCTTTCAACTTGCTCCAGTGCAGGCTTCGGCCTACACTCCACTCCCCCTGCTCCTCCTGCTGACCCTGGGCTCTAACACCGCCAGTTGGGGCCCAGATGTGCTAGCTGCACAGAGAAAAACACCAGCAAATGTGTCAGTGGGGTTCAGCACCGCCAGCTGTTCCCCTGCTGTGCAGCCGGCAACGTGTCCTGCAACTGCCACGCAGGCACAACAGACCCAAAAGCTGCCGCCAGTGCAGGCTTCGGCCTACACTCTGCTCCATCTCCTCCTCCTGCTGACCCCGGGCTCCAACACCGCCAGTTGGGGCCCGGTACTGCTAGCTGCACAGAGAAAAACACCAGCCAATGTGTCAGTGGGGTTCAGCACCGCCAGCTGTTCCCCTGCTGTGCAGCCGGCATCGTGTCCTGCAAAAGCCACGCAGACACAAGAACTGAAATTGAAGGGAACCTGTCCCCCCTCCCCCAGGCGTTTGTACGTTTTAAAGGCCACCTTGTACAGCGGTAATGCTGCATGTGTGCAAGGTGGCTCATAAACGTATTCTCCTCGCACATGTGGAACTGAAAACACGTCTAAAATGTGTCCTCTGTGTGACCATTTAACCGTCCCGGTGGTGTGACTTTCCTTTGTAATGACACGCTGCAACCCCCTTGGTAGCGCTGCCCGTCTTCTGGCATCATTGTTTGGCTGCCTGCACCTCTGCGGCCGCCCTGACCCACACAACGCCCCTCGTTGTCTTATTTATTGGGACTGCGAGGGTGTGATTGACGGGCATGATCAGTGCATCAGTTCGCCTGTCCCTCATCTCCTTCCGCCTTCTGCGGACTGTGCGGCTTCATGGCCGTGGCATGCGATAAGGGATCAGATGACGCCGCACAGTCTGAAGCGGGTGTAAGGACCCGAGTGTCAGAGGCGAACATATGTGCTGCGCCAGGCCCTGAATCCCAGCCCCGCAGTGTTTTAACAATGTTAAGACACTGCGGGGCTGGGATTCATGGTCATCGCGAACCGCACCGGCCGACATTAAATGATGCCAGAACATGGGCAGCGCTAACAGCGCTAGGCCAGGGGATCACACGACAGCGCAGACTCCTGTACAGCAAATAACAACGCTCAGGAGGCTGCACCCAGCACCAAGGTGGGATTCTTGACATCTGTGCTGCGTCTCATTACTAAGGGAACTCGCGCCTCCAACACAGTTTGACTGTTTAAAGGGCTAAATGTTATACGTGTTTCATTCAGCGTGTGCAAGGAGCGAAATTAAAAGAGCAACCTTTGACTTGTGCAGCACTACTGCTGCATAAGTTGTGGCTCTTCTACTTTGTAACCCCTGAGGGGGGGTTAAAGGTTACCTTTGAAATTGGTTCAATTAGGCTTCGGCCTACACTCTGCTCCCCCTGCAGAGCCCTGGGCTCCAACACCGCCAGTTGGGGCCCGGTACTGCTAGCTGCACAGAGAAAAAAACCAGCCAATGTGTCAGTGGGGTTCAGCACCGCCAGCTGTTCCCCTGCTGTGCAGCCGGCAACGTGTCCTGCAACTGCCACGCAGGCACAACAGACCCAAAAGCTGCCGCCAGTGCAGGCTTCGGCCTACACTCTGCTCCATCTCCTCCTCCTGCTGACCCCGGGCTCCAACACCGCCAGTTGGGGCCCGGTACTGCTAGCTGCACAGAGAAAAACACCAGCCAATGTGTCAGTGGGGTTCAGCACCGCCAGCTGTTCCCCTGCTGTGCAGCCGGCATCGTGTCCTGCAAAAGCCACGCAGACACAAGAACTGAAATTGAAGGGAACCTGTCCCCCCTCCCCCAGGCGTTTGTACGTTTTAAAGGCCACCTTGTACAGCGGTAATGCTGCATGTGTGCAAGGTGGCTCATAAACGTATTCTCCTCGCACATGTGGAACTGAAAACACGTCTAAAATGTGTCCTCTGTGTGACCATTTAACCGTCCCGGTGGTGTGACTTTCCTTTGTAATGACACGCTGCAACCCCCTTGGTAGCGCTGCCCGTCTTCTGGCATCATTGTTTGGCTGCCTGCGCCTCTGCGGCCGCCCTGACCCACACAACGCCCCTCGTTGTCTTATTTATTGGGACTGCGAGGGTGTGATTGACGGGCATGATCAGTGCGTCAGTTCGCCTGTCCCTCATCTCCTTCCGCCTTCTGCGGACTGTGCGGCTTCATGGCCGTGGCATGCGATAAGGGATCAGATGACGCCGCACAGTCTGAAGCGGGTGTAAGGACCCGAGTGTCAGAGGCGAACATATGTGCTGCGCCAGGCCCTGAATCCCAGCCCCGCAGTGTTTTAACAATGTTAAGACACTGCGGGGCTGGGATTCATGGTCATCGCGAACCGCACCGGCCGACATTAAATGATGCCAGAACATGGGCAGCGCTAACAGCGCTAGGCCAGGGGATCACACGACAGCGCAGACTCCTGTACAGCAAATAACAACGCTCAGGAGGCTGCACCCAGCACCAAGGTGGGATTCTTGACATCTGTGCTGCGTCTCATTACAAAGGGAACTCGCGCCTCCAACACAGTTTGACTGTTTAAAGGGCTAAATGTTATACGTGTTTCATTCAGCGTGTGCAAGGAGCGAAATTAAAAGAGCAACCTTTGACTTGTGCAGCACTACTGCTGCATAAGCTGTGGCTCTTCTACTTTGTAACCCCTGAGGGGGGGTTAAAGGTTACCTTTGAAATTGGTTCAATTAGGCTTCGGCCTACACTCTGCTCCCCCTGCAGAGCCCTGGGCTCCAACACCGCCAGTTGGGGCCCGGTACTGCTAGCTGCACAGAGAAAAAAACCAGCCAATGTGTCAGTGGGGTTCAGCACCGCCAGCTGTTCCCCTGCTGTGCAGCCGGCAACGTGTCCTGCAACTGCCACGCAGGCACAACAGACCCAAAAGCTGCCGCCAGTGCAGGCTTCGGCCTACACTCTGCTCCATCTCCTCCTCCTGCTGACCCCGGGCTCCAACACCGCCAGTTGGGGCCCGGTACTGCTAGCTGCACAGAGAAAAACACCAGCCAATGTGTCAGTGGGGTTCAGCACCGCCAGCTGTTCCCCTGCTGTGCAGCCGGCATCGTGTCCTGCAAAAGCCACGCAGACACTTGCTCTTGTACCTTCTGCTCCCCATCCTGGTTCCAGTACCGTCAGCTGGTTCCGGGCAGAGCCTTTGGCTTAGGTGCCTCCCTCTGGGTATCCGAGTTCCACCAACGTCAGGTGGTCCTTGGTAGTGCTTTCAGGCACGGGTACCTCCTGCTTAGTAACCGGGTTCCAGTAACGTCAGCTGGTCCTCGGTAGTTCCATTGGCTCTTGGACCTTCGGCTACCCATCCGGGTTCCAGCACCGTCAGCTGGTTCTCGGCAGTGTCTTTTGCTCTTGTACCTTCTGCTCCCCATCCTGGTTCCAGTACCGTCAGCTGGTTCCGGGCAGAGCCTTTGGCTTAGGTGCCTCCCTCTGGGTATCCGAGTTCCACCAACGTCAGGTGGTCCTTGGTAGTGCTTTCAGGCACGGGTACCTCCTGCTTAGTAACCGGGTTCCAGTAACGTCAGCTGGTCCTCGGTAGTTCCATTGGCTCTTGGACCTTCGGGTAGCCATCCGAGTTCCAGTTCCATCAGCTGGTTCTCGGCATTTTCTCAGCCTTCTTGTACCTTCTGCTACATTTCCAAGTTCAAGAGACTAAACACGATGACCCGGAAGACCACCCCTAAGATGACGACGACACCAGAGACGACAACCACCGTGATGACGACGACCCTGGAGACGATGACCCCGAAGACCACCCCGATGACGATGACCCCGGAGACGACGACCCTGAAGACCACCCCGATGACGACGACCCCGGAGACGACGACCCTGGAGACGACGACGACCTGGAAGACCGAGAAGCAGAAGAACAAGAGGCTGCAGAACAAAGAGCAGAAGAACATTAAGCATAACACTAAATATCAGAGCAAAAAATATTATCTAAATTATAAGCAGAAGAAGACTAAGCAGTGTATGGGGGTGAGTCCGTTCCTCCTCGTGGTGCCCCTGGATAAAGCCTGATGCTGCAGGCCAAACTGAACGCGGACAAATGTAACTGTTTTGTGACAGGCAGAACAGAAGGTGTAATCTTCAAACTTTTATAGATAACAACTACGGGAATGCCTGTCACAAATAAGAATATGATGAAGAAGTAGAATATGATGAAGATAATAGTAAAATAAAAAGAATATGAACAATGTAACCAAAAAAATAATAGGTAGAAGATGAAGAAGATGAATAAGGTGAAGAAGTTGATGTCAAAGAAGCTGATGATGAGGATAATGAAGAAGAAAGTGTGGGAGAAGTAAAAAAGAAGGCGAAGGGCGTGGAAGTAGTGAAACATCAATATCTGACAAAATAAAAAAAAATTAACATAGTCTAAATCTTTCTACCGCCGAACGTCATAAAAAAAAACAAAAAAACCTGCTATTCTATTACATTGGGCTAAACCTCTGTGCCTTTAATGTCTCCGCCACGTCCCCCAATACATCCTACATTATTCTTAGTTGTTTTCCTTCATGTAGAATGAACCTACAAGTTTATAAAGGGTTTATTTTAATTCCGATATTTTCGTCCCATTGACTTGCATTGGGATCGGGTATCGGTATCGGATTGGATCCGATATTTTGACGGTATCGGCCGATACTTTCCGATACCGATACTTTCCGATATTGGAAAGTATCGCTCAACACTATTTCTGACCAAATACTTATTTTCCACCATAATATGCAAATAAAATGATAAAAAAACAGACAATGTGATTTTCTGGATTTTTTTTTACTCAGTTTGTCTCCCATAGTTGAGGTCTACCTATGATGTAAATTACAGACGCCTCTCATCTTTTTAAGTGGTGGAACTTGCACTATTGTTGACTGACTAAATACTTTTTTGCCCCACTGTAGGTGCTGTAAAAATGAGGCAAAAAGCAACGCTTTATTATCATACCGCCAAACAAAAAGTGGAATAACACGCGTTCAAAAAGACAGATATAAACAACCATGGTACTGCTGAAAATGGCATCTTGTCCCGCAAAAAACGGGCAGCCATACAGCATCATCAGCAAAAAAATAAAAAAGTTATAGTCCTCAGAATAAAGCGATGCAATAATTATTTTTTATATAAAATTGCTTTTAGCGTATAAAAGCGCCAAAACATAAAAAAGGATATAAATGAGGTATCCCTGTAATCGTATTGACCCAAAGAATAAAATTGCTTTATCAATTGTACCAAACTTGGAACGGTATAAATGCACACCCCCCCCCCCAAAGAAATTAATGAATAGCTGGTTTTTGGTCATTCTACCTCACAAAAATCAGAATAAAAAGCGATCAAAAAAGTCACATGACCGAAAATGGTACCAATAAAATCGTCAACTCGTCACGCAAAAAACGAGACCTCATATGACACAGAGGACCAAAATATGGAAAAATTATAGCTCTCAAAATGTGGAGACGCTAAAACTATTTTTTGCAATAAAAAGCGTCTTTCAGTGTGTGACAGCTGCCAATCATAAAAATCCGCTAAAAAAAAGCCATAAAAGTAAATCGAACCCCTTTCATCACTCCCTTAGTTAGGTAAAAATAATAAAATTTAAAAAAATGTATTTATTTCCATTTTCCCATAAGGGTTAGGGTTGGGGCTACAGTTAGGGTTAGGGTTGGGGCTACAGGTAGGGTTAGGGTTAGGGTTGGGGCTAAAGTTAGGGTTAGGGTTGGGGCTAAAGTTAGGGTTGGGGCTACAGTTGGGTTAGGGTTAGGGTTGGGGCTAAAGTTAGGGTTTGGATTACATTTACGGTTGAAATTAGGGTTGGGATTAGGGTTATGGTTGGGATTAGGGTTAGGGGTGTATTGGAGTTAGGGGTGTGGTTAGGGTTGGGATTAGGGTTAGGGGTGTGTTGGGGTTAGGGGTGTGGTTGGGATTAGGGCTAGGGGCATGTTCGGGTTAGGGGTGTGGTTAGAGTTATGGTTAGGGTTGGAATTAGGGTTAGGGGTGTGTTTGGGTTAGGGTTTCTGTTAGAATTCGGGGGTTTCCACTGTTTGGGCACATCTTGGGCTCTTCAAACGCGACATGGCATCTGATCTCAATTCCAGCCAATTCTGCATTGAAAAAGTAAAACCATGCTCCTTCCCTTCCGAGCCCTCTCGTGCAGCCAAACAGGAGTTTACCCCAACATATGGGGTATCAGCATACTCAGGACAAATTGGACAACAACTTTTGGGGTCCAATTTCTCCTGTTACTATTGGCAAAATGCAAAACCTGGGGCTAAATAATAATTTTTGTGGAAAAAAAAAAGATTTTTTATTTTCACGGCTCTGCGTTATAAACTGTAGTGAAACACTTGGGGTTCAAAGTTCTCACAACACATCTAGATATGTTCCTTGGGGGTCTAGTTTCCAATATGAGGTCACTTTTGGGGGGTTTCTACTGTTTAGGCACATCAGGGGCTCTGCAAATGCAACGTGATGCCTGCAGACCAATCCATCTAAGTCTGCATTCCAAACTGAACTCTTCCCTTCCGAGCTCTGCCATGCTCCCAAACGGTGGTTCCCCCCACATATGGAGTATCAGCGTACTCAGGACAAACTGGACAACAACTTTTGGGGTCCAATTTCTCCTGTTACCCTTGGGAAAATACAAAACTGGGGGCTAAAAAATAATTTTTGTGGAAAACATTTTTTTTTATTTTCACAGTTCTGCGTTATAAACTGTAGTGAAGCACTTGGGGGTTCACAGTTCTCACAACACATCTAGATATGTCCCTTAGAGGGTCTAATTTCCAAAATAGTGTCACTTGTGTGGGGTTTCAATGTTTAGGCACATCAGGGGCTCTCCAAATGCGACACAACATGGCGTCCCATCTCAATTCCAGTCAATTTTGCATTGAAAAGTCAAATGGCGCTCCTTCCCTTCCGAGCTCTGCCGTGCGCCCAAACAGTGGTTTACCCTAACAAATGGGGTATCGGCGTACTCAGGACAAATTGTACAAGAACACTTGGGGTCCAATTTCTTCTGGAACCCATGGGAAAATAAAAAATTGGGGGCGAAAATTTAATTTTGGTGAAAAAATAGGATTTTTTATTTTCACGACTCTACATTATAAACTTCTGTGAAGCACTTGGTGGGTCAAAGTGCTCACCACACATCTAGATAAGTTCTTTAGGGGGTCTACTTTCCAAAATGGTGTCACTTGTGGGGGGTTTCAATGCTTAGGCACATCAAGGGCTCTCCAAACGCAACATGGCATCCCATCTCAATTCTAGTCAATTTTGCATTGAAAAGTCAAACGGCGCTCCTTCCCTTCCGAGCTCTGCCATGCGCCCAAACAGTGGTTTGCCCCACATATGGGGTATCTATGTACTCAAGACAAATTGCTCAACAATTTTTGGGGTCCAATTTCTTCTGGTACCCTTGGGAAAATAAAAAATTGGGGGCAAAATGTTCATTTTTGTGAAAAAATATGATTTTTTATTTTTACGGCTCTACATTATAAACTTCTGTGAAGCACTTTGTGGATCAAAGTGCTCACCACACATCTAGATAAGTTCCTTAGGGGGTCTATTTTCCAAAATGGTGTCACTTGTGGGTGGTTTCAATGTTTAGGCACATCAGGGGCTCTACAAACGCGATATGTAATCCGATCTCAATTCCAGTAAATTTTGCATTGAAACGTCAAACGGCGCTCCTTCACATCCGAGCTCCGCCATGTGCCCAAACAGTAGTTTACCCCCACCCTTGGTAAGATAAAACAAATTGGAGCTGAAGTAAATTTTTTGTGAAAACAATTTAAATGTTCATTTTTTGTAAACATTCCAAAAATTCCTGTGAAATACCTGAAGAAGGGTTAATAAACTTCTTGAATGTAGTTTTGAGCACCTTGAGGGGTGCAGTTAGAATGGTGTCACACTTGGTTATTTTCTATCATATAGACCCCTCAAAGTGACTTCAAATGTGATGTGGTCCCTAAAAAAAAGGTGTTGTAAAAATGAGAAATTGCTGGTCAAATTTTAACCCTTATAACTCCCTAACAAAAAAAAATGTTGGTTCCAAAATTGTTCTGATGTAAAGTAGACATGTGGGAAATGTTACTTATTAAGTATTTTGTGACATATCTCTGTGATTTAAGGGCATAAAAATTCAAAGTTGGAAAATTGCGACATTTTCAAAATTTTTGCCAAATTTCCATTTTTTTCACAAATAAATGCAAGTAATATCAAAATTTTTTTACCACTATCATGAAGTACAATATGTCACGAGAAAACAGTGTCAGAATCATCAGGATCCGTTTAAGCGTTCCAGAGTTATAACCTTATAAAGGGACAGTGGTCAGAATTGTAAAAATTGGCCCTGTCATTAACGTGCAAACCACCCTTGCGGGTTAAGGGGTTAATGGTACCTTCACGGTCTTAGTAGTCTGATCTATCAAAATAAAAAAAACTTGATTGGTAAACAGTACACTTTACAGAGTACACTTTACAGAGAAAAAAAATCAAACATACAGAATTGAAATTTTTCAGCCACCACCACACCTGAAAAAAAAGCAGTATGAGGCAATAAAAATGTCAGCTCAGGGTGAAAAAAAAGTCCTCACACAGCTTCGCTGACCAAAAATTTAAAACTATTTTATTACTATTATTATTATTATTATTATTATTATTATTATTATTTATATAGCACCATTGATTTCATGGTGCTGTACATGAGAAGGGGTTACATACAAATTACAGATGTCACTTATGGTAAACAAACTAACAATGACAGACTGATACAGAGGGTAGAGTACCCTGCCCTAGGGTTGAGCGAAACAGATCGGACAAATTCAAAAATGGCTGACTTTCAGCAAAGTCGGGTTTCATGAAACCCAACCCGATCATAGTGTGGGATCGGCCATGAGGACAGCGATCTGCGCGCCAAAGTTGCGTTTCATATGTCGCTTTCAGCGCCATTTTTCAGCCAATGAAGGAGGATGCAGAGTGTGGGCAGCGTGATGACATAGGTCTCGGTCCCCACCATCTTAGAGAAGGGCATGACAGTGATTGGCTTGCTTTCTGCGGCGTCACAGGGGCTATAAAGGGGCATGCACATGGACCGCCATTTTACTTCTGCCGATCTTAGCATAAGGAGAGGTTGCTGCAGCTTCATCAGAAGAAGGGATATAGTTAGGGAGGGAAGATTAACCCCCAAACTGCTTGTGCTGTAGCGATTTCCACTGTTCAACACCACCTTTTTTTTGCAGGGACAGTGGAGGCTATATTTTTGTGCATCAGCTCTGTAGCTTATTAGGCTGCCTTATAAGACTCCCTGATAGCTGCATTGCTGTTTGCACGCTGCTGTGCAAACCAACTGCTTTTTTAAAAGCAAAAATCCTGTTGCTCCTTTCTGCACAGTTATCTTGTTTATTTGTCCACACTTTTGTGTGCAGCAGTCCTTTTTATTGCTGCCATACTTGTCCTGAGATCATTGTAGGGAGATTGAAATTTGTACTACAGTCCTTGTATTTTTTGATATATCTTCCACCCACTTTCTGCCACTTACATTGTGTTGTTTTATACACTGGGCCTGAGTTTTGGTTCAGTCTCCAAAAAAAAAAGTGAGATTCAAATTCTCACAAAGTGGATATACTTCAGTCCTGTTAGTTTGTCGTATATCAGCCAGCCACTTTCTGCCACTTACATTGTATTGTTTTATACACTGGGCCTGAGTTTTGGTTCAGTCTCCAAAAAAAAAAAAGTGAGATTCAAATTCTAACAAAGTGGATATACTTCAGTCCTGTTAGTTTGTCGTATATCAGCCAGCCACTTTCTGCCACTTACATTGTGTTGTTTTATACACTGGGCCTGAATTTTGGTTCAGTCTCTAAAAAAAAAGTGAGATTCAAATTCTCGCAAAGTGGATATACTTCAGTCCTGTTAGTTTGTCGTAGATCAGCCAGCCACTTTCTGCCACTTACATTGTGTTGTTTTATACACTGGGCCTGAGTTTTGGTTCAGTCTCCAAAAAAAAGTGACATTCAAATTCTCACAAAGTGGATATACTTCAGTCCTGTTAGTTTGTCGTAGATCAGCCAGCCATTTTCTGCCACTTACATTGTGTTGTTTTATGCACAGGGCCTGAGTTTTGATTCAGTCTCCCACAAAAAAAAGGGAGATTTAAATTCTCAACAAGTTTATATACACCTTCTACCTTGTTTTACAGTACCATATAACGGTTGTTATTTTGGTTAGATTTTCCAAAAAATGAGGAAGTCTGGTGGAAGAGCCCGTGGGCGGTGGTTGCCAGCTGGTACTGATGGTGGTGGTGATGGTGGTGGTGCATTTGGTGGTAGTGGCAAAAGCACAATAGCACCTAAGGCTGGAGGTGTTAAGCCAGCATCATCGTCTGGCTACACAAGGCCTCAAAGGCTGCCTTATCTGGGAGTAGGAAAACAGCTTTTAAAGCCGGAGCAGCAGGAACAAGTTTTGGCTTTCCTTGCTGACTCAGCCTCTAGCTCTTTCGCCTCCTCTTCAGAAAGTTCCAAATATAAAAGCAGCGAGTCGTTTGTTGTTTGCCCCCGTCAGGAACAAGACATTTCCTTGTGTCCTTTACCCAAACCAAAAGTGAAGGATGCGTCAGGCGACACTACAGGTTACTCCATGGAGCTCTTTACACATACCGTGCCTGGGTTAGAAAGGGAAATTGTTAACTGCCCATTACAAGATGAATCAGACATGGAGTGCACTGATGCACAGCCACAGCTAGATTATTATGCTGTGCCATTGACTCAGATCACTACGTTGCCCTCGCAGTGTACTCAGCCAGAATATGACCCTGATGAGACTATGGTGCCCCGTCCCGAACGCTATAGCACCTTACACAGTGACACAGAGGAAGGTGCACATAACATTGAAGAGGAGGTGATAGATGACCCAGTTGTTGACCCAGATTGGCAGCCATTGGGGGAAGAGTGTGCCGCTGCCAGTAGCCCAGAAGCAGAGGAGGATGATCCGCAGCAGCCATCTACATCGCAACAGCTGTCATCTGGCAGGCCCATATCAGGCCAAAAACGTTTTTCAAAAACAAAAACAGTTCTAGGACAGCGTGGCCATCCGGTGAAAGTAGCATAGCGTGCAATGCTTAAAAAGGTATTCCATAGTAGGAAGAGTGTAGTGTGCCAATTTATTAACCAAGATCAAAATGATCAGTCAAAAGTTATCTGTAAGAAATGCTCAAAGACCTTTAGCAGAGGGAAGAATCTTAAAAATTTAAATACAACGTGCATGCTAATACATTTAACCAGCATGCACTTGCAAGCCTGGACTAACTACCAAACGTCCCGTACCGTTGGTGCACCTGCTCAGAATGAAGGTAGTCAGCAACGCTACATTGCTTCCCTCACTGTAAGCCCACCGGTTAGGACACCACCAGCAGCAAATGTGGAGGTATCGTCACAAGGCCAAAGCACTCAGGGAATCACAAGGTTACCGGTAGGAAACACTGTATGTAGGCCAACATCAAGAATACCATCACCAACCCTCTCTCAATACGCCATGTCCACCACCACCCCCGCTAGTTCCACCATATACAGCTCTCCAGTCCAGCTCACCCTACAAGAGACTCTCATTAGGAAAAGAAAGTACTCATCCTCTCATCCGCGTACACAGGGTTTGAACGCCCACATTGCTAGACTAATCTTAGAGATGATGCCCTACCGGTTGGTTGAAAGTGAATCTTTCAAAGACATGATGGCCTATGCAGTACCCCGCTATGACCTACCCAGTCGGCACTTCTTTGCGAGAAAAGCCATCCCAGCCCTCCACCAGCATGTCAAAGACCGCATTGTCCATGCACTGAGGCAATCAGTCAGTGGAAAGGTGCACCTCACAACAGATGCATGGACCAGTAGGCATGGCCAGGGACGTTACGTGTCCATCACGGCGCACTGGGTTAATGTGGTGGATGCAGGGTCCACAGGGGACAGCCATAGTGGGACAGTTCTGCCTAGCCCACGGTCTAGGAAACAGTTGGCAGTAGGCGTTCACCACCCGCCTCCTCCTCCTCCTCCAGAAGTGAAAGCTCATCCACAGAGCACAGTCGCACGACCACTCCATCCGCAGTTGCCAGTGTTGCACACGAGGTGTCCCATTATCGAACAGCTAGTGATAAGCGTCAGCAGGCTGTGTTACAAATGAAGTGTTTGGGCGACAATAGACACACCACGGAAGTACTGGCCGAGTATTTGCAGCAAGAAACTCAGTCATGGCTGGGTAGTGTACATCTTGGGGCAGGCAAGGTAGTCAGTGATAACGGAAGGAATTTTATGGCTGCCATAGCCCTTTCAGAACTGAAACACATACCTTGGCTGGCTCACACCTTGAACCTGGTGGTGCAGTGCTTCCTAAAAAATTATCCGGAGTTACCAGCCCTGCTCCTGAAGGTGCGCAGACTTTGCTCGCACATCCGCTGGTTGCCTGTACACTCCAACCGTATGCAGAACCATCAGCGATCGCTGAATCTTCCCCAGCACCGCCTAATAATTGACGTTGCAACAAGGTGGAACTCCACACTGCACATGGTTCAGAGGCAGTGTGAACAGGGGCGTGCTGTAATTAATTTGTGGGAGGATACACATACACGGGCAGGCACTTGGATGGCAGACATGGAGTTGTCTGGTGTGCAGTGGTCGAAGCTACAAGACCTCTGTCAAGTCCTTCAATGTTTTGAGGAATGCACAGGGCTGGTAAGTGCAGACGACGCCATCATAAGCATGAGCATCCCACTAATGAGTCTGCTGATGCAAAGTTTGACGCACATTAAGGAGCAGGCGTCTGCAGCCGAGGAGGAGGGAAGCCTTGATGACAGTCAGCCATTGTCAGCTCAGGGAACTCTCCTGGACAAGGTGGCGGACAAAGAGGAGGAGGAGGAGGAGGATGGGGATGAATATTTATGGGAGGAGGATGCTTCTCAGGGGGCAATAGAAACTGGTGGTGTTGCAAGGTCAGGTACAGGGTTTTTGTGGGACACAAGTGATGTTGATTTGCAAGAAAGTGCTCCTCAACCCAGCACAAGGTCAGGTACAGGGTTTTTGCGGGACACAAGTGATGTTGATTTGCAAGAAAGTGCTCCTCAACCCAGCACAAGTAGTAAATTGACACCTGGAACATTGGCCCATATGGCTGAGTATGCCTTGCGTATCCTAAAATGGGACCCCCGCATTATTAAAATGATGACCGATGAGGCGATGATGATTACTGGTTGGCCTGCCTCCTGGATCCATGATATAAAGGAAAATTACAAAATATCATGCCACATGAGAACCTTGAGCAAATATTGGCTACCACACAAGCAACTCTTGTAGACCATTTGGTTTAGGCATTCCCAGCACAAAGCGGCGGTGATGGTTCTCACACGAGCCGTAGTGGGCAACATGGCAGAGGTGTTAGAGGTGCACAAATCCAAAGTGGTGTTGGACAGAGGGGTTTTATGACCAGGTTGTGGAGTGATTTCGCAATGACCGCTGACACAACAGGTACTGCTGCATCGATTCAAAGTGACAGGAGACAGCATTTGTCCAGTATGGTTATGAACTACTTTTCCTCCCTTATCGATGTTCTCCCTCACAGGTCATTCCCCTTTGATTACTGGGCATCTAAAATAGACACCTGACCTGAATTGGCAGAATATGCATTACAGGAGCTCACTTGCCCTGCTGCTAGTGTGCTATCAGAAAGAGTCTTCAGTGCTGCTGGTTCAATACTGACCAAAAAAAGGACACGTCTGGCTACCCAAAATGTTGATGATCTAACCTTCATTAAAATGAACCAATTATGGATTTCAAATTGTTTTGCCCCACCTTCCCCTGCTGACACGTAGCTTGCCAGAAAAATGTCTTGCTTTTGGCCTCCTCTTTCTGACTTCTCCAATTCCTCCATTTGCAGCTGCTGAATGTCCACCATAGGCCATTTTTATACCTCCCTAAATCGGCTGACTCCCCCCACAGGGCTGTGGTCACCACCTGGCGTAAGCACCCGTGCGAGTACCATTTGCCTGGACTGATGGGTGGGCCCACTCTTGGGCGACGGCACTGGCACAGGGTCCCTCATAGTACAATGAAGTGTCTCGACGGTGGTGGTGCACAACCAACGTCAGACACACCGTCGTAATATGAGGGGCCCTGTGCCAATACCGCCGCCCACGAGAGTGTTCTCCCCCAGCTCAAACAGTGCTGTAACACTTGCAATACTTAACTCTCCCTGCTCCACCACTGTGTAGTCTGTGCTGTTAAATCCTTCAATGGCACTGCCAATACAAATTTGTTGAAATGATAGATGATAGTTAAAATATACAGGGGCCCTGGCCTCCATTTAGACAAGTTAATACTTTTTGCCTACTACCACTGTCTGCTACTCAGCAGAGGAGCCACCCCTGTACCTAGCTTTGCCACCTGTTTATTTATGAACAATTTTTTGGCAGACATTTAGCCCACTTTACTATTTGGGCCTACTAACTGTGTCTGCCACTCATTACAGTTTTCCCTCTACTGAACAAAGCAATGCGCCTGTTTAGTCCTGTTACCACATTTGAACTGCATTTAGCCCACTTTATTATTTGGGCCTACTAAATGTGTCTGCCACTCATTACAGTTTTCCTCCACTGAACAAAGCAATGCCGCCTGTTTAGTCCTGTTACCACATTTGAACTGCATTTAGCCCACTTTATGTTTTGGGCCTACTAACTGTGTCTGCCACTCATTACAGTTTTCCTCCACTGAACAAAGCAATGCTGCCTGTTTAGTCCTGTTACCACATTTGAACTGCATTTAGCTCACTTTATTATTTGGGCCTACTAAATGTGTCTGCCACTCATTACAGTTTTCCTCCACTGAACAAAGCAAAGCTGCCTGTTTAGTCCTGTTAACACATTTGAACTGCATTTAGCCCACTTTATTATTTGGGCCTACTAAATGTGTCTGCCACTCATTACAGTTTTCCTCCACTGAACAAAGCAAAGCTGCCTGTTTAGTCCTGTTAACACATTTGAACTGCATTTAGCCCACTTTATTATTTGAGCCTACTAACTGTGTCTGCCACTCATTACAGTTTTCCTCCACTGAACAAAGCAATGCCACCTGTTTAGTCCTGTTACCACATTTGAACTGCATTTAGCCCACTTTATTATTTGGGCCTTCTAACTGTGTTTCCTCCTCATCCTGCCCATTGCCCAGCCACTGCTAGATGAGTCTGCTGGTACATTGACCCAGACCACTACATTCCCCTAGCACTCTACACAGCCAGAATCTGACCCTGCTGAGAGTCAGGTTCCCCTTCCCGCATACTATACCACCTTACACGGGGACAAAGAGGAAGGGGCAGATGAAATTGCAGGTTCCTTCAGCAGGTGGGGGGCATACTTGTTGGCAACATCACTGGCACAGGGCCCCTCATAGTACGCAAAAGTGTCTCTGCCAGTGGGAGGCGCCACCCACCGTCAAACACACCGCCGTACTATGAGGGTCCCTGTGCCAGTGACGTCGCCAACGAGTATGTCCCCCCACCTGATGAAGGAACCTGCACTTTCATCTGCACCTTCCTACGAACAAGTGGGCCCCCTGCTTGCTCAGGATCACAGCACTTGCAAAGTTGAAATACTTACCTCTTCCTGCTCCACCGCCGTGACGTATTCCGCATTTCCTGGGCACATGAAAATCTTGAGCCAGCCCTACCCCCCCAAAACTTTAGCCAAATGACCCCCAGTTTTCAATGCCTAACTATTATTATAAAGTAAATTAAGATTGACAAGCTTAAGTAATAAGAATTGATGTTTTTTGCATTAAAATGGGCACTGTAGGTGTTTTCCTGTCCTCCACTCACTGCCGACTTTGATTCCCCAATGACTTGCATTGGGTTTCGTGTTTCAGTCGGCCCCTGACTTTTCGCAATAATCGGCCAATTTCACCGGACCCGACTTTTCAAAAAAGTAAAAGTCGCTCTCAACTCTACCCTGCCCTTGCGGGCTTACATTCTGCAGGATGGTGGGGAAGGAGACAGTAGGTTAGGGGGTTGCAGCAGCTCTGGTGTTGGTGAGGCGGTAGCTCCGGTAGTGATAAGGAGGCAGTGGGGTCATTGCAGGCAGTAAGCTTTCTTGAAGAGGTGGGTTTTCAGGTTTCGTCTGAAGGATCCGAATGTGGATGATAGTTGGACGTGTTGGGGCACAGAATTCCAGAGGATGGGGATATTCGGGGGGAGAATTCTTGGAGGCGGTTAGGTGAGGAGCGAATAAGTGTGGAGGAGAGAAGGAGGTCTTGGGAGGACTGGAGATTATGTGTGGGAAGATATTGGGACATTAGTTCAGAGATATGTGGAGGAGACAGGTTATGGATGGCTTTGTAGGTCAGTATTAGTAATTTGAACTGAATACGCTGAGGGAATGGGAGCCAGTGAAGAGATTTGCAGATGGGAGAAGCGAAGGAGTAGCGAGGAGAGAGATTAATTAGTCAGGCAGCAGAGTTAAGGATGGACTGGAGAGGTGGAAGGGTGTTAGCAGGGAGGCCACAGAAAAGGATGTTGCAGTAGTCGAGGCGGGAGAAGATGACGGCATGCACAAGCATTTTAGCAGATTGAGGGTGGATGAAAGGACAGATTCTGGAAATATTTTTGAGCTGGAGGTGACAGGAGGTGGAAAGAGCTTGAAAATGTTACAGGTCTCGGAAAAACACAACTAGTAATGAGTGAATACATTTGGCACTAATCATTACTCGCACGAATAGTACGGTGTTCGGGTCATTCATTACTTGGTGAGTAATTAGGTATTCACTTGGGTATATTTGAGTGACCCGCCCAACATGTTTGGTGCTATATTTGCAGCCAATGAACATGCTAGGCTGGCTTGCCAATCACAGCAATGCCGACGCCATCTTCGGTGTGGCATTACTGTGATTGGGTAGCCTTCCAGCGTAATAAAGGATATTTAAAGGTGCCATCTTGCACGCATTGCAGCTGGAAAGAGCATAGGGAGAGCATAGTTTCAGCACAGAGAGATTGAAAGGAGCATAGGGAGAATGATAGGAGGTTATAGTGAGCGTTATTTATTCTAAAAAGCTCTTTTAAAAGCTGAAGATTGTGAAAAGATTACTTGTTTGACATGTGGGGATTTAAGTAGGAAGAGATTTTATAGGAGGGGAAGGGGTGACAGGCAGGTGCCTGGGTGTTCTCATCATAGCAAGTACATGCTGCTGGCACTCTACAAATTGTAAGCGAGGGCTCATAATGCAGCTGAGATTTTGAAGGGGATAAAAGAACACACCGATCAGTGGCTCTCCCCGCTGAACCTCCAATTAGGTCTGGTTGTGTGCAATAATGGGTGTAACTTGGTAGGGGCTGTAAAGAGCGAGTATTTATATAAAAAAAAGTATACCCCAGGAAATTGAATCAAGTGTGTGAACATAACTTCCCTTTAAAATAAATCTTTAATAATTCAGATATTAAAAAACACCTACCCAGTGAAAGAAAGGTTTGATACCAAAAAAATAAACTGACCTAAAAACAATTTGCCTAAAGATTCCCTGTAATAGGCCTCAATATATCCCTACCTGTCTGTGGAGATTAGCACCCTAAAGAACGATCTGGTGCCCCCACTCATACTTTGATATACAAAAAAGGCTCTCTTCATCCCTGTTCTATGAGATATTGCTTTCCCACCTTTGTTAAGAGGGCTATAATAGGGGAGTGATAAATAGACCAGGTTAAGTGGGGGCGCCAGATTGTTCTTTAGGGTGCCAACCTCCACAGACAGGTAGAGACACATTCAGGCCTATTACAGGGAATCTTTAGGCAAATTGTTTTTTGGTCGGTTTATTTTATTAGCATCAAAACTTTCTTTCACTGGGTAGGTGTTTTTTAATATCTGAATTATTAAAAATGTATTTTAAAGGTAATTTATGTTCACACACATGATTCAATTTCCTTGGGTATACTTTTATTTATATAAATACTCAACCTTTAAAGCCCCTACCAAGTTACACCCATTATCGCACACAACCAGGCCTGGTTGGTGGTTCAGCGGGGAGAGCCACTGATCAGTGTGTTATTTTATCACCTTCAACATCTCAGCTGCATTATGAGCTTTATCACCTAAACAAATGAGCTTCAGCATAGCGTGCTGTCGCCTTGCCAAGGCAGTGCCTGATGCAAAAAACCTGATGTGTGAAAGTAGCCTTAGTGAGCAGCAGAGAGCAGTACCTGAATTCCAGCTTCTCAATGCCCATCAGAGTAACACTCAGCTCTCACACATAACAACTGCCGAGTGGATGTGGATCGATAACATATGTGAGGGTCTTCAAAATTTTGAGTACTGCACAAAGATGATCACACTATTGTCAGCGTAACCATCCCGCTGCACTCCACGGAGCTCAACACTTTCTGGGATATTTCCTGAAATTAAACCATTGTTGCTCAAAACCATGCAAAAGATACATTCAACCTGGTTGGGTAGTTTCCAAAAGAAGTGCATAGGCTTCTGCAGATTGGTCAATGGCACTCTTGTCTCTTTTCCTTGAAGAGGCTGCTTCAAAGTAAAATGAGGCTTGCATATGTTCCTGACATGGGTTTCAGGTCTGACAGAAAGACAATAGATGCCCTCGCTTGCATACACTGCATTCCGAATTTAATTCTAATGCTTTTGGTGTCTGGTAGAATTCAATTTCTTGACACTAACTCCAGTATTATATTCACCTTACAGCGGCTTCACCTGTTATGATATTGGGATCCGCTGGAAAAAATGAACTGTTGAGCTTACAAAACTCAAGTTTCACAGCACCTGCTGGCCCTGTGAAAATGGGAAGTGGTGAACATGGTGGTGACATGCAAACCCCAAAATTCACATGGGTATGTTTGAAATGACATTGTAAAGGGATTGGGAATATGTATTCCACTTTCTTGCTAACTATTTGGAATGAGGGTGGGACCTCCCAAATGTAGGAGTGAGAGCTCTCCCAAATGTATAATAGACCTAAGTATCCCTATGTATAATAAACCTAAGGGCCTTTACCAAACTTAGGTTTCCAGCACCTGCTGGCACTCTGCAAATTGTAAGCGAGGGCCACATAATGACATGGCTGTTTAATGGTGGTGGTGGCAGGCAAATCCTAAAATTCAAATGGGCATGTTTGGAATGGCATTGTAAGGAGATGGGGAATATGTATTCCACTATCTTGATAACTATTTGGCATGAGGGCAGTTCCCTCCCAAACATAGGAGTGAGAGCCCTCACAAATGTTAAAAGAAAAACTAAAGCCAAAACGCTCCTTGTGAACATATGCTAAAGGAGAGGTATATTTTTTTTTTCATTTTTATTTTGCGTCATATACATACATGGAATTATGAAGGAAACATTTTTTCTTAGCATTTTTTGCTTTAAAAAAATAGGTAGGTCTTTTTAAAAATGTGTAAAACTGGCACAATGGTCTGAAAACATTATTCCCAGATACCATATGTAAGTCAGAAAGGCATGCAGGCATCTTCTCCATGCTGTTCTCATTTAGTTTTAGCTCTTTCCCATCAATTTCAGCTTTTTTCCCATGCCCTCTGTTTATTGGGTCCAGCAGAAAAATGTACAAATACACGGATATCAGAAATTATTCAGGCCGATTTCCCCGAATCCGAATATTCCACTATTCGATCATCACTAATCACAACACAAGCAATTTTTTTAATGAATTTCCAAATATTTTTGTCACTTAAATAAAATGAAAACTAGACAAGTTTGGTATCTCTGTAAATGTACTTACCTTGAGAGGCATATTCTCAGGTTATTTTTACAATTTTATTAACACTGTAAAAACAAAAAACTAAAAAACAATTGCGGAATGATCTTTTTTCCGCAATTTCACCAAATTTGGAATTTGTTTACCATTTTTCAATAAAAGACATGATAAAATGGATGGTGTCATTCAAAAGTACAACTCGTTCTGCAAAAAAGCAAGCCCCCATACAGCTATGATGATGGAAAGCTAAAGACATAACTCTTGAAAGAAGGGGAAGAAAAAAGAAAAGCGCAAAAATGGAAAGTCGCTATGTCGTAAAGGGGTTAAAGTTTATAGGAGTTACAAATAGAGCCAGTCAAATGAGGCTCTTTTGGAAATTCCATGAATATGTAAATATTGAAAATTTATATTTGCTTATACATTGCTTGTATAATAGTTTAAATGTGTGATTTAGCTTTGAAGCTCTGTATTATTTGATGCTACATGTTTAGATTTAGAACATAATATCATGTCTTCACATTCTTATTAATATACTTCATAGATATTTTTTATAGAACAAATGAAATTGATTTCCAAATCTAGAAATATTTCCCACAGTAAACAGATATTTTTAGTCATCCAAATATTTTGTGGGCTGGCACATATGCTCTTACATAAAAAATACAATAATGCCTTGGAATATTTTTAAGACCTAATAGAAAAGCATGGCTGTTAGGATTTTATGAGAGTTTATGGTTCAAATAGATTAACTTAAGGAAAGGTATGGTTTCATTAATAAAACGTACTGTAGATATACCATACTTTATTACCTTATTTTGCTTCATTCTCTCCTAAACAGTATGCAGCAGTTCTATATCATTTCCCAGTTCATGCACCTTTAGAAGCTCATTTTAGCTTCTGCTCAATAAGAATCCATATACTATATGGGACTTTCCCTCTCTGAGCTTCTCTTCTCCCCAACTCCATACTTATTGAAAGTTCAGAACACAAACTGTCTGAATGCAGTGTACAGATATTGCTGAGGAGCAGATTAGCAAAGCTTCGAAAGGAGCATGAACTGGGCATTTAAACAGCAATTCAGCATTTATAGGAGGTAACATACACTAATAGCATATAAAGCAAAAATGTAAAACTTTTTTCAACACCTGAAGGATAATTGTGTATATGCAAAAAATATATTTACGTTGCAAACATACAAAGAAAGTTGCAATTTACACCAAATTCTACATTAACATGTTGCACTTGACACCCAGACATAAATGATAGGAGCAGAGTATGAAATACGTGTCTGGTGTCGCTTGGAGACTAATTATAGGACAGAATAGGCACAAAAGGAATGTAATGTGCAAAATTAATATAGCCCCATTCCTTTGACACTAGTGTATATTGAGCCCTTTTTATAGTGTTAAGTCTGCGACACTGATTTTGAAGTCAGCACTATATGGCGATACATGAAATATTTAATGCAATTTCGTGTTTGACAAACTAGCGGGCTAGTGTGCAATTCATCTAATATACCTTTGCTGGGGGTTGATATATTAACCCACCCAAGGTTAGAGTTTAAACTATCTACACTAACCCATAGATTGGGAAATTTGAGGTTTTGATATAGGGCTCTAGTGCAATATTATTTATCTAGGGTCTTAGTGCAATATTTGTCACTCTTCCCTTCCCCTTTTTTTCAGTGTTTAGTTTCTATTTGTATCCGCTATTGTAAATAAAAGTGAATAGACTGCACACAATTTTTGGTGACCATTTAAATTTTGATATTTAAAGATATGTTTTAGGCATTTGTTGTCCACCGCAGTCAGTGATTTATTGTTAGTTTTGGTGGCTTTATATTGGTTTATTACGATACGATACGATACGATACACTTTATTGATCCCGTGGGAAATTATGGTATCACAGCAGCACAACTTAAATCATAAAAATCATAAATGAATTACTTAATTGACATGACAGTGGAGTTGACAGAAGAACATTATACATTATACATTAGAATAGGACATACACAACGAGTGAACTGAAATATAGAGAAATAAAGTAGACATTCACCTTGATGATTTAACCCTAATGTTATTGTTGTACATTCCCATAGCAGTTGGCACAAACAATTTCCTATATTTTTCCTTCTTACACCTCAGAAGTATTAGCCGGTTACTGAAGGTGCTCTTCTGTCTCATGAATAGCTCATATAATGGATGTGCATTATTGTTCATAATTGCCATACACTTTTTCAGAGTTCTTCTCTCCACTACCTCCTCAAAAGAGTCCAGATTGCAGCCCACAGCAGAACTTGCCTTCTTGATAATCTTATTCAGCTTATTAGCATCAGAGGCCCGCACACTACTACCCCAGCATATGATTGCAAAAAAGATGGCACTTGCCACTACAGACTGGTAGAACATTTCTAACATTTTGCTGCACACATTAAAAGACCTCAGTTTCCTTAGGAAATACAATCTGCTCATCCCCTTCTTGTAGACAAACTCTGAGTGGCATCTCCAGTCCAGTTTGCTATCCAATTGGACCCCCAAATATTTGTAACTCTCCACCTGCTCTACCTCCTTACCAGCAATAGTGATCGGTAAGCATTCCATCTTTATCCTGCTATAGTTGGCCACCAACTCCTTAGTTTTCTTAACATTTAGTTGTAGATAGTTACCATTGCACCAATCCACGAAATTCAACACCACCCTTCTGTATTCCTCATCCCCCTGATCTCCCCTAATGCATCCCACAACCACGGAGTCATCCGAAAATTTTTGAAGGTGGCAAAGATCAGATTTATACTGAAAGTCAGAAGTATACAGTGTGAAAAGAAAGGGCTCAAGCACCGTTCCCTGGGGGGCACCTACACTGCTCAATAATCTGCTTGACACAACTGCTCCCATCTGTACAAACTGTGGCCGATCTGATAGGTAGTCAATTATCCAATTTCTCATCCCCTCCTCAACCTTCATATCAGTCATCTTTTTGTGTAGTAAAAGTGGCTGCAGGGAGTTAAATGCACTTGAGAAATCGAAGAACATCGCTCGCACCATGGTTCCGTCAATCTCCAGAAATGAATGTACACTATGTAACAGAGAAAGAATAGCATCATCCACCCCCAATCTATGTCAGTAAGCAAACTGAAGGGGATCGATAAAAGCATTGACCGTTGGTCTTAAGTGAGCAAGCACTAATCTTTCCAAGGCCTTCATAGCGTGAGATGTTAAGGCTACAGGACGATAGTCATTTAGGGTTGCAGGTGAAGAAGTCTTGGGTACCGGCACCAGACAGGAAGTTTTCCATAACACAGGTACCCTCTGTGTTTGTAGACTTCCATTAAATAGGAGTGTAAAGACAGTACACAGCTGGTCTGCACACACTTTAAGAACACGTGTCCTGAGTCCATCAGGTCCTGCAGCTTTACCAATGTTAAGTGACTTAAACTGCCTCCTCACATCATTTTCGGATACTCTAAAATTAGTCTGCTCGTCCTCCAATATCGATGTTGCAGAATTTGCACCCAATTCCCATCCACTATCAGTTGGCAGTACACATGTACTGCTAAACCTATTGAAATACTCGTTCATCTCATTAGCCTTGTCCAGTTTTCCTCCATCACGTTCAGACCTTACCTTAAGGCCGGCATCACACTGGCGAGCTTTACGGACGTAAGAGCGCAGAAAATACGTCCGTAAAACTCGCAAAATAAATGGCACAATTATTCTCAATGGGGCTGCTCCTATCAGCCGTATATTACGGTTCAGTATTATACGGCTTTCTACGGCCATACAAAATCGCAGCATGCTGCGTTTGTCAGCGTATTGCGCAAAAAAAATCGCCAATGAAAGTCTATGGGGGCAAGAAAAATACGGATTCCACACGGACCAGCAGTGTGACTTGCGAGAAATACGCAGCGGTGTTAGTGAAAAGTCGGTAATTCAATTGCCGGCTTTTCATTTCTCCTGCCTAAACCCGACAGGATATGAGACATGGTTTACATACAGTAAACCATCTCATATCCCCTTTTTTTTGCATATTCTGTTGTGAACTGTGTTTCGGGGCTCCCTCTTGTGGTCACTAATGGTATTGTATGAGTCATGTCTTTCTGCAGGCTTGGACTTCAGCTGTTCCATTAATCTGTGGGTGTTCCCTATTTAGTCCTCCTTAGGACTCAGTCTCTTGCCTGGTATCGATGTATTCAGTCCTATTCTGACTCCTCTGGATTCCTTGCCATCTGTCTCATGCAAGAAAAGCTAAGTCCTGTTTGCATACTTTGGATCATTTGCATTATCAGTGTTTTGCTCAAAATGTGATTTTCTAACTCGCTGGAAGCTCTAGGGTGCTGATATTCTCCCCTCACACCGTCAGTCGGTGGGGGGGTTCTTGAATATTCAGCGTGGATGTTTTTGCAGGGTTTTCTGCTGACCGCATAGTTCACTTTCTATTTTCTGCCTATCTAGATTAGTGGGCCTCACTTTGCTTAATCTTGTTCATCTCTACGTTTGTGTTTTCCTCTTACCTCACCGTTATTATTCGTTGGGGGCTTTCTACATCTTTGGGGTTAATTTCTCTAGAGGCAAGTGAGGTCTTATTTTCCCTCTAGGGGTAGTCAGTTCTCCGGCTGGCTCGAGACGTCTAGAATCAACGTAGGCACGTTCACCGGCTACTTCTAGTTGTGTGTGTTAGGATCAGGTATGCGGTTAGCCCAGTTTCCACCTCCCTAGAGCAGTTCTATGTTTTTTGCACACTGAGCCAGAATACCAGAGATCCTCTCCCATTAGGATCATAACAGTATACCAGGCCTAAAAGGAAATGTTTAATGCATCGCAGAAGCGCGATTAAAAAGAAGTTCTGAGGTTTTTTTTTTTTTTTGCTGCAGTTTTTCTAGCTTCTTCCATCCCCTTATACTCTGAGTGGTTTTGAGCTCTGCTGCAGACATGGATCTTCAGACTCTGACTTCTTGTGTGGATCAGCTTGCTGCAAGGGTGCAAAGCATTCAGGATTTTGTCACTCACAGTCCTATGTCTGAACCAAAAATACCTATCCCTGAGCTATTTTTTGGAGATCGATCTAAGTTCCTGAATTTTAGGAATAATTGTAGATTGTTTCTGTCTCTGAGACCTCGTTCCTCTGGTGATTCCACTCAGCAAGTTAAAATTGTTATCTCCTTCTTGCGTGGTGACCCTCAAGATTGGGCTTTCTCTCTGGCGCCAGGAGATCCTGCATTGGTGAATGTCGATGCGTTTTTTTCTGGCGCTTGGTTTGCTTTATGAGGAGCCTAATCTTGAAAATCAAGCTGAAAAAGCGTTGCTAGCTATATCTCAAGGTCAGGACGAAGCTGAGGTGTATTGTCAAAAATTTCAGAAATGGTCCGTGCTTACTCAATGGAATGAGTGTGCCCTGGCTGCAAATTTCAGAAATGGTCTTTCTGAAGCCAGTAAGAATGTGATGGTGGGGTTTCCTATCCCTACAGGTCTGAATGATTCAATGGCTCTGGCCATTCAAATTGATCGGCGTTTGCGGGAGCGCAAATCTGCTAATCCTTTGGCGGTGCTGTCTGAACGGACACCTGATCCTATGCAATGTGACAGAATTCTGACCAGAGCCGAACGGCAAAATCATAGACGTCAAGAGGGGTTGTGTTTTTACTGTGGTGATTCAACGCATGTTATCTCAGCATGCTCTAAGCGCTTAAAAAGAGTTGTTAATCCTGTCACCATTGGTACTTTGCAGCCTAAATTTATTTTGTCTGTGACCTTAATTTGTTCATTATCTTCCTACCCAGTCATGGCTTTTGTGGATTCTGGTGCTGCTCTGAGTCTTATGGATTTGTCGTTTGCCAGGCGCTGTGGTTTTGTCCTGGAGCCTTTGGAATTTCCTATTCCTCTTAGAGGAATTGATGCTACGCCATTGGCGGAGAATAAACCTCAGTATTGGACGCAGGTGACCATGTGCATGACTCCTGTACATCAGGAGGTTATTTGCTTCCTTGTTCTGCATGATTTGCATGATGTGGTCATTTTGGGTCTGCCATGGCTACAGATCCATAATCCAGTTTTGGATTGGAAAGCTATGACTGTGTCAAGTTGGGGTTGTCGGGGGATTCATGATGATACTCCGGTGGTGTCTATTGCTTCTTCTACTCCTTCTGAGACCCCTGAGTTTTTGTCAGATTACCAGGATGTATTTAGTGAGCCCAAGTCCAGTGCCCTTCCTCCTCATAGGGACTGTGATTGTGCTATAAATTTGATTCCTGGTAGTAAATTTCCTAAGGGTCGACTCTTTAATTTGTCGGTACCAGAGCATGCCGCGATGCGGAGTTATATTAAGGAGTCTTTGGAGAAGGGACATATTCGCCCATCCTCTTCACCTCTTGGTGCAGGATTCTTTTTTGTGGCCAAGAAGGACGGGTCTTTGAGACCTTGTATTGATTATCGTCTTCTGAATAAGATCACTGTCAAATTTCAGTATCCTTTGCCATTGTTGTCTGATTTGTTTGCTCGGATTAAGGGTGCCAGTTGGTTCACCAAGATAGATCTTCGTTGTGCGTATAACCTTGTGCGCATTAGGCAGGGAGATGAATGGAAAACAGCATTTAATACGCCCGAGGGTCATTTTGAGTACTTGGTGATGCCTTTTGGACTCTCTAATGCTCCTTCTGTGTTTCAGTCTTTCATGCATGATATCTTCCGGAAATATCTGGATAAATTTATGATTCTTTATCTGGATGATATTTTGGTTTTTTCTGATGATTGGGAGTCCCATGTGAACCAGGTCAGGATGGTGTTTCAGGTTCTGCGTGATAATGCTTTGTTTGTGAAGGGCTCAAAATGTCTCTTTGGAGTACAGAAGGTTTCTTTTTTGGGTTTTATTTTTTCCCCTTCTACCGTGGAGATGGACCCAGTCAAGGTCCGTGCCATTCATGACTGGACTCAGCCTACGTCTGTTAAGAGCCTTAAGAAGTTCTTGGGCTTTGCCAATTTTTACCGTCGTTTTATCGCTAATTTTTCTAGCGTAGTTAAACCTTTGACGGATATGACCAAGAAAGGTTCTGATGTTGCTAATTGGTCTCCTGCGGCCATGGAGGCCTTTCGGGAGCTGAAGCACCGGTTTACTTCAGCGCCAGTCTTGTGCCAGCCAGACGTCTCTCTTCCCTTCCAGGTTGAAGTTGATGCTTCTGAGATTGGTGCGGGGGCCGTTTTGTCGCAGAGAAGCTCTGATGGCTCTGTGAAGAAGCCATGTGCTTTCTTTTCCAGAAAATTTTCGCCTGCTGAGCGGAACTATGATGTTGGTAATCGGGAGTTGTTGGCTATGAAATGGGCATTTGAGGAGTGGCGACATTGGCTCGAGGGAGCTAAGCATCGTGTGGTGGTTTTGACTGATCATAAAAATCTGATTTATCTCGAGTCTGCCAAGCGTCTGAATCCTAGACAGGCTCGTTGGTCATTGTTTTTCTCCCGTTTTGACTTTGTGGTCTCATACCTGCCTGGTTCGAAGAACGTGAAGGCTGATGCGCTTTCTAGGAGTTTTGTGCCTGACTCTCCGGGAGTCTCAGAACCGGCTGGTATTCTCAGAGAGGGAGTGATTTTGTCTGCCATTTCCCCAGATTTGCGACGAGTGCTGCAGAAGTTTCAGGCTGGTAGACCTGATAGTTGCCCACCAGAGAGACTGTTTGTCCCTGATAGATGGACCAGCAGAGTTATTTCCGAGGTTCATTCTTCGGTGTTGGCAGGGCACCCTGGGATTTTTGGTACCAGAGATTTGGTGGCTAGGTCCTTTTGGTGGCCTTCCTTGTTGCGGGATGTGCGTTCCTTTGTGCAGTCCTGTGGGATTTGTGCTCGGGCTAAGCCTTGCTGTTCTCGTGCCAGCGGGTTGCTTTTGCCCTTGCCTATCCCGAAGAGGCCTTGGACGCACATTTCCATGGATTTCATTTCGGATCTTCCAGTATCTCAGAAGATGTCTGTCATCTGGGTGGTGTGTGATCGTTTTTCTAAAATGGTCCATTTGGTGCCCTTACCTAAGTTGCCTTCTTCCTCTGATTTGGTTCCTTTGTTCTTTCAGAATGTGGTTCGTTTGCACAGCATCCCTGAGAATACTGTGTCTGACAGAGGATCCCAGTTTGTGTCCAGATTCTGGCAATCCTTTTGTGCTAAGATGGGTATTGACTTGTCGTTCTCATCGGCTTTTCATCCTCAGACTAATGGCCAAACCGAGCAAACTCATCAGACGTTGGAAACTTATTTGAGATGTTTTGTTTCTGCTGATCAGGATGATTGGGTGACCTTTTTGCCTCTGGCCGAGTTTGCCCTTAATAATAGGGCTAGTTCTGCCACTTTAGTTTCGCCCTTTTTCTGCAATTCTGGTTTTCATCCTCGTTTTTCCTCGGGCCAGGTTGAACCTTCTGACTGTCCTGGGGTGGATTCGGTGGTGGATAGGTTGCAGCAGATTTGGAACCATGTGGTGGACAATTTGAAATTGTCACAGGAGACGGCTCAGCGTTTTGCCAACCGTCGCCGCGGTGTGGGCCCCCGACTTCGTGTTGGGGATTTGGTTTGGTTGTCTTCTCGGCATGTTCCTTTGAAGGTCTCCTCTCCTAAGTTCAAGCCTCGCTTTATCGGTCCTTATAAGATTTTGGAAATCCTTAACCCGGTGTCTTTTCGTTTGGACCTTCCATCGTCATTTGCTATTCATAATGTGTTCCATAGGTCCTTGTTGCGGCGGTACGTGGTGCCTGTGATTCCTGCTGTTGAGCCTCCTGCCCCGGTTTTGGTTGAGGGCGAGTTGGAGTACGTGGTAGAGAAGATCTTGGATTCTCGTATCTCTAGACGTCGTCTTCAGTATTTGGTTAAGTGGAAGGGCTATGGTCAGGAGGATAATTCCTGGGTTGTCACCTCTGATGTTCATGCGGCTGATTTGGTTCATGCCTTTCACGCTGCTCATCCTGATCGCCCTGGGAGTCTTTGGTGAGGGTTCGGTGACCCCTCCTCAAGGGGGGGGTACTGTTGTGAACTGTGTTTCGGAGCTCCCTCTTGTGGTCACTAATGGTATTGTATGAGTCATGTCTTTCTGCAGGCTTGGACTTCAGCTGTTCCATTAATCTGTGGGTGTTCCCTATTTAGTCCTCCTTAGGACTCAGTCTCTTGCCTGGTATCGATGTATTCAGTCCTATTCTGACTCCTCTGGATTCCTTGCCATCTGTCTCATGCAAGAAAAACTAAGTCCTGTTTGCATACTTTGGATCATTTGCATTATCAGTGTTTTTTGTCCAGCTTGCTCAAAATGTGATTTTCTAACTCGCTGGAAGCTCTAGGGTGCTGATATTCTCCCCTCACACCGTCAGTCGGTGCGGGGGTTCTTGAATATTCAGCGTGGATGTTTTTGCAGGGTTTTCTGCTGACCGCATAGTTCACTTTCTATTTTCTGCCTATCTAGATTAGTGGGCCTCACTTTGCTTAATCTAGTTCATCTCTACGTTTGTGTTTTCCTCTTACCTCACCGTTATTATTCGTTGGGGGCTTGCTACATCTTTGGGGTTAATTTCTCTAGAGGCAAGTGAGGTCTTATTTTCCCTCTAGGGGTAGTCAGTTCTCCGGCTGGCTCGAGAAGTCTAGAATCAACATAGGCACGTTCACCGGCTACTTCTAGTTGTGTGTGTTAGGATCAGGTATGCGGTTAGCCCAGTTTCCACCTCCCTAGAGCAGTTCTATGTTTTTTGCACACTGAGCCAGAATACCAGAGATCCTCTACCATTAGGATCATAACAATATTCCACACTACTAATGTTAGTAGTGTGTATGTGCAAAATTTCAGCGCTGTAGCTGCTAAAATAAAGGGTTAAATGGCGGAAAAAATTGGCGTGGGCTCCCGCGCAATTTTCTCCGCCAGAGTGGTAAAGCCAGTGACTGACGGCAGATATTAATAGCCTAGAGAGGGTCCATGGTTATTGGCCCCCCCGTGGCTAAAAACATCTGCCCCCAGCCACCCCAGAAAAGGCACATCTGGAAGATGCGCCTATTCTGGCACTTGGCCACTCTCTTCCCACTCCCGTGTAGCGGTGGGATATGGGGTAATGAAGGGTTAACGCCACCTTGCTATTTTAAGGTGACATTAAGCCAGATTAATAATGGAGAGGCGTCAATTATGACACCTATCCATTATTAATCCAATTGTTTGAAAGGGTTAAAAAACACACACACATGATTTAAAAGTATTTTAATGAAATAAACACAGCGGTTGTTTTAATATTTTATTGCTCTCTCAATCCATTTGCAGACCCTCGCTTGGCAAAACAATAAACCCACAATATACATACCTTCTGCTGACCCGTCACGTCCCACGAGGTAATCCATCTGAAGGGGTTAAAATAATTTACAAGCAGGAGCCCTGCAAATGCAGCTGTGCTCGTGCTTGTAATTCCCCAGCGAATGAAGGAAATGTAGGTCATTGACCTACATTTCCTTCAGTCGCGGTGATGCGCCCCTGCTGGATGTTCTCATGAACTGCAGCCTGGGAACTTTTTCCCACGCTCCAGGTCATATGAGGACATCCACCAGGGGGCGCATCACCACGGCTGAAGGAAATGTATGTCAATGACCTACATTTCCTTCATTCGCTGGGGAATTACAAGCACGAGCACAGCTGCATTTGCAGGGCTCCTGCTTGTAAATTATTTAAACCCCTTCAGATGGATTACCTCGTGGGACTTGATGGGTCAGCAGAAGGTATGTATATTGTGGGTTTATTGTTTTGCCAAGCGAGGGTCTGCAAATGGATTGAGAGAGCAATAAAATATTAAAACAACCGCTGTGTTTATTTCATTAAAATACTTTTAAATCGTGTGTGTGTGTTTTTTAACCCTTTCAAACAATTGGATTAATAATGGATAGGTGTCATAATTGACGCCTCTCCATTATTAATCTGGCTTAATGTCACCTTACAATAGCAAGATGGCATTAACCCTTCATTACCCCATATCCCACCGCCACACGGGAATGGGAAGACAGTGGCCAAGTGCCAGAATAGGCGCATCTTCCAGATGTGCCTTTTCTGGGGTGGCTGGGGGCAGATGTTTTTAGCCACGGGGGGGCCAATAACCATGGACCCTCTCCTGGCTATTAATATCTGCCGTCAGTCACTGGCTTTACCACTCTGGCGGAGAAAATTGCGCGGGAGCCCACGCCAAATGTTTCCACCATTTAACCCTTTATTTTAGCAGCGACAGCGCCCAAATTTTGCATACACACACTACTAACATTAGTAGTGTGGAATATGCAAAAAAAAAAATGGGGATATGAGATGGTTTACTGTATGTAAACCATGTCTCATATCCTGTCGGGTTTGGGAAGGAGAAATGAAAAGCCAGCAATTGAATTACCGGCTTTTCACAGATATCGCGCTGTAGTAAATATAAATACAGACTATATATATATATATATATGTGTCTCAATGACATATATATATATATATATATATATATATATATATATATATACTGTATATATGTTTTCCCGAACATTTGAGCACATAAATCCATTAGATGTCGGTTTTGCAAGCCTGTGAGAAAATATCGCAGTACGGATGCCATACGGATTACATACGGAGGATGCCATGCGTAAAATACGGACCGTATTGTCTTACGCTGAGTGTGACGCCGGCCTAAGCCCAGTCAGTAATTTCATTCCTGACCAAACCTCCCTGTTATTATTGTGGAACACTTTCTTTTCAAGTTTAATTCTGAAGGCTTCCTGTGCCTCCTATATTTTATGCTTCAATTCATGCTGTATCATTTTAATTTCCTCTTTGTCACCTAATTTAAATGCCTTTTTTTCCTGTTGAGCAAATGCTTCAATTCCTTTGTTATCCATGGCTTGTTATTTGCAAAACACCTAATCTTTTCAGCCGGAACCAACATATCAGTGCAGAAGTTAATGTAGTCAGTCACTCTACCAACCACTTCATTTGTATACTCGTCCATTGTCCCAAGCAACACATCCCAGTCTGTAAGATGAAAACAATCCTGTAAAGCCTGTTCATTTGTTGGACTCCACATTCTAACTGATTTAATCATATCAGGCTGTTTACTAACAACAGGTTGGTAGTCTGGTGACAATAGTATAAGATTGTGATCAGACTTCCCCAAGGGCGGCAGGGTAGACGATGAATAAGCATTCTTGACATTCGCATAGAGTAAGTCCAAAATAATTTTGTCACGTGTTGTACATTTAACAAATTGATAGAATTTAGGTAAGGCAGTAGAAATTTTAGCTGGATTAAAATCCCCAGAGATTATAGTAAGCGAGTTGGGGTGTTTCAACTGGAGCCGAGCAATGACACCTGACAGCACTTCAGCTTCGCTGGCTTCTTTGGCGCCATGAGTATGCACTGGATGGCGTGGTACACCTTAGAATTGCTGGGGGACGGTCAGTCACCATGGTGATGGTGTAAACAGAATAAGACAACTGACCGATCATGAACAAATATGAGAAGATCGATGCATAACTTTAATAGGGTTTGGTAAGTTTTATACACTATATGGGCATTTCTTGTGATGGATTATGTATATGTACCACTGATGTCTGTTTTTTACATGTTATTTGTTAATTGTATAAGAATGGGAGGTACTGAGTGGTGATTGGTGCACCATGTGGCACCTACACTACTTAAGACAGCCCTGTGTATCTAGATGTATGCTTGATAAAGACCACGTAGTGGTCGAAACGTCGCTGTTTTTACTATGGCTTAAATAAAGTTTGTATTGAAGACTTTTACACCTGGATGGAGCGCTGTTCAATATATAATTTTTGACCTGACAGCACTTCACCTGCAGCCTCATGGTTTGCAGTTGATGGTATGTACAACACTATTGCAGTAACAAGCGAAAATTCTCTAGGAATATAGTAAGGTCTGAGGCCAACAGCTAGCAATTAAATGTTAGGACAACAATGGCGCTCGGTTACTGTCACATGCCCCTGATTGCACCATCCATTGTTTATGTAGAGTATAACTCCACCGCCCTTTTTTTTGCCGCTCTTCATAGTGTCTCTATCCGCCCGGACCATGTGAAATCCTGGTACTGAGACACTTGAGTTAGGGATCTCGTCACGTAACCATGTTTCAGTAAAACACATCAAACTGCATTCCTTGTAATCCCTCTGGGTCCATATTAATGCCAGCAGTTCATCCAACTTATTTCCCAGTGATTGAACATTCCCCATGATGATGGACGGAACTACAGTTTTAAACCGTCTTCATCTTGCCTTAAGTTTTTTGCCCGCTCTGCAGCCTCTAAAAGGTCGCCTTACCTCACACGGGACACGTGGTCTACCCACTGCAGGAGAAGGTATTAGCCTGTGCAGCTCCAGAAGTCGGCCCCTTGAGTAAGCAACGCGTTTAGGAACAGACTTTGAGACATCAATCAAAACCTTGCCCATGTTAGTCGCACCAAGCATGTCCGTGAAGGGAGGCATACAGTGCACTCCTCCAGACATAGCTGTACCAATTCCAAGACAGGTAGTGGCTGCCTGGCACTAGGTGCAAATAATACCAGTCCTAGGTTGCAAGGTGATCACAAATACACTGTAAATCCAGATAGCTGCGGGTAGCAGCAAACATCCAAGGGAAACATTTCAGAGGAGCCAAGGATCAGAAGCATACATCCAGAAAGCTGTGGGTAGCAGTATGCATCCAGGGGAAACAAATCAGAGGATCCCAGGTTCAGAAGCAAACAACCAAGGGGAAATCCAAGGGTTCAGCATAAATCCAAGGGTTCAGCATAAATCCAAGGGAAGCATTCCAGCGGATCCAAGTTCAGAAGGAGAAGGTACTGAAGAAAAAAATTCCTTGGGAGTACCAAAAACTTAGGTTCAGAAAGAAAAGGTTCACACATAACAAAAATAATTCCAAAATAAAATAAAGTAAAATAAAACAAAACTATTGCTGCTGCAATGGGCTGCCACTAGCACGGCACCTTATTGTCCTCATCCAGGGGACCGTTAGGTATTAGGGGACCGTTTCAGTGAATTTATATTCGATTGACCCGCCCAGCATGTTTGCCACTTTATTTGCAGTCAATGAACATGTTGGGCTTGCTTGCCAATCACAGTAATGCCGGCGCCATCTTTGGTGTGGCATTAGCGTCATTGGCTGGCCTTACAGCATCATAGGGGATATCATTCCCTGCAATCACCATCTTGCACATATTACATCTGGAAATAGAGTAGTGAGAGTGTAGTGTGAGGATAGGAAGAGTGAAAGCAGTGCATAGGGAGAGAGTTTCTGATTCCAAAAAGCTCTTTTAAGAGCTACTGAGAGTGAAGATTAGTTCTCTGTTAGGCTGAGATAGCGTAGGGAGGAGAGATTTTATACAATTGAGAGGGAAAGGCAGGCAGGGAGTTATCATTGCAAGCACATGCTGCTGATCTCTGCTACTTTGCATTGTGTATACTGTAGGAACAGACTGTGGGATTAGGGAGAGAGGCAGCGTTTCATATTTTATACCATAATATACAAAACAGCTCTTTTTAGTGCCAAAAATTATTACTCAGTACCGGCATATACTAAACAATTTTTTGGGGGGCTGCATAATTGTTGTTGGTTGGATGGCAGACAAATGCTCCAGTGTGTTAACATGCAGCAACACAAAGTCTTCCACATGGTCTAGTCTCAGTAGCCAAGAGACTGGAACTCACAATCCTGAACCTGGTCCTCCTTCCTCCCACCATCAAGAGTCCCAGGAGACATATGACCCCAGTGATGGCCATTCCGAGGAACTGTTTTACCTTCCCTTGTAATTATTTTGGACTCTCACCATTCATCATTAAAGAGGATCATGAGGAGGTGGCAAGCACTGATGCACAAACATTTAAGCACCCACTGCCAGAAGAAAGCCATGTTGGGGAAGGTCAATTCATGTCTCAAGAGGTGGAGGATAATCATGACCACAGTTGCCATCAGGTCTGCGTAAAATTGGAACTCAGAAGGAGGATCAGATTGATAAATTGGAAGGCGACGTGGTCGATGATGAGTCCAGTGATCCAACATGGCATGGTGGCACGCCTAGCGAGCACAGCAGTGCAGAGAGGGTTGGATCCGTTGCACGAAAACAGGTAAGAAGAGGTAATAGTTTGACCAGAAGGAGAACTCGGTCATCTGTTCGACAGAGCCCCCCACTCAGCTAGAAAACAGGCCAAGGGTGCGTTGTTCCCCTGTATGGCATTTTTTTCTGAAAGTCCTTCAGACAAAACAACTGTAATTTGCAGCAACTGCCACACCAAGCCAAGAAGAGGCAAGAAAAAAGTCAACCTGAGCACCACCAGCATGCAGAAGCACATGGCAGCCAAGCACCCTAGTAGGTGGGTGCAATGCCCGGGTACAAAATCTGTGTCTGATGGTGAAACCACTGCCCCTTCCCTTGTGTTACAGCCTTCCCAATCTGCTGTCCAGGAAGCAGGCGCTGATGCCTCATACCAACAACTGGCAGTTGCACAGACACAACAGTCAGCAACCATGTCCAGTTTGTTGTCCCAGCACGGCATTCAGTTGTCCCTGCCCTAGACGTTTCACAAGAAGCAGAAATATCCACCTACCACTCACAGGCCCAAATGCTAAACATCCACATGGCCAGTTTGCTATCCCTGGAAATGTTGCTGTTTCGACTTGTGGGAACTGAGTTTTTCTGCTATGTCTTGGTGGTGGCAGCCCCCATGGTATTCACTTCCTAATCACCACTATTGTTCCCAGTGGGCCTTCCCCGTGTTACAGAAGTATGTGTTACGCAATATCAGCTGTGTTCTGGTCAACTCAGTCCCATGGAAGTTCAATTTAACCACAGACACATGGACAAGTTTTTGTGGACAGGGATGCTCCATTTCCCTGATGGCACACTGGGTGAACCTTGTGGAGTCTGGGACAGAGCCAGAGGCTGGGACACCACACATCTTACTCACACCAAGAATAGTGGGCCCAACTTTCATCAGTATTTCAATCTCCTTATATTCCAGTTCCTATTTCTCCTCTTCATCATCCTCAGCTGAACTAACCTCTCCATCTCTCCCCATCTAGGAAGTCTAAGTGGGAGCAAGCTCTGCTAAAACTCATCTGTTTAGTTGATAAAGCTCACAACGCAGCAGAGCTGTTCAAATGGATAAAAGACCAGCCAATCAGTGGCTCTCCCCACTAAACCTCCAACCAGGTCTGGTTGTGTGTGATAATGGGCGTAACCTGGTGACATGTTCCATGTATGGCATTCATGCTGAACTTGGTCATACAGTGGTTTTTAAAAACATACCCTGACTTGCCAGATCTACATTTCATTTCAGGCTTTCACCGGACTGGCTGCGCTGCAGCAGTGCTTTAATTTGTCTCATCACCAACTGATTTGTGACCTGCCCACTCGATGGCATTTGACCTTTCATATGATGGCAAGGCTTAGTGAGCAGCAGAGCGCAGTGTCTGAAATCCAGTTTCTCAATGCCCATCAGAGTAACACTCAGCCCCCCACATAACAACTGCCGAGTGGGTGTGGATCGCTGACATATGTTAGGTTCCTCAAATACTTTGAGTACTGCACCAAGATGTGAGCGCTCATGCTGCTTTGTCTATTAAAACCTTTGCTGCAGAATCTCAAAGGGCTTTTTTCTGGGAACTATGGTTCCACAAAGGTTTAATGAAACCACGGGCTTTTTCACATTTTTGTAACTGTTCAGGTTTTACTATATTAATACACCTAATCCTGTATTTTAATTATTGCGTGTTTATTGGTGTTGGTTTTAATATATTTTTTTCTGTTCTGTCTAATTTAGAGACACCATATGAAGCAGCTCTACTCCTTTGTCTTTCCCTCATAGGATATGAATGGGTCGTCCTGCTTCGGACATACATCCTTTGTGGTTTATTTTAATCATGAATTTTTTCATTGTGGATTTTTGCATAAAATTTGGGAGTTTGTAATGTTCTATTTTTGTCTATTCATGTATATGCGATAACTTGTACATTATATTATTAGGGACCATATTGAATATCAACTATATGTATTTGGGCTTAGTTCACAAAATTATAAACACTACAATATGTATATTTTAATAGGGTATTAATTGTGGCAATTAGTTTTTTAACAGTATATTTATTATAATTGATATAATTTATTACCAATGTTGTCATTATGTGTATGTCTTAATGTATTTTATACTTTCATATTTGCACTGTGAATATTGATCTATTATAATATACAGTAGTAATTTTGGGGTTTTTATTTGTATTATATAAGATGAATTTATTTGCAATCGAATTGCACCTTATAGATTGATAGTTTATAAAAATACATGTATAAGCCTTTATTCAATGAAGTTCTTATTTTCCCTAACACCAGCAACGCAATATCTGCCCTTATCTCCTTGTAGTGCTGTACAATATTTTTATGTTGTTTGGCGCCCAGTTGGCGCATGCGCAAGTCAGGACTACCCTGTGTCTTCCTGCCTCGCTCAAGATGGTGATGTATAGCGTTTCACACTTGCGCTCCAGATGCGATTAGCAGGAAGTCACTATTTACCAAGGAGAAAGTCCTAAGACTGGCGCATGCGCAAAACACCACCGGAGACGCCGACATCAACATCAGCTATTCAGAGGGATATTTAGGAAGCCAGTACAGCGAAACGGCACTGTTGGGGTATCTGAGGGTGCAGGCAACGGACCATTACTTATGTAAGTAACATTATTGAGTTGAGACATGGTCATTAGCATACGGTCATGCACTGATTTGCACTATGCACTTTATACCTTATATGATGCTGCAACACAGTTAATGTAACAATGATTTATGGCACTGGGCATTTTATAAAAGTGTTGTTGGCTGAGTATTAAATTGATTAGGTGCAATAAGGCATTAATTATATTTGTTCCATTGCCCATAGTCCCTGTTCTCTGTTTCACCCTCAGTTATATTGCGGAATTCCCTTGTTTTATTTTTAAATTATATATGTGAAATAAATTATTGGATTTTAATAGTACGGTACTTTGTTTTTGCCTCTTTTTTCTCTGTGATACACATGAGGAGTTTGGATAGTGTTAAGAATTTGGAGGTTGCAGTTATGTGATTGGACTTTTGAGATGTATAAGAATCTCAAAGAGGAAGCTTTGAATGCAGAGCAAGTGGCTATGGAGCAAGATTTTACAGTGGCTGATACCACACTGCCCAGCCTCACATAATATTCTCAGGCCACATAGGGTGATAACGAGGAACAGGAGGAGGATGAGGAAGAACAGACATTTTTGGTCTGCACTACAGAGTGGACTCCCAATCCCAACTTAATGCCTGTCCAGCATGCATGGCCTGCTGAGGAGGAGGAGGATACGATGTATCATGAGGTGGAGAGGATGGCTAGTGTTTGTCCTGGTGGGTACACTGAATAGTTTACACTTTGTAGTCTGCCACACATGGCACAGTTCATGTCCAGATGTCTTTCACAAAACCCTCACATGAAAGACATTTTCTACACCTTGAAATACTGGCTGAGCATCTTTCTTGATCCACAGTGCAAGGAGAAATTTCCTTCTATCATGTCGGAGGCAGACATGCCCTCTGCCCTCTGCAGTGCAAGCATGCCAGACGGCTGTTAATGTAGAGTTGTTGAACAGATAACCCTCAGACAATGCAGCTGGCAGAGGTACTGGCTCCTTTCACCCACAAGGATTACAGGGGATGGACACGAACACCAGATGTAACTCAATTGGGGGAAATGTCCATCAACTTGTTCATTTTCATGAAACCGTCACATCAGCAAGGGCTATCTGTGGGTGTAACTATTATAAGGAGTGAGAAGTACTTAAGTGACCATATCCTTCATGATTCTTCAGTGCCCTTTAACTATTAGTTGTCCAAGCTGCACACTTCACTCTACCTCTCATTGTAACTCTTGGAGGTGCTGCCATGCCCTGCCGGAAATGTGTTGTCTGAGCGGGTTTTTAGTTTGTCCAATGCAACCATAACGGATAGGTGCAAACGCCTGTCAAAGGAAAATGCAGACAGGTTGACTCTTCTAAAATTGAACAAAAGCTGGTGGTGGGGTATTGGCCGGTTTCTGTACACTTTAAGCAGGTCGAAGAGACTGGGTTAATATGCTCCACAGAACTATTCACGCCGCAGCCTACACATATTGGAACATGGTCATTGCCACTTTAAAACCTTTCCCTGAGCTCTACAGCACTACCTGTCACCTGAGAAACACACTCCACAGACCTTGTCACTCTCTGGGACATAACCTGTAATTACTCCACTGTTACTCAAAATCATGCAAGAGATACAATCTGCCTGGTTGTGTAGTTTCCAGAAGAAGTGCGTAGGCTTGTGTAGATTGGTCAATGGCATTCCCATCTCTTCCCTGTGAGGAGGCTGCTTCCAAGTAAATTCATGCTTTCACATGTTCCTGATGTTGGTTTCAGACCTGACAGACTGACAACAATACAGGCCCTAGCTTGCATACACTGTATACAGAATGTAATTCAAATGCTTTTGGTGTCTGGTAGAATCCAATTTACTGACATTGAGCATACAGCTCCCCCAACTCCAGTATTCACCTTATAGCGGCTTCACCCACTATGACAATGGCTCCATTGGGATCAGGTGGCCAGAATGAACTGTGGAGCTCACAAAATTCAGGTTTCACGCATCTGCTGGCCCTTTGCAACTGTGAAGCTGTAAGGAGGTTGCTTTCCCTGCTCCTTGCCTGGAACCACTTAGTCAGACAGCTGGGTTGTTGGGGGGAAGACTTTCTGCCCTGGATAGGGGGGACGTGGTGGCTGCTGGGAAAAGAGAGGGGAGTGGTCAGAAAAGTGCGGGAGAGAGAGCGCGCCAGAGAGGGGACAGCGTGTCAGAGAGAAAGCAGGCTGCAGCGCCGCGCTCCCCATGACAGAGTGCTCCCCGTGAGGGCACTAAGGCTGGAGTGAGAGTGGGGACTTGGAAGCCTCCATAATCTGAGAAGACTTTTCCCCTGACAGTGCAGAGACAGTGACTCAGTGCAGCCCTGGTGACTGCAGTGACAAGCAAAGATCCCTGAGTGAGATAAGTAACTGCCCAGTGTGCGCGTGACATCGTTACTACAGAGAAGCTGCCAGGCTTACGGAAACTCCTGCAGCAGTGACGGAGAGACTGTGCTATTTCCTGGTTCCAGTTTCAGTTTGAGAAGAACAGGCTGCAGAGGCTTAACCCTGGACTTTCAAGGAGACACAGAAGAGACTTCAGGATCTCAAGCCCTGCTGGTGACTGTATCCACATTGGGAAAAAGGACCCTCCAGTCAGGACCTCCCTTGGCTGATAAGTTACAAGAACACTCGTTAACCCTTTTGATTCCGCTTAACTGTTTACTGTTTGACTCTATTAACCCCCTGTTTACTCCCTGCGAGGAGAATTTTACCCCTGTTAATAAATCCCCTTCAACAGTTGGTCTGTCTGTTCCGTGGTGACAAAAGCAACCCTGCACTCTATAACAAAGCAGAGCCACATAATGACATGGCGGTGGATGTGGTGGTGGTGACGGGCGAAGTCCAAAATTCAAATGGCATGTTTCAGCTGGCATTATAAAGTGATGGGGAATATGTATTCCACTATCTAGCTAACAATTTTGAAAGAAGGAGGGACATCCCAAAAGTAGGATTGAGAGCCTCACAAAAGTAAAAGGACTAACTAAAGCCAAAAGGCTCCATGTGAACATATGCTAAAGGGGAGGTATAACTTTTTATTATTATTATTTTGCTTTATATACATGTAATTATGAAGGAAAAAATGTTTCTTAGCATCTTCCCCTTTAGAAAATTTTGAGGTTTGGTTTAGTAGGTCTTCTTATAAATCCATAAAACCTGCACAATAGTCTGACAACATTATTTCCACATACCATATGTGAGTCAGAAAGGCATGCATGTATCTTCTCAATGCTGTTCCTATTTAGTTTTAACACTGTTAGGGCTAGCGGAATGCACCGAGTAAATATAGATGTTTTATTATCATTGATGCGTTCGCAGCCCGGGGTCCACTGTGCAGGAGAACCTGCTGCTAGCAAACGGCGGAAGTATAAGGCGGTATGAGCTAACCCTGTTACTTCACAGAGTAGCCGAAACTCAAAGCACTGCGCCCTGTTTGACTTCACAGTGGCACAGGCTAACTACCCAACTGAGAGCAGTCAGTGGTCATGCATGACAAACTCCTCGCCAGAGGTGCCAGCATTCTAGGGGCTTATTTCAGCCAGGTCCCTGAATACATTCACACAAAATCTCCTCACCGGAGGTGCCAGCATTCTAGGAGCTTATTTCAGCCGGGTCCCTGAACACAAACTCACATGACCACACTGGCGCAAAGCACATAACAAAGAACAATACTAGCGCATGGCCATGCGGCCATGCAAGCCTTAAATAGTTGCAGCACGTACAGGACCTACCTAGAAGGACCAATAAGAGGCTGCCACAGAGCGTGAGCACCAACAGGACCTTCCTGAAGGACCAATGGCCTTAGCTGCAGTAACTGATCATGTGACCCTCGATCTCCACTGAGAGATCTTACTCTGGGCATGCTCAGAACGAGAAAAGCAGGACTTAGTCCCAGAAGCATCTGCTCGCCGCTGCCCAGCACTGACTTCAATGGCAGAAGCAGGAAAAGCAGCAGTAACTCTTTGTACAGAGTCAGACTGAGCGAGATGCTGGGACCGACGTCTCCGCTGAACAGGCTCCACTGTGGCAGGAGGAGAAAGTGAGACCGCAGCAGAGATGGCCCGAGATTCCCCCTGTGCAGAGGTGGGAACTCAACCCCTAACATTACCCCCCCTCCTAGGGCCCCCCCTCCTTGGGCCTCGCTACGTTCGAAGGCAGCAATGAGCTGTGGAGCCCGAATGTGCTCAGCAGGCTCCCAGGACCTATCCTCAGGCCTGTAACCCTTCCAGTCCACCAAATAAAATTTTTTGCCACAAACCACCTTGCACCCCAAAATAGCGTTCATCTCGTAATCATCCGTAGACGAACCCGATGTCCCGGCAGATGACTCAGAAAACCGGGACATGTATACGGGCTTAAGGAGGGACACATGAAAGGTGTCGGTGATACCTAGGTGTGGAGGAAGGGCTAGATGATAGACCACAGGATTAACCTGTTTGAGGACCTTGAAGGGACCCAAGTAGCGAGGTGCAAACTTAAACACGCAGCCTGATGTTATGAGCGGAGAGCCACACTAAGTCGCCAGGAGCAAAGGTCGGGGCAGGGCACCTATGTGCATCGGCGGAGGACCTCATTCTCTCCTTGGAGGCCCGGATGGCATCCTGAGTGCGGTCCCAAATGTCTCGTGCCTCCACTGCCCAGTTTGCCACCCTGGAGTCAGCAGAGGACACGGGCATAGGCACAGGAACCCGTGGATGTTGGCAGTAATTAAGGAGGAAAGGAGTCTGACTGGTGGAGTCGGCTACAGCATTGTTTAGGGCAAACTCAGCCCACGGTAACAAGGATGCCCAGTCATCCTGCCTGGCAGAAACAAAATGTCGTAAATAAGTGACCAGAGTCTGATTGGCCCTCTCAACCAACCCATTCGTCTCGGGATGATAAGCCGAGGAGAGATTTAACTCAATACTGAGTAGACGACAAAGCTCCCTCCAGAATCGAGATGCAAACTGGGGACCCCGGTCACTGACAATCTTGTCCAGCATACCGTGTAAGCGAAAGATATGCTTGATGAACAAGGCTGCCAGAGCCCATGCAGAAGGTAGTCGTGGAAGAGGCACCAAATGAACCATTTTGGAAAAATGGTCGGTGATCACCCAGATAATGGTGCAGTTACGAGACTTGGGTAAGCCCACCACAAAGTCCATCCTGACCATCTCCCAGGGCCTGTCCGCCACCGGCAGAGGGTAAAGCAACCCAGCTGGCCATTGCCAAGGGGACTTGTTCTTGGCGCAAGAGACACACGCCCGAACATAGTCTGCTACATCACGAGCCATATGCGGCCACCAGTATGTCCTCACCAGTAACTCAGATGTCCTTTTGGAACCAAAATATCCACCCACCCTGGATGAGTGTGCCCAAGAGAGAACCTCCGGTCACAAACTGGATGGTACAAAAGTCTTGCCCGGAGGCACAGACTCTAGCGAAACCGAGGCCACAGTTCTGAGGCTCTCAGTGGGGACAGTGTCATGATCTCAATGGCAAGAGAACATAGCCTAAGCATATATAGGAACTAGCTCTTGGAAGATGGGAACTGAGCTGACCATGAACTAAACCTAACGCACAACTAGCAGTGGCCGGGTAGCATGCCTACGTTGATTCTAGATGCCCAGCACCAGCCGGAGGACTAAATAATGCTAGCAGAGGAAAATATCAGTCCTAGCTCACCTCTAGAGAAATACCCCGAAAGGAGACAGAGGCCCCCCACATGTATTGGCGGTGAATAAAGATGAAATAACAAACGTAGTATGAAAATAGGTTTAGCAAATTTGAGGTCCACTTACTACATAGCAGAAGACAGAAAGGACACTTTCATGGTCAGCTGAAAACCCTATCAAAACACCATCCAGAAATTACTTTAAAACTCTGGCATTAACTCATAACACCAGAGTGGCAATTACTGTTCACAAGAGCTTTCCAGACACAGTAACGAAACTACAGCTGTGAACTGGAACAAAAATGCAAAAACAAACATGGACAAGAGTCCAACTTATCTAGTAGTTGTCTAGGAGCAGGAACAAGCACAGAGAGGCTTCTGATAACATTGTTGACCGGCAAGCAACTAACAGAGCAGCAAGGTTATATAGCGACTCCCACATCTTGATGGGAACAGGTGAACAGAGAAGATGAAAACACCAGTTCAATTCCACCAGTAGCCACCGGGGGAGCCCAGAAACCAAAATCACAACAGTACCCCCCCCTCAAGGAGGGGGCACCGAACCCTCACCAGAACCACCAGGGCGATCAGGATGGGCCCTATGAAAGGCACGAACCAGATCAGAGGCATGAACATCAGATGCATTCACCCAAGAATTATCCTCCTGGCCGTATCCCTTCCACTTGACCAGATACTGGAGTCTCCGTCTGGAAACACGAGAGTCTAAGATTTTCTCCACAACGTACTCCAACTCACCCTCAACCAACACTGGAGCAGGAGGCTCAACGGAAGGCACAACCGGTACCTCATACCTGCGCAATAATGACCGATGAAAAACGTTATGAATAGAAAAGGATGCAGGGAGGTCCAAACGGAAGGAAACAGGGTTAAGAATCTCCAATATCTTATACGGGCCGATGAACCGAGGCTTAAACTTAGGAGAAGAGACCCTCATAGGGACAAAACGAGAAGACAACCACACCAAATCCCCAACACAAAGCCGAGGACCAACACGACGGTGGCGGTTGGCAAAAAGCTGAGTCTTCTCCTGGGACAACCTCAAATTGTCCACCACCTGCCCCCAGATCTGATGCAATCTCTCCACCACAGCATCCACTCCAGGACAATCCGAAGATTCCACCTGACCAGAGGAAAATCGAGGATGAAACCCCGAATTACAGAAAAACGGGGACACCAAAGTGGCAGAGCTGGCCCGATTATTGAGAGCGAACTCTGCCAATGGCAAAAAAGCAACCCAATCATCCTGGTCAGCAGACACAAAACACCTCAGATATGTCTCCAGGGTCTGATTAGTCCGCTCGGTCTGGCCATTCGTCTGAGGATGGAAAGCGGACGAAAAAGATAAATCTATGCCCATCCTAGCACAGAATGCCCGCCAAAATCTAGACACGAATTGGGTCCCTCTGTCAGAAATGATATTCTCAGGAATACCATGCAAACGAACAACATTTTGAAAAAACAGAGGAACCAACTCGGAAGAAGAAGGCAACTTGGGCAGAGGAACCAAATGGACCATCTTAGAGAAACGGTCACACACCACCCAGATGACAGACATCTTCTGAGAAACAGGCAGATCTGAAATAAAATCCATCGAGATGTGCGTCCAAGGCCTCTTAGGAATAGGCAAGGGCAACAATAATCCACTAGCCCGAGAGCAACAAGGCTTGGCCCGAGCACAAACGTCACAAGACTGCACAAAGCCTCGCACATCTCGTGACAGGGAAGGCCACCAGAAGGACCTTGCCACCAAATCCCTGGTACCAAAAATGCCAGGATGACCTGCCAACGCAGAAGAATGAACCTCAGAGATGACTCTACTGGTCCAATTATCAGGAACAAACAGTTTATCAGGTGGGCAACGATCCGGTCTATCCGCCTGAAACTCCTGCAAGGCCCGCCGCAGGTCTGGAGAAACGGCTGACAATACCACTCCATCCTTAAGGATACCTGTGGGCTCAGAGTTACCAGGCGAGTCAGGCTCAAAACTCCTAGAAAGGGCATCCGCCTTAACATTCTTAGAACCCGGTAGGTATGACACCACAAAATTAAACCGAGAGAAAAATAATGACCAGCGCGCCTGTCTAGGATTCAGGCGCCTGGCGGTCTCAAGATAAATCAAGTTTTTGTGGTCAGTAAATACCACCACCTGATGTCTGGCCCCCTCAAGCCAATGGCGCCACTCCTCAAAAGCCCACTTCATGGCCAAAAGCTCCCGATTCCCAACATCATAATTCCGCTCAGCGGGCGAAAATTTACGGGAAAAGAAGGCACAAGGCCTCATCACGGAGCAGTCAGAACCTTTCTGCGACAACACTGCCCCAGCTCCGATCTCAGAAGCGTCGACCTCAACCTGAAAAGGTAGAGCAACATCAGGCTGACGCAACACAGGGGCAGAGGAAAAACGGCGCTTAAGCTCCCGAAAGGCCTCCACAGCGTCAGGGGACCAATCAGCAACATCAGCACCCTTCTTAGTCAAATCGGTCAATGGCTTAGCAATATCCGAAAAACCAGCAATAAATCGACGATAAAAGTTAGCAAAGCCCAAAAATTTCTGAAGACTCTTAAGAGAAGAGGGCTGCGTCCAATCACAAATAGCTTGAACCTTGACAGGATCCATTTCAATGGAAGAGGGAGAAAAAATATATCCCAAAAAGGAAATCCTCTGTACCCCAAAAACACACTTAGAACCCTTCACACACAAAGAATTAGACCGCAAAACCTGGAAAACCCTCCTGACTTGCTGGACATGAGAGTCCCAGTCATCCGAAAAAATCAGAATATCATCCAGATACACAATCATAAACCTATCCAAATAATCGCGAAAAACATCATGCATAAAGGACTGGAAAACTGACGGAGCATTTGAAAGACCAAAAGGCATCACTAAATACTCAAAGTGGCCCTCGGGCGTATTAAATGCGGTTTTCCACTCATCCCCCTGCCTGATTCGCACCAAATTATACGCCCCACGAAGGTCAATCTTAGAGAACCACTTGGCCCCCTTTATGCGAGCAAACAAATCAGTCAGCAACGGCAATGGGTATTGATATTTTACAGTGATTTTATTCAAAAGCCGATAATCGATACATGGTCTCAAAGAGCCGTCTTTTTTTGACACAAAGAAAAAACCGGCTCCTAAGGGAGATGACGATGGACGAATATGTCCCTTTTCCAAGGACTCCTTTATATATTCTCGCATAGCAGCATGTTCAGGCACAGACAGATTAAATAAACGACCCTTTGGGTATTTACTACCCGGGATTAAATCTATGGCACAATCGCACTCTCGGTGCGGAGGTAATGAACCAAGCTTGGATTCTTCAAAGACGTCACGATAGTCAGACAGGAACTCAGGAATTTCAGAGGGAATAGATGATGAAATGGAAACCACAGGTACATCCCCATGAGCCCCCTTACATCCCCAGCTCAACACAGACATAGCTCTCCAGTCGAGGACTGGGTTGTGAGATTGCAGCCAAGGAAATCCCAGCACCAAATCATCATGTAGATTATACAGCACCAGAAAGCGAATAATCTCCTGGTGATCCGGATTAATACGCATAGTTACTTGTGTCCAGTATTGTGGTTTATTATTAGCCAATGGGGTGGAGTCAATCCCCCTCAGAGGAATACGAGTCTCCAAAGGCTCTAAATCATACCCACAGCGTTTGGCAAAGGACCAATCCATAAGACTCAAAGCGGCGCCAGAGTCGACATAGGCGTCCGTGGTAATAGATGACAAAGAGCAAATCAGGGTCACAGATAGAATAAACTTAGACGGTAAGGTGCAAATGGAAACAGATTTATCAAGCTTTTTAGTGCGCTTAGAGCATGCTGATATAACATGAGTAGAATCACCACAATAGAAACACAACCCATTTCTCCGTCTAAAATTCTGCCGCTCGCTTCGGGACAGAATTCTATCACACTGCATACTCTCTGGCGACTTCTCAGTGGACACCGCCAGATGGTGCACTGGTTTGCGCTCCCGCAAACGCCTATCGATCTGAATAGCCATTGTCATGGACTCATTCAGACCCGCAGGCACAGGGAACCCCACCATAACATCCTTAATGGCATCAGAGAGACCCTCTCTGAAAGTCGCCGCCAGGGCGCACTCATTCCACTGAGTAAGCACAGACCATTTACGGAATCTTTGACAGTAAATTTCCGCTTCATCTTGCCCCTGAGATAGGGACATCAAAGTCTTTTCTGCCTGAAGCTCCAAATGAGGTTCGTCATAAAGCAACCCCAAGGCCAGAAAAAACGCATCCACATTGAGCAACGCAGGATCCCCTGGTGTCAATGAAAAAGCCCAGTCTTGAGGGTCGCCCCGGAGCAAGGAAATCACAATCCTGACCTGCTGTGCAGGGTCTCCGGCAGAGCGAAATTTCAGGGACAAAAATAATTTGCAATTATTTCGAAAATTCTGAAACCCAGATCTATTCCCCGAGAAAAATTCCGGCAAAGGAATTCTCGGCTCAGATACAGGTGCATGACAAACAAAGTCTTGCAAATTTTGTACCTTCGTGGCGAGATTATTCAAACCTGCAGTTACACTCTGAAGATCCATTACAAACAGGTGGACACAGAGCCATTCAAAGAAGGAGAAAAAAAAAAAAAAAAAAAAAATTCTCAGCAGACTTCTTATTTCTCTCCTTTCTCAGCCAAGGATTTTAACCCTTTAGTGGGCCGGTCAAACTGTCATGATCTCAATGGCAAGAGAACATAGCCTAAGCATATATAGGAACTAGCTCTTGGAAGATGGGAACTGAGCTGACCATGAACTAAACCTAACGCACAACTAGCAGTGGCCGGGTAGCATGCCTACGTTGATTCTAGATGCCCAGCACCAGCCGGAGGACTAAATAATGCTAGCAGAGGAAAATATCAGTCCTAGCTCACCTCTAGAGAAATACCCCGAAAGGAGACAGAGGCCCCCCACATGTATTGGCGGTGAATAAAGATGAAATAACAAACGTAGTATGAAAATAGGTTTAGCAAATTTGAGGTCCACTTACTACATAGCAGAAGACAGAAAGGACACTTTCATGGTCAGCTGAAAACCCTATCAAAACACCATCCAGAAATTACTTTAAAACTCTGGCATTAACTCATAACACCAGAGTGGCAATTACTGTTCACAAGAGCTTTCCAGACACAGTAACGAAACTACAGCTGTGAACTGGAACAAAAATGCAAAAACAAACATGGACAAGAGTCCAACTTATCTAGTAGTTGTCTAGGAGCAGGAACAAGCACAGAGAGGCTTCTGATAACATTGTTGACCGGCAAGCAACTAACAGAGCAGCAAGGTTATATAGCGACTCCCACATCTTGATGGGAACAGGTGAACAGAGAAGATGAAAACACCAGTTCAATTCCACCAGTAGCCACCGGGGGAGCCCAGAATCCAAATTCACAACAGGACAGTAAGCCGAGGCTCCTCTTCCTCCTCCACAGATGACACAACGGAGCGAGAAAGAGCGTCGGCACGAATGTTCTTCTCCCCAGAAAGAAAATGGAGGGTGAAATGAAACCGGGAGAAGAACAAGGACCATCTGGCCTGGCGAGAATTTAACCGCTTGGCTGTCTGCAGGTACACCAAATTTTTATGATCTGTGAAGACTTGGAAGGGAAAACGAGCTCCCTCCAAGAGATGTCTCCACTCCGAGAAAGCCAACTTCATGGCTAGCAACTCCCTGTCCCTGATGGAATAATTCCTCTCTGCTGTGAGAAGGTCTTAGAAAAGAAGAAGCAAGGATGCTTCCGACCTTGAGCATCCTTTTGGAAGAGGACTGCTCCAGCACCAACAGATGAGGCATCCACCACCATGATAAATGGCTTATCTACATCGGGGCGATGTAGGATGGGAGCGCTAGCGAAGTGTGACTTTATGGAGTTAAAGGCCTTGGAGACCTCCTCAGACCACAATTTGGGATTTGCTCCCTTCTTGGTGAGGGCAACCAAGGGAGCTACCAAAAGTTGAGAAGTGCGGAATGAACTGGCGATAATAATTAATGAACCCCATAAAGCGCTGCACCGCTTTAAGAGAATGGGGTTCCTGCCAGTCCATCACAGCCTGTAGTTTGGCAGGATCCATAGCCAATCCCTGGGCGGAGATGATATAGCCTAGGAAAGGTAAGGACTCCTGCTCGAACATACACTTCTCCAACTTGGCATAGAGGGAGTTTGCCTGTAGGAAGTAGAAGACTTTGCAAACATCTCTCCGGTGGGAGTCAATATCTGTAGAGTAGATGAGAATATCATCCAGATAGACTACGACCGAGGTGGAGAGCATATCCCGGAAGATGTCGTTCACAAAGTCTTGGAAAACGGCTGGGGCATTACAGAGCCCGAAGGGCATCACCAGATATTCATAGTGCCCATCCCTGGTGTTAAAAGCCATCTTCCATTCCTCCCCCTCACGGATGCATATCAGGTTGTAGGCACCCCGCAGATCTAATTTAGTAAATACCCTTGCTCCCCGAAGCCTATCGAAGAGCTCAGATATCAAGGGCAAAGGATACTTATTCTTAACGGTGATGGCGTTAAGACCCCTGTAATCTATGAATGGATGCAGTTCCCCATTCTTCTTCTGCACGAAGAAGAACCCAGCCCCAGCAGGTGACACAGACTTCCTGATGAACACTTTTGCCAGATTCTCTTGAATGTACTGAGACATTGCCTCCGTCTCCAGGAGAGATAATGGATAGACTCGACCCCGAGGAGGCTCAGCACCAGGCAAGAGGTCAATAGGACAGTCATAGGGGCGATGGGGCGGAAGGGTTTTCGCCGCCTTTTTGGAGAACACGTCCGCATAAGACCAATATTGCTTGGGGAGAGAGGATAGATCTGTGGGTACCTCTGTAGTAGCAACCTGAACGCACTCCCTCTGATACCTACCCCCACAAGATTCACCCCATCCCAAAATTCTGCCTGAGGACCACTCGATATGAGGAGAGTGGTACCGTCGCCAAGGTATCCCCAACAAGACCTCAACAATTCCCTCAGGAATGACGAGCAGAGATATAATCTCCTGATGGGATGGCGACATGGACAGAGTAAAAGGGATGGTCTGGCGTGTTAACTGTGAGGGCAGTGTCGACCCATTCACCACTCGTACCGTTACTGGTTGAGCTAGCATAACCAGGGGTATTGTGTGACGTTGGGCGAAGGCAGAAGACTTAAAATTGCCCTCTGCCCCCGAATTCACGCAGAGCTCTACCGAGTGGGAGGATGAGCCTATAATAATTGTCCCCTTAAAGGACAATTTGGAGGCAAACGTCGCCGTGTCTAGTGTACCTCCACCTACTACCACTAGACGCTGACGTTTCCTTGACCGCTGGGAACATCTGGTGGCAAGATGTCCTGACTGCTGGCAAAGATGACAGACCTTGCGGGCACAAGCGGTCCGGGACTTAGGTCCCGCTCGTGACACTACCATGGTCTCATGTGACTCAGGAACCAGGACCGGAGATTCCAGAGGTTTGGCGAAGGTGGGAGCCAGCCGAAACCTCTGCCAACACTGGGCTCGCTCTAACCTCTGCTCGTTAAAACGGAGGTCAATACGAGTAGAGACAGTTATTAACTCCTCCAGTGTGGCAGGAATCTCCCTAGTGGCCAGAGTGTCCTTCACGTGATCAGCCAGCCCACTCCAAAATATGGGGATAAGGGCTTTATCCGACCACTCCAGCTCAGAAGCTAAAGTACGGAAGTGGACGGCAAAATGGCTGACCAAGGACACTCCCTGAGTTAATGCCATCAGTTGGAGCACCGTGTCATGGGTGACTCGAGGTCCTAAAAAGACCTGTTTCAAAGTGCTCAGGAACAGCAGAGCACTCTGCTCCACATGATCGTCACGCTCCCACAGCGGCGTAGCCCATTCCAACGCCCTGTCCGACAAAAGAGACACAATAAATCCCACCTTAGCCCCCTCTGTGGGAAAACGTGCAGCTAGGAGCTCGAGGTAGATAGAGCACTGACTCACGAATCCCCTACAAGATTTGCTATCTCCAGAAAAATTTTCTGGCAGCGGGAGGCGAGATAATGTTGGAACAGGGGTGGTAGTGGACAAGGTTGCTGCAGCCACGCTAGCAGCCTGTACAGCAACTGCGGTAACATCCACAGCTGTGGTTGAGCTCTCGAGAGCCGCCAACCTACCCTTCAGCTGCTGGATATACCGCAGGGATTGCTGAATGTCCGCCATTTACTAGCCAGACCCTGGCGCTAGTATTATGTTAGGGCTAGCAGAACGCACCGAGTAAATATAGAGGTTTTATTATAATTGATGCGTTCGCAGCCTGGGGTCCACCATGCAGGAGAACCTGCTGCTAGCAAACGGCGGAAGTATAAGGTGATATGAGCTAACCCTGTTACTTCACAGAGTAGCCGAAACTCAAAGCACTGCGCCCTGTTTGACTTCACAGTGGCACAGGCTAACTACCCAACTGAGAGCAGTCAGTGGTCATGCATGCACACAAACTCCTCGCCGGAGGTGCCAGCATTCTAGGGGCTTATTTCAGCCAGGTCCCTGAATACATTCACACAAAATCTCCTCGCCGGAGGTGCCAGCTGTTGTGAATTTGGTTTCTGGGCTCCCCCGGTGGTCACTGGTGGTACTGAACGTGGGTTTGTCATCTCCTCTGTTCACCTGTTTCCATCAGGATGTGGGAGTTGCTATTTAGCTTTGCTCCTCAGTCATTTCTATGTCGGCCAACAATGTTACCAGAAGCATTTCTGTTGCATGTTCCTGCTCCTAGACTACTTTCAGCTAAGTTGGATTTTTGTCCTAAGTTTGTTTGCATTTTTGTTCCAGTTCTCTGTGTTTGAATATTTCTGAGACTGGAAAGCTCTTGTGAACTGAAATTGCCACTCTGGTGTCATGAGTTGATATTAGAGTTCTAAAGTAATTTCAGGATGGAATTTTGAATAGGGTTTTCAGCTGGCCGTGAAGTCCCCTTTTCTGTCTTCCTTCTATCTAGTAAGCGGACCTCAATTTTGCTAAACCTATTTTCATACTTCGTATGTCAATTGCTCTAAAATCACCGACAATATTTGTGGGGGCTACTGTCCGCCCTTTGGGGTAAATTTCTCTAGAGGTGAGCCAGGTCTGTATTTTCCTCTGCTAGGGTCAGTCAGTTCTCCGGCTGGCGCTGGGCGTCTAGGGATAAAACGTAGGCACGCTACCCGGCCACTTTCAGTTGTTGTGATAGGTTTAGCTCACGGTCAGCTCGAGTTCCCATCTTCCAAGAGCTAGTCCTTTTTGTATGCTCAACTATGTTCTCTGTGTGTTGAGAACCATGACAGCCAGCATTCTAGGGGCTTATTTCAGCTGGGTCCCTGAACACAAACTCACATGAACACCGTGCGGCCATGCAAGCCTTAAATAGTTGCAGCATGTACAGGACCTTTCTAGAAGGACCAATGAGAGACTGCCACAGAGCGTGAGCACCTACAGGACCTTCCTGAAGGACCAATGGCCTTAGCTGCAGTAACTGATCATGTGACCATCGATCTCCACTGAGAGATCTTACTCTGGGCATGCTCAGAACGAGAAAAGCAGGACTTAGTCCCAGAAGCATCTGCTCGCCGCTGCCCAGCACTGACTTCAATGGCAGAAGCAGGAAAAGCAGCAGTAACTCTTTGTACAGAGTCAGACTGAGCGAGACGCTGGGACCGACGTCTCCGCTGAGCAGGCACCACTGCAGCAGGAGGAGAATGGGAGACCACAGCAGAGATGGCCCAAGATTCCCCCTGTGCAGAGGCGGGAACTCGACCCCTAACAAACACTTTCTCATTCATTTCAGCTTTTTTCTTAGACCCCTTGACGTGTTTGTTGGGTCTAGCAGTAAAATATTTGGATTTGTTATTTGGTACAAATACACCGATAATAGAAATTATTTGTGCTGATTTTCAGGGCCGTATTTGCCACTATGCACTTGGGGGCACGTGCCTAAGGCGCCAGGATGCGAGGGGGCGGCACCTGAGCAAGTTGTGTGGGTTTTTTGTTTTTTTTTAATTAAAGTCCGGGGTCACCGCCCACCCAAACCTCCCGACCACCCGAACAACCGCCCACCAGCCCACCTGCCCACCTAACCACCTCCATCCTTGCAGACATAATACTCACCTTTCTCCTCCACTCTGAAAGTCCCTGCATCTCTGTCCTGGCGCTGCAGCTTCTTCCTGCGTGAGCAATCACATGGTACCGCTCATTAAGGTCATGAATATGGATGCATATTCATGACCTTAATGATCGGTACCAGGTGACCGCTCACACAGGAAGAAGCTGCAGCCCCGGGACAGAGATGCAGGGACTTTTGGCTCAGAGGAGAAAGGTGAGTATGACGGGAAGGAGGGAGGAGGAGGACAGAGGAGGATAAGAGGAGGACAGGAGGAGAACGGGGATGGATGGGGGAGCGATGCATACAAGATGGGATGGGGGAACTGAGCCGTGCATACAAGATGGGATGGGGGAACTGAGCCATGCATACAAGATGGGATTGGGGGGAACTGAGCCATGCATACAAGATGAGATGGGGGAGCAGAGCCATACGTACAAGATGGGAGGGGGGAGCTGAGCCATACATACAAGATGGGAGGGGGGAGCAGAGCCATACATACAAGATGGGACAGGGGGAGCTTAGCCTTACATACAAGATGGGAGGGGGGAGCTTAGCCATACGCACAAGATGGGACGGGGAGAGCAGAGCAATACATACAAGATGGGAGAGGGGAGCTGAGCCATACATACAAGATGGGAGGGGGGAGCTGAGCCATACATACAAGATGGAACGGGGGGAGCAGAGCCATACATACAAGATAGGAGGGGGGAGCACAGTCATACATACAAGATGGGATGGGGGGAGCAGAGCCATACATACACGATGATAGGGGGAGCTGAGCCATACTTACAAGATGGGAGGGGGGAGCTGAGCTATACATACAAGATGGGTGGGGGGAGCTGAGCCATACATACAAGATGGGAGGGGAGAGCAGAGCCATACATGCAAGACTTGACGGGGGGAGGAGAGCCATACATACAAGATGGGAGAGGGGAGCTGAGCCATACGTACAAAATGGGATGGGGGAGCAGAGCCATACATGCAAGATGGGAGGGGGGAGCTGAGCCATACATACAAGTGGGGGGAGCAGAGCCATTCATACAAGATGGGACAGAGGGGAGCAGAGCCATGCATACAAGATGGGATGGGGAGCAGAGCCATACATATAAGATGGGATGGGGAGCAGAGTCATACATACAACATGGAATGGAGGGGCCGAGCCATGCATGAAAGATGGGACGTGGGAGCAGAGCCATACATACAAGATGGGAGGGGGGAGCTAAGCCATACATACAAGATGGGAGGGGGGAGTAGAGCCATACATGCAGGATTTGACGGGGGGAGCTGAGCCATACATACAAGATGGGAGGGGGGAGTAGAGCCATACATGCAAGATTTGACGGGGGGAGGAGAGCCATACATACAAGATGGGAGGGGGGAGCTGAGCCATACATACAAAATGGGTTGGGTGGAGCAGAGCCATACATACAAGATGGGAGGGGGGAGCTGAGCCATACATACAAGATGGGATGGGCGGAGCAGAACCATGCATACAAGATGGGACAGAAGGGAGCAGAGCCATGCATACAAGATGGGACGGGGGAGCAGAGCCACACATACAAGATGGGATGGGGGAGCAGAGCCATACATACAAGATGGAACGGGGGGGCCAAGCCATGCATACAAGATGGGACGGGGAGCCGAGCCATGCATACAAGATTGGGGGCATGTATGAAGAAACAATATGGGACAATGAGGGCATGTATGAGGAAACAGGACAGGGGAATGGGGGCATATCTGAGGAAACAGTATGGGGGATGGGTGCAGACACTATGAGGAGTGAATGGGGGAATGTATGCAGACACAGTATGAGTAGTGATGTGAAAAATGTATGTGGACAGAGTTCAGGGAGTGAGGAAGATGGGATGTGTGCAGACACAGAATGTGGAGTCGGGGGTATGTATGATCAGGCAGTATAGAAAGTGAAGGGGTAAATATATGAGGAGACAGTATGGTGAACAGGGGGATGTGAGAGGAGACAGTTTGAGGAGGGAGGGGAATAGTGTGAGGAGACAGTATAGGGGAGAAAAGTGAGTGGGCACAGAATAGAAACTGAGTAGTGGGGGCGTAGCATGGAGGGACAGTGTAAGGGCACAGCCAGTATACCAAGGAGGGAGAAGTGTGATGAAAGAGTACGGGGGGGACACAGTATGAGAGGACAGTGTGAAGAGGCTGCTGCTATGGAAAGGAGAGGTCAGTGTGAAGAGCATGTACCATAAGAGGGACAGTGTGGGGGTCATATTTTGTGCAGACAATATAGTGAGGGGCAATTTTTTATACAGGAGCATTTTAATGACACTTGTATCTTTAAGGGTATCGTGTGGAAATTTTCTGCAAAAGAGCAGAGAAGATGGAAATTTGCAAACACAAGCTGTAGATGAGAAAACTCATCATGGGGTCTGGACAAGATGAAGAAAAGAAGGAGAACGACTCCAGAGACGATGTCATCTATAAGGTACCTGGATATAAATGTTATTTGTGATACTAATTAACTCTCATGTTTTTATTTATGTTAGGAGCATTAAAGGGGATGTCCAGGTTTGTTTCTTTGTGACTGCAGACTTCTGAATTTTCACAGTGCGCACTGCATGCTGTCAGGATTCTCTCATGCTGGCGATTTACATTCATGCGGTTACGTGCTGACTAGACATGTGTGGCCTCACTCAATGAAAATGAACTGAGTGAGGCCGGGCACATCTAGTTGGAATGTGGTCAGAAGTATACAAATCGCATGCTTGTGACTGTCCACCAGCCAGGGAGAATCCTAAAAGTGTGCAGTGCATTTGTTGTGAGATTTCAGAAGCCTGCGATCTCATTATTCAGCTCTGCAGGTTCCAGTAGCCGTCACATGGACACTTCACTCATATGAGATTTTCATACTTATGGTCCTGTAGCAACGAGCTTCTCTTAGTTTTTCACTAAACATTGAGAGCATTAGGGAGAGGAGCTCATGGGTACATTACTAAGTGCAAATCGCATATGTCCTGGGGGGGGAACCAAACTGAATTCTTGCACCGGGTGCCAGAAACCCTAGGTGCACCTCTGCCGGTATGCCACTGTGCACGATGTCTGTGCACAGTGCAGCACAAGCAGTGAGGCAGGGACTGAGGGTTTGCAAAGAGAGAGAATGGAGACCTGGTGACTGCCTGTCCCAGTCTACGCCGTAGCCTGAAGCCCTCATTATCATAGGAATATGTCAGTTAATAAATTGTTTTTCTAAAGCTTTATAGTGTAGTTTTAGGTCAGGGAGGGATGGTCAGGGATGAGCTAGCAAGGTGCAGGGACAGGCAGTAATGGATACTTGCAGACATGCGCAGCACTTGCAGTTTTGCACTTGCCGTGAGACAAAAAAAACACTGCTAGCAGTGTTTTTTTCCATTGCTACAAATACCGCATTTGCCTGATCGCGGCAAAACCGCAAGTGCCGCACATGTTCGCAAGCCCCATAGGGAATGAATGAATGAGGCCGAACGCACTGTTGCCGTAAGTGATCCATTACATGGCAGATGCGGAAAAACTGCCGGATCTGCTGCAAAAGGCTACTTTCACATGAGCAATTTTTGTCAAAGTCACTGCCGATAGTGTCATACTGAACAATGGGGGAGGCAGCACTAAAAGTGCCTAGGGCAGCAGAAACTCTAAATACGGCCCTGCCAATTTTCCCGAATCCGAATATTTCACTATTCGCTCATCACTATTTAGGAATATTCCTGTTAGTCAAATCCAATGCAATAAATAAGAAAATCCAAACAATGAAATGATAATAATTATACTATAAGAACCCATTCATGACTTTGGAGGTATCTATACGTAATTACTGTATATACTCGAGAATAAGCTGAGACCCCTAATTTTGCCACAAAAAACTGGGAAAACTTATTGACTTGAGTATAAGCCTAGGGTGGGAAATGCAGCAGCTACTGGTAAATTTCAAAAATGAAAATAGATACCAATAAAAGTAAAATTAATTGATACATCAGTAGGTTAACTGTTTTTGAATATCTATATTGAATCAGGAGCCCCATATAATGCTCCATAAAGTTTATGATGGGCCCCATAAGATGCTCCATATTAAAATATGCCCCATATAATGCTGCACAAAGGTTGATGGCCCCATAAGATGCTCCATAGAATATTATGCCCCATGTAATGCTGCACACAGGTTGATGGCCCCATAAGATGCTCCATAGAATAATATGCTCTGTATGCTGCTGCTGCTGCGATTAAAAAAAAATGACATACTCACCTCTTCTTGCTGGGGGTCTGGTGGCAGTGTCCTGAGCAGGCGGGAACACTGGCACATTATGGGGGCCAGGTGGCGGAGTCGCCGCTGGCTCAGGCCCCGTCACTTGCGATATTCACCTGTCCCCAGTCCACCGCCATGCACCGCTGTGCCTTTCGGGTCTCTGCAGTGACTGTTCAGGCAGAGGGCACACACTAACCACATCATCTTGCCCTCTGATCTAAACGTCACAGCCAGGGGACACAGAAGTCAGAGATTGGCAGTGGAACAGGGACAGGTGAATATCGCATGGCTCACCCTCCCCCATCATACTCACCCCCTCCTGGCATGGTCTCTTTGTATGTCCCTGCTCTGATGGTCTCCGGCGCATGCCGCCAGCTTGTTCCTGTGTTCAGCGGTCACATGGTACCGCTCATTAAAGTAATGAATATGCTCCCCACGCCTATGGGAGTAGAGTCGCGTCCATATTCATTAATTTAATGAGCGGTACCACATGACCGCTGAACACAGGAAGAGCTGCGTGCGCCGGAGACCATCGGAGAAGCAGGGAAGCGCAGAGACCGCGTCGGGAGCAGGTGAGTATGATGTGACAGCTGCCACTCCTGCCGCTCCCTCTCCCCCGCCGACCCCCTGGGAAAATGACTCAAGTATGAGCCGAGAGGGGCACTTTTAGCCTAAAAAAAATAGCTGAAAATCTTGGCTTATACTCGAGTATATATGGTACTTACCGACCTTGGATATATGAATACATCATGATGATTTTGCGCCACAGGAGCTGTGTGCGCGTGATCGCTGCATGGTTTTCAGACAACTGACAGGAGCGGTGCCCCGCATTTAAGATCGCTAAATGCTGCAATCAATATTTTTCAAGGCAGTTAGAAGGCAGGCAGAGTGAGATAGCCCCTCTGCCCTCTGACCAGTGCCCTCACAAATTCATCGTGATAGTTGAGGCAGTGACCCATGAAGACATCCGGGTCACCAGGCTTTAGAAAGTTAGTTAGATCATGCTCAGGGCTTGAGCTAACTAACTTTAACTATGTATATGTTTTTTATGAAGAAAAAAAACTGAAAAAGTACACATATTTGGTATCACCGCATCTGGTAAAACCCGCCCTTTAAAATTGCAACACAAGCTAACCTCTTCAGTAAATACCGTAAAAAAGGACAAAAAACGATGCTTTGTTATTAGTGATGAGCGAGCACTAAAATGCTTGGGTGCTCATTGCTCGGGTCAACCAAATTGGAATACTTGGGTACTCGACCCGAGAAGCGAGCCCAATGTATGTCTAAGGGAAACCCGAGTATTTTTACCGCGATCCTTCCCGGGGGTCCTTTTAAGGTCTAAATGATGGAAACACTGCTCAAATGACAAGCCTGGAAGCATTTCTGACTCCAAGGTCACAGTGGTAAGCAACGTTGTCAGAGTTTCAAGCCATTTTTACAGGTGCACCAAAAAACATACAAAAATTAAACCAAAATGGATTTTGCTGGGAAATATGTTAAGGTATATCCTTTCCAGGGTAATGACTTATATATAAGGCAAAATAATTAACCCCAGACCACAATGTTCCTCCACCACTTGGCCTGCCCTGCTGTCAAGTCATATGCACTCCCAATAAGCCTTTGAACCCAGGTACTGGATGGCCACAGGAAAACCCACTTCAAATTCTTCAGTTGGTCCTGCCACACTGTTTTCTTATGTATTAAATGCAAGACCTGCCCTGTTACCAAGTCATATGCACCCCAATAAGCCTTTGAACCCAAGTACTTGATGGCCACAGGAAAACCCACTTCACATTATTCAGTTGGTCCTGCCATACTGTTTCCTTATGCATTGAAATCAAGGGCCCCCTTGACCCAAATTTGCACGCACCCGAATCCCCCCTTGGAAGAAACATGGAAAAGGGCCTCATAAAAAACTGTCCCATTACAAAGGAGCGGGTCTCCTAGACTCGGAATGCCCTAAGCGTATTGGCTGACAAACATTTCCCCATGGGGGATACATTTTTTAAAAATATTTCATGGGGATCACAGACACCCTTGCCAAAAAATTTACTGTCTGTAGCAGCACGGAACACGTGAACCCTGGTAATCTAGTGGTGGAAAATGATGAGAGGTGGAGGAAGGCCTCATTAAAAACAAGGCCCAATTTAAAGGAGCGGGTCTCCTAGATTTGTAATGCCCATACACTAAGTGTATTGGCTGACAATCATTTCCCCATGGGGGATATATTTTTTTTTAAATATTTAATGGGTTTCACAGACACCCTTGCCAAAAAATTGACTGTTTGTAGCAGCACGGTACACGTGAACCCTGGTGATCTAGTGGTGGAAAATGATAAGAGGTATAGGAATGTCTCATTAAAAACTAGTCCCAATTTAAAAGAGCGGGTCTCCTAGACTTGTAATGCAAGTGTATGGGCTGATAAAAATTTCCTCATGGGGATACATTTTTAAAAATATACTATGAGCATCATAGACACCCTTGCCAAAAATTGGACTGTCTGTAGAAGCACAGAGGATGTTAAGCGGGGTGATCTAGTGGTGGAGAATGAGGAGACATTGCTGAAGGCCTCATGAAAAAATAGGCATAATGTAAAGGAGTGTGTCTCCTAGAATTGTAATGCCCATATGCCCATACACGCAGTGCTTGGGCTGACAAACACTTCCCCAAGGGGAATACATTTTTAAAAAATATACTATAGGCATCATAGACTCCCTTGCCAAAAATTGGACTGCCTGTAGCGGCACAGAAGACGTTAAGCCTGGTGATCTAGTGGTGGAGAATGAGTAGACATAAAGATAAATCATACTGAAATTTAAAAAAAATAAAGGATGTGAATCCAGACAAAAAAGTAAATACCAAAAGGGAGGGGTGAACACAGGTTCATATACAGTATATGATGCCAGATTGTGTCCAACGAGATATGTTTGTCCCTAACAACAGCTCAGAGACAGGGATATAAAAAAAATATATATAATAGTATTTCAATATTTTCATATTGTAGAGGTATACACTAGGTCATCAAAGGACGGTGCAGAGATATTAAAACTGGAATATATAAGAATAAATGGGAAAAATATACGTACATCTCATTTGGATGACAATTGCCCCTGTGGGAGTTTATTTTGGTTTCTAATTAGTAACGTGCATCAGAAAAACACCATTGCACAAAAATTGAGTGAATTTGCATCACAGAATACGTTCACCCTGGTGTTGTACTGGTTGTGGATGATGAGGATAAGGAGGAAGATAACACCAAACAGAAAAAATCAGGAAGCAGATACCCATGTGTGGTTGTGGTACATGACAATACACCTCCACAAAAAAGACAATGTATTACAGGTTATGTTTTGCTGTTTTAACTTGATGGGGTACAGAAATCTTGCCCAATCCAGCCCTTGTTCATTTTTGTAAGAGTCAGCCTGTCTACATTTTCAGTTGACAGGCGGATGCACTTATCTGTTATAATTCTACCAGCGGCACTAAAAACCCGATGTGACAGAACGCTAGCAACAGGGTAGGCCAGGACCTCCAAGGCATAGAGAGTCAGTTCATGCCACATGTCCAGCTTGGATACCCAATAACTAAAAGGCACAGAGGAATCACGGAGGACGTTTGTACGATCTGCAAGGTACTGCCTCAGCATCTTCCCAAACATTGCGCTTCTTGTGACAGCACCCCTTGCCTCTGTGCCGGCACAATGGGAGGGTCTGAGAAAACTGTCCCAGAACTTTGCCATTGTTCCCCTGCCTGAGCTGGTTTGTACTTCTGTCTCTCTCGCTTGGACTCCTTAGTTGTACAACAAACTCTGACGTCTGCTGCCAGCGTTCTCACATGGGAATTTTCTAACTAATTCCGCTACAAGGGCCCTGTGGTACTGCAACATTTTAGTACACCTCTCTGCCTCAGGCAGAAGAGATTGAAAGTTCTCCTTGCACCTAGAAGTGTCACCAACCAGTAATGAGTGTCACCCAAAATTTTGATAATCCGAGGGTCACGTGAAATGCAGCGCAACATAAAGTCAGCCATGCATGCCAGACTGCTAACAGTCTAAGACTTACGTGTCCTCACCAACAGGATGACTGACCATGCTGTCCTCCTCTGTTGTGAATTAGACTTTTTTGGCTCCCTCTTGTGGTCACTAGTGATATGACTCTGGGATTGTCTTTCCTCAGTTTGGCACCCACCTGGGTCGTTAGTCCAGGGGTGTTGCTATATAAACTTCCTGGTTTCTCAGTCCTGTGCCTGGCATCGTTGTAATCAGTTCCTTTCTGTTTGCTCCTGTCTGCTGGTCTTGGATCTTGCAAAATTAAGCTAAGTCCTGCTTCCTTGTTTTTTGGTTATTTGCTTTGCTCTTATTTTTTGTCCAGCTTGTACTAAATGTGATTCCTGATTTTGCTGGAAGCTCTAGGGGGCTGGTGTTCTCCCCCCGGGCCGTTAGACGGTTCGGGGGTTCTTGAATATCCAGCGTGGAAATTTTGATAGGGTTTTTGCTGACCATATAAGTCATCTTACTATATTCTGCTATTAGTCAGTGGGCCTCTCTTTGCTAAATATCTAGTTCATTCTTACGTTTGTCTTTTCTCCTTACCTCACCGTTATTATTTGTTGGGGGCTTGTATCCAACTTTTGGGGTCTTTTCTCTGGAGGCAAGAAAGGTCTATCTTTTCCCTTCTAGGGTTAGTTAGTTCTCCGGCTGGCGCGAGACGTCTAGAACCAACGTAGGCACGTTCCCCGGCTGCTGCTATTTGTGGTGCTAGGATTAGATATATGGTCAGCCCAGTTACCACTGCCCTATGAGCTGGTTTTTTGTGTTTGCAGACTTGGTATGTACTTTTGAGACCCTCTGCCATTGGGGTCATAACAGTATGCCCGGCCAAGGTTGAATGTTTAATGCATTGCAGAAGTGGGATTACAAGAAAGGAAAGTCTGAGTTTTTTTTTTTCTTTCCTCTCTTTTTTCCTCCCCTTTACCTCTGAGTGGCTTGTGCTTGCTGCAGACATGAATGTCCAGACTTTGATTACAAGTGTGGATCAGCTTGCTGCTCGTGTGCAGGGCATACAAGATTTTGTTACCAGTAGTCCAATGTCTGAACCTGAAATACCTATTCCTGAACTGTTCTCTGGAGACCGATTTAAGTTTAGGAATTTCAGGAATAATTGTAAATTGTTTCTATCTCTGAGACCCCGTTCATCTGGAGACTCAGCTCAGCAAGTAAAAATTGTTATCCCTTTCTTACGGGGCGACCCTCAGGATTGGGCCTTCTCGCTAGCGCCAGGAGATCCGGCATTGGCAAATATTGATGCGTTTTTTCTGGCGCTCGGATTGCTTTACGAGGAACCCCATCTTGAAATTCAGGCAGAAAAAGCCTTGCTGGCTATTTCTCAGGGTCAGGATGAAGCTGAAATGTATTGCCAAAAATTTCGGAAATGGTCCGTGCTTACTCAGTGGAATGAGTGTGCTCTGGCCGCAAATTTCAGAAATGGCCTTTCTGAAGCCATTAAGAATGTGATGGTGGGTTTCTCCATTCCTACAGGTCTGAATGATTCCATGGCACTGGCTATTCAAAGTGACCGGCGTTTGCGGGAGCGCAAAGCCGCGAATCCTTTGGTGGTGTTGTCTGAACAAACACCTGATTTAATGCAATGTGGTAGAATTCAGACTAGAAATGAACGGAAAAATCATAGACGTCAGAATGGGTTGTGTTTTTACTGTGGTGATTCTACACATGTTATATCAGCATGCTCTAAACGCCTAACTAGGGTTGTTAGTCCTGTCGCCATTGGTAATTTGCAACCTAAGTTTATTTTGTCTGTGACTTTAATTTGCTCATTGTCCTCCTACCCTGTTATGGCGTTTGTGGATTCAGGTGCTGCCCTGAGTCTTATGGATCTGTCGTTTGCCAAGCGCTGTGGTTTTGTTCTTGAGCCGTTGGTAAATCCTATCCCTCTTAGAGGTATTGATCCTACGCCATTGGCGGAAAATAAACCGCAGTTTTGGACACAGGTAACCATGTGCATGACTCCTGAACATCGGGAGGTGATTCGTTTTCTTGTTCTGCATAAAATGCATGATTTGGTCGTTTTGGGTCTGCCATGGTTACAGACCCATAATCCAGTCTTGGATTGGAAGGCAATGTCTGTGTCAAGTTGGGGCTGTCAGGGAATTCATGGTGATTCCCCGCCGGTGTCTATTGCTTCCTCTACTCCTTCGGAAGTTCCTGAGTATTTGTCTGATTACCAGGATGTATTCAGCGAGTCCAGGTCCAGTGCTCTTCCTCCTCATAGGGACTGTGACTGCGCTATAGATTTGATTCCAGGTAGTAAATTTCCTAAGGGAAGATTATTTAATCTGTCTGTACCTGAGCATACCGCAATGCGTTCGTATATCAAGGAATCTCTGGAGAAGGGGCATATCCGTCCATCCTCTTCCCCTCTTGGTGCGGGATTCTTTTTTGTGGCCAAGAAGGACGGATCTTTGAGACCTTGTATTGACTATCGGCTTCTGAATAAAATCACTGTTAAATTTCAGTATCCTTTGCCTCTGTTGTCGGACTTGTTTGCCCGGATTAAAGGTGCCAAGTGGTTCACCAAGATAGATCTTCGTGGTGCGTACAACCTTGTGCGCATTAAGCAAGGAGATGAATGGAAAACTGCATTTAATACGCCCGAAGGTCATTTTGAGTACTTGGTGATGCCTTTCGGGCTCTCTAATGCTCCTTCAGTGTTTCAGTCCTTTATGCATGATATTTTCCGGAAGTATCTGGATAAATTTATGATTGTTTATCTGGATGATATTCTGTTTTTTTCTGATGATTGGGACTTGCATGTAGAGCAGGTCAGGATGGTGTTTCAGGTTTTGCGTGAGAATGCTTTGTTTGTTAAGGGCTCAAAGTGTCTCTTTGGAGTACAGAAGGTTCCCTTTTTGGGTTTTATTTTTTCCCCTTCTGCGGTGGAGATGGACCCAGTCAAGGTCCGAGCTATTCATGATTGGACTCAACCCACGTCAGTTAAGAGTCTTCAGAAGTTCTTGGGTTTTGCTAACTTCTACCGTCGTTTTATCGCTAATTTTTCTAGCGTTGTTAAACCTTTGACGGATATGACCAAGAAAGGTTCTGATGTTGCTAACTGGGCTCCTGCAGCCGTGGAAGCCTTTCAAGAGTTGAAGCGCCGGTTTACTTCTGCGCCTGTTTTGTGCCAGCCTGATGTCTCACTTCCCTTTCAGGTTGAAGTGGATGCTTCTGAGATTGGGGCAGGGGCCGTTTTGTCGCAGAGAGGCCCTGGTTGCTCTGTAATGAGACCATGTGCTTTTTTCTCTAGGAAGTTTTCGCCTGCTGAGCGGAATTATGATGTTGGCAATCGGGAGTTGTTGGCCATGAAGTGGGCATTTGAGGAGTGGCGTCATTGGCTCGAGGGTGCTAAGCATCGTGTGGTGGTCTTGACTGATCACAAAAATCTGATGTATCTCGAGTCTGCTAAACGCCTGAATCCTAGACAGGCCCGCTGGTCATTGTTTTTCTCCCGTTTTGACTTTGTGGTCTCGTATTTACCAGGTTCAAAGAATGTGAAGGCTGATGCTCTTTCAAGGAGCTTTGTGCCTGACTCTCCTGGAGTCGCAGAACCAGTTGGTATTCTCAAAGAGGGAGTTATCCTGTCAGCTATTTCTCCGGATTTGCGACGTGTGTTGCAGAGATTTCAGGCTGGTAGACCTGACTCTTGTCCACCTGACAGACTGTTTGTTCCTGATAAGTGGACCAGCAGAGTCATTTCCGAGGTTCATTCCTTGGTGTTGGCAGGGCATCCGGGAATTTTTGGCACCAGAGATCTGGTGGCTAGGTCCTTTTGGTGGCCTTCCTTGTCACGGGATGTGCGGTCATTTGTGCAGTCCTGTGGGACTTGTGCTCGAGCTAAGCCTTGCTGTTCTCGTGCCAGCGGGTTGCTCTTGCCCTTGCCTGTCCCGAAGAGGCCTTGGACACACATTTCCATGGATTTCATTTCAGATCTTCCGGTGTCTCAGGGCATGTCTGTCATCTGGGTGGTATGTGATCGCTTTTCCAAGATGGTCCATTTGGTATCTTTGCCTAAGCTGCCTTCCTCTTCCGATCTGTTTCCTTTGTTCTTTCAGAATGTGGTTCGTTTACATGGCATTCCTGAGAATATTGTGTCTGACAGAGGATCCCAGTTTGTTTCCAGGTTCTGGCGATCCTTTTGTGCTAAGATGGGCATTGATTTGTCGTTTTCGTCTGCCTTTCATCCTCAGACTAATGGACAAACGGAGCGAACTAATCAGACTCTGGAGGCTTATTTGAGGTGTTTTGTTTCTGCAGATCAGGATGATTGGGTGACCTTCTTGCCGTTGGCTGAGTTTGCCCTTAATAATCGGGCTAGTTCCGCTACTTTGATTTCGCCATTTTTTTGCAACTCTGGTTTCCATCCTCGTTTTTCCTCGGGACATGTGGAGCCTTCTGACTGTCCTGGGGTAGATTCCGTGGTGGATAGGTTGCAGCGGATCTGGAATCATGTGGTGGACAACTTGAAGTTGTCACAGGAGAAGGCTCAGCGTTTTGCCAACCGCCGCCGCGGTGTGGGTCCCCGACTTCGTGTTGGGGATTTGGTATGGCTGTCTTCTCGATTTGTTCCTATGAAGGTCTCCTCTCCTAAATTTAAGCCTCGCTTCATCGGTCCTTACAAGATATTGGAAATCCTTAATCCTGTGTCCTTTCGCTTGGATCTTCCGGTGTCGTTTGCCATTCACAACGTGTTCCATAGGTCTTTGTTGCGGCGGTACGTTGTACCTGTGGTTCCTTCTGTTGAGCCTCCTGCTCCGGTGTTGGTTGAGGGCGAGTTGGAGTACGTGGTGGAGAAGATCTTGGATTCTCATCTCTCCAGGCGGAGGCTTCAGTATCTGGTCAAGTGGAAGGGCTATGGTCAGGAGGATAATTCCTGGGTGGTTGCCTCTGATGTGCATGCGGCCGATTTAGTTCGTGCCTTTCACGCTGCTCATCCTGATCGCCCTGGTGGTCTTGGTGAGGGTTCGGTGACCCCTCCTTAAAGGGGGGTACTGTTGTGAATTAGACTTTTTTGGCTCCCTCTTGTGGTCACTAGTGATATGACTCTGGGATTGTCTTTCCTCAGTTTGGCACCCACCTGGGTCGTTAGTCCAGGGGTGTTGCTATATAACCTTCCTGATTTCTCAGTCCTGTGCCTGGCATCGTTGTAATCAGTTCCTTTCTGTTTGCTCCTGTCTGCTGGTCTTGGATCTTGCAAAATTAAGCTAAGTCCTGCTTCCTTGTTTTTTGGTTATTTGCTTTGCTCTTATTTTTTGTCCAGCTTGTACTAAATGTGATTCCTGATTTTGCTGGAAGCTCTAGGGGGCTGGTGTTCTCCCCCCGGGCCGTTAGACGGTTCGGGGGTTCTTGAATATCCAGCGTGGAAATTTTGATAGGGTTTTTGCTGACCATATAAGTCATCTTACTATATTCTGCTATTAGTCAGTGGGCCTCTCTTTGCTAAATATCTAGTTCATTCTTACGTTTGTCTTTTCTCCTTACCTCACCGTTATTATTTGTTGGGGGCTTGTATCCAACTTTTGGGGTCTTTTCTCTGGAGGCAAGAAAGGTCTATCTTTTCCCTTCTAGGGTTAGTTAGTTCTCCGGCTGGCGCGAGACGTCTAGAACCAACGTAGGCACGTTCCCCGGCTGCTGCTATTTGTGGTGCTAGGATTAGATATATGGTCAGCCCAGTTACCACTGCCCTATGAGCTGTTTTTTTGTGTTTGCAGACTTGGTATGTACTTTTGAGACCCTCTGCCATTGGGGTCATAACACTCCTCCTCCTCATCCTCATCCTCCTCCTCTCTGTCCTCAGGCTATCCCCGCTGAACAGATGGTATGACAGATGTGCTTGTAGTACCATCTATAGTGCATGAAAGTAGCTCCTGTTCTTCCTCCTCCCCACATTGCCTACCAATCCACATTGGGAAGACATGAGGCTGGGCTGAGTGTTATCCCCCTGTATGGTTCCTTGCCCCATGTCCTTGTGCTCTGCCAGCAATGCATCCCCTTTAATTGTGAGCAGAGAGGTTTTCAGAATGCTGAGAAGCGGGATGTTGATTCTAATTATTACGCCATCGCCGCTCACCATCTTGGTGCGGTCTTCAAAGTTTTGTAGGATGATACATATGTCTGACATACATATCCACTCTTGAGGTCTTATGTGTGGAGTCTGAACTGAATATCGACAGACTTGTTGATGTTGGAAGTCAACAACTGCCCTCTTCTGCTCACAAATCCTTTCCAATATATGCAGTATTGAGTTCCAATGCGTGGGGACATCACAGACCAGTCGGTGAGCAAGAAGATGCGAACGCTGCTGAAGCACGGCAAGGGTGGCTAAAGCTGTAGCTGACTTTCTAAAATGGGCAGACAGGTGGCATACTTTCACTAGCAGATCTGGCAGCTCCAGATAGCTTTTCAGAAAACGTTGAACCACGAGGTTAAGCACATGGGCCAGGCAAGGTACGTGTGTGAGCTCACCTTGCCTCAGACCCACCACCAGGTTCCGGCCATTGTAACACATGACCATGCCTGGCTGTAGGTTCAGCGATGTCATCCAACTATCTGACCACTCTTTCAGCATTGTCCATAACTCTTTTGCATTGTGCGATTTGTCACCTATGCAGATTAGCTTCAGCACAGCCTGTTGCTGCATAGGTGACAAATCGCACAATGCAAAAGATTCCCTGCCCACAAGCACTTGTCCACGTGTCCATGGTTGGGTGGACTTTACCAGTAACAGCATTGTTCAGGGCACATGCTGGTGTAATGCCGGTACGGCACACCAGAAGAAATATGGGTGACTGGGGACCGAGTACCTTGGGATGGCCGCCGCCATCAGGTTGTGGAGAGCATCTGTCTCAATGAACCTCAAAGGCAACATTTCAAGCGCAAGCAGAAGAGAAATGTTAGAATTTAGTACTGTGGTCTGTGGGGCGTTAGTTGGGTATTTCCGCTTGCATTCCAATGACTGGGATATAGAGAACTGAAGGCTGTGCTGGGACAAGGATGTGGACGGGCTTAATGATAGTGCTTCTTGACTGTGGACAACAACAGGTGCACCGCCTGAGGCATATTCACATTCACGGTGGACTGGGGATTGGCTTCTATGCAAAACAGTTGAAGAAGCAGTGTTGTCACCTGCAGACATTCCTGTTCCTGGAGCCTGGGGTTCGGCCCACAATGCGGGTGCTTTGCTGCCATGTGCCTGATCATGCTGGTGGTGGCCAGGCTGGTAGTTTTGCTTCCCCTGCTGATGCAGGCATGGCAGGTGCTGCAAATGGCCTTTTTGGGGTTATTATCAGAGTCTTTAAAAAATAACCAGACTCAGGAAGATCTAACAGTTGGAATGGCAACTTCCCTCAGGTTGGTGTTACGGGGAACGGATGCACTCCTGTCTGTGGACATCACAATGCTTCTTACGTCCTGTTGGGGTGATATGCCTCCTTCCCCATGTGCTCTGCATGTCCTCCTTCCAGGTTGGGTCAGTCACTATGTCATCCACCTACCACATAAGAAAGGAAGGACAGCATCCAGTCCAGGTGAAAGTGTTCAAAAACGAATTCCTTTATTTGCCACGGTGCGACGTTTCGACCCGGATGGGTCTTTATCAAGCATAAAACAGGTTGGTAATGGTGGACTTTTATAGGGAGTGGATTACCATAAACCAATCCCCACAAAGAACCCACCTACATCATAAATATCATAAAAAACAATACAGTAATACACATACAAATAGCACATCTTATATACATAACAAATATCAGGGCAGAGTCAAAAAAATCATTACATATATGGCAATATAGTACCCAAAAACACCCACTACTGCCTCATTATAAATCCGTCCACGTGCCCATAGTGACCATGAACCAATGATTGGGTGTGTTATATCCAGTGCATCAACACCCTACCTATCAGGTCTAACCTGGTATCACACTCGGACACATGCGTGGAATCCACCAATCTGTAACCAATCCATGTCACACCAATCACCCGTAACATCCAGAATGCAGTGCTCACCATATCCACCAATCACACCGCAAAAGTGTGTCATGTTTACTAACAACCTCTCCTAGCCAATAGATGAGCCGCTCATACCGGCGCCATGTGCACTTCCTCCAATCGATCGGTCGGCCTCAAGAGCTGTAAACCGGTGCCCCACATCAGCGTGCCGGTGTGCGGACGCACATAGCTCCGCCCCCAGCCGCGCCATCACTGATGACGCAGCATAGTGAGGGAGACAACGCACGCCCACCGCTGCACAGCCGCGCATGCGCTCCGGAATCTTGTCTTACTGCAGCTCGAGCGCTGAATCACCTATCTAAAGGGAGGCATAATGTGTATAGCGCTATAAAGAAACGCTTCACTACAATGGAGAGCGCCCCCTGGATGGTCTGTTAAAATAGTTGTATAGTATGTAAACATCAATAGCAGTGGAACACATATGACAGTGGAGTGGTGGAGCATATATTACAATAGGGTTGGTGAATTCATAAACATAATCAATCACATATTAGATCACAGTTTCACAATTAAGCCAGTGAGCAAGATGATATATATACTAAACAAAGTCCATAGAGTAACATTCAACTCACAAAGGCCATCAGCCTCTGCATCTTCTACCAAGGTGGCCATGTATGTATATAGACCTAAAAACACAAAAGAAATAATGTATAAAACCAATAAAAACAATCCTATACCTCGATAAGGTCACAGGGTAACATCACAGCTAATTATGGTACACAAATTTGGAGATTATACTCAATATTTAATCCTCCAGGTTGCAAAGAGCCTAGCCTGGAGATCCATCTCAATTCTTTTTGCTTCAACAACATAGTACGGTCTTTTTATTGGTTTTATACATTATTTATTTTGGACTTTGTATTGTAGTGAAGCGTTTCTTTATAGCGCTATACACATTATGCCTCCCTTTAGATAGGTGATTCAGCGCTCGAGCTGCAGTAAGACAAGGGTCCGGAGCGCATGCGCGGCTGTGCGGCGGTGGGCGTGCGTTGTCTCCCTCACTATGGTGCGTCATCAGTGATGGCGCGGCTGGAGGCGGAGCTATGTGCGTCCGCACGCCTGCACGCTGTTGTGGGGCACCGGTTTACAGCTCTTGAGGCTGACCGATCGATTGGAGGAAGTGCACATGGCGCCGGTATGAGCGGCTCATCTATTGGCTAGGAGAGGTTGTTAGTAAACATGACACACTTTTGCGGTGTGATTGGTGGATATGGTGAGCACTGCATTCTGGATGTTACGGGTGATTGGTGTGACATGGATTGGTTACAGATTGGTGGATTCCACGCATGTGTCCGAGTGTGATACCAGGTTAGACCTGATAGGTAGGGTGTTGATGCACTGGATATAACACACCCAATCATTGGTTCATGGTCACTATGGGCATGTGGACGGATTTATAATGAGGCAGTAGTGGGTGTTTTTGGGTACTATATTGCCATATATGTAATGATTTTTTTGACTCTGCCCTGATATTTGTTATGTATATAAGATGTGCTATTTGTATGTGTATTACTGTATTGTTTTTTATGATATTTATGATGTAGGTGGGTTCTTTGTGGGGATTGGTTTATGGTAATCCACTCCCTATAAAAGTCCACCATTACCAACCTGTTTTATGCTTGATAAAGACCCATCCGGGTCGAAACGTCGCACCGTGGCAAATAAAGGAATTCGTTTTTTAACACTTTCACCTGGACTGGATGCTGTCCTTCCTTTCTTATGTGGTATGTGTATTTTCCATGGGGGTCCAGTGGAACTAGGACGTGCATCCGCCCATCTGTTGTGCTGTCGGTCAGCTGCTATATTTCTAAGACTATGTCATCCACCACCTTGTCTTCCAGATCCGCACCCTGCTCCTCCTCCTGACTTTCTGGCAATTGTGTCTCATCATCGTCCACCTCTTATGACACTTTCCCACCATCGCCTTCATGTGACTGTGGCTGGTCAAAGCTTTGGGCATCGCTACATGCAATCTCATCTGGCCCCACTTCAAGTTGACCAGCCAAGAGTCTTGAATCTTGAAAGGGAAAACTGAACAGCTCTTCGGAGTGTCCAAGTGTGGGATCAGTTGTCTCAGGGCACTCGGCATGGTGGGAGGAAGGAGGAACAGGGTGAGGAATATCCGGTCCACACTCACGGCTACTCAGACTTGACCATGTGGAAGACACGGTGGTGGCGGTGGCTAAGTGACTGGAAGCATTATCCGGTATCCAACCAACTACCGTTTCACACTGCTCTGGTTTCAATAGTGGTGTGATGCGATCCCCTAGAAACTGAGACAGGAAGGTCGAGCGAGAAGATGTCGGTCTTTGTTGGGGCCCCCCTTTCAGCTTGGCCATGGCCTCATCCTCTGCATGCACCATCAGCATCACATCCACTTCCTCGTCCCTTGCCCCTTGCCTTGCACATTTTAAATGGACTACTGAACTATTTCAAAAGCTCAACACAAATGTATTTATTTGGAGCAAAATTATATCCGATCAGTATGCCTTCAAAGCTACGACTTTTCCACCACAGATACAATAGGCCGCAGCCACAGATAACAGACTGTTTAATTTTTTTCTCTTGCATGTGAAATTTGGACAAAAAAGAGTAGAACAAGGCTATCAAACAGGACTAAGCTACGTATGCCTGCGAGACTACAGTTTTTCCACCACAGATATACCAGGCTTCAGCCTGACATAACAGACTGTATAAATAATTTTTTTGTTTTTTGGTGAATTTTAGAAAAAATAAAAAAAAGAGTAGAACAAGGCTAGCACAAAGACCTATGCTACGTATGCCTGTGAGACTGCGATTTTTCCACCACAGATACACCAGGCCGCAGCCACAGATAACAGACTGTATAAAATATTTTTTGTTTTTTTGGTGACTTTAAAAAAAAAAAAAGAAAAAGTAGAACAAGGCTAGCACACAGAACTATGGTACGTATGCCTGAGAGACTAAGATTTTTCCACCACAGATACACAAGGCCACAGCCAGAGATAACAGACTGTATATATATTTTTTTGGGGGGTGATTTTTTGAAAAAAAAAAGTATAACAAGGCTAGAACACAGAACTATGATACATATGCCTTCAAGACTATGATTTTTCCAACACAGACACACCAGGCCTCAGCCTGACATAACAGACTGTAGAAAATATTTTTTGTTTTCTGGTGAATTTTTTTTTTTTTAAAAGTAAGACAGGGCTAGCATGCAGAACTATGATATGTATGGCTGCGAAAATATGATTTTTCCACCACTGATACACCAGGCCACAGACGCAGATAACAAACTGTATAATTTTTTTCTGTTGTATGTGAAATTTGAAAAAAAAAATAAAAAATGAGTGCAACAAGGCTAGCAGACAGAACTATGAAACTTATGCCTGTGAAGCTGCAATTTTTCCACCATAGATATACAAGGCCTGACATAATAGACTGAATTTTATTTTTTTTAATTTGGTGATTTTTTGATTAAAACAAATTAGTGGAACAAGGCTAGCAGACAGAATTATGCAACTTATGCCAGCGAAGCTACGATTTTTCCAAACAGATACACCAGACCTCAGCCTGACATAACAGACTGTATAATTTTTTTTTTTTTTGGTGAATTTAAAAAAAAAAAAAAGTGTAAAACAAGGCTAGCACAAAGCACTATGCTACATATGCCTGCGAGACTACGAATTTTTCACCACAGATACACCAGACCACAGACACAGATAACAAACGGTATAATTTTTGTTTCTCTTGTATGTGAAATTTGCCAAAAAATTAAAAATGAGTGCAACAAGGCTAGCAGACAGAACTATGAAACTTATGCCTGCAAAGCTACGATTTTTCCACCACAGATACACAAGGACTCAGCCTGAGATAACAGACTGATCTAAATGTGGCCTTGATTTTTTTTGGCACAACTAAGTTGTGTCAACAAGTTGGCTATGACACACACAAAAAAAAGATTTTTTGGCTCACCCACATCTAGTGCCTGGGCAAAAAAAATGGTAGATTTGCACGTTCTTCGAGCAGAATGCGGCAAGCAGGGCAGTGTCAGGTCTCTTATAGACCTGATGATGCTGTGTGGCCAGCCAATCACTATAATACCACAACAAAGATGCCTGCTGCATTACAGGGCATGGCTGACAATCCCTCCATTGTCACTGGTGTTCTAAAGAGCGCCAGACTTACAGGGCGTAGACCCGAACTCCTGCAGAATAATCCCGGAAATACTTGGTGCTCGCCGAGTACACCGAGCACAGTGATACTCGGGCGAGTATCGAGTAGTGGCGAGCACGTTCGCTCATCACTATTTGTTATCATTAGAGTTGAGCGACTTTTACTTTTTTAGGATCGAGTCGGGTTTCACGAAACCTGACTTTGTCAAAAGTCGGGTCGGGTGAAATCGGCCGATTATTGCGAAAAGTCGGGGATCCGACTGAAACATGAAACCCAATGCAAGTCAATGGGGAAGCAAAGTCGGCAGTGAGTGGAGGACAGGAAAACACCTACAGTGCCCATTTTAATGCCAAAAACATCAATTCTTGTTACTTAATCGTGTCAATCTTAATTTACTTTATAATAATGCCTTATAATAATAGTTAGGCATTGAAAATTGGGGGTCATTTGGCTAAAGTTGTGGGGGGTAGGGCTGGTTCAAGTTTTTTGTGGGCCCAGGAAATGCGGACCACGTAACGACAGTGGAGCAGGGAGAGGTAAGTATTTAAACTTTGCAAGTGCTGTCATCCTGAGCAAGCAGTAGGGGCCCACTTGTTTGCATTGGCACTGGCACAGGGCCCCTCAAAGTACGGCGGTGTGTTTGACGGCGGGGGCGCCTCCCACCGGCAGAGACACTTTTGCGTACTATGAGGGGCCCTGTGCCTGTGATGTCACCAACGAGTATGCCACCCCCACCTGATGAAGGAACCTGCACTTTCATCTGCACCTTCCTCTTTGTCCCCGTGTAAGGTGGTACAGTATGCGGGAAGGGGAACCTGACTCTCAGCAAGGTCAGATTCTGGCTGTGTAGAGTGCAAGGGGAATGTAGTGGTCTGGGTCAATGTACCATACCAGACTCATCTAGCAGTGGCTGGGCAATGGGCAGGATGAGGAGGAAACACAGATACAGGCCCAAATAATAAAGTGGGCTAAATGCAGTTCAAAATTGGTAACAGGAGTAAACTGGCGGCAGTGGTTTGTTCAGTGGAGGAGAACAACAAGCAGCGGCAGACACCGTTAGTAGGCCCAACCAAACAAGTAGGCCAAATGCAGTTTCATATCTGATATAGGCTGAACGCCTGAAAATTGAAGCTCTGCTTTGTTCAGTGGAGGAGAACAACAAGCAGTTGCAGACACCGTTAGTAGGCCCAAACAAACAAGTAGGCCAAATGAGTTTCATATCTGATATAGGCTGAAAGCCTGAAAATTGAAGCTCAGCTTTGTTCAGTGGAGGAGAAAAGCAAGGAGCGGCAGACATCGTTAGTAGGCCCAACCAAACAAGTCGGGCAAATGCAGTTTATAATTGGTTACAGGGGTACACAGGTGGCATAGGTTTGTTCAGTGGAGGTCAACTGTAAGGAGTGGCGCAGACAGACATAGTAGGCCTAAAATAAAAAAGTAGGCTCAATGCAGTTTAAAATAGATTACAGGGGTACACAGGCGGCATAGGTTTGTTCAGTGGAGGTCAACTGTAAGGAGTGGCGCAGACAGACTTAGTAGGCCTAAAATAAAAAAGTAGGCTCAATGCAGTTTAAAATTGGTTACAGGGGTACACAGGCTGCATAGCGTTGTTCAGTGGAGGTCAACTGTAAGGAGTGGCTCAGACAGACTTAGTAGGCCTAAAATAAAAAAGTAGGCTCAATACAGTTTAAAATTGGTTACAGGGGTGCACAGGTGGCATAGCGTTGTTCAGTGGAGGTCAACTGTAAGGAGTGGCGCAGACAGACTTAGTAGGCCTAAAATAAAAAAGTAGGCTCAATGCAGTTTAAAATTTGTTACAGGGGTATACAGGCGGCATATGTTTGTTCAGTGGAGGTCAACTGTAAGGAGTGGCGCAAACAGACTTAGTAGGCCTAAAATAAAAAAGTAGGCTCAATGCAGTTTAAAATTGGTTACAGGGGTACACAGGCGGCATAGGTTTGTTCAGTAGAGGTCAACTGTAAGGAGTGGCGCAGACAGACTTAGTAGGCCTAAAATAAAAAAGTAGGCTCAATGCAGTTTAAAATTGGTTACAGGGGTACACAGGCGGCATAGGTTTGTTCAGTGGAGGTCAACTGTAAGGAGTGGCAGACACAGTTAGTAGGCCCAAAAAAGTAATAGGCTAAATGCAGTTCAAAATTGGTAACAGCAGTAAACTGGTGGCATAGCTTTGTTTAGTGGATGACAACTGTAAGGAGTGGCTGACACAGTCAGTAGGCCAAAATAATAAAGTGCGTTAAATGTCTGCCAAAACAATTTTCAAAAATAAACAGGTGGCATAGCTACGTACAGGGGTGGGCTCTTCTGCTGAGTATCAGACAGTGGTAGTTGGCACAAAGTATAAAATGGTCTAAATGGAGGCCAGGGCCCCTGTATATTTTAACTATCATCTATCATTTCAACAAATTTGTATGGGCAGTGCCATTGAAGGATTTATCAGCACAGACTACACTGTGGTGAAGCAGGGAGAGGTAAGTATTGCAAGTGGTAGAGCACTGTTAGACCTGGGGGGGAACACTCTCTCATGGGCGGCGGTACTGGCACAGGGCCCCTCATATTACGACTGTGTGTCTGATGTTGGTTGTGCACCACCACCATCAGAGACACTTCATTGTACTATGAGTGGGCACACCCACCTGTCCAGGCAAATGGCACTCGCACGGGTGCTTGCGCCAGGTGGTGACCACGGCCCTGTGGGGGGAGTCAGCCAATTTAGGGAGGTAAAAAAATGGCCTATGGTGGACATTCAGCAGCTGCCAATGGATGAATTGGAACAGTCAGTAAGAGGAGGCCAAAAGCAAGACATTTTTCAGGCAAGCTACGTGGCAGCAGGGGAAGGTGGGGCAAAATAATTAGAAATCCATGATTGGTTCATTTTAATGAAGGTTAGATCATCAACATGTTGGGTAGCCAGACGAGTCCTTTTTTCGGTCAGTATTCAACCAGCAGCACTGAAGACTCTTTCTGATAGCACACTAGCAGCTGGGCAAGCGAGCTCCTGTAATGCATATTCTGCCAATTCAGGCCAGGTGTCTATTTTAGATGCCCAGTAATCAAAGGGGAATGACGTGTGAGGGAGAACATCGATAAGGGAGGAAAAATAGTTTGTAACCATACTGGACAAATGTTGTCTCCTGTCACTTTGAATTGATGCAGCAGTACCTGTTGTGTCTGCGGTCATTGCGAAATCACTCCACAACCTGGTCATAAAACCCCTCTGTCCAACGCCACTTCTGATTTGTGCACCTCTAACACCTCTGCCATGTTGCCCCCTGCAGCTCGTGTGAGAACCATCACCGTCGCTGTGTGCTGGGAATGCCTGAACCAAACGGTCTACAAGAGTTGCTTGGTTGGTAGCCAATATTTGCTCAAGGTTCTCATGTGGCATGATATTTTGTAATTTCCCTTTGTAACGTGGATCCAGGAGGCAGGCCAAAAAGTAATCGTCATTGGTCATCATGTTTATAATGCGGGGGTCCCTTTTTAGGATACGCAAGGCATAATCAGCCATGTGGGCCAATGTTCCAGATGTCAATTCACTGCTTGTGCTGGGCTGAGGAGCACTTTCTTGCAAATCAACATCACTTGTCTCCCGCAAAAACCCTGTACCTGACCTTGCAACGCCACCAGTTTCTATTGCCCCCTGAGAAGCATCCCCCTCCCATAAATATTCATCCCCATCATCATCCTCCTCCTCCTCCTCCTCTTCGTCCGACACCTCATCCAGGAGAGTTCCCTGAGCAGACAATGGCTGGCTGTCATCAAGGCTTCCCTCATCCTCGGCTGCAGACACCTGCTCCTTAACCCCTTTCTGTCATTAGACGTACTATTCCGTCCATGTGGGGTGGGCCCTACTTCCCAAGGACGGAATAGTACGTCATACGCGATCGGCCGCGCTCACGGGGGGACCGCGGCCGATCGCGGCCGGGTGTCAGCTGCATATCGCAGCTGACATCCGGCACTATGTGCCAGGAGCGGTCACGGACCGCCCCCGGCACATTAACCCCCGGCACACCGCGATCAAACATGATCGCGATGTGCCGGCGGTGCAGGGAAGCATTGCGCAGGGAGGGGGCTCCCTGCGGGCTTCCCTGAGCCCCCCGCAGCAACGCGATGTGATCGCGTTGCTGCGAGGGTCTTACCTCCCTCCCTGCCTGCTCCAGACCCGGATCCAAGATGGCCGCGGATCCGGGTCCTGCAGGGAGGGAGGTGGCTTCACAGAAGCCTGCTCAGAGCAGGCACTGTGAAGCAGCCTGCACTTCTCGCAGATCGGTGATCTGTCAGAGTGCTATGCAAACTGACAGATCACCGATCTGTATTGTCCCCCCCTGGGGCAAAGTAAAAAAGTAAAAAAAAAAAATTTCCAAATGTGTAAAAAAAAATAAAAAAAAATATTCCAAAATAATGAAAAAAAATATATATATTATTCCCATAAATACATTTCTTTATCTAAATAAAATAAAAAAAACAATAAAAGTACACATATTTAGTATCACCACGTCCGTAACGACCCGACCTATAAAACTGGCCCACTAGTTAACCCCTTCAGTAAACACCGTAAGAAAAAAAAAAAAAACGAGGCAAAAAAACAACGCTTTATTATCATACCGCCGAACAAAAAGTGGAATAACACGCGATCAAAAAGACTGATATAAATATCCATGGTACCGCTGAAAACGTCATCTTGTCCCGCAAAAAACGAGCCGCCATACAGCATCATCAGCAAAAAAATAAAAAAGTTATAGTCCTGAGAATAAAGCGATACCAAAATAATTATTTTTTCTATAAAATAGTTTTTATCGTATAAAAGCGCCAAAACATAAAAAAAATGATAGAAATGAGATATCGCTGTAATCGTACTGACCCGACGAATAAAACTGCTTTATCAATTTTACCAAACGCGGAACGGTATAAACGCCTCCCCAAAAAGAAATTCATGAATAGCTGGTTTTTGATCACTCTGCCTCACAAAAATCGGAATAAAAAGCGATCAAAAAATGTCACGTGTCCGAAAATGTTACCAATAAAAACGTCAACGCATCCCGCAAAAAACAAGATCTCACATGACTCTGTGGACTCAAATATGGAAAAATTACAGCTCTCAAAATGTGGTAACGCAAAAAATATTTTTTGCAATGAAAAGCGTCTTTCAGTGTGTGACGGCTGCCAATCATAAAAATACGCTAAAAAACCCGCTATAAAAGTAAATCAAACCCCCCTTCATCACCCCCTTAGTTAGGGAAAAACAAAAAAAATAAAAAAATGTATTTATTTCCATTTTCCCATTAGGGTTAGGGTTAGGGCTAGAGTTAGGACTAGAGTTAGGGCTAGGGTTATTGCTAGGGTTAGGGCTAGGGTTGGGGCTAGGGTTGGGGCTAGGGTTGGGGCTACAGTTAGGGTTGGGGCTAAAGATAGGGTTAGGGTTTGGATTACATTTACGGTTGGGAATAGGGTTGGGTGTGTCTGGGTTAGAGGAGTGGTTAGGGTTACTGTTGGGATTAGGGTAAGGGGTGTGTTTGGATTAGGGTTTCAGTTATAATTGGGGGGTTTCCACTGTTCGGGCACATCAGGGGCTTTCCAAACGGGATATGGCATCCGATCTGAATTCCAGCCAATTCTGCGTTGAAAAAGAAAAACAGTGCTCCTTCCCTTCCGAGCTCTCCCGTGTGCCCAAACAGGGGTTTACCCCAACATATGGGGTATCAGCGTACTCAGGACAAATTGGACATCATCTTTTGGGGTCCAATTTCTCCTGCTACCCTTAGGAAAATACAAAACTGGGGGCCAAAAAATAAGTTTTGTGGGAAAAAAAAGATTTTTTATTTTCACGGCTCTGCGTTGTAAACTGTAGTGAATCACTTGGGGGTTCAAAGTTCTCACAACACATCTAGATAAGTTCCTTGGGGGGTCTAATTTCCGATATGGGGTCACTTGTGGGGGGTTTGTACTGTTTGCGTACATCAGGGGCTCTGCAAATGCAACGTGACGCCTGCAGACCAATCCATTTAAGTCTGCATTCCAAATGGCGCTCCTTCCCTTCCGAGCTCTGTCATACGCCCAAACAGTGGTTCCCCCCCACATATGGGGTATCAGCATACTCAGGACAAATTAGACAACAACTGTTTGGGTTCAATTTATCCTGATACCCTTGTGAAAATACAAAACTGGGGGCTAAAAAAATCATTTTTGTGAAAAAAAAAAAGAATTTTTATTTTCACGGCTCTGCGTTATAAACTGTAGTGAAACACTTGGGGGTTCAAAGTTCTCACAACACATCTAGATAAGTTCCTTGGGGGGTCTAGTTTCCAATATGGGGTCACTTGTGGGGGTTTTGTACTGTTTGGGTACATCAGGGGCTCTGCAAATGCAACGTGACGCCTGCAGACCAATCCATTTAAGTCTGCATTCCAAATGGCGCTCCTTCCCTTCCGAGCTCTGTCATGCGCCCAAACAGTGGTTCCCCCCCACATATCGGGTATCAGCATACTCAGGACAAATTGGACAACAAATTTTGAGGTCCAATTTATCCTGTTACCCTTGTGAAAATACAAAACTGGGGGCTAAAAAATCATTTTTGTGAAAAAAAAAAAAGAATTTATTTTCACGGCTCTGCGTTATAAACTGTAGTGAAACACTTGGGGGTTCAAAGTTCTCACAACACATCTAGATAAGTTCCTTGGGGGGTCTAGTTTCCAATATGGGGTCACTTGTGGGGGGTTTGTACTGTTTGGGTACATCAGGGGCTCTGCAAATGCAACGTGACGCCTGCAGACCAATCCATTTAAGTCTGCATTCCAAATGGCGCTCCTTCCCTTCCGAGCTCTGTCATGCGCCCAAACAGTGGTTCCCCCCCACATATTGGGTATCAGCATACTCAGGACAAATTGGACAACAAATTTTGGGGTCCAATTTATCCTGATACCCTTGTGAAAATACAAAACTGGGGGCTAAAAAATCATTTTTGTGAAAAAAAAAAAGAATTTATTTTCACGGCTCTGCGTTATAAACTGTAGTGAAACACTTGGGGGTTCAAAGTTCTCACAACACATCTAGATAAGTTCCTTGGGGGGTCTAGTTTCCAATATGGGGTCACTTGTGGGGGGTTTGTACTGTTTGGGTACATCAGGGGCTCTGCAAATGCAACGTGACGCCTGCAGACCAATCCATTTAAGTCTGCATTCCAAATGGCGCTCCTTCCCTTCCGAGCTCTGTCATGCGCCCAAACAGTGGTTCCCCCCCACATATCGGGTATCAGCATACTCAGGACAAATTGGACAACAAATTTTGGGGTCCAATTTATCCTGATACCCATGTGAAAATACAAAACTGGGGGCTAAAAAATCATTTTTGTGAAAAAAAAAAAGAATTTATTTTCACGGCTCTGCGTTATAAACTGTAGTGAAACACTTGGGGGTTCAAAGTTCTCACAACACATCTAGATAAGTTCCTTGGGGGGTCTAGTTTCCAATATGGGGTCACTTGTGGGGGGTTTGTACTGTTTGGGTACATCAGGGGCTCTGCAAATGCAACGTGACGCCTGCAGACCAATCCATTTAAGTCTGCATTCCAAATGGCGCTCCTTCCCTTCCGAGCTCTGTCATGCGCCAAACAGTGGTTCCCCCCCACATATCGGGTATCAGCATACTCAGGACAAATTGGACAAGAAATTTTGGGGTCCAATTTATCCTGTTACCCTTGTGAAAATACAAAACTGGGGGCTAAAAAATCATTTTTGTGAAAAAAAAAAAAGAATTTTTTTTCACGGCTCTGCGTTATAAACTGTAGTGAAACACTTGGGGGTTCAAAGCTCTCAAAACACATCTAGATAAGTTCCTTAGGGGGTCTACTTTCCAAAATGGTGTCACTTGTGGGGGTTTTTAATGTTTAGGCACATCAGGGGCTCTGCAAACGCAACATGGCATCCCATCTTAATTCCAGTCAATTTTGCATTGAAAAGTAAAATAGCGCTCCTTCCCTTCCGAGCTCTGCTATGCGCCCAAACAGTGGTTTACCCCCACATATGGGGTATCGTCGTACTCAGGACAAATTGCACAACAACTTTTGTGCTCTAATTTCTTCTCTTACCCTTGGGGAAATAAAAAAAAGGGGTGGCGAAAAGATCATTTTTGTGAAAAAATATGATTTTTTATTTTTACGGCTCTGCATTATAAACTTCTGTGAAGCACTTGTTGGGTCAAAGTGCTCACCACACATCTAGATAAGTTCCTTAGGGGGTCTACTTTCCAAAATGGTGTCACTTGTGGGGGGTTTCAATGTTTAGGCACATCAGGGGCTCTCCAAATGCAACATGGCGTCCCATCTCAATTCCAGTCAATTTTGCATTGAAAAGTCAAACGGCGCTCCTTCCCTTCCGAGCTCTGCCCTGCGCCCAAACAATGGTTTACACCCACATATGGGGTATCAGCGTACTCAGGACAAATTGCACAACAATTTTTGGGGTCCAATTTCTTCTCTTACCCTTGGGAAAATAAAAAATTGGGGGTGAAAATATCATTTTTGTGAAAAAATATGATTTTTTATTTTTACCGCTCTGCATTATAAACTTCTGTGAAGCACTTGTTGGGTCAAAGTGCTCACCACACATCTAGATAAGTTCCTTAGGGGGTCTACTTTCCAAAATGGTGTCACTTGTGGGGGGTTTCAATGTTTAGGCACATCAGGGGCTCTCCAAATGCAACATGGCGTCCCATCTCAATTCCAGTCAATTTTGCATTGAAAAGTCAAATGGCGCTCCTTTCCTTCCGAGCTCTGCCATGCGCCCAAACAGTGGATTACCCCCACATATGGGGTATCAGCATACTCAGGACAAATTGTACAACAAATTTTGGGGTCTATTTTCTCCTGTTACCCTTGGTAAAATAAAACAAAAATGGATCTGAAATAAATTTTGTGTGAAAAAAAGTTAAATGTTCATTTTTATTTAAACATTCCAAAAATTCCTGTGAAACACCTGAAGGGTTAATAAACTTCTTGAAAGTGGTTTTGAGTACCTTGAGGGGTGCAGTTTTTAGAATGGTGTCACACTTGGGTATTTTCTATCATATAGACCCCTCAAAATGACTTCAAATGAGATGTGGTCCCTAAAAAAAAATGGTGTTGTAAAAATGAGAAATTGCTGGTCAACTTTTAACCCTTATAACTCCGTCACAAAAAAAAATTTTGGTTCCAAAATTGTGCTGATGTAAAGTAGACATGTGGGAAATGTTACTTATTAAGTATTTTGCGTGACATATGTCTGTGATTTAAGGGCATAAAAATTAAAAGTTGGAAAATTGCGAAATTTTCAAAATTTTCGCCAAATATTCGTTTTTTTCACAAATAAACGCAACTTATATCGAAGAAATTTTACCACTATCATGAAGTACAATATGTCACGAGAAAACAATGTCAGAATCGCCAAGATCCGTTGAAGCGTTCCAGAGTTATAACCTCATAAAGGGACAGTGGTCAGAATTGTAAAAATTGGCCCGGTCATTAACGTGCAAACCACCCTTGGGGGTGAAGGGGTTAATGTGCATCAAACTTTACATCAGCAGATGCATTAGTGGGATGCTCATGCTTATGATGGCATCGTCTGCACTTACCAGCCGTGTGCATTCCTCAAAACACTGAAGGACTTGACAGAGGTCTTGTAGCTTCGACCACTGCACACCTGACAACTCCATGTGTTTTGAATTCCATTTCTCGGACTCCCTCCTGTGGTCATGAATGGTACTTTGGTTAGTTCTGCTCTTGGACTCCCTCTGGTGGCTTTGAGCGGAACTGCTGGTCTCTGAGGTTTGCTTTCTCAGCTGCCCTTGTTTATTGTTATGCTGGCTTCCCTATTTAACTCTACTCAGATCGTTACTTCATGCCAGCTGTCAATGTCTCAGTATTGGTTCAGATCTCTCTTGAACTTCTCTGAGGACCTGTCTACTCCAGCAGAAGCTAAGTCCCTGCTAGTTCATTTGTTGTTACTGCTGCCTGAATATATTTCTTAGTACTGCTAAATTCTAGTCCAGCTTGCTATCATGATATTTCCTTGCTAGCTGGAAGCTCTGGGGGTGCAGTGTTGCACCTCCACACCGTGAGTCGGTGTGGGGGTCTTTTTACATACTCTGTGTGTTTTTTTGTAGTTTTTTGTGCTGACCGCATAGTTTCCTTTTCTATCCTCTGACTATTTAGTGAAGTCTGGCCTCCTTTGCTAAAACCTGTTTCATTCCTGTGTTTGTGACTTTCCTCTTAACTCACAGTCAATATATGTGGGGGGCTGCCTTTACCTTTGGGGAATTTATCTGAGGCAAGGTTAGGCTTCTATTTCTATCTTTAGGGGTAGTTAGCTCTTAGGCTGTGAAGAGGCGTCTAGGGAGAGTTAGGTACGCTCCACGGCTATTTCTAGTGTGTGTGATAGGAGTAGGGTTTGCGGTCAGCAGAGTTCCCACTTTCCCAGAGCTTGTTCCGATTACTAGTTTACTCATCAGGTCATTCCGGGTGCTCCTAACCACCAGGTCCATAACATCCATGTCTGCCATCCAACTGCCTGCCCGTGTATGTGTATCCTCCCGCAAATACATTACAGCTCGCCTGTGTTCGCACAGCCTCTGAAGCATGTGCAGTGTGCAGTACCACCTTGTTGCAACGTCGATTATTAGGCAGTGCTGGGGAAGCTTCAGCAATCGCTGATGGTTCGGCATACGGCTGGAGTGTACGGGCGACCAGCGGATGTGCGAGCAAAGTCTTCGCACCTTCAGGAGCAGGGCTGGTAAGCCCGGATAACTTTTCAGGAAGCACTGCTCCACCAGGTTCAAGGTGTGAGCCAAGCAAGGTATGTGTATCAGTTCTGATAGGGCTATGGCAGCCATAAAATTCCTTCCGTTATCACTGACTACCTTGTCTGCCTCAAGATGTACACTGCCCAGCCATGACTGAGTTTCTTGCTGCAAGTACTCTGCCAGTACTTCCGCGGAGTGTCTGTTGTCACCCAAACACTTCATTTCCAACACAGCCTGCTGACGCTTACCACTAGCTGTTCCATAATGGGACACCCCGTGTGCAACACTGGCAGCTGCGGATGGAGTGGTAGGGTGACTGTGCTCTGTGGACGACCTTTTGCTTCTGGAGGAGGAGGAGGAGGAGGAGGGGTGTCGAACGCCTACTGCCAACTGTTTCCTAGACCATGGGCTAGGCTGAACTGTCCCACTATGGCTGTCCCCTGTTGACCCTGCATCCACCACATTAACCCAGTGTGCCGTGATGGACACATAACGTCCCTGGCCATGCCTACTGGTCCATACATCTGTTGTGAGGTGCACCTTTCTACTAACTGATTGCCTGAGTGCATGGACAATGCGGTCTTTGACATGCTGGTGGAGGGCTGGGATGGCTTTTCTCACAAAGAAGAGTCGACTGGGTAGGTCATAGCGTGGTACTGCGTAGGCCATCAGGGCTTTGAAAGCTTTGCTTTCAACCAACCGGTAGGGCATCATCTCTAACGAGATTAGTCTAGCAATGTGGGCGTTCAAACCCTGTGTACGCGGATGAGAGGATGAGTACTTCCTTTTCCTAATGAGAGTCTCTTGTAGGGTGAGCTGGACTGGAGAGTTGCATATGGTGGACCTGGCGGGGGTGGTGGTGGACATGACAGATTGAGAGAGGGTTGGTGATGGTATTCTTGATGTTGGCCTACATGCAGTGTTTCCGCCCAAGAACCTGGTGATTCCCTGACTGCCTTGGCCTTGCGACGATACCTCCACATTTGCTGCAGGTGGTGTCCTAAATCGTGGGCTTACAGTGAGGGAAGCAATGTAGCGTTGCTGACTACCTTCATTCTGAGCGGGTGCACCAACGTTACGGGACGTTTGGTAGTTAGTCCAGGCTTGCAAGTGCATGCTGGTTAAATGTCTACGCACGCACGTTGTATTTAAACTTAGGGGATTCTTCCCTCTGCTAAAGGTCTTTGAGCATTTCTTACAGATAACTTTGCACTGATCAGTCGGATCTTGGTTAAAAAATTGCCACACTGCACTCTTCCTACTATCGAATATTTTTTCAGGCATTGCTCGCTGTGCTACTTTCACCGGATGGCCATACTGCCCTAAAACTGTTTTTGTTTTAGACACACGTTTTGGGCCTGATACGGGCCTGCCAGATGAAAGCTGTTGCGATGTTGATGCCTGCTGCGGATCATCCTCCTCCGCTTCAGAGCTACTGCCAGCAGCACCCTGTTCCCCCAATGGCTGCCAATCTGGGGCAACAACTGGGTCATCTACCACCTCCTCTTTAACGTCCTGTGCACCGTCATCTGTGTCACCGTGTAAGGTGCTATAGCATTCGGGACGGGGCACCATAGTCTCATCAGGGTCACATTCTGGCTCAGTACACTGTGAGGGCAATGTAGTGATCTGAGTCAATGGAACAGCATAATAATCTAGCTGTGGCTGTGCAACAGCACACTCCATGTCTGATTCATCTTGTAATGGGCAGTTAACTATTTCCCTTTCTAACCCTGGCACAGTATGTGTAAAGAGCTCCATGGAGTAAACTGTAGTGTCGCCTGCCGCATCCTTCACTTTTGCTTTGGGTGAAGGACACAATGAAGCGACTTGTTCCTGACCGGGAGCATCCACTGACGACTCGCTGCTTTCATATTTCGAACTTTCTGAAGAGAAGGCGAAAGAGCTACAGGCTGAGTCAGCAATGAAAGCCAAAACTTGTTCTTGCTGCTCCGGCTTTAAAAGCGGTTTTCCTACTCCCAAATAAGGGAGCCTTTGAGGCCTTGTGTAGCCAGACGATGACGCTGTCTGAACAACTGGAGCCTTAGGTGCTATTTTGCTTTTCCCACTACCACCAGATGCTCCACCACCACCACCATCATTACCAGCTGGCAATGAATGCCCACGGCCTCTTCCACCAGACTTCCTCATTCTTGGGAAAATGTAACCAAACTAACAACCATTATATCACAGAAAAGAAAAAATAAATAAAGCCGCACAGCCACTGTTGTATGAGCGAGGGACGTTTCGTTCACTTGTGGTGTGAATGAATAAGTGAGTACTCCTCAGAAATGTTGGTGGTGCTCGCAAGAAACAAAGTCTGTACAAATGTGTGAACCATTAATTTCTAACAAATGAAGTACTCGCATCAGGGACATATTGGTCCATAATCAGACACTAGGCCCACAGAGAAATTGGCTACAACGGTCATCTTTAAAAGGAAATTTTCGTTGTGGTCACTGCAATTTTTGCAGTAGTCACATCACAGGTCAGACCCTGAATATTGGTCCTATTAGACATATGGTCCAACAATTTATCTCTTGCAGGACGGACTATGTCGTTTACGTCATGTTCTGTCCTTGCAAGAGGTTTTATATAGGCAAAACGAAACGTCAGTTATTCATACGCTTTAGAGAGCACCTCAGATCTATCCATACTGGTAAAGGGGTACCGAGATTGATCAAACATGTACGAGAAACGCATGATGGTAAACCAGAGGTCCTCATGTTCGCAGGGATTGAAAAGGTAACACCATCCGCACGAGGAGGTGATTTACATAGGTTCCTACTCAGACAAGAAGCACGGTGGATCATGCGGACTAAAGCCGCAGGACCGTCTGGCTTCAATGATAAGATTGATATGTCCGTTTTCTTATAATGGTTTTGTAGCCTTCTTCTAGCGTTTTTGTATACTATTTATATTTTTAGTCTCGGAGGGATGATCGCTCAGCTTGCCCCTTGTTTCACTAGAAAATATTCATAGTGTCTCTCTTTTTTCTATATGTCATGTGACTATGAGATTGTAATATGATAAAGGTATTTTCTACTTATAGTTATTTGCTATGCAATTTATCAGCTTTTCCAGAGCTTTTTTGTACTTGTTCTTGATTTTAATATTCACATTGTTGTGTTTTTAATGTGTTGTTTATGTTCCATTTGAGGAGCGTGGGGAGTGGGCATGTAGTGGGAGTGGGATGGTTCAATTTGACCAACCTATTTCTACTGGCGTCACTTCCCAGCTCATCAGACCCGTAGAAGCGCCGCGCTCAGCGCGAAACGGTTACCGTCGTCGTTCCCTGCTCACCTCTTCCTTCATGTACACACCCCCGTTGCCGTGAAGATGTTGTCTTCAAGTCTTGACTGCTGAATAAAGGATCGTCTTTTCACCGCAGTGGTGAGTGCTGCCGCATTTGTTTTTTTTTTTTCTCTTTGGTTAACAACCATTATATGGTACTATAAAACAAGGTAGAAGGTGTATATAAACTTGCTGAGAATTTAAATCTCCCTTTTTGTGTGGGAGACTGCTGCAAAAAACCAGGCCCACTGTATTACACTACACAATGTTAGTAGCAGAAAGTGGCAGGCAGATATACGACAAACAGAACTGACGCAGATCCACTTAGTGGCAATTTAAAACTCCCTTTATTATGTGGGAGACTGCTGCAAAAACCAGGCCCATTGTATTACACTACTCAAAGTAAGTGGCAGAAAGTGGCAGGCAGATATACGACAAACAGAACTGACGCAGATCCACTTTGTGGCAATTTAAATCTTCCTTTTTTGTGTGGGAGACTGCTGCAAAAACCAGGCCCGCTGTACTACACAACACAATGTAAGTGGCAGAAAGTGGCAGGCAGATATACGACAAACAGAACTGACGCAGATTCACTTAGTGGCAATTTAAATCTCCTTTTTTGTGTGGGAGACTGCTGCAAAAAACCAGGCCCACTGTATTACACTACTCAATGAAAGTGGCAGGCAGATATACGACAAACAGAACTGACGCAGATCCACTTAGGGTCAATTTAAATCTCCCTTTTTTGTGTGGGAGACTGCTACAAAAAACCAGGCCCACTGTATTACACTACTTAATGAAAGTGGCAGGCAGATATACGACAAACAGAACTGACGCAGATCCACTTAGGGTCAATTTAAATCTCCCTTTTTTGTGTGGGAGACTGCTACAAAAAACCAGGCCCGCTGTATTACACTACTCATGTAAGTGGCAGAAAGTGTCAGGCAGATATACGACAAACAGAACTTTTGCAGATCCACTTAGGGGCAATTTAAATCTCCCTTTTTGTGTGGGAGACTGCTGCAAAAAACAAGGCCCGCTGTATTACACTACTCAATGAAAGTGGCAGAAAGTGGCAGGCAGAGATAAAACAAACAGAACTGACGCAGATCCACTTAGTGGCAATTTAAATCTCCCTTTTTTGTGTGGGAAACTGCTGCAAAAAGCCAGGCCCACTGTATTACACTACTCAATGTAAGTGGCAGAAAGAGGCAGGCAGATATACGACAAACAGAACTGACGCAGATCCACTTAGTGGCAATTTAACCCCTTCACCCCCGGAGCTTTTTCCGTTTTTTCGTTTTTCGCTCCCCTCCTTCCCAGAGCCATAACTTTTTTATATTTCCATCAATATGGCCATGTGAGGGCTTATTTTTTGCGGGACGAGATGTACTTTTGAACAGTACCATTGGTTTTACCATGCCGTGTAATAGAAAACGGTAAAAAAATTCCAAGTGTGATGAAATTGCAAAAAAAGTGAAACACTTGTTTTTTGTTTGGCTTTTTTGCTAGGTTCACCAAATGCTAAAACTAACCTTCCATTATGATTCTCCAGGTCATTACGAGTTCATAGACACCTAACATGTCTAGGTTATTTTTTATCTAAGTGGTGGAAAAAAATTCCAAAATTTGCAAAAAAAAAAAAAATTGCGCAATTTTCCGATACCCGTAGCATCTCCAGTTTTCGTGATCTGGGGTCAGGTGAGGGCTTATTTTTTGCGTGCCAAGCTGGCGTTTTTAATGATAACATTTTGGTGTAGATACGTTCTTTTGATCGCCTGTTATTGCATTTTAATGCAATGTAGCGGCGACCAAAAAAAGAAATTTTGGCGTTTTGATTTTTTTTCTCGCTATGCCATTTATCGGTCAGGTTAATCCTTTGTATTTATTGATAGATCAGGCGATTCTGAAAGCAGCGATATCAAATATGTGTATGTTTGATTTTTTTTTATTATTTTATTTTGATTGGGTCGAAAGGGGGGTGTTTTAAACTTTTATATATTTTTTATTTTTTTATATTTTTAAACACTTTTTTAAATTTTTTTTGGCATGCTTCAATAGCCTCCATAGGAGGCTAGAAGCATGCACAACTCGATCGGCTCTGCTACATAGAGGTGAAGTACAGATCACCTCTATGTAGCAGAAATCCAGGTGTACTTTGAACGCCGACCACAGGGTGGTGCTCAAAGCAATCGGCCATCAACAACCACAGAGGTCTCAAGGAGACCTCTGGTTGTTATTGCGATGCACCGCTGACCCCCGATCATGTGACGGGGGTCAGCAGTGCGAGCACTCCCGGCCGCGCGGCCGGGAGCGCTAGTTAAATGCCGCTGTCAGCGCTTGATGGTGGCATTTAACTAGTTAATGGGCGTGGGCGGATCACGATTCCACTCGCACTCATTGCGCGCACATGTCAGCTGTACAAAACAGCTGACATGTCACGGCTTTGAGGTGGGCTCACCGCCGGAGCCCACTTCAAAGCAGGGGATCTGCCAGCTGAAGTACTATTCCGTCAGCTGGCAGAAAGGGGTTAAATCTCCCTTTTTTGTGTGGGAGACTGCTGCAAAAAACCAGGCCCGCTGTATTACACTACTCAATGTAAGTGGCAGAAGATGGCTGGAAGATATATATATAAAAAAGGGACCATACTACAATAACAATCTCCCTACAATGATCTCAGGACAAGTATGTCAGCCACCAATAAAAAGGACTGCTGCACACAAACGTGTGGACAAATAAACAATAGAACTGTGCAGAAAGGAGCAACAGGATTTTTGCTTTTAAAAAAGCAGTTGGTTTGTACAGCGGCGTACAAACAGCAATGCAGCTATCAGGGAGCCTTATAAGCTACAGAGCTGATGCACAAAAAACTAGCCTCCACTGTCCCTGCAAAGAAAAGGTGGTGTTGGACAGTAGAAATCGCTACAGCACAAGCGGTTTGGGGGTTAATCTTTCCTCCCTAACAATATCCCTGCTTCTGACGAAGCAGCAGCAACCTCTCCCTATGCTCAGATCGGCAGAAGTAAGATGGCAGTCGGCATGCACGCCCCTTTATAGCCCCTGTGACGCCACAGAAAGCAAGCAAATCACTGTCATGCCCTTCTCTAAGATGGTGGGGACCAAGACCTATGTCATCACGCTGCCCACACTCTGCATCCTCCTTCATTGGCTGAGAAATGGCGCTGAAAGCGTCATACGAAATGCGACTTTGGCGCGAAGATCGCCGACAGCATGGCCGATCCCACAGTGGGATCGGGTCGGGTTTCATGAAACCCGACTTTGCCGAAAGTCGGCGATTTTTCAATTTGTCCGATCCGTTTCGCTCAACCCCAGTTATCATACTGCCGAATAAAATGTGGAATAAAATGCAATCAAAAAGATGAATGTAAATAAAAATGGCATTGCTAAAAACATCTGGTCCTGCAAATCAGCTTCAGCAGTAAAATAAAAAAGTTAAAACTCAGAAAACTTTGCTATTAAAATATTGAAATAGTTTAAAACAGAAAAAAACGAAATAAATGTGGTGTTGCTTTAATCGTGCTGACTCAAAGAATAAACCTGCCTGTTTAATTTTATCACATGGAGAATGGCATAAAAAAACAATTCCTGAATATCTGGATTATGTACATTCTGTCTACCAAAAATCGGAATATAAAGCAAAGAAAAAAGTCGTGTGTCCTTAAATGGAACGAATAAAAACGTCATCTCATCCCGCAAATACAAGCCCTCACTTAACTCTGTCTGCTGAAATATGGAAAAATTAAAGATCTCAAATATGGTTACACAAAAACAAGCTTTTGCAAAAAGAAAGCATCTTTTCAGTGTGTCAAAGCAGCCAAACATAAAAAAACTGTATAAAACTGGTATCTCTGCAATCACACGGAAAGGAAGAATAAAATTGTTGAATCACTTAAATCACATGGGGTACAGCGTAAAAATTAAATAAAGCCAATTCTTGACCTGCTGTTGATTTGTTCATTCTGCCTCCCAAAGATTGCAGTAAGGCTTGGCTCTCATTTATCCTGTGCTCTGCAGTGAGCACTTGCACCAGGGTTTCCATGTAAATCTTTGAAGTATGTGATTCAAGCAGAACTCCCCGGGAGAAGATTCCACATAATAAGGCAGGTGTATGCACTGTGGACGTCATGTGGCTTATGATCCAGCTGTGTCAGTCTTTATTAGCATGCATAAAAGCACTGTCGGACACAGTTTTGTGCACCTCTGAAAAAAAGTACACTGCTGAACAAAAGCCAGATAGCGTCCAGAGTATCTCTGCTGTATCATTATAGTGAATGGATACTTTGGCTGTTTCATCTAAATCATGTCATTGGGAGATGTAGGTGAAAACCCCGATGTAAGTGCTCAGCGTAGAGTGCAGGATAAATGTGATCCAAAATGTTAAGTAAAATGTTCCAAATCAATCCACAAAAAAGCAAGTCCACATACAGGTTCGTCATACGTCAATGGAAATTAGGGGCTTTGACGTTACTAGCAGTACAAAGGCTCTGTAAAAGTGCTATGGCTCCTCGCCCAACCTAAAATAAACTCAACAAAACCTGCTCTCTGAAATCAAATGCCCCCCTCCCTTCTGAGCCCCAAAGTGTGCGTAAACAACATTTAGTGTCCACATGTTTGGCATTTAAGTTGCGATAAGAGCCCACCTATTTTAAAGGTGCATGTCTCCAAAAGCATGAGCTGGTCATAATGTACTAGTCACTACAGTGTACTGGTCACTAAAATGACAGGTTGCAATTTTCACTCAGCGGCATCCATTGCTACTTATTTCTGGAAAACACGCATGGAGTCAAAATCATTACTACACCTGTAGATAAATTCCCAAAGGGGTATAAGCACCAAAATAGGATCCCTTGAGGGGTTTTCTGCTCTTCTAGCACTCAGGAGCTCTGTATATGCAGTCTTCAAATTATTCTAGTAAAATCTGTTCTCCAGAAGGCTGCAGTCTGCAAACTATTCTAGGAAAATCTGTGCTCCAGGAGGCAAATAGAGCTCTGTCCATCCCAAATATGGCTAAGCAGTACTTTACAGCCATGTATGGGTATTGCCATGTTCAGCAGAAATCGTGGGACAAATTTTAGTGCCAGTGTTTCCCACTTCCCCACTTGAAAATGTAAAATCTGGGGATACAGCAACATTTTGGTGGTAAAAATATTATTTTCTCTTCATTGCCCAATGGTGTAAAAATTTGTAACACACCTGTGGTGTCAATATGATCACTGCAAACATAGATTAATTTACTAAGAGGTGTAGTTAGTAATATGGGGTCACTTGTGGAGATTCTGCTGTTCTGGCACCTAAGAGACTCTCTTAGTGGGTCATAACACTCGCAAACCATAATAGTCTGCACTATAATATGGCTCTCCTCCCCTTCTGAGCTTTGCACTGTGCCTCAAAAACATTTCCCGATTACATGTAGTATATTGGCGCACTCGGGAATAATTCTTACAACAAAACTAACTATATTTTTTCCCATTAGCCCTTAGAAAATGTAAAACCTTGGGGCTAGAACAACATTTGTTTGTAAAAATGTAATTTATTCTTTGTTCACAGCCCAATGAAATATAACTCTGTGAGGCACATGTTGTGTCAATATGATCACTGCACACCTAGATAAATTCACTGAGGGGTGTAGTTTGTAAAATATGGTCACATGTAGGGGGTTTCTGCTGTTCTGGCATCCCAGGTGCTCTGCTAATGTAACATGGCACCCTCAAACCATTCCAGCAAAATCTGAAGACCAATATGGTGTTTCTTCCCTTTTGAGCTTTGCACTGTGCCTCAAAAGTAGCTTTCGACCACATATGGGGTATCGGTGTACTCACGAAAACAAATGCACAACAAATTTTGGGGTCCATTTTCTCCTGCTATCCTTGGGAAAATGAAAAAATTGGGGCTAAAACAATTTTTTTTAGAAATATATTTATTTTTCCTTTTCACAGATCACCGACGTAAAATTCTTTGATGCACCTGGGAGATCAAGTTGCTTGCCACATGTCTAGATAAATTCCTGGAGGGGTCCAGTTTCCAAAATGGGGCCACTTGTGAGATTTTCACTGTTTAGGCACACCAAGGGCTCTCCAAACTTGGCATGACACATTAACAGACCATTCCATCAAAGTCGGCCTTCCAAAATGTCTCTCCTTCCTTTCTGAGCCTTGCTGTGGTGCAAGCAGTAGTTCCCTCCCCCATAATGGATATCTGCGTACTCAGGAGAAATTGCAAAATATATTTTTGGTTCCATTTAATCCTGTTACCCTTGTGAAAACAAAAAATTTGGGGATAACTTTTTTGTGGGAAAAATGTCATTTTTTATTTTCACAAGTGTACATTATAAACCTATGGGAAGCCTCTGAAGGATCAAGGTGCTCACCACACATCTAAATACATTAAGGGGTCTAGTTTCCAAAATGGGGTTACATGTGGGAGGTTACCACTGCTTAGGCACATCAGGGGCTCTCCAAATATGACACGGAATCCGCTAATGATTCCAGCAAATTTTGAGTTCAAAAAGTCAAATGGCATTCCATCCCTTCTGAGCCCTGCTATGCTCCAAAATAGTGGTTTTCCCTACACACGGGGTTTCAGCGTACTCAGGAAAAATTGTACAACAAATGGTATGGTGCAATTTTTCCTGTTGCCTTTGGGAAAACAAAACAATTGGGGCTAAAATGACATTTTTGTTGGAAAAATCAGATTTTTCATTTTTACAGTTTAACGTAATAAACTAAGCACCTATCTAGATACATTCTTTGAGGGGTCTAGTTTCTGAAATGACATTACTTGTGGAGGGTGGCCACCATTTAGGCACATCAGGGGCTCTCAAAACACGCCATGTCATCCGCTAATGATTCCAGCAAATTTTGAGTTCAAAAAGTCAAGTGGCACTCCTTCCCTTTTGAGCCCTACTATGTTCCAAATCAATGATTTTCCCCCATATATGGGGTATCAGCGTACTCAAGGAAAATTGCACAACAAATTGTATGGTGCAATTTCTCCTGTTACCTTTGTGAAAATAAAACAAATGGGGTTAAATTTAAAATTTTGAGAAAAAATAGATTTTTTTTATTTCATGGCTCAAAGTTAAAAATTTCTGTTTAGAACCTGGGGGGTCAATGTTCTCACCACACATCTAAATAAGTTCCTTGAAGGGTATAGTTTTTAAAAAGGGGTCATTCGTCTGGAGTTTATTCTCTTTAGGCACATTAGGGGCCCTCCAAATGCAACATTGTGTCTGCTCTCAATTTCAGCTAATTTTACATTAAAATAGGCAAACAATGCTCCTTCCCTTCTGAGCCCTGCTGTGCACCCAAAAATTAGTTTTTCCCCACATATTAGGTACTGCCATGCTCAGGAGAATGTGCAGAACACATTTTAGAGTCCTTTGTCTCCTGACACCCTTGTGAAAATAAAAAAAGTGGGCCTAAAATGATTTTTTTTGTGAACAAAGTTAAATGTTCATTATTTCCTTCCACATTGCAAAAATTCCTGTGCAGAATGCGGTGCCTAAAAAACGGTTTTGTAAATTTTGTTTGAAAAATCGCTAGTTACATTTTTAACCCTTCTAATTTCCTAACAAAAAAATGCTTAAAAAACTATGCTGAAGTAAAGTAGAAGTGTTAAATGTTATTTCTTAACTATTTTGTGTGACATAACTGGATTAAGGGCATGAAAATAGAAAGTTTGAAACTTGCAAAATTTTCAAAATTTTTGGCAAATTTCTGATTTTTTCAGAAATGAACACAAGACTTATCGAACAAATTTTAATACTGTCTGGAAGTACAATATTTCATAAGTAAACAACCACAGAATTAGTTATATCTGTTGAAGAGTTCTAGAGTTATTACTACATAAAGTGACACTGGTCAGAATGTAAAATTTGGTCTGGTCATGAAGGTGAAAACAGGTTTGTTGATGAAGGGGTTAATAATGATAATACTAAAGAAATATAATCTATAATATAAGTTTATTTAATAATAAAGTTTTAAACAAAGTCACAGTTCTACTATATATAAATGCTTTATTTGAGTCATCATACAATTCGGTTTTTACATACAGCATTTTTATTGTAGCCTAGTAGACTTGTTCCAGAACAGTCAAAATTGTTAATGTTAATTTTTTTTTAAAGATAGGGGTACAGGATAAAAGGTGTGTGTTGATGGCATTTTAGCCCAAGGCAAAGCTAACTATTCTGGTAAATTAAATTCTGTAAACATTGTGATCTTTTTCTTGGTCCAAGTAAGTCATATATCCAACCTGGGAGGGGTGCAGAAAACATCAAGAAAGTGAAAAAGCAAACTTAGCAGAATTGAAAACTAGATAATCGAATTTCAAACAAGTATGTTTGGCAGGCTGGTCATTTTAAATATAACAAAAATCTATATTTATATGGATATATTTTCTTCTTTGTGTATAAAACGTCCTTATTAGGAAAACCAAAGAATTGTGAAGACTTAAAGAGCATGTTTTGCAAGACACTCACTTGAAGCATACATGCTAAATTCTTTTCCCAAAAGCAATTATTTGTTATAATCAATCTCGACATTGCTTTGTTGGAGTCTACAGTACATAAAAATGAAATGCTTTATTTTGGTCTAAGAATAATCATATAAAACAACTTTGAAAGCTGTCTTTTAAAGCAGTCCACTTTGCTGAACTGTAAAGGACCAGCAAAAAATAAAAAAAGAACTAATACCTCGCCACTAGAGATAAGCGAATATTTCAATGCTCGGTCTTCATTATGATTGCCGAATTTGCATATTCATCCATCAATTCATCGAATATTCGCCGAACATAACCGAATGCCATTCATGTGAATGGGAGGTAAAAACAAACACATGCACAACACCTTTTAAAGGCCCCAAATGCTGCCAAAACACATCAAATTTGGGACAGACACCATGAAAATGGCCTCAATTCACCCACAGTACAAATTGTAGCATGGCACCACAGAAAACAGCCATGCATGAGGTATCGGGGTCTAAAACAGCAATTACAGCTTTCAATTGAAAATCACAGTAAGACGAGATGGGTGAGGGATCGGTGTAGGCCTCCTTTGCTGGGAGCACTGATACAACATGCAACAACTCTACCTGCTTTCATGCTGAGCCACACTCAGGTGGCACAAATATCAGTTTTGTGGACTACTATTGTCAGAAAAATTTAAGCATAGTAAAGCGGGTAGTTGAGTCCAAGGTTGTGGAGCCCTGATAGTCTCGGAAGCCTACAGCTACAGGCAAAACACATGAAGGAGATCCAACCAGGAGTTTTTACACTTCCAAAAATGATTGGCAGACAATACAAAAGTGGCATCAATTTCACCACAGTAGAGATAGTAAAATAAGGACCGACAGGTCTTCCACTATGCCAAATACAGCATATGGACACCCAACCAGGAGTGTTCAAATTTGAACAAATATTGGCCTTACACCACAGAAGTGGCATACATTTCATGATAGTAGAAATAGTATAATAGGGACCGACAGGTCATCCACTACACCCAATCCAGCAGATGGACACCCAACCAGAAGTTTTCACATTTAAACAAATGAGAGTCTTACACCACAGAAGTGGCATACATTTATTGAGAGTAGAAATAGTATAATAGGGACCAACAGGTCTTCCACTAAGCCCCCAAGTACTTCACAGAAGTTTATACAGTAGAACTGTGAAAAAAAATCATGTTTTTTCCACAAAAATGATCTTTCCACACACAATTTTTTATTTTACCAAGGGTAACAGGAGAAATTGGACCCCAAAGATGTTATGCAATTTCTCTTGAGTACGCCGATACCCCATATGTAGGGGAATACTACTTTTGAGGTACAGTACAAAGTTTAGAAGGGAAGAGGTGCCTTATTGGAGTTCAGTTTTTGTGGGAATGGTTTGATGGTGCCATGTCACATTGACAGAGCCCCTGAGCTGCCAGAACAACAGAAATCCCCTATATGTGAACTCATTTTACAAACTGCACTCCCCAATGAATTCATCTAGTGGTGCAGTGATCATATTAACACCACATGTGCCTCACAGAATGTTATACCACTGAGCGGTGAAGAAAGAATAAATTACATTTTTACCACTAAAATGTAACCACTAACGCATCAGCCAGTTACTGACTACCCTGATGTGATTTTTTAAATGATTTTAAATAAAAACAAGGATATTTTTAATTCAAAGACCCAGCATTACTTTTTTTCTGGATATATTCACTAAAGGGATTAACTAGTGGGACAGTTTTATAGGTCATGTCATTGCAGATGTGTACTTTTATTGTTTTTATTTTTTCATTCAAATACTTATTTAGAGATAGAATATATATTTATTTTTTTATTATCATTTTTGATTTAAAAAAATAATATTTTTACAATTATTTAAAATCATTTTTTTTTAAATCTTTTTTCTAACTTTTTTACTTTGTCCCACTATGGGACAAACATTTCTGCAGGCTGATCACTTCTATAGCATATAGATGAAGCAGCATCTGCATGCTATAGAAACTGTCAGCTCTGCACTGACAGAGAGACTTGTTGATCATGCACTGCGCATGATCAGCAAGTTTCCTAGCTCTGGTGACCCAGATGTCTTCATGACAACATCGGGTCAACATGTCAATGATCGGGACCCTATGTTATGCCACGGGGTCTCCAATCCAAAGGCAGAAGGGCTATAAACCCTCTGTGGGCTTCCAGAATGCTGCAATCATGTTCGATTACAGTATTTCAGGGGTTAAAGAGCCGGGAGTGGTGTGTGACCACTCCTGGCACCTAGTGGCGATCGCTCGCACACCCCCTGTGACAGCGGGCGGTCACGATGACGTAATATTCCGTCCATGCTCAAATAGGCCCAGGTCACATGGATGGAATATTGTGTTCAATGTCAGAAATGATTAAAAAAATTGAAAAGCGCTTATTGCGATTTTTTTTGCCACCACATCATTGCAATAAAATGCAAAACATCGTATCTACCCAAAAATGGTATCAGTAAAAGCATCAGCTCATGGTGCAAAAAAATAAGCCCTCCCACAGCCCCAGATCCCGAAAAATGAAAACGCTACCGGTTACGGAAGATCGAGACAAAAGCAAAACATTGTTTTTCATACAAATTTCAGAATATTTTCTCCGCATAAAATTTTAAAAAAACTATACATTTTCGGTATTTGCATACTTCTACTGACCTGATGAAACATATTACCAAGCCAGTTTTACTATACAGTGAAAATGGTAAATAAAAAACAAACAAAAAACAATTGTGAAATTGCACTTGGAATTTTTTCCCGTTTTCAAGTACACTTTATGGCAAAATTAATAGTGTCATTCAAAAGTATAACTCGTCCCACAAAAAAAGCCGCCTTACAGCTATATTGACAGAAATAATAAAAAGTTATGGTTCTCGGAAGAAAGGGAGGAAAAAATGAAAAGGAAAAAGTGGAAAATAGGCTGAGGGTGAAATGGTTAAGTGTGATTGGCTAATTCTGAATACGACCACATGCACATTTGTAAGAATGTCTTCACAATTATGAAACCACATTTATTTAATTTTCGAATTTTTATTTCCCTCTTTAAAATAATTTCAGTTTATTTTACAATGGATTTGAACTGATTTTATGTGACATTGAGGGTGTGCTCACACTACCATATAAATCAAACAAGCGCAATGCGAGAAAAAAAGGATTGCACTTGGACCAATGCCATTCAATTAGACAGTGCAGATCAGCATATATTTTCTCAGTTTTCAGCATGAGAAAAAAATTGAAGCATGCTGCTATTTCACTCCAAAATCTGATTAGTGTGAGAAAAAAAAATCTGATGCCTTATAGACCAGCAGTATGACATCCAGTACATTGCAATTCTGTAGCATAGGAAACTGTAAATGGTCCTGTAAATGATTAATAGCTGCTGAGTAGAAAAACGGATTGTGCACAGATGAGAAGTAAGGAAAATATCGTACCACTTTTCTGCATGAGAATGGGATTGATTATCTAATATATAAAGCTGAATGTGTGTGTGTGTGTATGTATGTATGTATGTATGTATGTCCGGGATTGGCATCTGAACCGTCGCAGCTACAGCCACAAAATTTTGCACAGTCACACGTCTGGACCCCGAGAGCGTCATAGGCTATGTTGTGAGGTGAAATTTTAACCCCGCGCTTTCCAATTCACCAAACAATTTTGCCCCTATCTACATAATGGGGAAAAAGTGAAAGGAAAAGTGTTGGAGGCGTCGCAGCTACAGGCACAAAAATTTGCACAGTCACACGTCTGGACCCCGAGAGCGTCATAGGCTATGTTGTGAGGTGAAATTTTAACCCCGCGCTTTCCAATTCACCAAACATTTTTGCCCCTATCTACATAATGGGGAAAATATGAAAGGAAAAGTGTTGGAGGCAAATTAACAGCTGCCAGATGTGAACAAGGGGGACTTAAAGAATGAGAGTGATGGCGCCAAAGAGTATATACTGTACAGTTGCTAAGGTGGGGCCCCGACATGGGATAATCACCACACCACCACGGGGATATGAACACACACACAAAATGCGCCACACACTACCACGTGCTCGAACACATATACCACCCTCAGCGCACATTTCACCACACATACACCAACCTCACCACATAAAAGTAGAAACACAAAAGTCGCCGCTCAAAACTCGCCACGCGCAAAAATCTCCACATGCAAAATTCGCCACACGTGCAAAACTCACCTCATGGAAAACTCGCCACACGCAAAACTTGCACACGCAGAAAAATTGCCACACGCAGAAAAATTGCCACATACACAAAAGTTGCAACACATGCAAAAGTTGCCTCACACAAAACTTGCACATACTCAAAAGGCACCACACATAAAACTCGCCACGCGCAAAACTCGCCATGCGCAAAACTTGCTGCACACAACTTGCTACACTAACCTGTCACATGCAACTCGACACACAAAAAGTTGCTACACACATGTCGCCACACAAAACTCATCTCACAAAAGTCCCTACATGCATGTCGCCACACGCAACTCAACACACACAACTTGACACACGAAACTCGCCCTAAAACACACACAAGTCTGGTATTATCCTTCAAAAATAAAAATCTGATTAATAAGCAGACAAACTACAAGAGCAACAAATGTACCATATAGGAATCCGGCAGCTGTCAGTCACATGACCAGTCTATTATGTGTATGTGTGAGCTAATATATACTGCCAGGGGGAGGGCTTACTGTTGGCTGGGGATTTATCAGGCTGCCATTTTAGCTTACAAATACTGAGGTAAAAATACTGACCAAATAACGTGTGAACGAGGGCTAATACAGGAGGAGATGACATACAGTTATATACTATATACAGGAGGAGATGACACACAGGTATATACTATTTACAGGGGAGATGACACACAGGTATATGCTATATACAGGAGGAGATGACACACAGATATATACTATATACAGGAGAGATGACACACAGGTATATACTATATAGAGGAGGAGATGACATACAGGTACATACTACATACAGGAGGAGATGACATACAGGTATATACTATATACAGGAGGAGATGACACACAGGTATATACTATATACAGGAGCAGATTACCTACAGGTATATAGTATATACAGGAGGAGATGACATACAGGTATATGCTATGTATAGGAGGAGATGACATACAGGTATATACTATATACAGAAGGAGATGACACACAGATATATACTATATATAGGTGAGATGACACACAGGTATATACTATATACAGGAGATTACATACAGGTATATCTAATATATAAAGCTGAATGTGTGTATGTATGTATGTGTGTATGTCCGGGATTGGCATCTGCACCGTCGCAGCTACAGCCACAAAATTTTGCACAGTCACACGTCTGGACCCCGAGAGCGTCATAGGCTATGTTGTGAGGTGAAATTTTAACCCCGCGCATTCCAATTCACCAAACAATTTTGCCCCTATCTACATAATGGGGAAAAAGTGAAGGGAAAAGTGTTGGAGGAAAATTGACAGCTGCCAGATGTGAACAATGAGGACTTAAAGAATGAGAGCGATGGTGCCAAAGAGTATATACCGTACAGTTGCTAAGGTGGGGCCCCGACATGGGATACTCACCACACACTGGGATGTGAACACAAACACAAAATGCGCCACACACTACCACGTGCTTGAACACATATACCACCCTCAGCACACATTTCACCACACACACACCAACCTCGCCACATAAAAGTCGAAACACAAAAGTCACCACTCAAAACTCGCAACGCGCAAAACTCGCTACATGCAAAACTCGCCATATGCAAAACTAGGCTCACGCAAAACTCGCCACACGTGCAAAACTCACCTCATGGAAAACTCACCTCATGCAAAACTTGCACACACAGAAAAATTGCCACATGTACAAAAGTTGCACCACATGCAAAAGTTGCCTCACATAAAACTTGCACATACTCAAAACGCACCACACATAAAACTCGCCACGCGCAAAACTCGCCATGCACAAATCTTGCTGCACACAACTTGCTACACTAACCTGTCACATGCAACTCGACACACAAAATGTTGCTACACGCATGTCACCACACAAAACTCATCTCACAAAAGTCGCTACATGCATGTCGCCACACGCAACTCAACACACACAACTTGACACATGAAACTCACCCTAAAACACACACAAGTCTGGTATTGTCCTTCAAAAATAAAAATCTGATTAATAAGCAGACAAACTACAAGAGCAACAAATGTACCATATAGGAAATACGGCAGCTGTCAGTCACATGGCCTGTCTATTATGTGTATGTGTGAGCTAATATATACTGCCAGGGGGGAGGGCTTCCTGTTGGCTGGGGATTTATCAGGCTGCCAATAGCAACCAATCACAGCTCAGCTTCTATTTTGCTACAGTTAATTAACCTGAGCTCTGATTGGTTAATATAGGCAACAAAGACATTCTCAGTATAACAAAGCTAATATATGTTGTGAAATTCTTCTATTAGCTTAGTTTTTGCCTTTTAATAATTACATTTCTATCTATTTGTTTTGTGGTTTTTGTGTGCAGAATAAATTTTTGTTAACACATTCTATTTTGCTAACAGCAGTCATTAACCCGGGCGAAGCCGGGTAGTACAGCTAGTTTATACTATAAAGATGGAAAAAGTTCTGAAATGATTCTTCTTGCTATGATTATTTTACATTGCAAAATTCTGTCATTTTACCAGGGATTTGATGACTTTTTATATCCACTGTAAATATATATGTTTTATATCCACTGTATTTATTTTTATATACCATATACAGTGGGGCAAAAAAGTATTTAGTCAGTCAGCAATAGTGCAAGTTCCACCACTTAAAAAGATGAGAGGCGTCTGTAATTTACATCATAGGTAGACCTCAACTATGGGAGACAAACTGAGAAAAAAAAATCCAGAAAATCACATTGTCTGTTTTTTTATCATTTTATTTGCATTTTAAGGTGGAAAATAAGTATTTGGTCAGAAACAAACAATCAAGATTTCTGGCTCTCACAGACCTGTAACTTCTTCTTTAAGAGTCTCCTCTTTCCTCCACTCATTACCTGTAGTAATGGCACCTGTTTAAACTTGTTATCAGTATGGACCCTCTCCTGGCTATTAATATCTGCCGTCAGTCACAGGCTTTACCGCTCTGGCGGAGAAAATTGCGCGGGAGCCCACGCCAATTTTTTCCGCGATTTAACCCTTAAATTTAATAGCTACAGCGCCGAAATTTTGCACATACACACTACTAACATTAGTAGTGTGGAATATGCAAAAAAAAGGGGGATATGAGATGGTTTACTGTATGTAAACGATGTCTCATATCATGTCGAGTTTGGGAAGGAGAAATGAAAAGCCGGCAATTGAATTACCGGCTTTTCACAGATATCGCGCTGAATTAAATATAAATACAGAATATATATATATGTGTCTCAATTACATATATATATATATATATATATATATATATATATATATATATATACTGTATATATGTTTTAACGAACATTTGAGCACATAAATCCATTAGATGTCGGTTTTGCAAGCCTGCGAGAAAATCTCGGCATACGGATGCCATACGGATGTCACACGGATGTCAAAAGGATCATTTGATGCGAGGAAATCGCATCCTCGCACTGCACACGGATCACTATTTGGGAAACATTTGTGCGATTCTCGTCCGTGAAAAAAGGAACCGTTTTTTTATACGTTGTGTGTGTCCCCGGCCTTACAAAGATCATTTTAAAATGTTAGATCAATTAGATTCACAATCTGTGAATTTATGTAAAAAAAAGAAATCATTCATGATTATGTTTTGCTAATAAGTTAAAATGCCTAAAAAGATATAGACATTAGCTACACATTTAACCTTATAAAATGTGCTGACAGTTTACGCTCTTAATGAATGATTGCAAGCCTTGGAACTGCGAAGGATAGCCACAAATGACATGCAGATAATACTTTGGATACTAATTGGGATATTTTGATAATTTTTGGGTGGAATATTTTCACAAGTTAAACCATTAGTGTTAGGCCGGCGTCACACTTGGCATAAGACAATACACCACGTATTATACGTCCGTACTACGGCCGTAATACGGAGAAATGTTCCCAAAATATTGTTCCGTAGTCAGGGTGTGTCAGCGTATTTTGCGCATGGCATCCTCCGTATGTAATCCGTATGGCATCCGTACTGCGAGATTTTCGCGCAGGCTTGCAAAACCGACATCTAATGGATGTATGTGCTCAAATGTTCGGGAAAACATATATACAGTATATATATATATATATATATATATGTCATTGAGACACATATATATATATATATATTCTGTATTTAGATTTCATTCAGCGCGATATCTGTGAACAGCCGGTAAATCAATTGCCGGCTTTTCATTTCTCCTGCCCAAACCCGACAGGATATGAGACATGGTTTACATATAGTAAACCATCTCATATCCCCCTTTTTTTTGCATATTCCACACTACTAATGTTAGTAGTGTGTATGTGCAAAATTTCAGAGCTGTAGCTGCTAAAATAAAGGGTTAAATGGCGGAAAAAATTGGCGTGGGCTCCCGCGCAATTTTCTCCACCAGAATGGTAAAGCCAGTGACTGACGGCAGATATTAATAGCCAGGAGAGGGTCCATGGTTATTGCCCCCCCCCCCCCGTGTCTAAAAACATCTGCCCCCAGCCACCCCAGAAAAGGCACATCTGGAAGATGCGCCTATTCTGGCACTTGGCCACTCTGTTCCCACTCCCTGTAGCGGTGGGATATGGGGTAATGAAGGGTTAATGCCACCTTGCTATTGTAAGGTGACATTAAGCCAGATTAATAATGGAGAGGCGTCAATTATGACACCTATCCATTATTAATCCAATTGTTTGAAAGGGTTAAAAAACACACACACATGATTTAAAAGTATTTTAATGAAATAAACACAGCGGTTGTTTTAATAATTTATTGCTCTCTCAATCCATTTGCAGGCCCTCGCTTGGCAAAATAATAAACGCACAATATACATACCTTCTGATGTCCGATCACGTCCCACGAGGTAATCCATCTGAAGGGGTTAACTAATGTTACAGGCACGAGCTGCGATAAACCACTCGCTCGTGCCTGTAATCCCCGGGTGCTGAAAGGAAAGCTGGACCTGTACTTACATTGAGTCGCGGTGATGCGCCCCTGCTGGATGTTCTCATGAACTGCAGCCTGGGAACTTTTTCCTACGCTCCAGGCCATATGAGGACATCCACCAGGGGGCGCATCACCGCGACTGAAGGAAATGTAGGTCAATGACCTACATTTCCTTCATTCTCCGGGGAATTACAAGCACGAGCACACCGCTGCATTAGCAGGGCTCCTGCTTGTAAATTATTTTAACCCCTTCAGATGGATTACATCGTGGGACATGACGGTTTAGCTGAGGGTATGTATATTGTGCATTTATTATTTTGCCAAGCGAGGGCCTGCAAATGGATTGAGAGAGCAGAGAGAGCAATAAATTATTAAAACAACCGCTGTGTTTATTTCATTAAAATACTTTTAAATCATGTGTGTGTGTGTTTTTTAACCCTTTCAAACAATTGGATTAATAATGGATAGGTGTCATAATTGACGCCTCTCCATTATTAATCTGGCTTAATGTCACCTTACAATAGCAAGGTGGCATTAACCCTTCATTACCCCATATACCACCGCTACAGGGAGTGGGAAGAGAGTGGCCAAGTGCCAGAATAGGCGCATCTTCCAGATGTGCCTTTTCTGGGGTGGCTGGGGGCAGATGTTTTTAGCCACGGGGGGGCCAATAACCATGGACCCTCTCCTGGCTATTAATATCTGCCGTCAGTCACTGGCTTTACCATTCTGGCGGAGAAAATTGCGCGGGAGCCCACGCCAATTTTTTCTGCCATTTAACCCTTTATTTTAGCAGCTACAGCGCTGAAATTTTGCACATACACACTACTAACATTAGTATTGTGGAATATGCAAAAAAAAAGGGGATATGAGATGGTTTACTGTATGTAAACCATGTCTCATATCATGTCGGGTTTGTGCAGGAGAAATGAAAAGCCGGCAATTGAATTACCGACTTTTCACTAACACCGCTGCGTATTTCTCACAAGTCACACTGCTGGTCCGTGTGGAATCCGTATTTTTCTCGCCCCCATAGACTTTCATTGGCGAATTTTTTTGCGCAATACGCTGACAAACGCAGCATGCTGCGATTTTGTACGGCCGTAGAAAGCCGTATAATACTGAACCGTAATATACGGCAGATAGGAGCAGCCCCATTGAGAATAATTGTGCCGTTTATTTTGCGAGTTTTATGGACGTAATTTCTGCGCTCTTACATCTGTAAAACTCGCCAGTGTGACGCCGGAGTTAATGTGAGATATATTACATTGCCTGGTGGTAATGCAATTAAGATGACCTTTACTAAAAAAGAGTCTAATTGAAGTTGAAAAATAAAGGGAAATGATTTCCTTCCATTATTTACATGTTTCCATGTTGGGTTAAATTAATCTTAAATTTTGCAAATCACTATTTTCTAATGCTGAAAATGATTTAGAGTGGTCATGTTTCAGAAAACAGAAATACTAAAAAACAGCTGTGCAGTTTAACAAAAAAAAATACAAGGAAAGATTAGAAAATATATTAAAAATGCTTTGTCCATCATACTAATATAGTACATAGCGACATATTATTTAGATACCTTATTAAGGTTGTAGGCTTCAGATAATCCTGTCCATTTACCCATTTAGGACAATCTACTTCTCTCTAGCAGACAGAGTTGCAATTTACTGAAAAAAGCTTTCCTTCTACAGGACCCAGCTTGTCTGTGTATTGCATAATGGTCTATATAGTTTTCAGTGCTTCATTAACAAGCATAATGATGACTCAAGCATTACTTCCACCCATGGGCGGACATACCCCATGTGCAGCCTGTGCGGCTGCACCGGAGCACTGAGGCTCTGGGGAGCCCCTGCAGGCAGGCTAATAATGAGGGCAATCTGGCCTATTTATCCAGCCTTGAGGCTCGGGGGGGCCCCTGGCCAGATTAACCTCCACTGCCTACAGAGAAAATAGCAGGGGAGTGGAGCTGTAGGGTTCTGTCCTGCTTCCTGCCCGTGCTTCCTCTCACACAGACAGCAGCGCCGCTGGATGTCGTAATCATTCAGCGTCTGGCTGTACCAGAGAGAGGAAGATGCCGATGGTGATACTTCAGCCGTGGGAAAGTGTTCGGACAGGTGAGAGGTGCTGTGTGTGTGTTTTGTTGTATGTATGTGCGTGTGCGTGCATGCATAGCACTGCAGGGGAATGTGCAGAGAGGTGAATGGTGCTGTGTGTGTAGGTGGAGGAGAGGGAAATGATGGGGATGAGGAAATGATGGAAGTGTTGGAATGGGCAAGGATAGGGATGGTGGGGGAGGAGGACATGATGGACTTTGTGGAAAGGGAAATAATGGGGGTGGAGGGGAGGAAATGATGGAGGTGGTGAAATGGGCAAGGATGGTGGTGGAAAGGACAATGACAGGGATGGTGTGTAGGAGGAAATGATGGAGGCAGTGGAAAGGGCAATAATGGGAGTGAGGTAGAAGGCAATGATGGTGGTAGTGGAAAAGACAATGATGGGAGTGGTGGGGAAGAAGGGAATGATAGAAAGGGCAATGATGGGAGTGATGGAGAGGGTAATGATGGAGTGGTGGGGAAAGCAAGGATGGAGGTGGTGGAAAGGGCAATGATGGGGTGGAGGCAGAAAAAGAAATCATGGAGGTGGTGGAAAGAACAATGATGAGGTGGTGGAGGAGAATGCAATGATGGTGGTGCTGGAAAGGACAATGATAACGTCGTGGGGGAAAGTGCAATGATGGTGGTAGTGGAAAGGGCAATAATGGGGGTGGTGGGGGAGGAGGAAATGAAAGAGATGGTGGAAAAGGCAATGATGGGGATGGTAGGGGAGGAGGAAATGATGGATGTGGTGGAAAGGGCAATGATGGGGTAGGGGAGAAGGCAAAGATGGTGGGGACAAGGCAATGATGGTGGTATTAGAAAAGACAATGATGGGAGTAGTGGGGACGAAGGCAATGATGGAGTTGGTGGAGGAGAAGGCAATGATGGAGGTGGTGGAAAGGGCAATGATGGGAGTGATGGAGAGGGCAATGATGGGGTGGTAGGGGGAAAGAAATGATGGAGTTAGTGGAAAGGGCAATGATGGGGGTGGTGGGGGAGAATGCAATGATGGTGGTGGTGGAAAGGACAATGATAAGGTCGTGGGGAGAATGCAATGATGGTGGTAGTGGAGAAGGCAAAGATGGAGGTGGGGATGAAGGCAATGATGGAGTTGGTGGAGGAGAAGGCAATGATGGAGGTGGTGGAAAGGGCAATGATAGGAGTAATGGAGAGGGCAATGATGAAGTGGAGGCAGAAAAAGCAATCATGGAGGTGGTGGAAAGGACAAAGATAAGGTCGTTGGGAGAATGCAATGATGGTGGTAGTGGAAAGGACAATTATGGTGGTGGTGGAAAGGGCAATAATGGGGATGGTGTGGGGAGGAGGAAATGATGAAAGTGGTGGAAAGAGCAATGATGGGGTGGTGGGGGAGAATGCAATGATGGTGGTGGTGGAAAGGACAATGATAAGGTCGTGGGGAGAATGCAATGATGGTGGTAGTGGAAAGGACAATTGTGGTGGTGGAAAGGGCAATAATGGGGGTGATGGGGTAGGAGGAAATGATGGAAGTGGTGGAAAGGGCAATGATGGGAGTGATGGAGAGGGCAATGATGGGGTGGTAGGAGAGAAAGCAATGATGGAGGTGGTGGAAAGGGCAATGATGGTGGTGGTGGAAAGGGCAATAGGGGGAGGAGGAAATGATGGAGATGGTGGAATGGGCAATGATGGGGTGGCGGAGAGGACAATAATGGGATGCGGGGGGGAGGAGGACAATGAGGGGTGTGGGGGATTGGGATGGGAGGAAGGGGGACTTATAATGAACTTAGTAAAAGGGGGAGGTGAAGGAAGACATTATTATCACTTATTATCACTTATTATGTCTAATACAGTCCTTTAGTATATATTGTACTCACTTATTATGCCTAACACAGTCCCTTAGTATAGAGTGTACTCGTCAATAATAGGCTGAGAACCATATGCACTGAATTCCTTGTGTCAACATTGCCACATACAGATTATATTTTTTTGCACTGGTGTGCCACACGGCCAATCCCTGATTGAAGGCTGGCTGTCTCAATGTGTCAACATTGCCACATACAGATTATATTTTTTTGTAATGGTGTGCCACACGGCCAGTCCCTGATTGAAGGCTGGCTGTCTCATTTGACATTATTGCACCTGTGCAGTTGCCATTAGACTTGGGTCCGCTGCACCCTGTTAGTGCATTTGTATTGAGGCCCAGTTAGACAGGTAAGCATCTCTAACTGTTTTTGGTTTTTCTTTAATATTGGAGGATTTTTTCCTCTTTTTGTGGTTTTTCTATAGTGTACTCACTAATTTTGTAAAGCAACAACCTTAGTTACATAGTTTCCTCTTTTATTATGTATAACACTATCCCTTATTACGTACCATCCTCTCTAGTTATATATGGTGCCGTCACTTATTATATAGCTTCCTCTGCTGTTATGTACAGTGCTGTCTCTTACATAGTGTATTCTTGTTAATTTTGTTATTCACAGCACCCTCTTTTATTACATAGTCTCCTCTCTTTTTAGATGTTATAGAAAGGAAGGAGACAAAAAAAGCGCAAATAGGGTCTTATCCCCAGGATTGTTTCCAATCAATTATGAGAGAACTGCTCACCTGGTGGTAAACAGTAAAAGTGTGTAGTTGTCAGCTGCTGCAGATCCACAGGTCGGCGCTGCGACCTCTCAGAACCGTTATAATAGATGAATGTGGATAAAATCCGCGCTGCTGCGACAAATGATGGATCTAGATATAGTTATAAAATGTTCGGGTGGTTTATTCAACGCGTTTAGAAGCTCATGGCTTCTTCTTCAGGAAGTTTTCACAGAAAGATATCAAATCTGATTATCTTTCTGTGGAAACATCCTGAAGAAGAAGCCATGAGCTTCGAAACGCATTGAATAAACCCCCCGAACATCTTATAACTATATCTGCATCCATCATTTGTGGCAGCAGCGCGGATTTTATCCATATTCATCTATTATAACGGCTCTTTTTAGATATAAAATGACTGCTGATGAAGGAGCCAGTGACCAGACGACCAGTCCATCAGCTCCTCCTTTAGAAAAAAAGCTTTCCCATGCTCCATCAGCTATCATTGCATTATACATCTAACAAGACAGGATGGTACCGTACATAACAAGAGAGGGCAATGTATAATAAAGGACGGCAATATACATAATAAAGGAGACTATGTAATATATATACATGTATGTGTGTGGATATATATCTACTATATAATTGTCTAAGGGTCACTTCTGTCTGTCTGTCCTTCTGTCTTTCTGTCTTTCTGTCACGGATATTCATTGGTCGCGGCCTCTGTGTGTCATGGAATCCAAGTTGCTGATTGGTCTCGCCAGCTGCCTGTCATGGCTGCCGTGACCAATCAGCGACGGCCACAGCCCGATTAGTCCCTCCCTACTCCCCTGCAGTCAGTGCCCGGCGCCCGCTCCATACTCCCCGCAGTCACCGCTCACACAGGGTTAATGCCAGCGGTAATGGAATGCGTTATGCCGCGGGTAACTCACTTCATTACCGCCGCTATTAACCCTGTGTCACCAAGTTTTTACTATTGAGGCTGCCTATGCAGCATCAATAGTAAAAATATCTAATGTTAAAAATAATAAAAAAAATTAAAAATCATTATATACTCACCTTCCGCTGCCTTTCCCGCTCCTCGCGACACTCCGGTGACCGGTCCATGCAAGCGGCACGTTCCAATGGCAAGGATGGTCTGCGAGAAGGACCTGCCATGACGTCATGGTCATGTGACTGTGACATCATCACAAGTCCTGCGCGCCTGCGCGAGAAGGACCTGCCGTGACGTCACGGTCATGTGACCGCGACGTCATCACAGGTCCTGCGCGCGAGAAGGAGGCAAAAGAACTACAGGGGGCCCTCGCGGAAGGTGAGTATATGTTTATTTTTTATTTTTTAAATTGTGACATACGTGGCTGGGCAATATACTACGTCGCTGTGCAATATACTACGTGGCTCTGTGCTGTATACTACGTCACTGTGCAATATACTACGTGGCTCTGTGCTGTATACTACATCACTCGGCAATATACTACATAACTGGGCAATATACTACATGGCTGGGCAATATACTACGTAACTGGGCAATATACTACGTCGCTGTGCAATATACTACGTGGCTCTGTGCTGTATACTACGTCGTTGTGCAATATACTATGTGGCTCTGTGCTGTATACTACGTCACTCTGCAATATACTACGTGGCTCTGTGCTGTATACTACATCACTGGTCAATATACTATGTAACTGGGCAATATACTACGTCACTGTGTAATATACTGTTGTGAACTGTATTTCTTGGCTCCCTCTTGTGATCACTAGCGGTATGACACTTTGATTGTCTTTCTCCAGGTTGGTACCCACCTGGTTCGTTAGGCCTTGGGTGTTCCTATTTAGACTTCCTGGAAGCTCAGTCTAGTGCCTGGAATCGATGTAATCAGTCTATGTCTGTTTTCTCCTGACTCCTGGTCCTCTGATTTTTGCAAGAAAAGCTAAGTCCGCTTTCTTATTTTGGTTTATTGCATTTGTTCTTATTTTGTTCCAGCTTGTACAAAATGTGATTCCTGTTTTTGCTGGAAGCTCTAAGGGGGCTGATATTCTCCCCCCACACCGTTAGTCGGTGCGGGGGTTCTTGGATATTCAGCGTCGATATTTTTGTAGGGTTTTTGCTGACCGCATAAGTCCGCTTCCTATTTTCTGCTATTAATGAGTGGGCCTCTCTTTGCTAAATCTAGTTCATACTTACATTTGTCTTTTCTTCTTACCTCACCGTTATTATTTGTTGGGGGCTTGTATATTAACTTTGGGGTCCTTTCTCTTGAGGCAAGTGAAGTCTTATTTTCTCTGAAAGGGTTAGTTAGTTCTCCGGCTGGTGCGAGACGTCTAGAACCAACGTAGGCACGTTCCCCGGCTGCTTCTAGTTGTTTGTGCTAGGATCAGGTATGCGGTCAGCCAAGTTACCACCTCCCTATCAGCTGGTTTTTGTGGTTGCGGACTTAGCTACAACTCCTGAGATCCTCTACCACTAGGATCATAACAGTATTCCAGGCCAAAAAGTGAATATTTAATGCATTGCAGAAGCGGGATTAAAAGAAAAGAAGTTCTGAGTTTTTTTTTTTTTTTTTTTTTCTTCTTCCCCTTTTTCCTCTGAGTGGCTTGAAGCTCTGCTGCAGACATGAATGTTCAGACTCTGATTACTAGTGTGGATCAGCTTGCTGCACGAGTGCAGGGCATTCAGGATTTTGTTACAAGTAGTCCTATGTCAGAGCCTAAGATACCTATTCCTGAGCTGTTCTCTGGAGATCAATTTAAATTTAGGAATTTTAGGAATAATTGTAAATTGTTTCTTTCTTTGAGACCTCGTTCGTCTGGAGACTCAGCTCAGCAAGTAAAAATTGTTAACCAATAAAGAAAAAAGCACCAGAAAAACCTAATTGTATAAAAGTAACAATTTTTATTTAACATACAAAGTACATAAACAATGGATGAGAGATAACAGGGAGACGACAAAGACCTCACCAATTAGAGTGGCAGAGCAGTACCCACCAGGCAAATACTATTTAACATAAGTTAATAGTTATAGAAAAGGTGCCAGTGCTTTGTGCAAAAATTTCATAAGGAAATGTAAACAAAACCCATTTGTAAGGAATACACAAAACGTTAGCCCATCATGGCATCAGATTACAGTAACAGAAGCTCATCCACAGTGAAAGAGCATAGCCCACTTCGGGCTATGCTCTTTCACTGTGGATGAGCTTCTGTTACTGTAATCTGATGCCATGATGGGCTAACGTTTTGTGTATCCCTTAGGGTACTGTCACACAGTACCATTTTGATCGCTACGACGGTACGATTCGTGACGTTCTAGCGATATCGTTACGATATCGCAGTGTCTGACACGCAGCAGCGATCAGGGATCCTGCTGAGAATCGTACGTCGTAGCAGATCGTATGGAACTTTCTTTCGTCGCTTGATCACCCGCTGACATCGCTGGATCGTTGTGTGTGACAGCGATCCAGCGATGTGTTCGCTTGTAACCAGGGTAAACATCGGGTAACTAAGCGCAGGGCCGCGCTTAGTAACCCGATGTTTACCGTGGTTACCAGCGTAAACGTAAAAAAAACAAACAGTACATACTCACATTCCGGTGTCTGTCCTCCGGCGTCTCAGCTTCTCTGCAGTGTGAGCGCCGGCCAGCCAGAAAGCGAGCACAGCGGTGACGTCTGACGTCACCGCTGTGCTTTCCGGCTATGACGCTTACACAGTGGAGAGAAGCAGAACGCCGGGGACAGACACCGGAATGTAAGTATGTACTGTTTGTTTTTTTTACGTTTACGCTGGTAACCACGGTAAACATCGGGTTACTAAGCGCGGCCCTGCGCTTAGTTACCCGATGTTTACCCTGGTTACCGGGGACTTCAGCATCGCTCCAGCGCCGTGTATTGCAACGTGTGACCGCAGTCTACGACGCTGGAGCGATAATCATACGATCGCTGCGACGTCATCGGATCGTGCCGTCATAGCGATTAAAATGGTACTGTGTGACAGTACCCTTACAAATGGGTTTTGTTTACATTTCCTTATGAAATTTTTGCGCAAAGCACTGGCACCTTTTCTATAACTATTAACTTATGTTAAATAGTATTTGCCTGGTGGGTACTGCTCTGCCACTCTAATTGGTGAGGTCTTTGTCGTCTCCCTGTTATCTCTCATCCATTGTTTATGTACTTTGTATGTTAAATAAAAATTGTTACTTTTATACAATTAGGTTTTTCTGGTGCTTTTTTCTTTATTGGTTAACCTATGTGCATGCACTGAACCTCTTTTTCCTAGATCCTGGCACTTTATATATTGGTATTATAGTGCTCTTTTTGGTTTGGTTTATATGATTTAAGTAAAAATTGTTATCTCCTTCTTGCGTGGCGACCCTCAGGATTGGGCCTTCTCATTGGCGCCAGGAAATCCGGCATTGACAAATATTGATGCATTTTTTCTGGCGCTCGTATTGCTTTATGAGGAGCCCAATCTTGAAATTCAGGCAGAAAAAGCGTTGCTGGCTATTTCTCAGGGCCAGGATGAAGCTGAGGTATATTGCCAAAAATTTCGGAAATGGTCCGTGCTTACTCAATGGAATGAGTGTGCTCTGGCCGCAAATTTCAGAAATGGCCTTTCTGAAGCTATTCAGAATGTGATGGTGGGCTTTCCCATTCCTTCAAGTCTGAATGATTCTATGGCTCTTGCTATTCAGATTGATCGGCGTTTGCGGGAGCGCAAATCTGCTAATCCTCTGGCGGTGTTGTCTGAAGGGACACCTGACTCAATGCAATGTGATAGAATTCAGACTAGAACCAAACGACAAAATCATAGACGTCAGAATGGGTTGTGTTTTTACTGTGGTGATTTCACACATATTATCTCAGCATGCTCTAAACGCCTAGCAAAGTTTGTTAGTCCTGTCGCCATTGGTAATTTGCAACCTAAGTTTATTTTGTCTGTGACTTTAATTTGCTCATTGTCTTCTTACCCTGTTATGGCATTTGTGGATTCAGGTGCTGCCCTGAGCCTTATGGACTTGTCGTTTGCCAAGCGCTGTGGTTTTGTTCTGGAGCCTTTAGAAAGTCCTATTCCTCTTAGAGGAATTGATGCTACGCCATTGGCGGAGAATAAACCGCAGTATTGGACACAAGTGACCATGTGCATGACTCCTGAACATCGGGAGGTGATTCATTTTCTTGTTCTGCATAAAATGCATGATTTGGTCATGTTAGGTCTGCCATGGTTACAGACCCATAATCCAGTTTTGGATTGGAAGGCTATGTCTGTGTCAAGTTGGGGTTGTCAGGGAATTCATTGTGATTCCCCGTCAGTGTCTATTGCTTCTTCTACTCCTTCTGAGGTTCCGGAGTATTTGTTGGACTATCAGGATGTGTTCAGTGAGTCCAGGTCCAGTGCCCTTCCTCCTCATAGGGACTATGATTGCGCAATAGATTTGATTCCTGGTAGTAAATTTCCTAAGGGACGATTATTTAATCTATCTGTACCTGAGCATGCCGCAATGCGTTCTTATATAAAGGAGTCTTTGGAGAAGGGACATATTCGTCCATCCTCTTCCCCTCTTGGTGCGGGTTTCTTTTTTGTAGCCAAGAAAGACGGGTCTTTGAGACCTTGTATAGACTATCGGCTTCTGAATAAAATCACGGTCAAATTTCAGTATCCTTTGCCACTATTGTCGGACTTGTTTGCCCGGATTAAGGGTGCCAAGTGGTTCACCAAGATAGATCTTCGGGGTGCGTACAACCTTGTGCGCATTAAGCAGGGAGATGAATGGAAAACTGCGTTTAATACGCCCGAAGGTCATTTTGAGTACTTGGTGATGCCTTTTGGGCTCTCTAATGCTCCTTCAGTGTTTCAGTCCTTTATGCATGACATCTTCCGGAAGTATCTAGATAAATTTATGATTGTTTATCTGGATGATATTCTGTTTTTTTCTGATGATTGGGATTCTCATGTAAAACAGGTCAGGATGGTGTTTCAGGTTTTGCGTGATAATGCTTTGTTTGTGAAGGGCTCAAAGTGTCTCTTTGGAGTACAGAAGGTTTCTTTTCTGGGTTTCATTTTCTCCCCTTCTACAGTAGAGATGGACCCAGTCAAGGTCCGAGCTATTCATGATTGGACTCAACCCACGTCTGTTAAGAGTCTACAGAAGTTCTTGGGTTTTGCTAATTTCTACCGTTGTTTTATTGCTAATTTCTCTAGCGTTGTTAAACCTTTGACGGATATGACCAAGAAAGGTTCTGATGTTGCTAATTGGGCTCCGGCAGCCGTCGAGGCTTTCCGGGAGCTGAAGCGCCGGTTTACTTCGGCGCCTGTTTTGTGCCAGCCTGATGTCTCACTTCCCTTTCAGGTTGAAGTGGACGCTTCTGAGATCGGTGCAGGGGCTGTTTTGTCGCAGAGAGGCTCTGGTTGCTCTGTGATGAGACCTTGTGCTTTTTTTTCTAGGAAATTTTCGCCTGCGGAGCGGAACTATGATGTTGGTAATCGGGAGTTGTTGGCCATGAAGTGGGCATTTGAGGAGTGGCGTCACTGGCTCGAGGGAGCTAAGCATCGTGTGGTGGTCTTGACTGATCACAAAAATTTGATGTATCTCGAGTCTGCTAAGCGCCTGAATCCTAGACAGGCTCGTTGGTCGTTGTTTTTCTCCCGTTTTGACTTTGTGGTCTCATACCTGCCTGGTTCGAAGAATGTGAAGGCTGATGCTCTTTCTAGGAGTTTTGTGCCTGACTCTCCGGGAGTCTCAGAGCCAGCTGGTATTCTTAAAGAGGGAGTAATCTTGTTGGCCATTTCTCCTGATTTGCGACGTGTGTTGCAGAGATTTCAGGCTGGTAGACCTGATCCTTGCCCACCTGATAGACTGTTTGTTCCTGATAAATGGACCAGCAGAGTTATCTCCGAGGTTCATTCCTCAGTGTTGGGAGGGCATCCTTGGATTTTTGGTACCAGAGATTTGGTAGCTAGGTCCTTTTGGTGGCCTTCCTTGTCGCGGGATGTGCGTTCGTTTGTGCAGTCCTGTGGGATTTGTGCTCGGGCTAAGCCTTGCTGTTCTCGTGCCAGCGGGTTGCTTTTGCCCTTGCCCGTCCCGAAGAGGCCCTAGACACACATTTCCATGGATTTCATTTCAGATCTTCTGGTGTCTCAAGGAATGTCTGTCATCTGGGTGGTATGTGATCGCTTTTCCAAGATGGTCCATTTGGTGCCCTTCTCTAAGTTGCCTTCCTCTTCCGATCTGGTTCCTTTGTTCTTTCAGAATGTGATTCGTTTGCATGGCATTCCTGAGAATATCGTGTCTGACAGAGGATCCCAGTTTGTGTCCAGATTCTGGCGATCTTTTTGTGCTAAGATGGCCATTGATTTGTCGTTTTCATCTGCCTTTCATCCTCAGACTAATGGCCAAACGAAGCGAACTAATCAGACACTGGAGGCTTATTTGAGATGTTTTGTTCCTGCAGATCAGGATGATTGGGTGACCTTCTTGCCATTGGCTGAGTTTGCCCTCAATAATCGGGCTAGTTCCGCTACTTTGGTTTCGCCATTTTTCTGCAACTCTGGTTTTCATCCTCGTTTTTCCTCGGGGCATGTTGAATCTTCTGACTGTCCTGGGGTGGATTCCGTGGTGGATAGGTTGCAGCGGATTTGGAATCATGTGGTGGACAACTTGAAGTTGTCACAGGAGAAGGCTCAGCGTTTTGCCAACCGCCGCCGCGGTGTGGGTCCCCGACTTCGTGTTGGGGATTTGGTTTGGTTGTCTTCTCGGTATGTCCCTCTGAAGGTTTCCTCTCCTAAGTTTAAGCCTCGCTTTATTGGTCCTTATAAAATTTTGGAAGTCCTTAATCCGGTGTCTTTTCGTTTGGATCTTCCGGTGTCGTTTGCCATTCACAATGTGTTCCATAGGTCTTTGTTGCGGCGGTACGTTGTGCCTGTGGTTCCTGCTGTTGACCCTCCTGCTCCGGTCTTGGTTGAGGGTGAGTTGGAGTACGTGGTGGAGAAGATCTTGGATTCTCGTCTCTCTAGACGGAGGCTTCAGTATCTGGTCAAATGGAAGGGCTATGGTCAGGAGGATAATTCCTGGGTGGTCGCCTCTGATGTTCATGCGGCCGATTTGGTTCGTGCCTTTCACGCTGCTCATCCTGATCGCCCTGGTGGTCGTGGTGAGGGTTCGGTGACCCCTCCTTAAAGGGGGGGTACTGTTGTGAACTGTATTTCTTGGCTCCCTCTTGTGATCACTAGCGGTATGACACTTTGATTGTCTTTCTCCAGGTTGGTACCCACCTGGTTCGTTAGGCCTTGGGTGTTCCTATTTAGACTTCCTGGAAGCTCAGTCTAGTGCCTGGAATCGATGTAATCAGTCTATGTCTGTTTTCTCCTGACTCCTGGTCCTCTGATTTTTGCAAGAAAATCTAAGTCCGCTTTCTTATTTTGGTTTATTGCATTTGTTCTTATTTTGTTCCAGCTTGTACAAAATGTGATTCCTGTTTTTGCTGGAAGCTCTAAGGGGGCTGATATTCTCCCCCCACACCGTTAGTCGGTGCAGGGTTTCTTGGATATTCAGCGTGGATATTTTTGTAGGGTTTTTGCTGACCGCATAAGTCCGCTTCCTATTTTCTGCTATTAATTAGTGGGCCTCTCTTTGCTAAATCTAGTTCATACTTACGTTTGTCTTTTCTTCTTACCTCACCGTTATTATTTGTTGGGGGCTTGTATATTAACTTTGGGGTCCTTTCTCTTGAGGCAAGTGAGGTCTTATTTTCTCTGAAAGGGTTAGTTAGTTCTCCGGCTGGTGCGAGACGTCTAGAACCAACGTAGGCACGTTCCCCGGCTGCTTCTAGTTGTTTGTGCTAGGATCAGGTATGCGGTCAGCCAAGTTACCACCTCCCTATGAGCTGGTTTTTGTGGTTGCGGACTTAGCTACAACTCCTGAGATCCTCAACCACTAGGATCATAACATATACTATGTCACTGGGCAATATACTACGTGGCTCTGTGCTGTATACTACATCGCTGTGCAATATAATACATGGCTCTGTGCTGTGTACTAAGTCGCTGTGCAATATACTACATGGCTCTGTGCTGTATACTACGTCACTGAGAAATATACTACATAACTGGGCAATATACTACGTGGCTTGGCAATATACTACGTAACTGGGCAATATACTACGTCGCTGTGCAATATACTACGTGGCTCTGTGCTGTATACTACGTCGCTGTGCAATATACTACGTGGCTTTGTGCTGTATACTACGTCACTGTGCAATATACTACGTGGCTCTGTGCTGTATACTACATCACTGGGCAATATACTACGTAACTGGGCAATATACTACGTCACTGTGCAATATACTACGTCACTGGGCAATATACTACATGGCTCTGTGATGTATACTACGTCTCTGTGCAATATAATACATGGCTCTGTGCTGTATACTAAGTCGCTGTGCAATATACTACATGGCTCTGTGCTGTATACTATGTCACTGGGCAATATACTACATAACTGGGCAATATACTACGTGGCTGGGCAATATACTACGTAACTGGGCAATATACTACGTCGCTGTGCAATATACTACGTGGCTCTGCGCTGTATATTACGTCACTGGGCAATATACTACGTGGCTCTGTGCTGTATACTACGTTGCTGTGCAATATACTACATGGCTCTGTGCTGTATACTACGTCACTGGGCAATATACTACGTAACTGGGCAATATACTATGTGGCTGGGCAATATATTACGTGGCTCTGTGCTGTATACTACGTCGCTGTGCAATATACTATGTGGCTCTGTTCTGTATACTACGTTGCTGTGCAATATACTACGTGGCTTTGTGCTGTATACTACGTCACTGGGCAATATACTACGTGGCTGGGCAATATACCATGTCACTGGGCAACATACTATGCCACTGGGCAATATACTACATAACTGGGCAATATACTACGTGGCTGGGCAATATACTACATGCTTGGGCAATATACTACATGGCTGGGCAATATACTACGTGGACATGCATATTCTAGAATACCCGATGCGTTAGAATCAGGCCACCATCTAGTATATATATATATATATATATATATATATATATATATATATATGTGTATAGTATATATAGCTTTGTCACCTTAAAAGGAAGGGGGCCCAGACATATTTCTTGCACAGGGGCCCCAAACTGTCAGTGTTCACCCCTGCTTCCACCAGCTATAAAAGTTATTTGAGGGAATGGGTTAAAACTAGAGATGAGATCTTTTGAAATTCCAATTCCCCAAATTTTGCCTCAAAATTTAATTTGCTGCAAAGATATTCACATATCTCAAAACTGAAAAGTTTGTAATGGCTCATAAAATATGATCCCGCTGACCAGAAGAGCTTACACAGAGAGGACCCTGCTGATCATAAGAGCTTTCATTCCAATAGAGAGAAAGTGAAAGAACCTTGCTTATAATAAGAACTTACACTCTACAAGCAAGAAAGAGAGCGCAGACCCTGCTGACCACACAAACTTACATTATACAGGAGAGAGAGGGCCCTGTTGCCATAAGAGCTTGCACTCTATAGGAGAGAAAGGACCCTGCTGACCACAAGAGCTTGCACTCTACAGAAGAGAGTGGACTCTGCTGACCATAAGAGCTTACATTCTAAAATGTGCTTTTCTAAAAATGCCTTTTTTTGTATCGCTGAAGGCATAGAAGCCGTAAAAAACCCCTTAATGTAATTTTAAATATTGGAAGATATGATTAAAACGCTTCAGTCTCTTAAGAGTCATCTACCAAAAACAGCGTAAGGAAAATTTTTCTATAGTCTTTTTTTTGTGAAGATGTAGTAATCTTTTATTTTTAGAGGTTGTGGAAGACTTTGTATTATATTTATACAACTGGGGATAACAAGATCATTAAAAACATTTTATTATCTATATTGGCTTTGATTTAGATCCCAAGTGATCAGAATGCTGGTCAAGATAGGATGAAAAGGTGGCAGGTACAGTATACATTAATAGAGCAAAAATCACCAAAGCAATATGTCAGAAACAACCGGAATCAACCTTCTCCTGAGGTACAATCATACCAAATCTTAATTCTTCAAGAACATCTCACAAAACTGTATGTTCCATCTTTCATCCTTCAGATCCCATTGAATGTAGGCACAGTGGCGTCATTCAACATTGTTAACTAGAAATCGGAATATATATTTTCCATCAATTTACAATGTTAGCTAAAACATGCCCATTTCAATTTTGGGCTTCACCCGCCACCACCATGTCATTATGCAGCCCTGGCTTGACATTTTCAGCAGGTGCATGAAATCTGAATTTAGGAAGCGCCCTCAGGTGACACAGTATCATACATTTGGGAGAGCTCTTACTCCTTTATTTGGGAGGTCCCTCCCTCATTCCAAATTGTTAGCTAGATAGTGGAATGCATATACCCCATCACTTTAGAATGCTAGCTAAAACATGCCCATTTTAATTTTGGGCTTCACCTGCCACGACCACCATGTCCAACACCATGTCATTATGTGGCTCTCGCTTCACAAATTCAGAGGGCCAGCAGGTGTCATGAAACCTGAGTTTGTGAGCTCCACAGTTGTGAAACCCGAGTTTTGTGAGCTTTACAGTATATAGGAGTTGGGGGAGCTGTATGATTAATGTCAGTAAATTAGATTCTACCAGACACCAAAAGTATTAGAATTAAATTCTGAAAACATTCTATACAAGTGAGGGCCTGTATTGTGGTCAGTATGTCAGGCCTGAAACCCATGTCAGGAACATGTACAAGCCTCATGTTACTTGGAAGCAGCCTCCTCAAGGGAAAGACAAAGGAGTGAGGGGACCTCACAATACATTTTGCAGTTATTTCAAGAGGTAGAGATAGGGAGTATAAGTTTCACCATTGCACAAAATGCAAAGTTTTCAAAAAAGTAAAAAGTAACATTTCCCACATAGGGTATACATACATGACCTCTTGAGTACTTGTTGCAAAAGAGAAGGAGGAGGAGGTAATTTCCTCAACCCCATAGAAAACCTTTGGAGCGAGTTGAAAGTCCATGTTACCCAACGACAGGCCCAAAACATCACTGCTCTAGAGGTGATCTGCATGGAGAAATACCACGAACAGTGGGGGCCAACCATGTGAAGACTTACAGAAAATGTTTGACAACTGACACTGCCAACAAAGAATAAATAACAAAATATTAATATGAACTTTTGTTAATGACCAAATACTTATTTTCCAAAGTATTTTGCCAAATAAATCTTACCAAATCAGACAAGGTGATTTTATGGATTTGTTTTCTCATTTTCACACTCACAGTTGTGGTCTACCTATGATGCCAATTACAGGCCTCTCTCATCTTTTTAAGTGGGAGAACTTGCACAATTGGTCGCTGACTAAATACTTTTTTCCCCAATGTATGTATCAATAATATAATAATCCAGAACACACATTTGTAGATAAGAATCAATGAAAAATATGCTTGCACCTTTGTTTGTCAGACCATGTGTCATAATTTTGTTTCATATGCACAAAGAATTACATCACATTAACACATCCCATAAGAAAAAGCATTTAAAAGAAATGGATAAGCGCAAATTTGAATTTGTCTCTTTTCTCTTTTTTTTCCAGGGAAATTTGATTTCATGTTATTCTGTGCAACATCCATCATTATGCTCAGACCTCAGAATGTAATATAAATGAATGGAAAAAATTTAAAAATCCTTTAACTCACCTCAACCCTCACCTCTCTTGCCCCTCCCTCTACTCACCACCACTCATCATTTAAAGAGGAAAAACACATCATCAAAGAAGAAAAAGGAAAACATAACTTTTATAGTAGTGAGAGAAGGATGGGTATTTTTTAATTAAAGCATATTTGAAAAAAGATTAGATTATGACATTAAATAGATAGGTATTTTGCATTAAAATGTATTTGCATTCCAGACCACCCATTTAATGCTTTAACTTCTTTAACATATCCTCAAAACCAAATGTTTGCTGGTTTTTTGGAGTACATTAATAGGTTTCTATAGAATCCAATTTATCTTACTTTTGAACAGTAATATGTACAAATATAACATTTTTAACCTAATAATTACTAATGTTTGAAAAAATGTTTCAACTTAAACCTTCACTATTATGTTACCATTTATTCACAGAAAGCATAGTGATTTGTTTCAGAGAAGATTGCGCTCAAAAACATTGTATTCATAACCCATATCAGATCACAGACTGCCTGGAGTTTAATTACAAATCTGTTTCTGATACACAACAAATGCAGCAGAAAATTTAATAAAGCAGATATTATATCATGTAAGGTGGTAGGATGCATGGGAATCATATGTTGGTAATTTGGCAGAACAAATTTTAGAAACCAATTTTTCTGGAATCTGATGTTTTATGGGAAGACCTATAACTGATGTTCTTAATAAAATTCTGTTTCAATGTAATTACCTAGCCATTTTTATCCATAAACCTATGTACTATTGAATACCATTAACCATTTCAGAACTCTACCATTTTGCCTTTGTCATAATAAAAAAAAGCCATTCACAACATGGTTTTAGTTGCTTAAATTTGAGCTATTAGGTCTCTATTCTGCACAGAGGATATACAGTGGGGGAAATAAGTATTTGATCCCTTGCTGATTTTGTAAGTTTGCCCACTGACGAAAACATGAAGAATCTATATTGTTAACCCCTTTCTGTCATTGGACGTACTATTTTTTCCATGTGGGGTGGGCCCTACTTCCCAAGGACGGAATAGTACGTCCAGCGCGATCGGCCGCGCTCACGGGGGAGCGCGGCCGATCTCGGCCGGGTGTCAGCTGCCTATCGCAGCTGACATCCGGCGCTATGTGCCAGGAGTGGTCAGGGACCGCCCCCGGCACATTAACCCCCGGCACACAGCGATCAAACATGATCGCGGTGTGCCGGCGGTATAGGGAAGCATCGCGTAGGGAGGGGGCTCCCTGCAGGCTTCCCTGAGACCCTCGGAGCAACGCTCCTCGCTGCAGGTCCCAGATCCAAGATGGCCACGGCATCCAGGTCCTGCAGGGAGGGAGGTGGCTTACCGAGTGCCTGCTGAGAGCAGGCGCTTGGTAAGCCTGCAGTGCTCTAAGTCAGATCGGTGATCTGACAGAGTGCTGTGCAAACTGTCAGATCACCGATCTGTGATGTCCTCCCCTGGGACAAAGTAAAAAAGTTTTAAAAAAAATTTCCACATGTGTAAAAAAAAAAAAAAAAAATTCCTAAATAAAGAAAAAAAATATTATTCCCATAAATACATTTCTTTATCTAAATAAAAAAAACAAACAATAAAAGTACACATATTTAGTATCGCCGCGTCAGTAACGACAAAACCTATAAAACTGTCCCACTAGTTAACCCCTTCAGTAAACACCGTAAGAAAAAAAAAAAACAAGGCAAAAAACAACGCTTTATTATCATACCACCGAATAAAAAGTGGAATAAAACGCGATCAAAAAGACAGATATAAATAACCATGGTACCGATGAAAGCGTTATTTTGTCCCGCAAAAAAAGAGCTGCTATACAGCATCATCAGCAAAAAAATAAAAAATTATAGTCCTCAGAATAAAGCGTTGCCAAAATAATTATTTTTTCTATAAAATAGTTTTTATCGTATAAAAGCGCCAAAACATAAAAAAATGATATAAATGAGATATCGCTGTAATCGTACTGACCCGAAGAATAAAACTGCTTTATCAATTTTACCAATCGCGGAATGGTATAAACGCCTCCCCCAAAAGAAATTCATGAATAGCTGGTTTTTGGTCATTCTGCCTCACAAAAATCGGAATAAAAAGCGATCAAAAAATGGCACGTGCCCGAAAATGTTACCAATAAAAACAACAACTCGTCCCGCAAAAAACAAGACCTCACATGACTCTGTGGTCTCAAATATGGAAAAATTATAGCTCTCAAAATGTGGTAGCACAAAAAATATTTTTTGCAATAAAAAGCGTCTTTCAGTGTGTGACGGCTGCCAATCATAAAAATCCACTAAAAAACCAGCTATAAAAGTAAATCAAACCCCCCTTCATCACCCGCTTAGTTAGGGAAAAATTAAAAAATTAAAAAAACGTATTTATTCCCATTTTCCCATTAGGGTTAGGGTTAGGATTAGGGTTAGGGCTAGGGTTAGGGCTAGGGTTAGGGTTAAGGTTAGGGCTAGGGTTAGGGTTAGGGCTAGGGTTAGGGTTAGGGTTAGGGCTAGGGTTAGGGTTAGGGTTGGGGCTAGGGTTAGGATTAGGGTTAGGGCTAGGGTTAGGGCTAGGGTTAGGATTAGGGTTAGGGCTAGGGTTAGGGCTAGGGTTAGGGTTAGGGTTAGGGCTAGGGCTAGGGTTAGGGTTAGGGCTAGGGTTAGGGCTGGGGTTAGGGCTAGGGTTAGGGCTAGGGTTAGGGTTGGGGCTAGGGTTAAGGCTAGAGTTAGGGTTGGCGCTAAAGTTAGGGTTGGGGCTAAAGTTAGGGTTAGGGTTTGGATTACATTTACAGTTGGGAATAGGGTTGGGATTAGGTTTAGGGGTGTGATGTGAATTCCGTTCTGGAGCTCCCTCCTGTGGTTGCTAAAGGTATTTTTGTGAGTTCTGCCCTTGGGCTCCCTCTGGTGGTTTTGAGTGGAACTGCTGCTCTTTTAGGTAGCTGTGGCAGCTGCCTTCACTAATCGCCTTGCCTGGGTTTGTTATTTAAACCTGCTCTGGGCTTTAGTTCATGCCAGCTGTCAATGTTCTTGGTTGGATTTGGTTTTCTCCTTGGAATTCTCATATGGCCTGTCCTTGTCAGCAAAAGATAAGTTTTTGCTAGTTTTTGTTTGTCCACTTGCTTGGACACTATTGCTCTGCAAATATGTCTCTTTTTGTCCAGCTTGTCACTATGTCATATTCAGGCTAGCTGGAAGCTCTGGGAAAGCAGATTTGCCCCTCCACACCGTGAGTCGGTGTGGAGTTCATTTTTGTAAACTCTGTGTGGATTTTGTAGTTTTTAATACTGACCGCACAGTATCCTTTTCTCTCTGTCTATCAAGTTTAGTATTGGCCTCCTTTGCTGAAATCTGATTTCATTTCTGTGTACCTCATTTCCCTCTTTACTCACAGTCAATATTTGTGGGGGGCTGTCTTTCCTTTTGGGGTTTTCTCTGAGGCAAGATAGCTTTCTATTTCCTTCTTTAGGGGTAGTTAGTTCTTAGGCTGTGAAGAGGTGTCTAGGGAGAGTCAGGAACATCCCACGGCTATTACTAGTGTTGTTGTTAGGATTAGGGACTGCGGTCAGTAGAGATACCACCTTCCCAGAGCTCGTCCCATGTTGCGTTTTAGCCACCAGGTCATATCAGTGTGGCCTCTTAACCACCAGGTCATAATAGTACAGATGGCCCACAATGTGTTAAATGCATCTCAAAAGAGGGAAAAGAAAGTTCTGAGTCATTTTTTTTTCCTTTGTAGCTTGTTTTGTCTTTTTTTCCCCTTAATCTCTGGGTGGTTCAGGATTTTGGTGCTGATATGGAGGTTCAGGGTTTGTCCTTGCGCGTGGATCAACTCGCTGCAAGGGTACAGAGTATCCAAGATTATGTTGTCCAGACTCCGGTATTAGAGCCTAGAATTCCTATTCCTGATTTATTTTCTGGGGATATTTTTGAACTTTAAAAATAATTGCAGATTGTTTTTTGCTCTGAGACCCTGTTCCTCTGGTGACCCCATTCAGCAGGTGAAGATTGTTATTTCTTTGCTGCGTGGCGACCCGCAGGACTGGGCATTCTCCCTTGAGCCAGGAAATCCTGCATTGCTCAATATTGACGTATTTTTTCAAGCGCTCGGATTGCTGTATGACGAGCCTAATTCTGTGGATCAGGCAGAAAAAACTTTGCTGGCTCTGTGTCAGGGTCAGGAAGCAGCAGAAGTATACTGCCAGAAATTTAGAAAGTGGTCTGTGCTCACAAAATGGAATGAGTATGCCCTGGCAGCGATTTTCAGAAAGGGTCTTTCTGAAGCCCTTAAAGATGTTATGGTGGGGTTTCCTACGCCTGCTGGTCTGAATGAGTCAATGTCTTTGGCCATTCAGATTGATCGACGCTTGCGCGAGCGCAAGGTGGTGCACCATATGGCAGTGTCCTCTGAGCAGAGTCCTGAGCCTATGCAATGTGATAGGATTTTGACTAGAGCAGAAAGGCAGAAATTCAGACGTCAGAATGGCCTGTGTTTTTACTGTTGTGATTCTGCTCATGCTATTTCTGATAGCCCTAAGCGTACTAAGAGGGTCCCTAAGTCTGTTACTATTGGTACTGTACAGCCTAAATTTCTCTTGTCTGTTACCCTGATTTGCTCATTGTCGTCCTTTTCTGTTATGGCATTTGTGGATTCTGGCGCTGCCCTGAACTTAATGGACTTAGAATTTTCCAAGCGCTGTGGTTTTTCCTTGGAGCCTTTGCAGAGTCCTATTCCCTTAAGGGGGGTTGATGCTACGCCATTGGCCAATAATAAACCTCAGTACTGGACACAGTTAACCATGTACATGGCTCCAGCACATCAGGAAAATATTCGCTTTTTGGTGTTGCATAATTTGCATGATGTTGTTGTGCTGGGTCTTCCATGGTTACAGGTACATAATCCAGTGCTGGATTGGAGATCTGTCTGTAACTGGTTGGGGTTTTCAGGGGATACATAGTGATATTCCTTTGATGTCCATTTCCTCGTCCCCTTCTTCTGAAGTTCCTGAGTTTTTGTCGGATTTCCAGGATATATTTGATGAGCCCAAGTCCAGTTCCCTGCCTCCTCATAGGGACTGCGATTGTGCCATTAATTTGATTCCTGGCTGCAAGTTCCCTAAGGGCTGACTTTTCAATCTGTCTGTGCTAGAGCATGCCGCTATGCGGAGTTATGTAAAGGAGTCCTTGGAGAAGGGGCATATTCGCCCGTCTTCATCACCGTTGGGAGCAGGATTTTTTTTTGTTGCCAAGAAGGATGGCTCCTTGAGACCCTGTATAGATTATCGCCTTCTCAATAAGATCACTGTCAAATTCCAGTACCCTTTACCTTTACTTTCTGGTTTGTTTGCTCGGATTAAGGGTGTCAGTTGGTTTACTAAAATCGACCTTCGAGGGGCGTATAATCTCGTGCGTATTAAACAAGGTGATGAATGGAAAACAGCATTTAATACGCCCGAAGGCCATTTTGAATATCTTGTGATGCCATTCGGGCTCTCTAATGCTCCATCGGTATTTCAGTCCTTTATGCATGATATCTTCCGGAATTATCTGGATAAATTCATGATTGTGTATTTGGATGATATTTTGGTTTTCTCTGATGATTGGGAGTCTCATGTGAAGCAGATTAGGATGGTATTTCAGGACCTTCGTGCTAATGCGTTGTTTGTGAAGGGGTCTAAGTGCCTCTTTGGAGTTCAGAAGGTTTCTTTTTTGGGTTTCATTTTTTCTCCCTCGGCTATTGAAATGGACCCTGTTAAAGTCCAGGCCATTCATGATTGGACTCAACCTACATCTGTAAAGAGCCTTCAGAAATTTTTGGGCTTTGCCAATTTTTATCGCCGCTTTATTGCTAATTTTTCTAGTGTGGTGAAGCCTCTGACCGATTTGACGAGGAAGGGCGCTGATGTGATGAATTGGTCCTCTGCGGCTGTTGAGGCCTTTCAGGAGCTTAAATGTCGTTTTACTTCTGCCCCTGTGTTGCATCAGCCAGATGTTTCTCTCCCTTTTCAGGTTGAGGTTGATGCTTCTGAGATTGGGGCAGGGGCCGTTTTGTCTCAGAGAAATTCTGATGGCTCTTTGATGAAACCATGTGCTTTCTTCTCCAGAAAGTTTTCGCCTGCTGAGCGTAATTATGATGTCGGCAATCGGGAGTTGTTGGCTATGAAGTGGGCATTTGAGGAGTGGCAACATTGGCTTGAGGGAGCCAAGCATTGCGTGGTGGTCTTGACTGATCATAAGAATCTGATTTACCTCGAGTCTGCTAAGCGGTTGAATCCTAGACAAGCTCGGTGGTCTCTGTTTTTCTCACGTTTTGATTTTGTGGTCTCGTATATTCCGGGATCTAAGAATGTGAAGGCTGATGCCCTTTCTAGGAGTTTTTTGCCTGATTCTCCGGGAGTTCTTGAGCCGGCTGGGATCCTTAAGGAGGGGGTGATTCTTTCTGCCATCTCCCCTGATTTGCGGCGGGTACTTCAGGAGTTTCAGGCTGATAAACCTGACCGCTGTCCAGTGGGGAAACTGTTTGTTCCTGATAGATGGACTAGCAGGGTAATTTCTGAGGTTCATTGTTTGGTGTTGGCTGGTCACCCTGGGATTTTCGGTACCAGAGATTTGGTGGCTAGGTCCTTTTGATGGCCTTCCTTGTCACGGGATGTGCGTTCGTTTGTGCAGTCCTGTGGGGCCTGTGCTCGGGCTAAGCCTTGCTGTTCCCGTGCCAGTGGGTTGCTTTTGCCTTTGCCTATTCCTGAGAGGCCCTGGACGCATATTTTCATGGATTTTATTTCTGATCTTCCTGTTTCTCAGAAGATGTCTGTCATCTGGGTGGTTTGTGACCGGTTTTCTAAGATGGTCCATTTGGTACCGTTGCCTAAGTTGCCTTCCTCCTCTGATTTGGTTCCATTATTTTTTCAGCATGTGGTTCGTCTGCATGGTATTCCGGAGAATATTGTGTCTGACAGAGGTTCCCAGTTTGTTTCTAGGTTTTGGCGGTCCTTTTGTGCTAGAATGGGCATTGATTTGTCTTTTCCTTCAGTATTCCATCCTCAGACAAATGGCCAAACGGAGCAAACCAATCAGACCTTGGAAACCTATTTGAAATGCTTCGTGTCTGCTGATCAGGATGATTGGGTGACCTTTTTGCCGTTGGCCGAGTTTGCCCTTAATAATCGGGCTAGTTCGGCTACCTTGGTTTCGCCTTTCTTTTGTAACTTTGGTTTTCAGCCTTGTTTTTCTTCAGGGCAGCTTGAGCTTTCTGACTGTCCTGGTGTGGATTCTGTGGTGGACAGGTTGCAGGAAATTTGGACTCATGTGGTGGACAATTTGACGTTGTCTCAGGAAAAGGCTCAACGTTTTGCTAACCATCGTCGGTGTGTTGGTCCCCGGCTTCGTGTTGGGGATTTGGTCTGGTTGTCTTCTCGTCATGTTCCTATGAAGGTTTCTTCCCCTAAGTTCAAGCCTCGCTTTATTGGGCCTTATAAGATTTCTGAAATTATCAATCCGGTGTCTTTTCGTTTGGCCCTTCCAGCTTCCTTTTCCATTCATAATGTGTTCCATAGATCCTTGTTGCGGAGATATGTGGTACCTATGGTTCCTTCCATTGATCCTCCTGCTCCAGTGTTGGTTGAGGGGGAATTGGAATATGTGGTGGAGAAGATTTTGGATTCTCGTTTTTCGAGGCGAATGCTTCAGTATCTGGTCAAGTGGAAGAGTTATGGCCAGGAGGATAATTCTTGGGTTGTTGCCTCCGATGTTCATGCTGCCGATTTGGTTCGTGCTTTCCATTTGGCTCGTCCTGATCGGCCTGGGAGCTCTGGTGAGGGTTCGGTGACCCCTCCTCAAGGGGGGGTACTGTTGTGAATTCCGTTCTGGAGCTCCCTCCTGTGGTTGCTAATGGTATTTTTGTGAGTTCTGCCCTTGGGCTCCCTCTGGTGGTTTCGAGTGGAGCTGCTGCTCTTTTAGGTAGCTGTGGCAGCTGCCTTCACTAATCGCCTTGCCTGGGTTTGTTATTTAAACCTGCTCTGGGCTTCAGTTCATGCCAGCTGTCAATGTTCTTGGTTGGATTTGGTTCTCTCCTTGGAATTCTCATATGGCCTGTCCTTGTCAGCAAAAGATAAGTTTTTGCTAGTTTTTGTTTGTCCACTTGCTTGGACACTATTGCTCTGCAAATATGTCTCTTTTTGTCCAGCTTGTCACTATGTCATATTCAGGCTAGTTGGAAGCTCTGGGAAAGCAGATTTGCTTCTCCACACCGTGAGTCGGTGTGGAGTTCATTTTTGTAAACTCTGCGTGGATTTTGTAGTTTTTAATACTGACCGCACAGTATCCTTTTCTCTCTGTCTATCAAGTTTAGTATTGGCCTCCTTTGCTGAAATCTGATTTCATTTCTGTGTACCTCATTTCCCTCTTTACTCACAGTCAATTTTGTGGGGGGCTGTCTTTCCTTTTGGGGTTTTCTCTGAGGCAAGATAGCTTTCTATTTCCTTCTTTAGGCCATGTGCACACGTTCAGGATTTTTAGCGTTTTTTTCGCGTTTTTTCGCTATAAAAACGTGATAACAACGCGAAAAAAACGCTAACCTATGCCTCCTATTATTTACAAGGTATTCCGCATTTTTTGTGCAAATGTTGCGATTTTTTCAGCGAAAAAATCGCATAGCGGAAAAAAAAGCAACATGTTCATTAAAAATGCGGAATTGCAGGGATTCCGCACACCTAGGGGTCCATTGATCTGCTTACTTCCCGCACGGGGCTGTGCACACCATGCGGGAAGTAAGCAGATTATGTGCGGTTGGTACCCAGGGTGGAGGAGAGGAGACTCTCCTCCACGCACTGGGCACCATATAAGTGGTCAAAAAATAAGAAATAAAATAAAAAATAGTCCTATACTCACCCTCGATGTCCCGCGCAGTGTTCCCGCCTCCACTGCACGCTGCCGTTCGGTTCCTGTAGCTGATGTGCGGCGAAGGACCTCGCCGATGACGTCACTGTCCTGTGATTGGTCGTGAGCGGTCATGTGACCGCTCACGTGACCGTGACGTCACGCTAGGTCCTGTGCGCACAGACCAGCTATAGGAAGACGAACGGATGCCGCTGATGAGATGTCTGGGTGAGTATAAGCATTTTTTTATTTTTTTTATTATTTTTAAACATTCTATCTTTTACTATAGATGCTGCATAAGCTGCATCTATAGTAAAAAGTTGGTCACACTTGTCAAACAGTATGTTTGACAAGTGTGACCAACTTGTCAGTCAGTTTTCCAAGCGATGCTACAGATCGCTTGGAAAACTTTAGCATCCTGCAAGCTAATTACGCTTGCAGAATGCTAAAAAAACGCGAAAAAAACGGAAAAAAAACGCAAAAAAAAAAATGCGGATTTCTTGCAGAAAATTTCCGGTTTTCTTCAGGAAATTTCTGCAAGAAATCCTGAACGTGTGCACATACCCTTAGGGGTAGTTAGTTCTTAGGCTGTGAAGAGGTGTCTAGGGAGAGTCAGGAACATCCCACGGCTATTGCTAGTGTTGTTGTTAGGATTAGGGACTGCGGTCAGTAGAGATACCACCTTCCCAGAGCTCGTCCCATGTTGCTTTTTAGCCACCGGTCATATCAGTGTGGCCTCTTAACCACCAGGTCATAACAGGGGTGTGTCTGGGTTAGAGGTGTGGTTAGGGTTACCGTTGGGATTAGGGTTAGGGGTGTGTTTGCATTAGGGTTTCAGTTATAATTGGGGGGTTTCCACTGTTTAGGCACATCAGGGGCTCTCCAAATGCGACATGGCGTCCGATCTCAATTCCAGCCAATTCTGCGTTGAAAAAGTAAAACAGTGCTCCTTCCCTTCCGAGCTCTCCCATGTGCCCACACAGGGGTTTACCCCAACATATGGGGTATCAGCGTACTCAGGACAAATTGGACAACAACTTTTGGGGTCCAAGTTCTCCTGTTACCCTTGGGAAAATACAAAACTGGGGGCTAAAAAATAACACAGGTCAACAAAAAAAAATTTTTTTTCTGGTGTCCAAAATATTTTAATGAATTTGGGGTATTTTTGGGGTGCTGATTCTGAATATGTCATCAGTTTTGCCAGATTGGCTCAAGTTTTTGAGATTTTTGGTATCTTATTTATAGCACTTGTTGGTAAATGCGACGCATCATCTCATTAATTTCTTTGGATTAGTACTTGAACTGAGCAGTTCTCAATATAGTTTTGTTTTAATTAGTGTTCTAAAAGTTTGTTCATAGCTTGATTTTTGCACTAACTTTATGTTGTTGTCTGTTTTCCAGTGAAAAGCATGAACTCATCAAGAAGAAGTTGTCTTAACGATCCAGACTCATTCTGTTACATTTGTGGTGAATACACACTGCCAAAACATAGAAGAAACATAACAGACTTCGTAAAAAAAGTGTATGTTGCCTATTTTGGGGTTATGCTTGGGGACCAAGACAAGTTTTGGGCACCACACATAGTGTGCAAAGCATGTATCGAATTATTACGAAAATGGAGCAAAGGACAAAGAAAAAGCTTCAAATTTGGTGTTCCAATGGTGTGGAGAGAGCCAAAAAATCATCATGATGACTGTTATTTCTGTGCAGTGCAAGTGCAAGGATTCAATAAGCATAAGAAACGAAAATGGGAGTAACATGGAATCTGCAAGAAGGCCTGTCCCTCATTGTGAAGATGTGCCTGTACCTGTGTTTACCATAAATAACAGTCATCATGATGATTTTTTGGCTCTCTCCACACCATTGGAACACCAAATTTGAAGCTTTTTCTTTGTCCTTTGCTCCATTTTCGTAATAATTCGATACATGCTTTGCACACTATGTGTGGTGCCCAAAACTTGTCTTGGTCCCCAAGCATAACCCCAAAATAGGCAAAATACACTTTTTTTACAAAGTCTGTTATGTTTCTTCTATGTTTTGGCAGTGTGTATTCACCACAAATGTAACAGAATGAGTCTGGATCGTTAAGACAACTTCTTCTTGATGAGTTCATGCTTTTCACTGGAAAACAGACAACAACATAAAGTTAGTGCAAAAATCAAGCTATGAACAAACTTTTAGAACACTAATTAACACAAAACTATATTGAGAACTGCTCAGTTCAAGTACTAATCCAAAGAAATTAATGAGATGATGCGTCGCATTTACCAACAAGTGCTATAAATAAGATACCAAAAATCTCAAAAACTTGAGCCAATCTGGCAAAACTGATGACATATTCAGAATCAGCACCCCAAAAATACCCTAAATTCGATGAAATATCTTTGGCACCAAAAATGCTGTTGACCAGTGTAATTTTTGTGGGAAAAAAAGGATTTTTTATTTTTACGGCTCTGCGTTATACACTGCAGTGAAACACTTGGGGGCTCAAAGTTCTCACAACACATCTAGATAAGTTCCTTGGGGGGTCTAGTTTCCAATATGGGGTCACTTGTGGGGGGTTTCTACTGTTTAGGTACATTAGGGGCTCTGCAAACGCAATGTGACGCCTGCAGACCAATCCATCTAAGTCTGCATTCCAAATGATGCTCCTTCCCTTCCGAGCTCTGCCATGTGCTCAAACGGTGGTTCCCCCCCACATATCAGGTATCAGCGTACTCAGGACAAATTGGACAACAATATTTAGGGTCCAATTTCTCCTGTTACCCTTGGAAAAATACAAAACTGGGGGCTAAAAATAATTTTTGTGGAAAAAATATTTTTTTTATTTGCACGGCTCTGCATTATAAACTGTAGTGAAACACTTGGGGGTTCAAAGCTCTCACAACACATCTAGATGAGTTCCTTAGGGGGTCTACTTTCCAAAATGGTGTCACTTGTGGGGGGTTTCTACTGTTTAGGTACATTAGGGGCTCTGCAAACGCAATGTGACGCCTGCAGACCATTCCATCTAAGTCTGCATTCCAAATGGTGCTCCTTCCCTTCCGAGCCCTCCCATGCGCCCAAACAGTGGTTTCCCCCACATATGGGGTATCAGAGCACTCAGGACAAATTGGACAACAACTTTGGGGGTCCAATTTCTCCTGTTACCCTAGGAAAAATGCAAAACTGGGGGCTAAAAAATAATTTTTGTGGAAAAAAATTTTTGTTTTATTTTTACGGCTCTGCATTATAAACTTCTGTGAAGCCCTTGGTGGGTCAAAGTGCTCACCACACATCTAGATAAGTTCCTTAGCGGGTCTAATTTCCAAAATGGTGTCACTTGTGGGGGGTTTCAATGTTTAGGAACATCAGTGGCTCTCCAAACGCAACATGGCGTCCCATCTCAATTCCTGTCAATTTTGCATTGAAAAGTCAAATGGCGCTTCTTCCCTTCCGAGCTCTCCCATGCGCCCAAACAGTGGTTTACCCCCACATTTGTGATATCAGCGTACTCAGGACAAATTGTACAACAACTTTTGTGGTCCAATTTCTTCTCTTACCCTTGGGAAAATAAAAAATTGGGGGCGAAAAGATAATTTTTGTGAAAAAAAATGATTTTTTATTTTTACGGTTCTGCATTATAAACTTCTGTGAAGCACTTGGTGAGTCAAAGTGCTCACCATACCTCTAGATAAGTTCCTTAGGGGGTCTACTTTCCAAAATGGTGTCACTTGTGGGGGGTTTCAATGTTTAGGCACATCAGTGGCTCTCCAAACGCAACATGGTGTCCCATCTCAATTCCTGTCAATTTTGCTTCGAAAAGTCAAACGGCGCTCCTTCCCTTCCGAGCTCTCCCATGCGCCCAAGCAGTAGTTTACCCGCACATATGGGGTATCGGCGTACTCAGAACAAATTGTACAACAACGTTTGGGGTCCATTTTCTCCTGTTACCCTTGGTAAAATAAAACAAATTGGAGCTGAAGTAAATTTTTTTGTGAAAAAAAGTTAAATGTTCATTTTTATTTAAACATTCCAAAAATTCCTGTGAAACACCTGAAGGGTTAATAAACTTCTTGAATGTGGTTTTGAGCACCTTGATGGGTGCAGTTTTTAGAATGGTGTCCTACTTGGGTATTTTTTTATCATATAGACCCCTCAAAATGACTTCAAATGAGATGTGGTCCCTAAAAAAAAATGGTGTTGTAAAAATGAGAAATTGCTGGTCAACTTTTAACCCTTATAACTTCCTAACAAAAAAAAAATTTTGGTTCCAAAATTGTGCTGATGTAAAGTAGACATGTGGAAAATGTTACTTATTAAGTATATTGTGTGACATATCTCTGTGATTTAATTGCATAAAAATTCAAAGTTGGAAAATTGCAAAATTTTAAAAATTTTCGCCAAATTTCTGTTTTTTTCACAAAAAAACGCAGGTAATATCAAAGAAATTTTACCACTATCATGAAGTACAATATGTCACGAGAAAACAATGTCAGAATCACAGGGATCCGTTGAAGCGTTCCAGAGTTATAACCTCATAAAGGGACAGTGGTCAGAATTGTAAAAATTGGCCCGGTCCATAACGTGCAAACCACCCTTGGGGGTAAAGGGGTTAAGGGTAGTTTAATTTTAATATTGAGAGATAGAATATCAAAACTAAAATCCAGAAAATCACATTGTATATATGTATTTGCATTTTGCAGTGTGAAATAAGCATTTGATCCCCTACCAACAATTAAGAGTTTTGGCTCCTACAGACCAGTTATACATTCCAATTCACCTCATTACCTTTGTTAAAGACAGCTGTCTTACATAGCCACCTTTATAAAAGACTCCTGTCCACAGACTCAATCAGTCAGACTCTAACCTCTACAACATGTACAAGACCAAAGAGCTGCATAAGGATGTCAGGGATAAGATCATAGACCTGCACAATGCTTAAATAGGCTACAAAACCATAAGTAAGATGCTGGGTGAGAAGAAGACAACTGTTGGTGCAATTGTAAGGAAATGGAAGAAATACAAAATGACTGTCAATTGACAATGGGACACCATGCAAAATCTCACCTTGTGGGGTATCCTTGATCATGAGGAAGGTGAGAGATCAGTGGCATAATGTAACACCCCAGGAAGTCGGGTGTTAAAGTGGTATTGCCTTCCTCACGGGGAGGGTAATGCCATGCCTGGAAGCGACAGGGTTCCTTTTAACTGGTAACATGTACATACAACACTGTTCTGACTCCAGGCCAGAAGGGGGAGACCTGGTCCAGTTTGTGGGTGGCTTCCCTATATATTCTGGCTGGAGGTGGAGCTAGCTAGTCAGTCAAGAAGAGAGCTGGAGCTGAGCAGACATGTGGTTCTGCAGCTCCTAATAGAGCAGTCTGTAGGAGACTGTGAGGGGAGAAGAGGCAAAGAAGAGGAAAGATACTTGGAGTGGAGCTGCGAGTGGGCTCACTCCAGAATCAGCGCAGAAACCGAAAGCCGGAATTCCAAGAATGTGGGGAATTGTATACTCCACAGCAGAAACCGGTGGGTAGGAGATTCCAAGTCTCCTGGCCACCATTACACCTGAAGGCACAGCAGTAGATTAGAACCCGGAGTCACCACGAGAAGGGACACCTGTAAAAGGGCTCGAGTTGCCTGCCATGCAGGTAGTGTCCACCTAAAAGGGACAGAGAGAAAGAGAGGACCTTGTGTGAAGTCTCAGACAGCAAGAAACTTAAAACAGTGTGGTAAGGAAGGCTTCCAACCCCACCTGGTGAGGGGGATTCCGAATCGCTTCCAGGCTGGCCAGACCTAACCATCACCTGTTGCCAGTATCCTGGACTGTGCCTGTACACAGTAAAAGGTGAAGAAACTGCAAACTTGTGTCCTCTAGTTATTTCCTGCACCTCCCCATCTCTCATCCTTACCAACTACACCAAGTTCTATCTGTGGGGAACTATTCCACCTCTGCTGCAGTACCATCATCCCCAGAGAACCCCTATAAGCAGCGTCGGCCATCCCTGGCCAAATACAACAGGTGACATCATAAAATCTACTACAATAGACTTTATTCTCAGTTCCAGTAACCCCCTTTTTTACTGGATGCCCATCACCACGGATTGGGTCACTGCCACTGTGAACATCCCTTTAAGTATAGTAACCGGCCTGGTACAGAGTACCCCATGTTCCTAGCAGGTGCTCCAACTTGGCATCACGAACAGGATGGACCGACCCAGCTAAATGGGTCTTGTGCACCTCAAAGACTGTGCTTAACTGAGAAATCATTGGACTGAAAACTGCCACCATTATAGCACCATGTGGTGTGCAGGAAGAGCAGGGCATGTTGTCATGGACGGAGCTTGGAGGAACGGAACGAAAACTATGGCTGCCCCTCACCAATATTACTATGTCAAAGAGATCTGTTCATCCAATAATGAAATCCGTCTCCTGGTCTGGAATGGCAGAAAGCGGAGAAGGGACCACCCACAGAAGAGAATGTGGGAAGAACAGGAAGGTGCAGCCCAGAATCCAGCTGGCAAGATGGTGAGCAGAGGTCACCCGGAGGATGGAGAGGAAGAAGGAAGCTGCTCCAGCTAATGGGAGAAGAGAGATGACCAGCTGTCAGCAATGAACACCGGAGGTTCTTGGAGCTGAGGTGGAGGAGCTATGCTGTCAGCTCCGGTGGTCCTGATTCAACGTGGCAGAGAACTATGGGAGCAACAGAGGATCAAGCCACAACGGAGGAGTCTAGCACCGGAGACACAGCGGTGGCAGGTAAGGAGACCGACCCTGCCTCGGTAGCCAAGGACACCCTAATTGGACCCTTTGATGCTCTGACACCCCCATCACCTGGCCAGGTATATAGGCATCTGAACTAGGAGCAACCCTTGGGCATGATAGACACCTTAAAAGCCCCACTGCAGTCGAGAAAGGAGCTCCCGGAAGTAAGTGGAGAATGGGTGACGTTCCGGTGGGAGCACTCTGGCACCGATCTGATAGGGTTCTGTTATGGACCTGGTGGTTAGGAGCACCCGAACTGACCTGATGGTTAAAATGGAAAACCTGGGACAAGCTCTGAGGAAGTGGTAACTCAACTGACCGCAATCCCTAATCCTATCACACACACTAGAAATAGCCGTGGAGCGTACCTAACTCTCCCTAGACGCCTCTTCACAGCCTAAGAGCTAACTACCCCTAAAGATAGAAATAGCAGCCTACCTTGCCTCAGAGAAATTCCCCAAAGTAAAGGTAGCCCCCCACAAATATTGACTGTGAGTTAAGAGGGAAGTAACAAACACAGGAATGAAACAGATTTTAGCAAAGGAGGCCGAATCTTCTCTAGATAGACAGAGGATAGGAAAGGGAACTATGCGGTCAGTATTAAAAACTACAAAAACCACGCAGAGTGTGCAAAAAGACCTCCACACCGACTCATGGTGTGGAGGTGCAGCTCTGCACCCCCAGAGCTTCCAGCTAGCAAGGAAATATCATAATAGCAAGCTGGACTAGAAACATAGCATGTACTGAGAAATATATTCAAAAAACCAATGAACAGCAAATGGACTAGCGAGGACTTAGCTTCTGCTGGAGTAGACAGGTCATCTGAGAAATCCAAGAGAGATCTGAACCAGTACTGAGACATTGACAGCTGGCATGAACTAACGACCTGGGCAGAGTTAAATAGGGAAGCCAGCAGCAGCAATATACGAGGGCAGCTGAGAAAGCCAAGCTCAAAGATCAGCAGTTCCACTCAAAGCCACCAGAGGGTGTCCAAGGACAGAACTCACCAAAGTACCATTCACGACCACAGGAGGGAGCCCGAGAACGGAATTCACAACAGTACCCCCCCTTGAGGAGGGGTCACCGAACCCTCACCAGAGCCCCCAGGCCGATCAGGACGAGCCAAATGAAAGGCACGAACCAAATCGGCAGCATGGACATCGGAGGCAACAACCCAGGAATTATCCTCCTGACCATAGCCCTTCCATTTAACCAGGTACTGAAGCTTCCGTCTCGAAATACAAGAATCCAAAATCTTCTCCACCACATACTCCAACCCCCTCTCAACCAACACCGGAGCAGGAGGATCAACGGAAGGAACCATAGGCGCCACATATCTCCGCAATAACGACCTATGGAACACACTATGGATGGCAAAAGAAGCTGGAAGGGCCAAACTAAACGACACAGGATTGACAATTTCAGAAATCTTATAAGGACCAATGAAACGAGGCTTAAACTTAGGAGAAGAAACCTTCATAGGAACATAACGAGAAGACAACCAAACCAAATCCCCAACACGAAGTCGGGGACCAACACAGCGACGGCGGTTAGCAAAACGTTGCGCCTTCTCCTGAGACAACGTCAAATTGTCCACCACATGAGTTCAAATTTTCTGCAACCTGTCCACCACAGAATCCACACCAGGACAGTCAGAAGGCTCAACCTGCCCTGAAGAAAAACGAGGATGAAAACCAGAATTACAAAAAAAAGGCGAAACCAAAGTAGCAGAACTAGCCCGATTATTAAGGGCGAACTCGGCCAATGGCAAGAAGGTCACCCAATCATCCTGATCAGCAGAAACAAAGCATCTCAAATAGGTCTCCAAGGTCTGATTAGTTCGTTCGGTTTGGCCATTTGTCTGAGGATGGAACGCTGAAGAAAAAGACAAATAAATGCTCATCTTAGCACAAAAGGACCGCCAAAACCTAGAAACAAACTGGGAACCTCTGTCCGACACAATGTTCTCCGGAATGCCATGCAAACGAACCACATGCTGAAAAAATAATGGAACCAAATCAGAGGAGGAAGGCAATTTAGGCAAAGGTACCAAATGGGCCATCTTAGAAAACCGATCACAAACCACCCAGATGACAGACATCCTTTGAGAGACAGGAAGATCAGAAATAAAATCCATGGAAATATGCGTCCAGGGCCTCTTCGGGACAGGCAAAGGCAAAAGCAACCCACTGGCACGAGAACAGCAAGGCTTGGCCTGAGCACAAGTCCCACAGGACTGCACAAAAGAACGCACATCCCGTAAGGAAGGCCACCAAAAGGACCTAGCAACAAAATCTCTGGTACCAAAAATCCCAGGATGACCAGCCAATACTGAACAATGAACCTCAGAAATAACCCTACAAGTCCATCTATCAGGGACAAACAGTTTCTCCACTGGACAGCGGTCAGGTCTATCAGCCTGAAACTCCTGCAGCACCCCCCGCAAATCAGGGGAGATGGCAGACAGAATCACCCCCTCTTTGAGAATACCAGCCGGCTCAGAGACTCCCGGAGAATCAGGCAAAAAACTCCTAGAAAGGGCATCAGCCTTCACATTCTTAGATCCCGGAAGGTATGATACCACAAAATCGAAACGGGAGAAAAACAGTGACCATTGAGCCTGTCTAGGATTCAACCTCTTGGCGGATTCGAGGTAAGTAAGATTCTTGTGATCAGTCAGGACCACCACGCGATGTTTGGCTCCCTCAAGCCAATGTCGCCACTCCTCGAATGCCCACTTCATAGCCAACAACTCCCGATTGCCGACATCATAATTACGCACAGCAGGCGAAAACTTTCTAGAAAAGAAAGCACACGGCTTCATCAAAGAGCCATCAGAACTTCTCTGAGACAAAACAGCCCCTGCCCCAATCTCAGAAGCATCAACCTCGACCTGAAAAGGGAGCAAAACATCTGGCTGACGCAACACAGGGGCAGAAGTAAAACGACGTTTAAGCTCCTGAAAAGCCTCAACGGCCGCAGGGGACCAGTTCACATCAGCGCCTTTCTTCGTCAAATCAGTCAAAGGCTTAACCACACTAAAAAAATTAGCGATGAAGCGACGGTAAAAATTAGCAAAGCCCAGGAACTTCTGAAGACTCTTCACAGATGTAGGTTGAGTCCAATCATAAATGGCCTGAACTTTAACAGGGTCCATGTCGGTAGTAGAAGGGGAAAAAATGAAGCCCAAAAAGGAAATCTTCTGAACTCCAAAGAGGCATTTAGACCCCTTCACAAACAACGCATTAGCACGAAGGACCTGGAACACCATCCTGACCTGCCTCACATGGGACTCCCAATCATCCGAAAAGACCAAAATATCATCCAAATATACAATCATGAACCTATCCAGATATTTCCGGAAGATGTCGTGCATAAAGGACTGAAACACAGATGGGGCATTAGAAAGCCCGAATGGCATCACCAGGTACTCAAAATGGCCCTCGGGCGTATTAAATGCTGTTTTCCATTCATCGCCCTGTTTAATACGCACAAGATTATACGCCCCTCGAAGGTCAATCTTGGTAAACCAACTAGCCCCCTTAATCCGAGCAAACAAATCAGACAACAGAGGCAAAGGGTACTGAAATTTGACCGTGATTTTATTGAGAAGGCGGTAATCTATACAGGGTCTCAGAGAGCCATCCTTCTTGGCCACAAAAAAGAACCCTGCTCCCAACAGTGACGAAGACGGGCGAATATGTCCTTTCTCCAAGGACTCCTTTACATAACTCCGCATAGCGGCATGTTCTGGCACAGATAAATTAAACAGTCGGCCCTTAGGGAACTTGCTACCAGGAATCAAATTAATAGCGCAATCACAGTCCCTATGAGGAGGTAGGGCACTGGACTTGGGCTCATCAAATACATCCTGGTAATCCTACAAAAACTCAGGAACTTCAGAAGGAGTGGAAGAAGAAATTGACATCAAAGGAACATCACTATGTATCCCTTGACAACCCCAACTAGACACAGACATTGATTTCCAATCCAGTACTGGATTATGAACCTGTAACCATGGCAAACCCAACACGACAACATCATGCAAATTATGCAACACCAAAAAGCGAATATTTTCCTGATGTGTGGGAGCCATGCACATGGTCAGCTGAGTCCAGTACTGAGGTTTATTCTTGGCCAATGGCGTAGCATCAATCCCCCTTAAGGGAATAGGAATCTGCAAAGGCTCCAAGAAAAAACCACAGCGCCTGGCAAACTCCAAGTCCATCAAATTCAGAGCAGCGCCCGAATCCACAAATGCCATAACAGAGTAGGACGACAATGAGCAAATCAGAGTAACAGATAAGAGAAATTTAGGCTGCACAGTACTAATGGTGACAGACCTAGCGAACCTCTTAGTGTGCTTAGGACAATCAGAGATAGCATGAGAAGTGTCACCACAGTAAAAACAGAGCCCATTCTGACGTCTGTGTTCTTGCCGTTCAGCTCTGGTCAAAGTCCTATCACATTGCATAGGCTCAGGCCTCTGCTCAGAGGACACCGCCAAATGGTGCACAACTTTGCGCTCGCACAAACGCCGATCAATCTGAATGGCCAAAGACATTGATTCATTCAGACTAGCAGGCGTGGGGAACCTGTTGTGAACTCTGTGTTCAGGCTCCCTCTTGTGGTCACTGGTGGTATGGTGTGACTTTTGCTTTGGGCTCCCCCTGGTGGCTTTGCCTGTTATCCTGCTGGTCTCTGGCTATCAGCTGGTTCGTTATCCTCTGGGAGGTTCCTATATAGCTCTGTTTTACTTCCACTTGTTGCCGGCTGTCGATGTAATCAGTGCTACTCAGATTCCTTCTGACTACCTTGCTCCCAGTCCATCCAGGATAAGCTAAGTTTTGTTTGCTCATTTTTTGATCAGCAGTGTTTATCATGTTTTCTGTTCCAGCTTGCTAAAATGTAATTCCCTTGCTTGCTGGTTGCTCTAGTGGGCTGAGTTTCTCCCCACACACCGTTAGTTGGTGTGTGGGTTCTTGAAATCTCAGGATGGATATTTTGTAAGGGTTTTTTATTGATCGCATAGACCCCTGCTCTATTTTCTGCTTTCTAGTACTAGTGGGCCTCTTATGCTGAATCTGATTTCATCCCTATGTATGTGCCTTCTTCTTACTTCACCGTTAATATTTGTTGGGGGCTTCTATATCTTTGGAGATTATTTCTCTGGAGGCAAGCGAGGTCTTTCTTTCTCTTTAGGGGTAGCTAGTTCCTCAGGCTGGCTCGAGACGTCTAGGAATTTTTTAGGCATGTTCACCGGCTACCTCTAGTTGTTTTGGATAGGTTCAGATTTGCGATCAGTCCAGTTACCATCTCCCTAGAGCTCGTCCTTAGTTTAATCACTTGCTGATCTATTTGTGATCCTTAGCCACTAGGGATCATAACAGTACAGCCGGCCCGCAAAGTGTTAATTGCATGGCAGAAGCAGGAGAAAAGAAGCCTTGAGAAATTTTTTTTTTCTTGTTGTTGCTGTGTGTCTAGCTGCTGTGCTAGCTACTCTCCTCCTCTTAATCTTGGTGTGGCTCTGAGTTCAGTTGCTGACATGGATGTCCAGAGCTTGGCTTCCAGTCTGGATCATCTTGCTGCTAGAGTTCAGAGTATTCAGGATTTTGTTGTTCACAGTCCTATGTCTGACCCTAGGATGCCTATTCCGGAGTTGTTTTCTGGAGATAGATCTAGGTTCTTAAATTTTAAGAACAATTGTAAGTTGTTTCTTTCTTTGAAACCTCGTTCCTCTGGTGATGCCGTTCAGCAAGTTAGGATTATTATTTCCTTTTTGCGTGGTGACCCTCAAGATTGGGCCTTCGCATTGGCGCCAGGGGATCCTGCATTGCTCAGTGTGGATGCGTTTTTTCTGGCTCTTGGATTGCTCTATGAGGAACCTAATCTTGAGAACCAGGCTGAAAAAGCGTTATTGGCCCTCTCGCAGGGGCAAGATGAAGCAGAGGTGTACTGCCAGAAATTTCGGAAATGGTCGGTGCTTACTCAGTGGAATGAGTGTGCCCTGGCTGCAAATTTCAGAGAAGGTCTTTCTGAAGCCATTAAGAATGTCATGGTGGGGTTCCCTACGCCTGCAGGTCTGAATGAGTCAATGACTCTGGCCATTCAGATTGATCGGCGGTTGCAAGAGCGCAAACCTGTGCACCATTTGGCGGTGTCTTCTGAACAGACACCTGAATCTATGCAATGTGACAGAATTCTGACCAGAAGTGAACGGCAAAATTATAGACGGCAAAATGGGTTGTGCTTTTACTGTGGTGACTCAGCTCATGTTATCTCAGCGCAAAAAAAAGGTTGATAAATCTGTCACCATTGGTACTTTACAGCCTAAATTCATTTTGTCTGTTACCCTGATTTGTTCCCTGTCATCTTACCCGGTTAATGCCTTTGTAGATTCAGGTGCTGCCCTGAGTCTGATGGATTGGTCATTTGCCAGGCCCTGTGGTTTTGATTTGGAGCCTTTAAAATTCCCTATTCCACTAAGGGGAATTGACTCTACGCCATTGGCTACGAATAGACCTCAGTACTGGACACAAGTGACCATGTGCATGACTCCTGTTCATCAGGAGGTGATTCGCTTTCTTGTATTGCATAATTTGCATGATGTTGTCGTGTTGGGTCTACCATGGTTGCAGACTCATAAACCAGTCCTGGATTGGAAAGCTATGTCTGTGTCAAGTTGGGGTTGTCAGGGAATTCATGGTGACGCTCCTGTGGTGTCAATTGCTTCGTCCATTCCTTCTGAAGTCCCTACGTTTTTGTCAGACTACCAGGATGTATTTGAGGAGCCCAAACTCAATTCTCTACCTCCTCATAGGGACTGTGATTGTGCTATAAATTTGATTCCTGGTAGTAAGTTTCCTAAGGGACGACTTTTCAATTTATCTGTGCCGGAGCATGCTGCCATGCGGAGTTATATAAAGGAGTCTTTGGAGAAGGGACATATTCGCCCGTCCTCTTCCCCTCTTGGTGCGGGATTCTTTTTTGTGGCTAAGAAGGATGGTTCCCTGAGACCTTGTATTGATTATCGCCTTTTGAATAAAATCACGATCAAATTTCAGTATCCTTTGCCATTGTTAACTGATTTGTTTGCTCGCATTAGGGGGTCTAGTTGGTTCACCAAGATAGATCTTCATGGTGCGTATAACCTTGTGCGTATAAAACAGGGTGATGAATGGAAAACTGCATTTAATACGCCTGAAGGCCATTTTGAGTACCTGGTGATGCCTTTTGGACTTTCTAATGCTCCTTCAGTCTTTCAGTCCTTTATGCACGACATCTTCCGTGAATATCTGGATAAGTTTATGATTGTGTATCTGGATGATATTCTGTTTTTTTCGGATGATTGGGAGTCTCATGTTAAGCAGGTCAGGATGGTCTTTCAGGTCCTGCGTGACAATGCTTTATTTGTGAAGGGCTCAAAATGTCTTTTTGGAGTCCAGAAGATTTCTTTTTTGGGTTTCATTTTTTCTCCTTCTACTATTGAGATGGACCCAGTCAAGGTTCAGGCTATTCATGACTGGACGCAGCCTACATCGGTTAAGAGTCTTCAGAAGTTCTTGGGTTTTGCTAATTTTTACCGTCGCTTCATAGCTAATTTTTCTGGTGTTGTTAAGCCTTTGACGGATTTGACCAAGAAAGGTTCTGATGTGACTAATTGGTCCTCTGCGGCTGTGGAGGCCTTTCGGGAGCTGAAGCGCCGGTTTTCTTCGGCTCCGGTCTTATGTCAGCCAGATGTCTCACTTCCCTTCCAGGTGGAGGTTGATGCTTCCGAGATTGGAGCAGGGGCTGTTTTGTCGCAGAGAAGCTCCGATGACTCTGTGATGAAGCCGTGTGCTTTCTTTTCAAGAAAGTTTTCGCCTGCCGTGCGGAATTATGATGTCGGTAATCGGGAGTTGTTGGCTATGAAGTGGGCATTTGAGGAGTGGCGACATTGGCTCGAGGGAGCTAAGCATCGTGTGGTGGTCTTGACTGATCACAAGAATTTGATTTATCTCGAGTCGGCCAAGCGGCTGAATCCCAGACAGGCTCGTTGGTCGTTGTTTTTCTCTCGTTTTGATTTCGTGGTTTCGTACCTGCCTGGTTCGAAGAATGTGAAGGCTGATGCTCTTTCTAGGAGTTTTGTGCCTGACTCTCCTGGAGATTCAGAGCCGGCTGGTATTCTTAGAGAAGGGGTGATTTTGTCTGCCATCTCCCCAGATTTGCGACGTGTGATGCAAGAGTTTCAGGCGGATAGACCTGATCGCTGTCCACCGGAGAGACTGCTTGTCCCGGATAGATGGACCAACAGAGTCATCTCCGAGGTTCATTCTTCGGTGTTGGCGGGCCATCCTGGAATATTTGGTACCAGAGACTTGGTGGCCAGGTCTTTTTGGTGGCCTTCCTTGTCGCGGGATGTGCGTTCCTTTGTGCAGTCTTGTGGAATTTGTGCTCGGGCTAAGCCTTGCTGTTCTCGAGCCAGTGGTTTGCTGTTACCTTTGCCTGTCCCGAAGAGGCCTTGGACGCACATTTCCATGGATTTTATTTCAGATCTCCCTGTCTCTCAGAGAATGTCTGTCATCTGGGTGGTGTGTGATCGTTTTTCTAAGATGGTCCATTTGGTGCCCTTGCCTAAGTTGCCTTCCTCCTCCGAGTTGGTTCCACTGTTTTTTCAAAATGTGGTTCGTTTGCACGGGATTCCTGAGAACATTGTTTCTGACAGAGGATCCCAGTTTGTGTCTAGATTTTGGCGGACCTTTTGTGCTATATTGGGCATTGATTTGTCTTTTTCGTCAGCCTTCCATCCTCAGACGAATGGCCAAACCGAGCGAACTAATCAGACCTTGGAGACTTATTTAAGATGTTTTGTTTCTGCTGATCAGGACGACTGGGTTACTTTTTTGCCGTTGGCCGAGTTTGCCCTTAATAATCGGGCTAGTTCTGCTACTTTGGTTTCTCCTTACTTTTGTAATTCGGGGTTTCATCCTCGTTTTTCCTCGGGTCAGGTGGAGCCTTCTGACTGTCCTGGAGTGGATGTTGTGGTTGATAGGTTGTATCAGATTTGGAATCATGTGGTGGACAATTTGAAGCTGTCTCAAGAGAAGGCTCAGCTCTTTGCCAACCGCCATCGCTGTGTGGGTCCCCGACTTTGCGTTGGGGACTTGGTGTGGTTGTCTTCTCGCTTCGTTCCTATGAAGGTCTCCTCTCCTAAGTTCAAGCCTCGGTTTATCGGTCCTTATAAGATTCTGGAAGTCCTTGGCCCTGTGTCATTTCGTCTGGACCTCCCAGCATCATTTGCTATTCATAATGTGTTCCATCGCTCGTTGTTGCGGAGGTATGTGGTGCCTGTGGTTCCTCCGGTTGAGCCTCCTGCCCCGGTGCTGGTTGAGGGAGAATTGGAATACATGGTGGAGAAGATCTTGGATTCTCGTATTTCTAGACGGAGGCTCCAGTATTTGGTTAAATGGAAGGGCTATGGTCAGGAGGATAATTCTTGGGTTGTCGCCTCTGATGTTCATGCAGCCGATTTGGTTCGTGCCTTCCATGTGGCTCATCCTGATCGCCCTGGTGGTTTTCATGAGGGTTCGGTGACCCCTCCTCAAGGGGGGGTACTGTTGTGAACTCTGTGTTCAGGCTCCCTCTTGTGGTCACTGGTGGTATGGTGTGACTTTTGCTTTGGGCTCCCCCTGGTGGCTTTGCCTGTTATCCTGCTGATCTCTGGCTATCAGCTGGTTCGTTATCCTCTGGGAGGTTCCTATATAGCTCTGTTTTACTTCCACTTGTTGCCGGCTGTCGATGTAATCAGTGCTACTCAGATTCCTTCTGACTACCTTGCTCCCAGTCCATCCAGGATAAGCTAAGTTTTGTTTGCTCATTTTTTGATCAGCAGTGTTTATCATGTTTTCTGTTCCAGCTTGCTAAAATGTAATTCCCTTGCTTGCTGGTTGCTCTAGTGGGCTGAATTTCTCCCCACACACCGTTAGTTGGTGTGTGGGTTCTTGAAATCTCAGGATGGATATTTTGTAAGGGTTTTTTATTGATCGCATAGACCCCTGCTCTATTTTCTGCTTTCTAGTACTAGTGGGCCTCTTTTGCTGAATCTGATTTCATCCCTATGTATGTGCATTCTTCTTACTTCACCGTTAATATTTGTTGGGGGCTTCTATATCTTTGGGGATTATTTCTCTGGAGGCAAGCGAGGTCTTTCTTTCTCTTTAGGGGTAGCTAGTTCCTCAGGCTGGCTCGAGACGTCTAGGAATTTTTTAGGCACGTTCACCGGCTACCTCTAGTTGTTTTGGATAGGTTCAGATTTGCGATCAGTCCAGTTACCATCTCCCTAGAGCTTGTCCTTAGTTTAATCACTTGCTGATCTATTTGTGATCCTCAGCCACTAGGGATCATAACAGGAACCCCACCATAACATCTTTAAGGGCTTCAGAAAGACCCTTTCTGAAAATTGCTGCCAGGGCACACTCATTCCATTGTGTAAGCACAGACCACTTTCTAAACTTCTGGCAATATACTTCTGCTTCATCCTGACCCTGACATAGAGTCAGCAAGATCTTTTCTGCCTGATCCACAGAACTAGGTTCGTCATAAAGCAATCCAAGCGCTAGAAAAAATGCATCTACATTAAGCAACGCAGGTTTTCCTGGCTCAAGGGAGATTGCCCAGTCTTGCGGGTCACCACGCAATAAAGAAATAACAATCTTTACTTGCTGAATGGGGTCACCAGAGGAGCGGTGTTTCAGAGCAAGAAACAGTCTGCAATTATTTTTGAAATTCAAAAATTTAGATCTATCCCCAGAAAACAAATCAGGAATTGCAATTCTAGGCTCTAACATCGGATTCTGAACTACATAATCTTGAATACTCTGTACCCTGACAGCGAGTTGATCCACACAAGAGGACAAACCCTGAATATCCATATCTGAGTCCTGAACCACCCAGGGGTTAAGGGGAAAAAAAAGACAAAACAAGCAGCAAAGAAAAAAAAAATGACTCAGAACTTCTCTTTTCCTTCTTTTGAGATGCATTAACACTTTGTAGGCCAGCTGTACTGTTTTGGACCTGGTGGTTAGGAGCACCCGAACTGACCTGATGGTTAAAATGGAAAACCTGGGACAAGCTCTGAGGAAGTGGTAACTCTACTGACCGCAATCCCTAATTCTATCACACACACTAGAAATAGCCGTGGAGCATACCTAACTCTCCCTAGACGCCTCTTCACAGCCTAAGAGCTAACTACCCCTAAAGATAGAAATAGCAGCCTACCTTGCCTCAGAGAAATTCCCCAAAGTAAAGGTAGCCCCCCACAAATATTGACTGTGAGTTAAGAGGGAAGTAACAAACACAGGAATGAAACAGATTTTAGCAAAGGAGGTCGAATCTTCTCTAGATAGATAGAGGATAGGAAAGGGAACTATGCGGTCAGTATTAAAAACTACAAAAACCACGCAGAGTGTGCAAAAAGACCTCCACATCGACTCACGGTGTGGAGGTGCAGCTCTGCACCCCCAGAGCTTCCAGCTAGCAAGGAAATATCATAATAGCAAGCTGGACTAGAAACATAGCATGTACTGAGAAACATATTCAAAAAACCAATGAACAGCAAATGGACTAGCAAGGACTTAGCTTCTGCTGGAGTAGACAGGTCATCTGAGAAATCCAAGAGAGATCTGAACCAGTACTGAGACATTGACAGCTGGCATGAACTAACGACCTGGGCAGAGTTAAATAGGGAAGCCAGCAGCAGCAATAAATGAGGGCAGCTGAGAAAGCCAAGCTCAAAGATCAGCAGTTCCACTCAAAGCCACCAGAGGGTGTCTGTTGTGGATTCTGTTTGTGGGCTCCCTCTGGTGGTTACTGCTGGTACTGGGTGACTTTGGTGGGTTGCGGCCTTTGGTTTCCACCTGTCCATCAGAGGCTGGGTGTTTCCTATTTTACCTGGCCTTTCTGTCATTTCCCTTGCCGGCTATCAATGTGTTCAGATGTGCTCTGTTTGGTTCCTGCCTACCTGCTCCCAGATCTTTCAGGATAAGCTAAGTGCTGATTTTCAGTTGTTTGGTTTTTGGTCCAGCTTGCTTAGAATGTCACTATGCTAGCTGGTTGCTCTAGTGGACTGAGGTTCTCCCCATGTGCCATGAGTTGGCACATGGGTTCTTGTAATCTCAGGATGGTTTTTTTTGATTAGGGTTTTTTGCTGACCGCTCAGTCCCCTTTTGTATCATTCTGCTTTCTAGTTTTCAGCGGGCCTCTATTTGCTAAAGCTATATACATCATCTCTATGTGTGTGCCTTCCTCTCATTTCACCATCAATACATGTGGGGGGCAACTATACCTTTTGGGGTTAATTCCTCTGGAGGCAAGTGAGGTCTTTGTTTTCTCTGCAGTACTAGTTAGCTCTTAGGCTGGTGCGTGGCGTCTAGAACCAACGTAGGCACGCTCCCTGGCTATCTCTAGTTGCGTTTGTCAGGCGTAGGGCAGCGGTCAGCCCAGGTTCCATCACCCTAGAGCTCGTCCGATATTTGTTATACTTTGCTTGTCCTGTGCTATCCCTAGCCATTGGGGATTCATGACAGGTGTCCAAGGACAGAACTCACCAAAGTACCATTCACGACCACAGGAGGGAGCCCGAGAATGGAATTCACAACAGGGTTCACTGGGGGGCCCAGGCTGAGGGAGAATATCTTGAGGTCATCAGCAAAGAGGAGTATTGCCATCAGCAAATGCTCAAATGGGAGCAGGAGGACAGAGAATGGTACCTCCGGCGTAGAGCCATAGAGGAGCGGAACCTGTGAGCTAAGGCTCAGACCTGTGAGTTCAAATATGTAGAACGAGGCCCACGGAGACAAAGCACAGTAGTGGTGTTTTGCATAAAGGCAGGCTGGGGATTCATTAAGGAACCTGGAGTGCAGGCAGAATTCTTTGTCACCCGACATGATGTGGAATCCCACCTTCTAGAGGAACAACCGGATAGGGACCTCTACCCAGGAGACCGCATCACCTACACCCGACACAGGGGTGAGAAGGGGTGGTATGCTCTGCATGTCCACAAATGTATACCAAAAGGGACAACACCCAGGTCACCCGCAGGTGATCCAGAGCCACAGCCTGTAGCAACACCCAAGTCATCTGAAATTAGTTCAGCTCCATTACCTGGAATGGTAACCTCTGCACCTGCAACCATAAGGAAACCAACTACAGTGTGTTCCAGGGCTATGCAGGCCATAGTAGAAATACATTCCAGGAGCATTCAGACCCCCATAGTGGGAAGAGATCAACTCTTTGTCTTACCTGGCATAAGAGTGAACTCCCAGCAAGGAGACTGCAATGTCCAGGAATACCCATGGAAACATCAAGATTAGACTGTAAGCTGTTGAAAATTCATTTAACCTGGCAAGGTTTCTTTTTAAAACATTTATTTGTTTAAAGAGACACTGAGGCCATGGACATTGAATGGTCATAACTGTCATGTAAATAGTTGGCACTTCTTAATGTGCTTCCTACTGGTTTTACAAGTAACCAATGAAGACACTGTTATTGTTTTGCACTAAAAGTTATTTGCCTTAAAGATGACAAAGAACAAAAACCCATTTGTCGTAGCTGAAGAAGTGGTCCAGAGAGGGGACCAGTTATGCCTTGGAGAATGCCCAAGCCTAAGTTGGGGTTTGTAACCTGTCCCCCATGCAGCTGTTGTTGGTGAGAGGGACCTCACAACTTGCCGAATAATAAAGATATTATTAATGTGATGTTAAAAATACTTGAATGCGGCTTGCACCTTTAAATGTTTGCTCTACCTCAGTTCTGCAAAATGTTGACTGTGTTGCACTTTACTAAAAGTGTTAGTATTTCATGTTGCTAGAGAAAGTTTACCCATATAGGGAACTGTGTTTTATATTTCTATTTTTGGTAAAGCTATTCTCTACTTTGTATCATAGTTATATAACGTTCAAGAAAGTAACCTTCCATAAAGGGAAGAAAAGTTATTTTACCAGTTAAAATGCATAATATAAAAATGTTTGCATATCTAACCCATTTATTGTTTGTTTTTCCCAGTCTGGGAGTACTGGATTAACGTGGGGGGGGGAATGTAACGCCCCAGGAAGCCGGTTTTTACAGTGGTATTGCGTTCCTAATGGGGAGGGCGATGCCATGCCTGGAAGCAACAGGGATCCCATTAAAACGTAACCTGTACATTCAAAAATGTTCTGACTCCAGGCCAGAAGGGGGAGCTCTGATCCAGTTTGTGGGTAGCTTCCCTATATATTCTGGCTGGAGGAGTTACCTAGTCATCAAGAAGAGAGCTGGAGCTGAGTAGACATGTGGTTCTGCAGCTCCTGACACAGCAGTCTGTAGGAGACTGTGAGGGGAGAAGAGGCAAAGGAGAGGAAAGATCCTGGGAGTGGAGCTGCAAGGTGGCTCACTCCAGAATGAGCGCAGAAACCAGAGGCCAGAATTCTGAGGTTGTGGGGTACTGAATGCTCTGCAGCATAAACTGGCAGGCAGGAGATTCCAAGTCTCCTGGCCACCATTGCACTCGAAGTCACAGAAGCAGATTAGAGCCTGGAGTCACCAAGAGAAGGGACACCTGTAAAACGGCTCGAGATGCCTGACATGTGGGTAGTGTCCACCTGAAAGGGACAGAGAGAAAGAGAGGACCTTGTGTAAAGTCTCAGACAGCAAGGAACTTAAAACACAGCGCAGTAAGGAAGGCTTCCAACCCTACCTGGCTTAGGGGATTCCGAATTGCTTCCAGGCTGGCTGGACCTCACCATCACCTGTTGCAGGTATCCTGGACTGTGCCTGCATACTACCAGTAAAAGGTAAAGAGACTGAAACCTTGTGTCCTCTAATTCTTTCCTGCACCTCACCATCTCTCATCCTTACCAACTACACTGGGAGCCCTGGGGACCGAGGTCTACCTGTGGGGAACTATTCTACCTCTGCTGCAATACTATCATCCCCAGAGGACCCCTTTAAGCAGTGTCAGCCATCCCTGGCCAAATACCACAGGTGGCATCACGAACACTACTACAATAGACTTAATTTCCATTTCCATTAACCCCCTTTTTACTAGATGCCCAGGGCCATGGAGAGGGTAACTACCACCGTGACCACCCCTTTAAGAAAAGAACTGGCCTGGTACCGAGTACCCCATGGTCCTAGCAGCCCGGGGGCATTGCCAAGGCGATGTGGAGTGGTGACGCACGTCCTCCTTTCTATTGTCCGTGGCGCGCCAGCCCACTCCATCACCGGACAGTGCATCATGCTAGGTTGTGCACTGATTCGCTGATGGGTCCACAGCTTTCCATACATATTTTCCCTGCCCTTCCTTTAACAAACCATGCCTCCTGACAAAGCCAAAGGTGGTGAAACACGCATCGAGGCTCCTGCGCATCTTACTGGCACCTCTGCATGTGGCATCCACACTGTCTCAAGGTAATATCTTATCACACTTAGCTTCAGTTGCAGATTGTTTGCCTTGAGCCTCTTTGTTTGCAATCATTCCAATTTTTAAGCCTATAATTCAGGCAGAGACAATTATTAAAATCTCTAAATTCCATTTAACTCACTTATGGGCTAACTTTTCATGCAAATGGCTTTTCTCAGACCAAACAGCCGGTTAAACCTCAGCGAACAATTGCCACTTACTTTCCTATCTCAGATTGATGTGCTATGTGAGACATGGATTTCTCTGTCTGGTGCATTGCTTGTCATCTTATAAAACCTTTCTAGCACCAGCCTCTTTAGCTGCTATGTATATCTCACCTGAATATCTCTGTGTTTTTGTCTGTTATTTAACGTGTGCAATAAAATGTTGTATTTTTTCATCATAAATCCCCTTAATTTTGTATTCAGGTCTTTAGATTATATATCACTTTGCAGCATGGTCTGATGATTCTGTCAGAACTTTTGTATTTAAGATCCTCTCCTTTTTTAGATTGATAGTTTAGGCTTAGTGGTAGGTCCCGTTTGGTCATGGTGACACTTCTTTATAGGTTCATATAAAAAAACAGCTGGGGGCTGCAACCTTCAGCTGTCAGCTTCAACAAGGCTGGTTATCAAAAATAGAGGGGTCCCCTCTATATATTTAAATAAATAATTTAAAAAAACGGCATGGGTTCCCCCTATTTTTGACAGCCAGCAAACAGCTGTGGGCTGGTATTTTCAGGCTGGTAATGGGCCATGGATATTGGCTCCCCCAGCCTAAAAAAACAGCCCTTTGCTGCCCAGAAAAGGCACATCTATTAGATGCACCAATTCTGGCATTTTGCCCGGCTCTGCCCTGTAGAGGTGGCAAGTGGATTTCATATTTGTGGGTTGATGACTAGTGTTGAGCGATACCGTCCGATACTTGAAAGTATCGGTATCAGATAGTATCGGCCGATACCCGAAAAGTATCGGATATCGCCGATACCGATACCCGATACCAATACAAGTCAATGGGACACCAAGTATCGGAAGGTATCCTGATGGTTCCCAGGGTCTGAAGGAGAGGAAACTCTCCTTCAGGCCGTGGGATCCATATTACTGTGTAAAATAAAGAATTAAAATAAAAAATATTGATATACTCACCCGTCCGGAGGCCCCTGCACCTTACCGCTGTTAACCGGCAGCCTACTTTGCTTAAAATGAGCGCGTTCAGCACCTTCCATGACGTCACGGCTTCTGATTGGTCGCGTGCCGCTCATGTGACCGCCACGCGACCAATCACAAGCCGCGACGTCATTCTCAGGTCCTAAATTCCTAGAATGATTTTTCTGCATTTTCATGACTATGAAAATTCTAAATTCACAATGAAGGCATCAAAACTATGAATCAACACATGTGGCATTATATACTTAACAAAAAAGTATGAAACAACTGAAAATATGTCTTATATTTTAGGTTTTTCAAAGTACCTACTACCTTTTGCTTTGATGACTGCTTTGCACACTCTTGGCATTCTCTTTATGAGACTCAAGAGGTGGTGTGGGGTGGCATTTCTTTGGAGGGCTGCTCACCAGAGGTAGCCTGACTGCTATTAGGTACAGAGATGAGATCCTCAGACCCCTTGTGAGACCATATGCTGGTGCGGTTGGCCCTGGGTTCCTCCTAATGCAGGACAATGGCAGACCTCATGTCGCTAGACTGTGTCGGCAGTTCCTGCAAGATGAAGGCATTCAAGCTATGGGCTGGCCTGCCCATTCCTTAGACCTGAATCTGATTGAACACATCTGGGACATCATGTCTCGAACCATCCACCAACGTCACACTGCACCACAGACTGTCCAGGAGTTGGTGGATGCTTTAGTCTAGGTCTGGGAGGAGATTCCTCAGAAGACCATCCACCGCCTCATCAGAAGCATGCCCAGGCACTGTAGGGACATCATACAGGCACGTGGAGGCCACACACACTACTGAGCATCATTTCCTTGTCTTGAGACATTTCCACTGAAGTTGGATCTGCCTGTAACTTCATTTTCCACTTTGATTTTGAACATCATTCCAACTCCAGACCTCCGTAGGATATTGTGATTTACGTTGATAATTTTTAGATTTTATTGTTCTCAACACATTCCACTATGTAATGAATAAAGATTTACAACTGGAATATTTAATTCAGTGATATCTAGGATGTGGGATTTTAGTGTTCCCTTTATTTTTTTGAGCAGTGTATATACGCTGTATATACATATATACAGCTCTGGCAAAAATTAAGAGACCACTGCAAAATGTTCAGCTTGTCTGACCTTTCTCTTCCTAAGTACAGTACATACCAAAAATTTGGACACACCTTATAATTTTAATTAATAATATTTGTAAATTCACACTGAAGGCATCACAAATATGAATTAACACATGTGGAATTATATACTTAGCAAAAAAGTGTGAAACAACTGAAATTATGTATTATATTCTAGGTTCTTCAAAGTAGCCACCTTTTGCTTTGATGACTGCTTTGCACACTCTTGGCATTCTCTTGATGAGCTTCAAGAGGTAGTTACCGGAAATGGTTTTCACTTCACAGGTGTGCCCTGTCAGATTTAATAAGTGGCATTTCTTGCCTTATAAATGGGGTTGGGACTAGGGTTGAGCGAAACGGATCGGTCATTTTCATAAGTCGCCGACTTTTGGCAAAGTCGGGTTTCATGAAACCCGACCCGATCCCTGTGTGGGGTCGGCCATGCGGTACGCGACTTTCGCGCCAAAGTCGCGTTTCAATGACGATAAAAGCGCCATTTCTCAGCCAATGAAGGTGGATGCAGAGTGTGGGCAGCGTGATGACATAGATCTCAGTCCCCACCATCTTAGAGAAGGGCATTGCAGTGATTGGCTTGCTTTCTGCAGCGTCACAGGGGCTATAAAGGGGCGTTCCCGCCGACCGCCATCTTACTGCTGCTGATCTGAGCATAGGGAGAGGTTGCTGCCGCTTCGTCAGAAGCAGGGATAGTGTTAGGCAGGGTACATTCACCCCCCAAACCGCTTGTGCTGTAGCGATTTCCACTGTCCAACACCACCTTCTGTTTGCAGGGACAGTGGAAGCTACATTTTCTTTTCCTCAGCGCTGTAGCTCATTGGGCTGCCCTAGTAGGCTCCCTGATAGCTGCGTTGCTGTGTGTGTCCGCCGCTGTGCAAACTAACTGCTTTTTTCAAAGCACAAATCCTGTTGTTCCTTCCTTTCTGCACAGCTATCTTGTTTGTTTGTCCACACTTTTGTGTGCAGCTGTCCTTTTTATAGCTGCCTGCCATACTTTTCTGAGATTACTGCAGGAAGATAAAGATTGGCAAGTCTGCCTCTGTGCCAGTGCTGTGTGTGGCGCATCTGTCTCTCATTGTGTGCCACAGAAAACCTAGTGTGTAATACTGGGCAATTTTTTTTTTTTTTAATTCTCCCTGAAAAAAAAAAAATAAATAGTGGGAGATAAAGATTGGCAAGTCTGCCTCTGTGCCAGTGCTGTGTGTGGCATCTGTCTCTCATTGTGTGCCAAAGAAAACCTAGTGTGTAATACTGGGCCATTTTTTTTTTATTCTCCCTGAAAAAAAATAAATAAATAGTGGGAGATAAAGATTGGCAAGTCTGCCTCTGTGCCAGTGCTGTGTGTGGCATCTGTCTCTCATTGTGTGCCACAGAAAACCTAGTGTGTAATACTGGGCCATTTTTTTTTAATCTCCCTGAAAAAAAAAAATAGTGGGAGATAAAGATTGGCAAGTCTGCCTCTGTGCCAGTGCTGTGTGTGGCATCTGTCTCTCATTGTGTGCCACAGAAAACCTAGTGTGTAATACTGGGCCATTTTTTTTTTTTTTAATTCTCCCTGAAAAAAATAAATAAATAGTGGGAGAAAAAGATTGGCAAGTCTGCCTCTGTGCCAGTGCTGTGTGTGGCATCTGTCTCTCATTGTGTGCCACAGAAAACCTAGTGTGTAATACTGGGCCATTTTTTTTTTTTTAAATTCTCCCTGAAAAAAAAAAAATAAATAGTGGGAGATAAAGATTGGCAAGTCTGCCTCTGTGCTAGTGCTGTGTGTGGCATCTGTCTCTCATTGTGTGCCACAGAAAACCTAGTGTGTAATACTGGGCCATTTTTTTTTTTTAAATTCTCCCTGAAAAAAAAAAAAATAGTGGGAGATAAAGATTGGCAAGTCTGCCTCTGTGCTAGTGCTGTGTGTGGCATCTGTCTCTCATTGTGTGCCACAGTAAACCTAGTGTGTAATACTGGGCCATTTTTTATTTTTTTATTTTTTTTTAATTCTCCCTGAAAAAAAAAAAATAAATAGTGGGAGATAAAGATTGGCAAGTCTGCCTCTGTGCTAGTGCTGTGTGTGGCATCTGTCTCTCATTGTGTGCCACAGAAAACCTAGTGTATAATACTGGGCCATTTTTTTTTTTTTATTCTACCTGAAAAAAAAAAAATAAATAGTGAGAGATAAAGATTGGCAAGTCTGCCTCTGTGCCAGTGCTGTGTGTGGCATCTGTCTCTCATTGTGTGCCACAGAAAACCTAGTGTGTAATACTGGGCCATTTTTTTTTTTTTATTCTCCCTGAAAAAAAAAAATAGTGGGAGATTAAGATTGGCATTTCTGCTTGAGTGCCGGTCCTGTGTGTGCCATCTGTCTCAAATTATTGGGGCACAGAAAACCTAGTGTGTCATACTGTTAATTAATTTATTTATTTTTTTTAATTCTCCCTGAAAACAAAAAATAGTGGGAGATTAAGATTGGCATTTCTGCTTGAGTGCCGGTCCTGTGTGTGCCATCTTTCTAAAATTATTGGGGCACAGAAAACCTAGTGTGTTACATTGGGCCTGATTTTCCTTTCAGTGTCAGGCACCTATAAAGGTATATATAAATCCTACAAAAGTTTGAGTTCACCTTATAAGTTGTTTTACAGTAACAAATACCATTACTTTGGTTACGTTTTGCAAACAATGAGGAAGTCTGGTGGAAGAGGTCGTGGCCGTGGGCGGTCATTGTCAGCTGGTAATGATGGTAGTGGTGGTGGAGCATCAGGTGGTCGTGGTAAAAGCAGTACAGCACCTAAGTCTCAAGTTTTTGAGCCAGGTTCGTCGTCTGGCTACACAAGGCCTCGAACGCTCCCTTTTCTGGGAGTAGGAAAACCGCTTTTAAAGCCGGAGCAGCAAGAACAAGTTTTGGCTTTCCTTGCTGACTCAGCCTCTAGCTCTTTTGCCTCCTCTTCTGAAAGTGCTAAATGTAAAAGCAGCACGTCGTTAGTGGATGTTCACGGTCAGGGACAAGTCGTTTCCTTGTCTTCTTCACCCAGAACAAGACAGAAGGATGCATCAGGCGACACAACGGGTTACTCCATGGAGCTCTTTACACATACCGTTCCTGGATTAGACAGTGAAACAGTTAACAGGCCATGCCCATTAGAAGTTGAATCGGACATGGAGTGCACAGATGCACAGCCACAGCCAGATTACTATGCTGTTCCTTTGACTCAGACCAGAACATTGCCCTCGCAGTGTACTGAGCCAGAATCAAACCCAGCGGAGACTATGGTGCCCCGTCACGAATGCTATACCACCGGCTTACACGGTGACACAGACGAAGTTGCACACGACATAGAAGAGGAGGTCATAGATGACTCAGTTGTTGACCCCGATTGGCAGCCATTGGGGGAACAGGGTGCAGGCGGCAGTAGTTCTGAAGCGGAGGAGGAGGAGCCGCAGCAGGCATCAACATCACAACAGGTTCCATCTGCCGGGCCCGTATCTGACCAAAAACGCTTGGCAAAACCAAAACCAGTTGGAGGACAGCGTGGCCATCCGGTTAAAGAAGCTCAGTCTGCAATGCCTGAAAAGGTATCCGATAGTAGAAAGAGTGCAGTCTGGCATTTTTTTAAACAACATCCAAATGATCAGCGCAAAGTCATCTGTCAAAAATGTTCAACTACCTTAAGCAGAGGTCAGAATCTTAAAAGTCTAAATACAAGTTGCATGCATAGACATTTAACCACCATGCATTTGCAAGCCTGGACTAACTACCAAACATCCCTAAAGGTTGCAGCACCCTCGGCCAATGAAGCTAGTCAGCAACGCTACATCCCTTCCCTCCCTGTAAGCCCACCATTTCCCGCACCACCTGCAGTATCTGTGCAGCTTTCGTCGCCAGGCCAAAACAGTCAGGGAATCACCAGGTTAGTAGTAGGAAACACTGCATGTAGAGCACCGGCAAGAATACCATCTCCAACCCTCTCTCAGTCACCCATGTCCACCGGCACCCCCGCTAGTTCCACCGTATGCAGCTCTCCAGTCCAGCTTACCCTTCATGAGACTCTCATTAGGAAAAGGAAGTACTCATCCTCGCATCCGCGTACACAGGGTTTGAACGCCCACATTGCTAGACTAATCTCATTAGAGATGATGCCCTACCGGTTAGTTGAAAGCGAAGCTTTCAAAGCGCTGGTGGACTACGCTGTACCACGCTACGAGCTACCCAGTCGACACTTCTTTTCGAGAAAAGCCATCCCAGCCCTCTACCACCATGTTAAAGAGCGCATCGTCCATGCACTCAGGCAATCTGTGACTACAAAGGTGCACCTGACAACAGATGCATGGACCAGTAGGCATGGCCAGGGACGTTACGTGTCCATCACGGCACACTGGGTGAATGTGGTGGATGCTGGGTCCACAGGGGACAGCAATATTGGGACAGTTCTGCATAGCCCACGGTCTACGAAACAGTTGGCTGTAGGTGTTCGCCCCCCCTCCTCCTCCTCCTCGTCCTCCTGCAGAAGCGAGAGCTCGTCCACATACCGCAGTCGCACATCCACTCCATCCGCAGCTGCCACTGTTGCACACCAGGTGTGCCATTATGGGACAGCTAGTGGCAAGCGTCAGCAGGCTGTATTGGCAATGAAGTGTTTGGGCGACAACAGACACACCGCAGAAGTTCTGTCCGAGTTCTTGCAGAAAGAAACCCAGTCATGGCTGGGCACTGTACATCTTGAGGCAGGCAAGGTAGTGAGTGACAACGGAAGGAATTTCATGGCTGCCATAGCCCTTTCCCAACTGAAACACATTCCTTGCCTGGCTCACACCTTAAACCTGGTGGTGCAGTGCTTCCTGAAAAGTTATCCGGGGTTACCCGACCAGCTCCTCAAAGTGCGCAGACTTTGCTCTCATATCCGCCGTTCGCCCGTACACTCCAGCCGTATGCAGAACTATCAGCGGTCTTTGAACCTTCTCCAGCATCGCTTAATCATCGATGTTGCAACAAGGTGGAACTCAACACTGCACATGCTTCAGAGACTGTGCCAACAGAGGCGTGCTGTTATGTATTTGTGGGACGATACACATACACGGGCAGGCAGTTGGATGGCAGACATGGAGTTGTCTGCTGTGCAGTGGTCGAAGCTCCAAGACCTCTGTCAAGTCCTTCAGTGTTTTGAGGAATGCACATGGCTGGTTAGTGCAGACAACGCCATAATAAGCATGAGCATCCCCCTAATGCGTCTGCTGATGCAAAGTTTGATGCACATAAAGGAGCAGGCGTCTGCAGCCGAGGAAGAGGAATGCCTTGATGACAGTCAGCCATTGTCTGGTCAGGGCAGTCTACAGGATGAGGTAGCGGGCGAAGAGGAGGAGGACGAGGAGGATGATGGGGATGAGTATTTTTTAAATGAGGAAGCTTCTCCGGGGCTAATGAAAATTGCTGGTGTGGCAAGGCCGGGTTCAGGTTTTTTGAGGGAGACAAGTGACGTAGATTTGCCTGTAACTGCCCCTCAAACCAGCACAACCGCAGATTTGACTACTGGAACTTTGGCCCACATGGCGGATTATGCCTTACGTATCCTCAAAAGGGACCCACGCATTCTTAAAATGATGACCGATGATGATGATTACTGGTTGGCCTGCCTCCTTGATCCTCGCTAACAAGGCAAATTGCAAAATATTATGCCACATGAGAACCTTGAACAAATATTAGCAACCAAACAAGCAACTCTTGTAGACCATTTGATTCAGGCATTCCCAGCACACAGCGCCGGTGATGGTTCTCACACGAGCTGCAGGGGGCTACAGGGCAGAGGTGTTAGAGGTGCACAAATCAGAAGTGGCGTTGGACAGAGGGGTTTTCTGACCAGGCTGTGGAGTGATTTCGCAATGACCGCAGACAGGACAGGTACTGCAGCATCTATTCAAAGTGACAGGAGACAACATTTGTCCAGTATGGTTACTAACTATTTTTCAGCCCTTATCGATGTTCTCCCTCAAGCGTCATTCCCATTTGATTACTGGGCATCCAAATTAGACACCTGGCCTGAATTGGCAGAATATGCATTGCAGGAGCTTGCTTGCCCAGCAGCTAGTGTGCTATCAGAAAGAGTATTCAGTGCTGCTGGTTCAATATTAACCGAAAAAAGGACTCGTCTGGCTACCCAAAATGTTGATGATCTAACCTTCATTAAAATGAACCACTCCTGGATTTCAAATTATTTTGCCCCACCTTTCCCGGCTGACACCTAGCTTTCCTATAAAAAGGTCTTGCTTCTGGACTGGTCTTACTGAGTGTTCCAATCTCTTAATTTGCAGCAGCTGTTTGTCCAGCATACAACATGTTTACACCTCCCTAAATAGGAAAACTACCCCCACGGGGCCGTGGTCTCGCCACTTGGCGCAAGCACCCGTTAGAGTGCCGTTTGTCTGAAGAGGTGGGTGTGCCCGCTTTTGGTCGACGGCACTGCCACTGGGTCCCTCATAGTACAATAAAGTGTCTCTGGCGGTGGTGGCGCGCAACCAACGTCAGACACACCGTTGTAACATGAGGGGCCCTGGGCCTGCACCGCCGGCCACAAGAGAGTTCCCCCCCCAGCTCAAACTGTGCTCTACCACATGCAAAATTATCTCTCACAGCTCCAACAATGTTTAGTCTATGCGCTGACATCCTTCAATGCCTGGCACTGACAATACCAATTCGTTGACATGTATGATGCTAGTTAAAATAGTCAGGGTCAGTGTCCTATATTGACACCAGGAAATACGTATTGCCAAATTACTATGTCTGAAACTCAGTAGAGGCGCCCACCCCTGTACCTAAGTATGCCACACTTTTTTTTTTTGTTTTGTTGTTTTGCGAATCTTTAACATCTATTTATTTTTTGTGAGTACTAACTGTGTCAGACACTCCTTGCAATCGTCCTCCGCTGACCACACCAATGCTGCCTGTGTACCCCTGCGAGATAACTCTAAGTGCCTTGAGCCTATTTTTATTTATTTTAGGCCTAGTAAGCCTGTCTGCGGTCCCTCCTTGCAATCCTCGTCCACTGACCACACCAATGCTGCCTGTGTACCCATGTAACCTATTTAAAACTGCATTGAGCCTATTTTTATTTATTTTAGGCCTAGTAAGCCTGTCTGCAGTCCCTCCTTGCAATCGTCCTCCGCTGACCACACCAATGCTGCCTGTGCACCCCTGCGAGATAACACTAAGTGCCTTGAGCCTATTTTTATTTTTTTTAGGCCTAGTAAGCCTGTCTGCGGTACCTCCTTGCAATCCTCCTCCACTGACCACACCAATGCTGCCTGTGTACCCATGTAACCTATTTAAAACTGCCTTGAGCCTATTTTTATTTATTTTAGGCCTAGTAGGCCTGTCTGCGGTCCCTACTTGCATTCGTCCTCCGCTGACCACACCAATGCTGCCTGTGTACCCCTGCGAGATAACTCTAAGTGCCTTGAGCCTATTTTTGTTTATTTTAGGCCTAGTAAGCCTGTCTGCGGTCCCTCCTTGCAATCGTCCTCCGCTGACCACACCAATGCTGCCTGTGTACCCCTGCGAGATAACTCTAAGTGCCTTGAGCCTATTTTTATTTATTTTAGGCCTAGTAAGCCTGTCTCTGGTCCCTCCTTGCAATCCTCCTCCACTGACCACACCAATGCTGCCTGTGTACCCATGTAACCTATTTAAAACTGCCTTGAGCCTATTTTTATTTATTTTAGGCCTAGTAAGCCTGTCTGCGGTCCCTCCTTGCAATCGTCCTGCGCTGACTACACTAATGCTGCCTGTGTACCCCTGCGAGATAACTCTAAGTGCCTTGAGCCTATTTTTATTTATTTTAGGCCTAGTAAGCCTTTCTGCGGTCCCTCCTTGCAATCGTCCTCCGCTGACCACACCAATGCTGCCTGTGTTCCCCTGCGAGATAACTCTAAGTGCCTTGAGCCTATTTTTATTTATTTTAGGCCTACTAAGTCTGTCTGCGGTCCTTCCTTGCAATCGTCCTCCGCTGACCACACCAATGCTGCCCGTGTACCCCTGGAACCTATTTTAAAGTGCATAGAGCCTATTTTTTTATTTTATTTAATATTAATAAAGCCATGATGGACTACGCTGTACCACGCTACGAGCTACCCAGTTGACACTTCTTTTGCGAGAAAAGCCATCCCAACCCTCCACCAGCATGTAAAAGACCGCATTGTCCATGCACTCTAGCAATCTGTGAGTACAAAGGTGCACCTGACAACACACGCATTGACCTGCAGGCATGGCCACGGAAGGTTACGTGTCCATTACGGCGCAATGGGTTAATGTGGTGGATGCATGGTCCACAGGGGACAGCCTACTAACTCTGTCTGCAGTCCCTAATTCAAATTGTCCTCAATTCAGGTTTTCGGGCTTTTTTTAAAAAATAGGAAACTGCATTTGGGCTACTAGTTTGGTTGGGGCCTACTGTTGATGTCTGCCGCTCCTGGGTGTTCTCCTCCTCCTGGGTTGTTCTCCTCCTCCTTGGTGTTCTCCTCCTGGTTTCCTTGTCTGAGCTTCAACCTTCAGGCTCTCAGAAAGTATTTTTAAATGTAACACTGCAGTTGCCCTGCTACCTGGGTTGGGGCCTAGTAACGGTGTCTGCCGCTCCCTGGTGTTCTCCTCCTCCTTGGTGTTCTCCTCCAGGTTTCCTTGTCTGAGCTTCAACCTTCAGGCTCTCAGAAAGTATTTTTAAATGTAACACTGCAGTTGCCCTGCTACCTGGGTTGGGGCCTACTAACGGTGTGTGCCTCTCCCTGGTGTTGTCCTCCACTGTATAAAGCTGAGCTTCAACCTTCAGGCTCTCATTAAGAATTTGTTTTTAAAAATTGGTGGTTGGGGCCTAATAACGGTGTGTGCCGCTCCCTCGTGTTGTCCTCCACTGTATAAAGCTGAGCTTCAACCTTCAGGCTCTCATTAAGTATTTGTTTTTAAAAATTGGTGGTTGGGGCCTACTAATGGTGTGTGCCGCTCCCTGGTGTTGTCCTCCACTGTATAACGCTGAGCTTCAACCTTCGGGCTCTCATTAAGTAGTTGTTTTAAAAATTGGTGGTTGGGGCCTACTAACGGTGTGTGCCGCTCCCTGGTGTTGTCCTCCACTGTATAAAGCTGAGCTTCAGTCTTTAGGCTTTCGGCCTATAGTAGCAGATATTAAACTGCATTTGGCCTTCAACATTGGTTGGGCCTTACTAACGGTGTGTGCCGCTCCCTGGTGTTGTCCTCCACTGTATAAAGCTGAGCTTCAACCTTCAGGCTCTCATTAAGTAGTAGTTTTTAAAAATTGGTGGTTGGGGCCTACTAACGGTGTCTGACGCTCCTGGGTGTTCTCCTCCTCCTGGGTGTTCTCCTCCTCCTTGGTGTTCTCCTCCTGGTTTCCTTGTCTGAGCTTCAACCTTCAGGCTCTCAGAAAGTATTTTTAAATGTAACACTGCAGTTGCCCTGCTACCTGGGTTGGGGCCTAGTAACGGTGTCTGCCGCTCCTTGGTGTTCTCCTCCTCCTTGGTGTTCTCCTCCTGGTTTCCTTGTCTGAGCTTCAACCTTCAGGCTCTCAGAAAGTATTTTTAAATGTAACACTGCAGTTGCCCTGCTACCTGGGTTGGGGCCTAGTAACGGTGTCTGCCGCTCCCTGGTGTTCTCCTCCTCCTTGGTGTTCTCCTCCTGGTTTCCTTGTCTGAGCTTCAACCTTCAGGCTCTCAGAAAGTATTTTTAAATGTAACACTGCAGTTGCCCTGCTACCTGGGTTGGGGCCTAGTAACGGTGTCTGCCGCTCCCTGGTGTTCTCCTCCTCCTTGGTGTTCTCCTCCAGGTTTCCTTGTCTGAGCTTCAACCTTCAGGCTCTCAGAAAGTATTTTTAAATGTAACACTGCAGTTGCCCTGCTACCTGGGTTGGGGCCTACTAACGGTGTGTGCCGCTCCCTGGTGTTGTCCTCCACTGTATAAAGCTGAGCTTCAACCTTCAGGCTCTCATTAAGTATTTGTTTTTAAAAATTGGTGGTTGGGGCCTACTAACGGTGTGTGCCGCTCCCTCGTGTTGTCCTCCACTGTATAAAGCTGAGCTTCAACCTTCAGGCTCTCATTAAGTATTTGTTTTTAAAAATTGGTGGTTGGGGCCTACTAATGGTGTGTGCCACTCCCTGGTGTTGTCCTCCACTGTATAAAGCTGAGCTTCAACCTTCGGGCTCTCATTAAGTAGTTGTTTTTAAAAATTGGTGGTTGGGGCTTACTAACGGTGTCTGACGCTCCCTGGTGTTGTCCACCACTGTATAAAGCTGAGCTTCAACCTTCAGGCTCTCATTAAGTATTTGTTTTTAAAAATTGGTGGTTGGGGCCTACTAACGGTGTGTGCCGCTCCCTGGTGTTGTCCTCCACTGTATAAAGCTGAGCTTCAGTCTTTAGGCTTTCGGCCTATAGTAGCAGATATTAAACTGCATTTGGCCTACAACTTTGTTGGGCCCTACTAACGGTGTGTGCCGCTCCCTGGTGTTGTCCTCCACTGTATAAAGCTGAGCTTCAACCTTCAGGCTCTCATTAAGTAGTAGTTTTTAAAAATTGGTGGTTGGGGCCTACTAACGGTGTCTGACGCTCCTGGGTGTTCTCCTCCTCCTGGGTGTTCTCCTCCTCCTTGGTGTTCTCCTCCTGGTTTCCTTGTCTGAGCTTCAACCTTCAGGCTCTCAGAAAGTATTTTTAAATGTAACACTGCAGTTGCCCTGCTACCTAGGTTGGGGCCTAGTAACGGTGTCTGCCGCTCCCTGGTGTTCTCCTCCTTGGTGTTCTCCTCCAGGTTTCCTTGTCTGAGCATCAACCTTCAGGCTCTCAGAAATTATTTTTAAATGTAACACTGCAGTTGCCCTGCTACCTGGGTTGGGGCCTACTAACGGTGTGTGCCGCTCCCTGGTGTTGTCCTCCACTGTATAAAGCTGAGCTTCAACCTTCAGGCTCTCATTAAGTATTTGTTTTTAAAAATTGGTGGTTGGGGCCTACTAACGGTGTGTGCCGCTCCCTCGTGTTGTCCTCCACTGTATAAAGCTGAGCTTCAACCTTCAGGCTCTCATTAAGTATTTGTTTTTAAAAATTGGTGGTTGGGGCCTACTAATGGTGTGTGCCACTCCCTGGTGTTGTCCTCCACTGTATAAAGCTGAGCTTCAACCTTCGGGCTCTCATTAAGTAGTTGTTTTTAAAAATTGGTGGTTGGGGCTTACTAACGGTGTCTGACGCTCCCTGGTGTTGTCCACCACTGTATAAAGCTGAGCTTCAACCTTCAGGCTCTCATTAAGTATTTGTTTTTAAAAATTGGTGGTTGGGGCCTACTAACGGTGTGTGCCGCTCCCTGGTGTTGTCCTCCACTGTATAAAGCTGAGCTTCAGTCTTTAGGCTTTCGGCCTATAGTAGCAGATATTAAACTGCATTTGGCCTACAACTTTGTTGGGCCCTACTAACGGTGTGTGCCGCTCCCTGGTGTTGTCCTCCACTGTATAAAGCTGAGCTTCAACCTTCAGGCTCTCATTAAGTAGTAGTTTTTAAAAATTGGTGGTTGGGGCCTACTAACGGTGTCTGACGCTCCTGGGTGTTCTCCTCCTCCTGGGTGTTCTCCTCCTCCTTGGTGTTCTCCTCCTGGTTTCCTTGTCTGAGCTTCAACCTTCAGGCTCTCAGAAAGTATTTTTAAATGTAACACTGCAGTTGCCCTGCTACCTAGGTTGGGGCCTAGTAACGGTGTCTGCCGCTCCCTGGTGTTCTCCTCCTTGGTGTTCTCCTCCAGGTTTCCTTGTCTGAGCATCAACCTTCAGGCTCTCAGAAATTATTTTTAAATGTAACACTGCAGTTGCCCTGCTACCTGGGTTGGGGCCTAGTAACGGTGTCTGCCGCTCCTTGGTGTTCTCCTCCTGATTTCCTTGTCTGAGCTTCAACCTTCAGGCTCTCAGAAAGTATTTTTAAATGTAACACTGCAGTTGCCCTGCTACCTGGGTTGGGGCCTAGTAACGGTGTCTGCCGCTCCCTGGTGTTCTCCTCCTCCTTGGTGTTCTCCTCCTGGTTTCCTTGTCTGAGCTTCAACCTTCAGGCTCTCAGAAAGTATTTTTAAATGTAACACTGCAGTTGCCCTGCTACCTGGGTTGGGGCCTAGTAACGGTGTCTGCCACTCCCTGGTGTTCTCCTCCTCCTTGGTGTTCTCCTCCAGGTTTCCTTGTCTGAGCTTCAACCTTCAGGCTCTCAGAAAGTATTTTTAAATGTAACACTGCAGTTGCCCTGCTACCTGGGTTGGGGCCTAGTAACGGTGTCTGCCGCTCCCTGGTGTTCTCCTCCTCCTTGGTGTTCTCCTCCAGGTTTCCTTGTCTGAGCTTCAACCTTCAGGCTCTCAGAAAGTATTTTTAAATGTAACACTGCAGTTGCCCTGCTACCTGGGTTGGGGCCTAGTAACGGTGTCTGCCGCTCCCTGGTGTTCTCCTCCTCCTTGGTGTTCTCCTCCAGGTTTCCTTGTCTGAGCTTCAACCTTCAGGCTCTCAGAAAGTATTTTTAAATGTAACACTGCAGTTGCCCTGCTACCTGGGTTGGGGCCTAGTAACGGTGTCTGCCGCTCCCTGGTATTCTCCTCCTCCTTGGTGTTCTCCTCCAGGTTTCCTTGTCTGAGCTTCAACCTTCAGGCTCTCATTAAGTATTTGTTTTTAAAAATTGGTGGTTGGGGCCTACTAACGGCGTGTGCCGCTCCCTGGTGTTGTCCTCCCCTGTATAAAGCTGAGCTTCAATCTTAAGGCTCTCGTTAAGTAGTTGTTTTTAAAATGTGTGGTTGGGCCCTTAAAACGGTGTCTGACGCTACTGGGTGTTCTCCTCCTCCTGGGTGTTCTCCTCTTCCTGGGTGTTCTCCTCCTCCTGGGTGTTCTCCTACAGGTTTCCTTGTCTGAGCTTCAACCTTCAGGCTCTCGTTAAGTAGTTGTTTTTAAAATGTGTGGTTGGGCCCGTAAAACGGTGTCTGACGCTACTGGGTGTTCTCCTCCTCCTGGGTGTTCTCCTCCTCCTGGGTGTTGTCCTCCTCCTGGGTGTTCTCCTACAGGTTTCCTTGTCTGAGCTTCAACCTTCAGGCTCTCATTAAGTATTTGTTTTTAAAAATTGGTGGTTGGGGCCTACTAACGGTGTGTGCCGCTCCCTGGTGTTGTCCTCCACTGTATAAAGCTGAGCTTCAATCTTAAGGCTCTCGTTAAGTAGTTGTTTTTAAAATGTGTGGTTGGGCCCTTAAAACGGTGTCTGACGCTACTGGGTGTTCTCCTCCTCCTGGGTGTTCTCCTCTTCCTGGGTGTTCTCCTCCTCCTGGGTGTTCTCCTACAGGTTTCCTTGTCTGAGCTTCAACCTTCAGGCTCTCATTAAGTATTTGTTTTTAAAAATTGGTGGTTGGGGCCTACTAACGGTGTGTGCCGCTCCCTGGTGTTGTCCTCCACTGTATAAAGCTGAGCTTCAGTCTTTAGGCTTTCGGCCTATAGTAGCAGATATTAAACTGCATTTGGCCTACAACTTTTGTTGGGCCCTACTAACGGTGTGTGCCGCTCCCTGGTGTTGTCCTCCACTGTATAAAGCTGAGCTTCAACCTTCAGGCTCTCATTAAGTAGTAGTTTTTAAAAATTGGTGGTTGGGGCCTACTAACGGTGTCTGACGCTCCTGGGTGTTCTCCTCCTCCTGGGTGTTCTCCTCCTCCTTGGTGTTCTCCTCCTGGTTTCCTTGTCTGAGCTTCAACCTTCAGGCTCTCAGAAAGTATTTTTAAATGTAACACTGCAGTTGCCCTGCTACCTGGGTTGGGGCCTAGTAACGGTGTCTGCCGCTCCCTGGTGTTCTCCTCCTCCTTGGTGTTCTCCTCCAGGTTTCCTTGTCTGAGCTTCAACCTTCAGGCTCTCAGAAAGTATTTTTAAATGTAACACTGCAGTTGCCCTGCTACCTGGGTTGGGGCCTAGTAACGGTGTCTGCCGCTCCCTGGTGTTCTCCTCCTCCTTGGTGTTCTCCTCCAGGTTTCCTTGTCTGAGCTTCAACCTTCAGGCTCTCAGAAAGTATTTTTAAATGTAACACTGCAGTTGCCCTGCTACCTGGGTTGGGGCCTAGTAACGGTGTCTGCCGCGCCCTGGTGTTCTCCTCCTCCTTGGTGTTCTCCTCCAGGTTTCCTTGTCTGAGCTTCAACCTTCAGGCTCTCAGAAAGTATTTTTAAATGTAACACTGCAGTTGCCCTGCTACCTGGGTTGGGGCCTAGTAACGGTGTCTGCCGCTCCCTGGTGTTCTCCTCCTCCTTGGTGTTCTCCTCGAGGTTTCCTTGTCTGAGCTTCAACCTTCAGGCTCTCAGAAAGTATTTTTAAATGTAACACTGCAGTTGCCCTGCTACCTGGGTTGGGGCCTAGTAACGGTGTCTGCCGCTCCCTGGTGTTCTCCTCCTCCTTGGTGTTCTCCTCCAGGTTTCCTTGTCTGAGCTTCAACCTTCAGGCTCTCAGAAAGTATTTTTAAATGTAACACTGCAGTTGCCCTGCTACCTGGGTTGGGGCCTAGTAACGGTGTCTGCCGCTCCCTGGTGTTCTCCTCCTCCTTGGTGTTCTCCTCCAGGTTTCCTTGTCTGAGCTTCAACCTTCAGGCTCTCATTAAGTATTTGTTTTTAAAAATTGGTGGTTGGGGCCTACTAACGGTGTGTGCCGCTCCCTGGTGTTGTCCTCCACTGTATAAAGCTGAGCTTCAATCTTAAGGCTCTCGTTAAGTAGTTGTTTTTAAAATGTGTGGTTGGGCCCTTAAAACGGTGTCTGACGCTACTGGGTGTTCTCCTCCTCCTGGGTGTTCTCCTCTTCCTGGGTGTTCTCCTCCTCCTGGGTGTTCTCCTACAGGTTTCCTTGTCTGAGCTTCAACCTTCAGGCTCTCATTAAGTATTTGTTTTTAAAAATTGGTGGTTGGGGCCTACTAACGGTGTGTGCCGCTCCCTGGTGTTGTCCTCCACTGTATAAAGCTGAGCTTCAATTTTAAGGCTCTCGTTAAGTAGTTGTTTTTAAAATGTGTGGTTGGGCCCGTAAAACGGTGTCTGACGCTACTGGGTGTTCTCCTCCTCCTGGGTGTTCTCCTCCTCCTGGGTGTTCTCCTCCTCCTGGGTGTTGTCCTCCTCCTGGGTGTTCTCCTACAGGTTTCCTTGTCTGAGCTTCAACCTTCAGGCTCTCATTAAGTATTTGTTTTTAAAAATTGGTGGTTGGGGCCTACTAACGGTGTGTGCCGCTCCCTGGTGTTGTCCTCCACTGTATAAAGCTGAGCTTCAATCTTAAGGCTCTCGTTAAGTAGTTGTTTTTAAAATGTGTGGTTGGGCCCTTAAAACGGTGTCTGACGCTACTGGGTGTTCTCCTCCTCCTGGGTGTTCTCCTCTTCCTGGGTGTTCTCCTCCTCCTGGGTGTTCTCCTACAGGTTTCCTTGTCTGAGCTTCAACCTTCAGGCTCTCATTAAGTATTTGTTTTTAAAAATTGGTGGTTGGGGCCTACTAACGGTGTGTGCCGCTACCTCGTGTTGTCCACCACTGTATAAAGCTGAGCTTCAACCTTCGGGCTCTCATTAAGTAGTTGTTTTTAAAAATTGGTGGTTGGGGCCTACTAACGGTGTCTGACGCTCCCTGGTGTTGTCCTCCACTGTATAAAGCTGAGCTTCAGTCTTTAGGCTTTCGGCCTATAGTAGCAGATATTAAACTGCATTTGGCCTACAACTTTTGTTGGGCCCTACTAATGGTGTGTGCCGCTCCCTGGTGTTGTCCTCCACTGTATAAAGCTGAGCTTCAACCTTCAGGCTCTCATTAAGTATTTGTTTTTAAAAATTGGTGGTTGGGGCCTACTAATGGTGTGTGCCGCTCCCTGGTGTTGTCCTCCACTGTATAACGCTGAGCTTCAACCTTCGGGCTCTCATTAAGTAGTTGTTTTAAAAATTGGTGGTTGGGGCCTACTAACGGTGTGTGCCGCTCCCTGGTGTTGTCCTCCACTGTATAAAGCTGAGCTTCAGTCTTTAGGCTTTCGGCCTATAGTAGCAGATATTAAACTGCATTTGGCCTTCAACATTGGTTGGGCCTTACTAACGGTGTGTGCCGCTCCCTGGTGTTGTCCTCCACTGTATAAAGCTGAGCTTCAACCTTCAGGCTCTCATTAAGTAGTAGTTTTTAAAAATTGGTGGTTGGGGCCTACTAACGGTGTCTGACGCTCCTGGGTGTTCTCCTCCTCCTGGGTGTTCTCCTCCTCCTTGGTGTTCTCCTCCTGGTTTCCTTGTCTGAGCTTCAACCTTCAGGCTCTCAGAAAGTATTTTTAAATGTAACACTGCAGTTGCCCTGCTACCTGGGTTGGGGCCTAGTAACGGGGTCTGCCGCTCCTTGGTGTTCTCCTCCTCCTTGGTGTTCTCCTCCTGGTTTCCTTGTCTGAGCTTCAACCTTCAGGCTCTCAGAAAGTATTTTTAAATGTAACACTGCAGTTGCCCTGCTACCTGGGTTGGGGCCTAGTAACGGTGTCTGCCGCTCCCTGGTGTTCTCCTCCTCCTTGGTGTTCTCCTCCTGGTTTCCTTGTCTGAGCTTCAACCTTCAGGCTCTCAGAAAGTATTTTTAAATGTAACACTGCAGTTGCCCTGCTACCTGGGTTGGGGCCTAGTAACGGTGTCTGCCGCTCCCTGGTGTTCTCCTCCTCCTTGGTGTTCTCCTCCAGGTTTCCTTGTCTGAGCTTCAACCTTCAGGCTCTCAGAAAGTATTTTTAAATGTAACACTGCAGTTGCCCTGCTACCTGGGTTGGGGCCTACTAACGGTGTGTGCCGCTCCCTGGTGTTGTCCTCCACTGTATAAAGCTGAGCTTCAACCTTCAGGCTCTCATTAAGTATTTGTTTTTAAAAATTGGTGGTTGGGGCCTACTAACGGTGTGTGCCGCTCCCTCGTGTTGTCCTCCACTGTATAAAGCTGAGCTTCAACCTTCAGGCTCTCATTAAGTATTTGTTTTTAAAAATTGGTGGTTGGGGCCTACTAATGGTGTGTGCCACTCCCTGGTGTTGTCCTCCACTGTATAAAGCTGAGCTTCAACCTTCGGGCTCTCATTAAGTAGTTGTTTTTAAAAATTGGTGGTTGGGGCTTACTAACGGTGTCTGACGCTCCCTGGTGTTGTCCACCACTGTATAAAGCTGAGCTTCAACCTTCAGGCTCTCATTAAGTATTTGTTTTTAAAAATTGGTGGTTGGGGCCTACTAACGGTGTGTGCCGCTCACTGGTGTTGTCCTCCACTGTATAAAGCTGAGCTTCAGTCTTTAGGCTTTCGGCCTATAGTAGCAGATATTAAACTGCATTTGGCCTACAACTTTGTTGGGCCCTACTAACGGTGTGTGCCGCTCCCTGGTGTTGTCCTCCACTGTATAAAGCTGAGCTTCAACCTTCAGGCTCTCATTAAGTAGTAGTTTTTAAAAATTGGTGGTTGGGGCCTACTAACGGTGTCTGACGCTCCTGGGTGTTCTCCTCCTCCTGGGTGTTCTCCTCCTCCTTGGTGTTCTCCTCCTGGTTTCCTTGTCTGAGCTTCAACCTTCAGGCTCTCAGAAAGTATTTTTAAATGTAACACTGCAGTTGCCCTGCTACCTAGGTTGGGGCCTAGTAACGGTGTCTGCCGCTCCCTGGTGTTCTCCTCCTTGGTGTTCTCCTCCAGGTTTCCTTGTCTGAGCATCAACCTTCAGGCTCTCAGAAATTATTTTTAAATGTAACACTGCAGTTGCCCTGCTACCTGGGTTGGGGCCTACTAACGGTGTGTGCCGCTCCCTGGTGTTGTCCTCCACTGTATAAAGCTGAGCTTCAACCTTCAGGCTCTCATTAAGTATTTGTTTTTAAAAATTGGTGGTTGGGGCCTACTAACGGTGTGTGCCGCTCCCTCGTGTTGTCCTCCACTGTATAAAGCTGAGCTTCAACCTTCAGGCTCTCATTAAGTATTTGTTTTTAAAAATTGGTGGTTGGGGCCTACTAATGGTGTGTGCCACTCCCTGGTGTTGTCCTCCACTGTATAAAGCTGAGCTTCAACCTTCGGGCTCTCATTAAGTAGTTGTTTTTAAAAATTGGTGGTTGGGGCTTACTAACGGTGTCTGACGCTCCCTGGTGTTGTCCACCACTGTATAAAGCTGAGCTTCAACCTTCAGGCTCTCATTAAGTATTTGTTTTTAAAAATTGGTGGTTGGGGCCTACTAACGGTGTGTGCCGCTCACTGGTGTTGTCCTCCACTGTATAAAGCTGAGCTTCAGTCTTTAGGCTTTCGGCCTATAGTAGCAGATATTAAACTGCATTTGGCCTACAACTTTGTTGGGCCCTACTAACGGTGTGTGCCGCTCCCTGGTGTTGTCCTCCACTGTATAAAGCTGAGCTTCAACCTTCAGGCTCTCATTAAGTAGTAGTTTTTAAAAATTGGTGGTTGGGGCCTACTAACGGTGTCTGACGCTCCTGGGTGTTCTCCTCCTCCTGGGTGTTCTCCTCCTCCTTGGTGTTCTCCTCCTGGTTTCCTTGTCTGAGCTTCAACCTTCAGGCTCTCAGAAAGTATTTTTAAATGTAACACTGCAGTTGCCCTGCTACCTAGGTTGGGGCCTAGTAACGGTGTCTGCCGCTCCCTGGTGTTCTCCTCCTTGGTGTTCTCCTCCAGGTTTCCTTGTCTGAGCATCAACCTTCAGGCTCTCAGAAATTATTTTTAAATGTAACACTGCAGTTGCCCTGCTACCTGGGTTGGGGCCTACTAACGGTGTGTGCCGCTCCCTGGTGTTGTCCTCCACTGTATAAAGCTGAGCTTCAACCTTCAGGCTCTCATTAAGTATTTGTTTTTAAAAATTGGTGGTTGGGGCCTACTAACGGTGTGTGCCGCTCCCTCGTGTTGTCCTCCACTGTATAAAGCTGAGCTTCAACCTTCAGGCTCTCATTAAGTATTTGTTTTTAAAAATTGGTGGTTGGGGCCTACTAATGGTGTGTGCCACTCCCTGGTGTTGTCCTCCACTGTATAAAGCTGAGCTTCAACCTTCGGGCTCTCATTAAGTAGTTGTTTTTAAAAATTGGTGGTTGGGGCTTACTAACGGTGTCTGACGCTCCCTGGTGTTGTCCACCACTGTATAAAGCTGAGCTTCAACCTTCAGGCTCTCATTAAGTATTTGTTTTTAAAAATTGGTGGTTGGGGCCTACTAACGGTGTGTGCCGCTCCCTGGTGTTGTCCTCCACTGTATAAAGCTGAGCTTCAGTCTTTAGGCTTTCGGCCTATAGTAGCAGATATTAAACTGCATTTGGCCTACAACTTTGTTGGGCCCTACTAACGGTGTGTGCCGCTCCCTGGTGTTGTCCTCCACTGTATAAAGCTGAGCTTCAACCTTCAGGCTCTCATTAAGTAGTAGTTTTTAAAAATTGGTGGTTGGGGCCTACTAACGGTGTCTGACGCTCCTGGGTGTTCTCCTCCTCCTGGGTGTTCTCCTCCTCCTTGGTGTTCTCCTCCTGGTTTCCTTGTCTGAGCTTCAACCTTCAGGCTCTCAGAAAGTATTTTTAAATGTAACACTGCAGTTGCCCTGCTACCTAGGTTGGGGCCTAGTAACGGTGTCTGCCGCTCCCTGGTGTTCTCCTCCTTGGTGTTCTCCTCCAGGTTTCCTTGTCTGAGCATCAACCTTCAGGCTCTCAGAAATTATTTTTAAATGTAACACTGCAGTTGCCCTGCTACCTGGGTTGGGGCCTACTAACGGTGTGTGCCGCTCCCTGGTGTTGTCCTCCACTGTATAAAGCTGAGCTTCAACCTTCAGGCTCTCATTAAGTATTTGTTTTTAAAAATTGGTGGTTGGGGCCTACTAACGGTGTGTGCCGCTCCCTCGTGTTGTCCTCCACTGTATAAAGCTGAGCTTCAACCTTCAGGCTCTCATTAAGTATTTGTTTTTAAAAATTGGTGGTTGGGGCCTACTAATGGTGTGTGCCACTCCCTGGTGTTGTCCTCCACTGTATAAAGCTGAGCTTCAACCTTCGGGCTCTCATTAAGTAGTTGTTTTTAAAAATTGGTGGTTGGGGCTTACTAACGGTGTCTGACGCTCCCTGGTGTTGTCCACCACTGTATAAAGCTGAGCTTCAACCTTCAGGCTCTCATTAAGTATTTGTTTTTAAAAATTGGTGGTTGGGGCCTACTAACGGTGTGTGCCGCTCCCTGGTGTTGTCCTCCACTGTATAAAGCTGAGCTTCAGTCTTTAGGCTTTCGGCCTATAGTAGCAGATATTAAACTGCATTTGGCCTACAACTTTGTTGGGCCCTACTAACGGTGTGTGCCGCTCCCTGGTGTTGTCCTCCACTGTATAAAGCTGAGCTTCAACCTTCAGGCTCTCATTAAGTAGTAGTTTTTAAAAATTGGTGGTTGGGGCCTACTAACGGTGTCTGACGCTCCTGGGTGTTCTCCTCCTCCTGGGTGTTCTCCTCCTCCTTGGTGTTCTCCTCCTGGTTTCCTTGTCTGAGCTTCAACCTTCAGGCTCTCAGAAAGTATTTTTAAATGTAACACTGCAGTTGCCCTGCTACCTAGGTTGGGGCCTAGTAACGGTGTCTGCCGCTCCCTGGTGTTCTCCTCCTTGGTGTTCTCCTCCAGGTTTCCTTGTCTGAGCATCAACCTTCAGGCTCTCAGAAATTATTTTTAAATGTAACACTGCAGTTGCCCTGCTACCTGGGTTGGGGCCTAGTAACGGTGTCTGCCGCTCCTTGGTGTTCTCCTCCTCCTTGGTGTTCTCCTCCTGATTTCCTTGTCTGAGCTTCAACCTTCAGGCTCTCAGAAAGTATTTTTAAATGTAACACTGCAGTTGCCCTGCTACCTGGGTTGGGGCCTAGTAACGGTGTCTGCCGCTCCCTGGTGTTCTCCTCCTCCTTGGTGTTCTCCTCCTGGTTTCCTTGTCTGAGCTTCAACCTTCAGGCTCTCAGAAAGTATTTTTAAATGTAACACTGCAGTTGCCCTGCTACCTGGGTTGGGGCCTAGTAACGGTGTCTGCCACTCCCTGGTGTTCTCCTCCTCCTTGGTGTTCTCCTCCAGGTTTCCTTGTCTGAGCTTCAACCTTCAGGCTCTCAGAAAGTATTTTTAAATGTAACACTGCAGTTGCCCTGCTACCTGGGTTGGGGCCTAGTAACGGTGTCTGCCGCTCCCTGGTGTTCTCCTCCTCCTTGGTGTTCTCCTCCAGGTTTCCTTGTCTGAGCTTCAACCTTCAGGCTCTCAGAAAGTATTTTTAAATGTAACACTGCAGTTGCCCTGCTACCTGGGTTGGGGCCTAGTAACGGTGTCTGCCGCTCCCTGGTGTTCTCCTCCTCCTTGGTGTTCTCCTCCAGGTTTCCTTGTCTGAGCTTCAACCTTCAGGCTCTCAGAAAGTATTTTTAAATGTAACACTGCAGTTGCCCTGCTACCTGGGTTGGGGCCTAGTAACGGTGTCTGCCGCTCCCTGGTATTCTCCTCCTCCTTGGTGTTCTCCTCCAGGTTTCCTTGTCTGAGCTTCAACCTTCAGGCTCTCATTAAGTATTTGTTTTTAAAAATTGGTGGTTGGGGCCTACTAACGGCGTGTGCCGCTCCCTGGTGTTGTCCTCCCCTGTATAAAGCTGAGCTTCAATCTTAAGGCTCTCGTTAAGTAGTTGTTTTTAAAATGTGTGGTTGGGCCCTTAAAACGGTGTCTGACGCTACTGGGTGTTCTCCTCCTCCTGGGTGTTCTCCTCTTCCTGGGTGTTCTCCTCCTCCTGGGTGTTCTCCTACAGGTTTCCTTGTCTGAGCTTCAACCTTCAGGCTCTCGTTAAGTAGTTGTTTTTAAAATGTGTGGTTGGGCCCGTAAAACGGTGTCTGACGCTACTGGGTGTTCTCCTCCTCCTGGGTGTTCTCCTCCTCCTGGGTGTTGTCCTCCTCCTGGGTGTTCTCCTACAGGTTTCCTTGTCTGAGCTTCAACCTTCAGGCTCTCATTAAGTATTTGTTTTTAAAAATTGGTGGTTGGGGCCTACTAACGGTGTGTGCCGCTCCCTGGTGTTGTCCTCCACTGTATAAAGCTGAGCTTCAATCTTAAGGCTCTCGTTAAGTAGTTGTTTTTAAAATGTGTGGTTGGGCCCTTAAAACGGTGTCTGACGCTACTGGGTGTTCTCCTCCTCCTGGGTGTTCTCCTCTTCCTGGGTGTTCTCCTCCTCCTGGGTGTTCTCCTACAGGTTTCCTTGTCTGAGCTTCAACCTTCAGGCTCTCATTAAGTATTTGTTTTTAAAAATTGGTGGTTGGGGCCTACTAACGGTGTGTGCCGCTCCCTGGTGTTGTCCTCCACTGTATAAAGCTGAGCTTCAGTCTTTAGGCTTTCGGCCTATAGTAGCAGATATTAAACTGCATTTGGCCTACAACTTTTGTTGGGCCCTACTAACGGTGTGTGCCGCTCCCTGGTGTTGTCCTCCACTGTATAAAGCTGAGCTTCAACCTTCAGGCTCTCATTAAGTAGTAGTTTTTAAAAATTGGTGGTTGGGGCCTACTAACGGTGTCTGACGCTCCTGGGTGTTCTCCTCCTCCTGGGTGTTCTCCTCCTCCTTGGTGTTCTCCTCCTGGTTTCCTTGTCTGAGCTTCAACCTTCAGGCTCTCAGAAAGTATTTTTAAATGTAACACTGCAGTTGCCCTGCTACCTGGGTTGGGGCCTAGTAACGGTGTCTGCCGCTCCCTGGTGTTCTCCTCCTCCTTGGTGTTCTCCTCCAGGTTTCCTTGTCTGAGCTTCAACCTTCAGGCTCTCAGAAAGTATTTTTAAATGTAACACTGCAGTTGCCCTGCTACCTGGGTTGGGGCCTAGTAACGGTGTCTGCCGCTCCCTGGTGTTCTCCTCCTCCTTGGTGTTCTCCTCCAGGTTTCCTTGTCTGAGCTTCAACCTTCAGGCTCTCAGAAAGTATTTTTAAATGTAACACTGCAGTTGCCCTGCTACCTGGGTTGGGGCCTAGTAACGGTGTCTGCCGCGCCCTGGTGTTCTCCTCCTCCTTGGTGTTCTCCTCCAGGTTTCCTTGTCTGAGCTTCAACCTTCAGGCTCTCAGAAAGTATTTTTAAATGTAACACTGCAGTTGCCCTGCTACCTGGGTTGGGGCCTAGTAACAGTGTCTGCCGCTCCCTGGTGTTCTCCTCCTCCTTGGTGTTCTCCTCGAGGTTTCCTTGTCTGAGCTTCAACCTTCAGGCTCTCAGAAAGTATTTTTAAATGTAACACTGCAGTTGCCCTGCTACCTGGGTTGGGGCCTAGTAACGGTGTCTGCCGCTCCCTGGTGTTCTCCTCCTCCTTGGTGTTCTCCTCCAGGTTTCCTTGTCTGAGCTTCAACCTTCAGGCTCTCAGAAAGTATTTTTAAATGTAACACTGCAGTTGCCCTGCTACCTGGGTTGGGGCCTAGTAACGGTGTCTGCCGCTCCCTGGTGTTCTCCTCCTCCTTGGTGTTCTCCTCCAGGTTTCCTTGTCTGAGCTTCAACCTTCAGGCTCTCATTAAGTATTTGTTTTTAAAAATTGGTGGTTGGGGCCTACTAACGGTGTGTGCCGCTCCCTGGTGTTGTCCTCCACTGTATAAAGCTGAGCTTCAATCTTAAGGCTCTCGTTAAGTAGTTGTTTTTAAAATGTGTGGTTGGGCCCTTAAAACGGTGTCTGACGCTACTGGGTGTTCTCCTCCTCCTGGGTGTTCTCCTCTTCCTGGGTGTTCTCCTCCTCCTGGGTGTTCTCCTACAGGTTTCCTTGTCTGAGCTTCAACCTTCAGGCTCTCATTAAGTATTTGTTTTTAAAAATTGGTGGTTGGGGCCTACTAACGGTGTGTGCCGCTCCCTGGTGTTGTCCTCCACTGTATAAAGCTGAGCTTCAATTTTAAGGCTCTCGTTAAGTAGTTGTTTTTAAAATGTGTGGTTGGGCCCGTAAAACGGTGTCTGACGCTACTGGGTGTTCTCCTCCTCCTGGGTGTTCTCCTCCTCCTGGGTGTTCTCCTCCTCCTGGGTGTTGTCCTCCTCCTGGGTGTTCTCCTACAGGTTTCCTTGTCTGAGCTTCAACCTTCAGGCTCTCATTAAGTATTTGTTTTTAAAAATTGGTGGTTGGGGCCTACTAACGGTGTGTGCCGCTCCCTGGTGTTGTCCTCCACTGTATAAAGCTGAGCTTCAATCTTAAGGCTCTCGTTAAGTAGTTGTTTTTAAAATGTGTGGTTGGGCCCTTAAAACGGTGTCTGACGCTACTGGGTGTTCTCCTCCTCCTGGGTGTTCTCCTCTTCCTGGGTGTTCTCCTCCTCCTGGGTGTTCTCCTACAGGTTTCCTTGTCTGAGCTTCAACCTTCAGGCTCTCATTAAGTATTTGTTTTTAAAAATTGGTGGTTGGGGCCTACTAACGGTGTGTGCCGCTACCTCGTGTTGTCCACCACTGTATAAAGCTGAGCTTCAACCTTCGGGCTCTCATTAAGTAGTTGTTTTTAAAAATTGGTGGTTGGGGCCTACTAACGGTGTCTGACGCTCCCTGGTGTTGTCCTCCACTGTATAAAGCTGAGCTTCAGTCTTTAGGCTTTCGGCCTATAGTAGCAGATATTAAACTGCATTTGGCCTACAACTTTTGTTGGGCCCTACTAATGGTGTGTGCCGCTCCCTGGTGTTGTCCTCCACTGTATAAAGCTGAGCTTCAACCTTCAGGCTCTCATTAAGTATTTGTTTTTAAAAATTGGTGGTTGGGGCCTACTAATGGTGTGTGCCGCTCCCTGGTGTTGTCCTCCACTGTATAACGCTGAGCTTCAACCTTCGGGCTCTCATTAAGTAGTTGTTTTAAAAATTGGTGGTTGGGGCCTACTAACGGTGTGTGCCGCTCCCTGGTGTTGTCCTCCACTGTATAAAGCTGAGCTTCAGTCTTTAGGCTTTCGGCCTATAGTAGCAGATATTAAACTGCATTTGGCCTTCAACATTGGTTGGGCCTTACTAACGGTGTGTGCCGCTCCCTGGTGTTGTCCTCCACTGTATAAAGCTGAGCTTCAACCTTCAGGCTCTCATTAAGTAGTAGTTTTTAAAAATTGGTGGTTGGGGCCTACTAACGGTGTCTGACGCTCCTGGGTGTTCTCCTCCTCCTGGGTGTTCTCCTCCTCCTTGGTGTTCTCCTCCTGGTTTCCTTGTCTGAGCTTCAACCTTCAGGCTCTCAGAAAGTATTTTTAAATGTAACACTGCAGTTGCCCTGCTACCTGGGTTGGGGCCTAGTAACGGGGTCTGCCGCTCCTTGGTGTTCTCCTCCTCCTTGGTGTTCTCCTCCTGGTTTCCTTGTCTGAGCTTCAACCTTCAGGCTCTCAGAAAGTATTTTTAAATGTAACACTGCAGTTGCCCTGCTACCTGGGTTGGGGCCTAGTAACGGTGTCTGCCGCTCCCTGGTGTTCTCCTCCTCCTTGGTGTTCTCCTCCTGGTTTCCTTGTCTGAGCTTCAACCTTCAGGCTCTCAGAAAGTATTTTTAAATGTAACACTGCAGTTGCCCTGCTACCTGGGTTGGGGCCTAGTAACGGTGTCTGCCGCTCCCTGGTGTTCTCCTCCTCCTTGGTGTTCTCCTCCAGGTTTCCTTGTCTGAGCTTCAACCTTCAGGCTCTCAGAAAGTATTTTTAAATGTAACACTGCAGTTGCCCTGCTACCTGGGTTGGGGCCTACTAACGGTGTGTGCCGCTCCCTGGTGTTGTCCTCCACTGTATAAAGCTGAGCTTCAACCTTCAGGCTCTCATTAAGTATTTGTTTTTAAAAATTGGTGGTTGGGGCCTACTAACGGTGTGTGCCGCTCCCTCGTGTTGTCCTCCACTGTATAAAGCTGAGCTTCAACCTTCAGGCTCTCATTAAGTATTTGTTTTTAAAAATTGGTGGTTGGGGCCTACTAATGGTGTGTGCCACTCCCTGGTGTTGTCCTCCACTGTATAAAGCTGAGCTTCAAACTTCGGGCTCTCATTAAGTAGTTGTTTTTAAAAATTGGTGGTTGGGGCTTACTAACGGTGTCTGACGCTCCCTGGTGTTGTCCACCACTGTATAAAGCTGAGCTTCAACCTTCAGGCTCTCATTAAGTATTTGTTTTTAAAAATTGGTGGTTGGGGCCTACTAACGGTGTGTGCCGCTCACTGGTGTTGTCCTCCACTGTATAAAGCTGAGCTTCAGTCTTTAGGCTTTCGGCCTATAGTAGCAGATATTAAACTGCATTTGGCCTACAACTTTGTTGGGCCCTACTAACGGTGTGTGCCGCTCCCTGGTGTTGTCCTCCACTGTATAAAGCTGAGCTTCAACCTTCAGGCTCTCATTAAGTAGTAGTTTTTAAAAATTGGTGGTTGGGGCCTACTAACGGTGTCTGACGCTCCTGGGTGTTCTCCTCCTCCTGGGTGTTCTCCTCCTCCTTGGTGTTCTCCTCCTGGTTTCCTTGTCTGAGCTTCAACCTTCAGGCTCTCAGAAAGTATTTTTAAATGTAACACTGCAGTTGCCCTGCTACCTAGGTTGGGGCCTAGTAACGGTGTCTGCCGCTCCCTGGTGTTCTCCTCCTTGGTGTTCTCCTCCAGGTTTCCTTGTCTGAGCATCAACCTTCAGGCTCTCAGAAATTATTTTTAAATGTAACACTGCAGTTGCCCTGCTACCTGGGTTGGGGCCTACTAACGGTGTGTGCCGCTCCCTGGTGTTGTCCTCCACTGTATAAAGCTGAGCTTCAACCTTCAGGCTCTCATTAAGTATTTGTTTTTAAAAATTGGTGGTTGGGGCCTACTAACGGTGTGTGCCGCTCCCTCGTGTTGTCCTCCACTGTATAAAGCTGAGCTTCAACCTTCAGGCTCTCATTAAGTATTTGTTTTTAAAAATTGGTGGTTGGGGCCTACTAATGGTGTGTGCCACTCCCTGGTGTTGTCCTCCACTGTATAAAGCTGAGCTTCAACCTTCGGGCTCTCATTAAGTAGTTGTTTTTAAAAATTGGTGGTTGGGGCTTACTAACGGTGTCTGACGCTCCCTGGTGTTGTCCACCACTGTATAAAGCTGAGCTTCAACCTTCAGGCTCTCATTAAGTATTTGTTTTTAAAAATTGGTGGTTGGGGCCTACTAACGGTGTGTGCCGCTCACTGGTGTTGTCCTCCACTGTATAAAGCTGAGCTTCAGTCTTTAGGCTTTCGGCCTATAGTAGCAGATATTAAACTGCATTTGGCCTACAACTTTGTTGGGCCCTACTAACGGTGTGTGCCGCTCCCTGGTGTTGTCCTCCACTGTATAAAGCTGAGCTTCAACCTTCAGGCTCTCATTAAGTAGTAGTTTTTAAAAATTGGTGGTTGGGGCCTACTAACGGTGTCTGACGCTCCTGGGTGTTCTCCTCCTCCTGGGTGTTCTCCTCCTCCTTGGTGTTCTCCTCCTGGTTTCCTTGTCTGAGCTTCAACCTTCAGGCTCTCAGAAAGTATTTTTAAATGTAACACTGCAGTTGCCCTGCTACCTAGGTTGGGGCCTAGTAACGGTGTCTGCCGCTCCCTGGTGTTCTCCTCCTTGGTGTTCTCCTCCAGGTTTCCTTGTCTGAGCATCAACCTTCAGGCTCTCAGAAATTATTTTTAAATGTAACACTGCAGTTGCCCTGCTACCTGGGTTGGGGCCTACTAACGGTGTGTGCCGCTCCCTGGTGTTGTCCTCCACTGTATAAAGCTGAGCTTCAACCTTCAGGCTCTCATTAAGTATTTGTTTTTAAAAATTGGTGGTTGGGGCCTACTAACGGTGTGTGCCGCTCCCTCGTGTTGTCCTCCACTGTATAAAGCTGAGCTTCAACCTTCAGGCTCTCATTAAGTATTTGTTTTTAAAAATTGGTGGTTGGGGCCTACTAATGGTGTGTGCCACTCCCTGGTGTTGTCCTCCACTGTATAAAGCTGAGCTTCAACCTTCGGGCTCTCATTAAGTAGTTGTTTTTAAAAATTGGTGGTTGGGGCTTACTAACGGTGTCTGACGCTCCCTGGTGTTGTCCACCACTGTATAAAGCTGAGCTTCAACCTTCAGGCTCTCATTAAGTATTTGTTTTTAAAAATTGGTGGTTGGGGCCTACTAACGGTGTGTGCCGCTCCCTGGTGTTGTCCTCCACTGTATAAAGCTGAGCTTCAGTCTTTAGGCTTTCGGCCTATAGTAGCAGATATTAAACTGCATTTGGCCTACAACTTTGTTGGGCCCTACTAACGGTGTGTGCCGCTCCCTGGTGTTGTCCTCCACTGTATAAAGCTGAGCTTCAACCTTCAGGCTCTCATTAAGTAGTAGTTTTTAAAAATTGGTGGTTGGGGCCTACTAACGGTGTCTGACGCTCCTGGGTGTTCTCCTCCTCCTGGGTGTTCTCCTCCTCCTTGGTGTTCTCCTCCTGGTTTCCTTGTCTGAGCTTCAACCTTCAGGCTCTCAGAAAGTATTTTTAAATGTAACACTGCAGTTGCCCTGCTACCTAGGTTGGGGCCTAGTAACGGTGTCTGCCGCTCCCTGGTGTTCTCCTCCTTGGTGTTCTCCTCCAGGTTTCCTTGTCTGAGCATCAACCTTCAGGCTCTCAGAAATTATTTTTAAATGTAACACTGCAGTTGCCCTGCTACCTGGGTTGGGGCCTAGTAACGGTGTCTGCCGCTCCTTGGTGTTCTCCTCCTCCTTGGTGTTCTCCTCCTGATTTCCTTGTCTGAGCTTCAACCTTCAGGCTCTCAGAAAGTATTTTTAAATGTAACACTGCAGTTGCCCTGCTACCTGGGTTGGGGCCTAGTAACGGTGTCTGCCGCTCCCTGGTGTTATCCTCCTCCTTGGTGTTCTCCTCCTGGTTTCCTTGTCTGAGCTTCAACCTTCAGGCTCTCAGAAAGTATTTTTAAATGTAACACTGCAGTTGCCCTGCTACCTGGGTTGGGGCCTAGTAACGGTGTCTGCCGCTCCCTGGTGTTCTCCTCCTCCTTGGTGTTCTCCTCCAGGTTTCCTTGTCTGAGCTTCAACCTTCAGGCTCTCAGAAAGTATTTTTAAATGTAACACTGCAGTTGCCCTGCTACCTGGGTTGGGGCCTAGTAACGGTGTCTGCCGCTCCCTGGTGTTCTCCTCCTCCTTGGTGTTCTCCTCCAGGTTTCCTTGTCTGAGCTTCAACCTTCAGGCTCTCAGAAAGTATTTTTAAATGTAACACTGCAGTTGCCCTGCTACCTGGGTTGGGGCCTAGTAACGGTGTCTGCCGCTCCCTGGTGTTCTCCTCCTCCTTGGTGTTCTCCTCCAGGTTTCCTTGTCTGAGCTTCAACCTTCAGGCTCTCAGAAAGTATTTTTAAATGTAACACTGCAGTTGCCCTGCTACCTGGGTTGGGGCCTAGTAACGGTGTCTGCCGCTCCCTGGTATTCTCCTCCTCCTTGGTGTTCTCCTCCAGGTTTCCTTGTCTGAGCTTCAACCTTCAGGCTCTCATTAAGTATTTGTTTTTAAAAATTGGTGGTTGGGGCCTACTAACGGCGTGTGCCGCTCCCTGGTGTTGTCCTCCCCTGTATAAAGCTGAGCTTCAATCTTAAGGCTCTCGTTAAGTAGTTGTTTTTAAAATGTGTGGTTGGGCCCTTAAAACGGTGTCTGACGCTACTGGGTGTTCTCCTCCTCCTGGGTGTTCTCCTCTTCCTGGGTGTTCTCCTCCTCCTGGGTGTTCACCTACAGGTTTCCTTGTCTGAGCTTCAACCTTCAGGCTCTCGTTAAGTAGTTGTTTTTAAAATGTGTGGTTGGGCCCGTAAAACGGTGTCTGACGCTACTGGGTGTTCTCCTCCTCCTGGGTGTTCTCCTCCTCCTGGGTGTTGTCCTCCTCCTGGGTGTTCTCCTACAGGTTTCCTTGTCTGAGCTTCAACCTTCAGGCTCTCATTAAGTATTTGTTTTTAAAAATTGGTGGTTGGGGCCTACTAACGGTGTGTGCCGCTCCCTGGTGTTGTCCTCCACTGTATAAAGCTGAGCTTCAATCTTAAGGCTCTCGTTAAGTAGTTGTTTTTAAAATGTGTGGTTGGGCCCTTAAAACGGTGTCTGACGCTACTGGGTGTTCTCCTCCTCCTGGGTGTTCTCCTCTTCCTGGGTGTTCTCCTCCTCCTGGGTGTTCTCCTACAGGTTTCCTTGTCTGAGCTTCAACCTTCAGGCTCTCATTAAGTATTTGTTTTTAAAAATTGGTGGTTGGGGCCTACTAACGGTGTGTGCCGCTACCTCGTGTTGTCCACCACTGTATAAAGCTGAGCTTCAACCTTCGGGCTCTCATTAAGTAGTTGTTTTTAAAAATTGGTGGTTGGGGCCTACTAACGGTGTCTGACGCTCCCTGGTGTTGTCCTCCACTGTATAAAGCTGAGCTTCAGTCTTTAGGCTTTCGGCCTATAGTAGCAGATATTAAACTGCATTTGGCCTACAACTTTTGTTGGGCCCTACTAATGGTGTGTGCCGCTCCCTGGTGTTGTCCTCCACTGTATAAAGCTGAGCTTCAACCTTCAGGCTCTCATTAAGTATTTGTTTTTAAAAATTGGTGGTTGGGGCCTACTAATGGTGTGTGCCGCTCCCTGGTGTTGTCCTCCACTGTATAACGCTGAGCTTCAACCTTCGGGCTCTCATTAAGTAGTTGTTTTAAAAATTGGTGGTTGGGGCCTACTAACGGTGTGTGCCGCTCCCTGGTGTTGTCCTCCACTGTATAAAGCTGAGCTTCAGTCTTTAGGCTTTCGGCCTATAGTAGCAGATATTAAACTGCATTTGGCCTTCAACATTGGTTGGGCCTTACTAACGGTGTGTGCCGCTCCCTGGTGTTGTCCTCCACTGTATAAAGCTGAGCTTCAACCTTCAGGCTCTCATTAAGTAGTAGTTTTTAAAAATTGGTGGTTGGGGCCTACTAACGGTGTCTGACGCTCCTGGGTGTTCTCCTCCTCCTGGGTGTTCTCCTCCTCCTTGGTGTTCTCCTCCTGGTTTCCTTGTCTGAGCTTCAACCTTCAGGCTCTCAGAAAGTATTTTTAAATGTAACACTGCAGTTGCCCTGCTACCTGGGTTGGGGCCTAGTAACGGGGTCTGCCGCTCCTTGGTGTTCTCCTCCTCCTTGGTGTTCTCCTCCTGGTTTCCTTGTCTGAGCTTCAACCTTCAGGCTCTCAGAAAGTATTTTTAAATGTAACACTGCAGTTGCCCTGCTACCTGGGTTGGGGCCTAGTAACGGTGTCTGCCGCTCCCTGGTGTTCTCCTCCTCCTTGGTGTTCTCCTCCTGGTTTCCTTGTCTGAGCTTCAACCTTCAGGCTCTCAGAAAGTATTTTTAAATGTAACACTGCAGTTGCCCTGCTACCTGGGTTGGGGCCTAGTAACGGTGTCTGCCGCTCCCTGGTGTTCTCCTCCTCCTTGGTGTTCTCCTCCAGGTTTCCTTGTCTGAGCTTCAACCTTCAGGCTCTCAGAAAGTATTTTTAAATGTAACACTGCAGTTGCCCTGCTACCTGGGTTGGGGCCTACTAACGGTGTGTGCCGCTCCCTGGTGTTGTCCTCCACTGTATAAAGCTGAGCTTCAACCTTCAGGCTCTCATTAAGTATTTGTTTTTAAAAATTGGTGGTTGGGGCCTACTAACGGTGTGTGCCGCTCCCTCGTGTTGTCCTCCACTGTATAAAGCTGAGCTTCAACCTTCAGGCTCTCATTAAGTATTTGTTTTTAAAAATTGGTGGTTGGGGCCTACTAATGGTGTGTGCCACTCCCTGGTGTTGTCCTCCACTGTATAAAGCTGAGCTTCAACCTTCGGGCTCTCATTAAGTAGTTGTTTTTAAAAATTGGTGGTTGGGGCTTACTAACGGTGTCTGACGCTCCCTGGTGTTGTCCACCACTGTATAAAGCTGAGCTTCAACCTTCAGGCTCTCATTAAGTATTTGTTTTTAAAAATTGGTGGTTGGGGCCTACTAACGGTGTGTGCCGCTCCCTGGTGTTGTCCTCCACTGTATAAAGCTGAGCTTCAGTCTTTAGGCTTTCGGCCTATAGTAGCAGATATTAAACTGCATTTGGCCTACAACTTTGTTGGGCCCTACTAACGGTGTGTGCCGCTCCCTGGTGTTGTCCTCCACTGTATAAAGCTGAGCTTCAACCTTCAGGCTCTCATTAAGTAGTAGTTTTTAAAAATTGGTGGTTGGGGCCTACTAACGGTGTCTGACGCTCCTGGGTGTTCTCCTCCTCCTGGGTGTTCTCCTCCTCCTTGGTGTTCTCCTCCTGGTTTCCTTGTCTGAGCATCAACCTTCAGGCTCTCAGAAATTATTTTTAAATGTAACACTGCAGTTGCCCTGCTACCTGGGTTGGGGCCTACTAACGGTGTGTGCCGCTCCCTGGTGTTGTCCTCCACTGTATAAAGCTGAGCTTCAACCTTCAGGCTCTCATTAAGTATTTGTTTTTAAAAATTGGTGGTTGGGGCCTACTAACGGTGTGTGCCGCTCCCTCGTGTTGTCCTCCACTGTATAAAGCTGAGCTTCAACCTTCAGGCTCTCATTAAGTATTTGTTTTTAAAAATTGGTGGTTGGGGCCTACTAATGGTGTGTGCCACTCCCTGGTGTTGTCCTCCACTGTATAAAGCTGAGCTTCAACCTTCGGGCTCTCATTAAGTAGTTGTTTTTAAAAATTGGTGGTTGGGGCTTACTAACGGTGTCTGACGCTCCCTGGTGTTGTCCACCACTGTATAAAGCTGAGCTTCAACCTTCAGGCTCTCATTAAGTATTTGTTTTTAAAAATTGGTGGTTGGGGCCTACTAACGGTGTGTGCCGCTCCCTGGTGTTGTCCTCCACTGTATAAAGCTGAGCTTCAGTCTTTAGGCTTTCGGCCTATAGTAGCAGATATTAAACTGCATTTGGCCTACAACTTTGTTGGGCCCTACTAACGGTGTGTGCCGCTCCCTGGTGTTGTCCTCCACTGTATAAAGCTGAGCTTCAACCTTCAGGCTCTCATTAAGTAGTAGTTTTTAAAAATTGGTGGTTGGGGCCTACTAACGGTGTCTGACGCTCCTGGGTGTTCTCCTCCTCCTGGGTGTTCTCCTCCTCCTTGGTGTTCTCCTCCTGGTTTCCTTGTCTGAGCTTCAACCTTCAGGCTCTCAGAAAGTATTTTTAAATGTAACACTGCAGTTGCCCTGCTACCTAGGTTGGGGCCTAGTAACGGTGTCTGCCGCTCCCTGGTGTTCTCCTCCTTGGTGTTCTCCTCCAGGTTTCCTTGTCTGAGCATCAACCTTCAGGCTCTCAGAAATTATTTTTAAATGTAACACTGCAGTTGCCCTGCTACCTGGGTTGGGGCCTAGTAACGGTGTCTGCCGCTCCTTGGTGTTCTCCTCCTCCTTGGTGTTCTCCTCCTGATTTCCTTGTCTGAGCTTCAACCTTCAGGCTCTCAGAAAGTATTTTTAAATGTAACACTGCAGTTGCCCTGCTACCTGGGTTGGGGCCTAGTAACGGTGTCTGCCGCTCCCTGGTGTTCTCCTCCTCCTTGGTGTTCTCCTCCTGGTTTCCTTGTCTGAGCTTCAACCTTCAGGCTCTCAGAAAGTATTTTTAAATGTAACACTGCAGTTGCCCTGCTACCTGGGTTGGGGCCTAGTAACGGTGTCTGCCGCTCCCTGGTGTTCTCCTCCTCCTTGGTGTTCTCCTCCAGGTTTCCTTGTCTGAGCTTCAACCTTCAGGCTCTCAGAAAGTATTTTTAAATGTAACACTGCAGTTGCCCTGCTACCTGGGTTGGGGCCTAGTAACGGTGTCTGCCGCTCCCTGGTGTTCTCCTCCTCCTTGGTGTTCTCCTCCAGGTTTCCTTGTCTGAGCTTCAACCTTCAGGCTCTCAGAAAGTATTTTTAAATGTAACACTGCAGTTGCCCTGCTACCTGGGTTGGGGCCTAGTAACGGTGTCTGCCGCTCCCTGGTGTTCTCCTCCTCCTTGGTGTTCTCCTCCAGGTTTCCTTGTCTGAGCTTCAACCTTCAGGCTCTCAGAAAGTATTTTTAAATGTAACACTGCAGTTGCCCTGCTACCTGGGTTGGGGCCTAGTAACGGTGTCTGCCGCTCCCTGGTATTCTCCTCCTCCTTGGTGTTCTCCTCCAGGTTTCCTTGTCTGAGCTTCAACCTTCAGGCTCTCATTAAGTATTTGTTTTTAAAAATTGGTGGTTGGGGCCTACTAACGGCGTGTGCCGCTCCCTGGTGTTGTCCTCCCCTGTATAAAGCTGAGCTTCAATCTTAAGGCTCTCGTTAAGTAGTTGTTTTTAAAATGTGTGGTTGGGCCCTTAAAACGGTGTCTGACGCTACTGGGTGTTCTCCTCCTCCTGGGTGTTCTCCTCTTCCTGGGTGTTCTCCTCCTCCTGGGTGTTCTCCTACAGGTTTCCTTGTCTGAGCTTCAACCTTCAGGCTCTCGTTAAGTAGTTGTTTTTAAAATGTGTGGTTGGGCCCGTAAAACGGTGTCTGAAGCTACTGGGTGTTCTCCTCCTCCTGGGTGTTCTCCTCCTCCTGGTTGTTGTCCTCCTCCTGGGTGTTCTCCTACAGGTTTCCTTGTCTGAGCTTCAACCTTCAGGCTCTCATTAAGTATTTGTTTTTAAAAATTGGTGGTTGGGGCCTACTAACGGTGTGTGCCGCTCCCTGGTGTTGTCCTCCACTGTATAAAGCTGAGCTTCAATCTTAAGGCTCTCGTTAAGTAGTTGTTTTTAAAATGTGTGGTTGGGCCCTTAAAACGGTGTCTGACGCTACTGGGTGTTCTCCTCCTCCTGGGTGTTCTCCTCTTCCTGGGTGTTCTCCTCCTCCTGGGTGTTCTCCTACAGGTTTCCTTGTCTGAGCTTCAACCTTCAGGCTCTCATTAAGTATTTGTTTTTAAAAATTGGTGGTTGGGGCCTACTAACGGTGTGTGCCGCTCCCTGGTGTTGTCCTCCACTGTATAAAGCTGAGCTTCAGTCTTTAGGCTTTCGGCCTATAGTAGCAGATATTAAACTGCATTTGGCCTACAACTTTTGTTGGGCCCTACTAACGGTGTGTGCCGCTCCCTGGTGTTGTCCTCCACTGTATAAAGCTGAGCTTCAACCTTCAGGCTCTCATTAAGTAGTAGTTTTTAAAAATTGGTGGTTGGGGCCTACTAACGGTGTCTGACGCTCCTGGGTGTTCTCCTCCTCCTGGGTGTTCTCCTCCTCCTTGGTGTTCTCCTCCTGGTTTCCTTGTCTGAGCTTCAACCTTCAGGCTCTCAGAAAGTATTTTTAAATGTAACACTGCAGTTGCCCTGCTACCTGGGTTGGGGCCTAGTAACGGTGTCTGCCGCTCCCTGGTGTTCTCCTCCTCCTTGGTGTTCTCCTCCAGGTTTCCTTGTCTGAGCTTCAACCTTCAGGCTCTCAGAAAGTATTTTTAAATGTAACACTGCAGTTGCCCTGCTACCTGGGTTGGGGCCTAGTAACGGTGTCTGCCGCTCCCTGGTGTTCTCCTCCTCCTTGGTGTTCTCCTCCAGGTTTCCTTGTCTGAGCTTCAACCTTCAGGCTCTCAGAAAGTATTTTTAAATGTAACACTGCAGTTGCCCTGCTACCTGGGTTGGGGCCTAGTAACGGTGTCTGCCGCGCCCTGGTGTTCTCCTCCTCCTTGGTGTTCTCCTCCAGGTTTCCTTGTCTGAGCTTCAACCTTCAGGCTCTCAGAAAGTATTTTTAAATGTAACACTGCAGTTGCCCTGCTACCTGGGTTGGGGCCTAGTAACGGTGTCTGCCGCTCCCTGGTGTTCTCCTCCTCCTTGGTGTTCTCCTCCAGGTTTCCTTGTCTGAGCTTCAACCTTCAGGCTCTCAGAAAGTATTTTTAAATGTAACACTGCAGTTGCCCTGCTACCTGGGTTGGGGCCTAGTAACGGTGTCTGCCGCTCCCTGGTGTTCTCCTCCTCCTTGGTGTTCTCCTCCAGGTTTCCTTGTCTGAGCTTCAACCTTCAGGCTCTCAGAAAGTATTTTTAAATGTAACACTGCAGTTGCCCTGCTACCTGGGTTGGGGCCTAGTAACGGTGTCTGCCGCTCCCTGGTGTTCTCCTCCTCCTTGGTGTTCTCCTCCAGGTTTCCTTGTCTGAGCTTCAACCTTCAGGCTCTCATTAAGTATTTGTTTTTAAAAATTGGTGGTTGGGGCCTACTAACGGTGTGTGCCGCTCCCTGGTGTTGTCCTCCACTGTATAAAGCTGAGCTTCAATCTTAAGGCTCTCGTTAAGTAGTTGTTTTTAAAATGTGTGGTTGGGCCCTTAAAACGGTGTCTGACGCTACTGGGTGTTCTCCTCCTCCTGGGTGTTCTCCTCTTCCTGGGTGTTCTCCTCCTCCTGGGTGTTCTCCTACAGGTTTCCTTGTCTGAGCTTCAACCTTCAGGCTCTCATTAAGTATTTGTTTTTAAAAATTGGTGGTTGGGGCCTACTAACGGTGTGTGCCGCTCCCTGGTGTTGTCCTCCACTGTATAAAGCTGAGCTTCAATTTTAAGGCTCTCGTTAAGTAGTTGTTTTTAAAATGTGTGGTTGGGCCCGTAAAACGGTGTCTGACGCTACTGGGTGTTCTCCTCCTCCTGGGTGTTCTCCTCCTCCTGGGTGTTCTCCTCCTCCTGGGTGTTGTCCTCCTCCTGGGTGTTCTCCTACAGGTTTCCTTGTCTGAGCTTCAACCTTCAGGCTCTCATTAAGTATTTGTTTTTAAAAATTGGTGGTTGGGGCCTACTAACGGTGTGTGCCGCTCCCTGGTGTTGTCCTCCACTGTATAAAGCTGAGCTTCAATCTTAAGGCTCTCGTTAAGTAGTTGTTTTTAAAATGTGTGGTTGGGCCCTTAAAACGGTGTCTGACGCTACTGGGTGTTCTCCTCCTCCTGGGTGTTCTCCTCTTCCTGGGTGTTCTCCTCCTCCTGGGTGTTCTCCTACAGGTTTCCTTGTCTGAGCTTCAACCTTCAGGCTCTCATTAAGTATTTGTTTTTAAAAATTGGTGGTTGGGGCCTACTAACGGTGTGTGCCGCTACCTCGTGTTGTCCACCACTGTATAAAGCTGAGCTTCAACCTTCGGGCTCTCATTAAGTATTTGTTTTTAAAAATTGGTGGTTGGGGCCTACTAACGGTGTGTGCCGCTCCCTGGTGTTGTCCTCCACTGTATAAAGCTGAGCTTCAATTTTAAGGCTCTCGTTAAGTAGTTGTTTTTAAAATGTGTGGTTGGGCCCTTAAAACGGTGTCTGACGCTACTGGGTGTTCTCCTCCTCCTGGGTGTTCTCCTCTTCCTGGGTGTTCTCCTCCTCCTGGGTGTTCTCCTACAGGTTTCCTTGTCTGAGCTTCAACCTTCAGGCTCTCATTAAGTATTTGTTTTTAAAAATTGGTGGTTGGGGCCTACTAACGGTGTGTGCCGCTCCCTGGTGTTGTCCTCCACTGTATAAAGCTGAGCTTCAGTCTTTAGGCTTTCGGCCTATAGTAGCAGATATTAAACTGCATTTGGCCTACAACTTTTGTTGGGCCCTACTAACGGTGTGTGCTGCTCCCTGGTGTTGTCCTCCACTGTATAAAGCTGAGCTTCAACCTTCAGGCTCTCATTAAGTAGTAGTTTTTAAAAATTGGTGGTTGGGGCCTACTAACGGTGTCTGACGCTCCTGGGTGTTCTCCTCCTCCTGGGTGTTCTCCTCCTCCTTGGTGTTCTCCTCCTGGTTTCCTTGTCTGAGCTTCAACCTTCAGGCTCTCAGAAAGTATTTTTAAATGTAACACTGCAGTTGCCCTGCTACCTGGGTTGGGGCCTAGTAACGGTGTCTGCCGCTCCCTGGTGTTCTCCTCCTCCTTGGTGTTCTCCTCCAGGTTTCCTTGTCTGAGCTTCAACCTTCAGGCTCTCAGAAAGTATTTTTAAATGTAACACTGCAGTTGCCCTGCTACCTGGGTTGGGGCCTAGTAACGGTGTCTGCCGCTCCCTGGTGTTCTCCTCCTCCTTGGTGTTCTCCTCCAGGTTTCCTTGTCTGAGCTTCAACCTTCAGGCTCTCAGAAAGTATTTTTAAATGTAACACTGCAGTTGCCCTGCTACCTGGGTTGGGGCCTAGTAACGGTGTCTGCCGCGCCCTGGTGTTCTCCTCCTCCTTGGTGTTCTCCTCCAGGTTTCCTTGTCTGAGCTTCAACCTTCAGGCTCTCAGAAAGTATTTTTAAATGTAACACTGCAGTTGCCCTGCTACCTGGGTTGGGGCCTAGTAACGGTGTCTGCCGCTCCCTGGTGTTCTCCTCCTCCTTGGTGTTCTCCTCCAGGTTTCCTTGTCTGAGCTTCAACCTTCAGGCTCTCAGAAAGTATTTTTAAATGTAACACTGCAGTTGCCCTGCTACCTGGGTTGGGGCCTAGTAACGGTGTCTGCCGCTCCCTGGTGTTCTCCTCCTCCTTGGTGTTCTCCTCCAGGTTTCCTTGTCTGAGCTTCAACCTTCAGGCTCTCAGAAAGTATTTTTAAATGTAACACTGCAGTTGCCCTGCTACCTGGGTTGGGGCCTAGTAACGGTGTCTGCCGCTCCCTGGTGTTCTCCTCCTCCTTGGTGTTCTCCTCCAGGTTTCCTTGTCTGAGCTTCAACCTTCAGGCTCTCATTAAGTATTTGTTTTTAAAAATTGGTGGTTGGGGCCTACTAACGGTGTGTGCCGCTCCCTGGTGTTGTCCTCCACTGTATAAAGCTGAGCTTCAATCTTAAGGCTCTCGTTAAGTAGTTGTTTTTAAAATGTGTGGTTGGGCCCTTAAAACGGTGTCTGACGCTACTGGGTGTTCTCCTCCTCCTGGGTGTTCTCCTCTTCCTGGGTGTTCTCCTCCTCCTGGGTGTTCTCCTACAGGTTTCCTTGTCTGAGCTTCAACCTTCAGGCTCTCATTAAGTATTTGTTTTTAAAAATTGGTGGTTGGGGCCTACTAACGGTGTGTGCCGCTCCCTGGTGTTGTCCTCCACTGTATAAAGCTGAGCTTCAATTTTAAGGCTCTCGTTAAGTAGTTGTTTTTAAAATGTGTGGTTGGGCCCGTAAAACGGTGTCTGACGCTACTGGGTGTTCTCCTCCTCCTGGGTGTTCTCCTCCTCCTGGGTGTTCTCCTCCTCCTGGGTGTTGTCCTCCTCCTGGGTGTTCTCCTACAGGTTTCCTTGTCTGAGCTTCAACCTTCAGGCTCTCATTAAGTATTTGTTTTTAAAAATTGGTGGTTGGGGCCTACTAACGGTGTGTGCCGCTCCCTGGTGTTGTCCTCCACTGTATAAAGCTGAGCTTCAATCTTAAGGCTCTCGTTAAGTAGTTGTTTTTAAAATGTGTGGTTGGGCCCTTAAAACGGTGTCTGACGCTACTGGGTGTTCTCCTCCTCCTGGGTGTTCTCCTCTTCCTGGGTGTTCTCCTCCTCCTGGGTGTTCTCCTACAGGTTTCCTTGTCTGAGCTTCAACCTTCAGGCTCTCATTAAGTATTTGTTTTTAAAAATTGGTGGTTGGGGCCTACTAACGGTGTGTGCCGCTACCTCGTGTTGTCCACCACTGTATAAAGCTGAGCTTCAACCTTCGGGCTCTCATTAAGTAGTTGTTTTTAAAAATTGGTGGTTGGGGCCTACTAACGGTGTCTGACGCTCCCTGGTGTTGTCCTCCACTGTATAAAGCTGAGCTTCAGTCTTTAGGCTTTCGGCCTATAGTAGCAGATATTAAACTGCATTTGGCCTACAACTTTTGTTGGGCCCTACTAATGGTGTGTGCCGCTCCCTGGTGTTGTCCTCCACTGTATAAAGCTGAGCTTCAACCTTCAGGCTCTCATTAAGTAGTAGTTTTTAAAAATTGGTGGTTGGGGCCTACTAACGGTGTCTGACGCTCCTGGGTGTTCTCCTCCTCCTGGGTGTTCTCCTCCTCCTTGGTGTTCTCCTCCTGGTTTCCTTGTCTGAGCTTCAACCTTCAGGCTCTCAGAAAGTATTTTTAAATGTAACACTGCAGTTGCTGTCATGATCTCAATGGCAAGAGATCATAGCATAAGCATATATAGGAACTAGCTCTTGGAAGATGGGAACTGAGCTGACCATGAACTAAACCTAACGCACAACTAGCATTGGCCGGGTAGCATGCCTACGTTGATTCTAGATGCCCAGCACCAGCCGGAGGACTAAATAATGCTAGCAGAGGAAAATATAAGTCCTAGCTCACCTCTAGAGAAATACCCCGAAAGGAGACAGAGGCCCCCCACATGTATTGGCGGTGAATAAAGATGAAATAACAAACGTAGTATGAAAATAGGTTTAGCAAATTTGAGGTCCACTTACTACATAGCAGAAGACAGAAAGGACACTTTCATGGTCAGCTGAAAACCCTATCAAAAAACCATCCAGAAATTACTTTAAAACTCTGGCATTAACTCATAACACCAGAGTGGCAATTACTGTTCGCAAGAGCTTTCCAGACACAGTAACGAAACTACAGCTGTGAACTGGAACAAAAATGCAAAAACAAACATGGACAAGAGTCCAACTTATCTAGTAGTTGTCTAGGAGCAGGAACAAGCACAGAGAGGCTTCTGATAACATTGTTGACCGGCAAGCAACTAACAGAGCAGCAAGGTTATATAGCGACTCCCACATCTTGATGGGAACAGGTGAACAGAGAAGATGAAAACACCAGTTCAATTCCACCAGTAGCCACCGGGGGAGCCCAGAATCCAAATTCACAACAGTACCCCCCCCTCAAGGAGGGGGCACCGAACCCTCACCAGAACCAACAGGGCGATCAGGATGGGCCCTATGAAAGGCACGAACCAGATCAGAGGCATGAACATCAGATGCATTCACCCAAGAATTATCCTCCTGGCCGTATCCCTTCCACTTGACCAAATACTGGAGTCTCCGTCTGGAAACACGAGAGTCTAAGATTTTCTCCACAACGTACTCCAACTCACCCTCAACCAACACCGGAGCAGGAGGCTCAACGGAAGGCACAACCGGTACCTCATACCTGCGCAATAATGACCGATGAAAAACGTTATGAATAGAAAAGGATGCAGGGAGGTCCAAACGGAAGGAAACAGGGTTAAGAATCTCCAATATCTTATACGGGCCGATGAACCGAGGCTTAAACTTAGGAGAAGAGACCCTCATAGGGACAAAACGAGAAGACAACCACACCAAATCCCCAACACAAAGCCGAGGACCAACACGACGGTGGCGGTTGGCAAAAAGCTGAGTCTTCTCCTGGGACAACCTCAAATTGTCCACCACCTGCCCCCAGATCTGATGCAATCTCTCCACCACAGCATCCACTCCAGGACAATCCGAAGATTCCACCTGACCAGAGGAAAATCGAGGATGAAACCCCGAATTACAGAAAAACGGGGACACCAAAGTGGCAGAGCTGGCCCGATTATTGAGAGCGAACTCCGACAATGGCAAAAAAGCAACCCAATCATCCTGGTCAGCAGACACAAAACACCTCAGATATGTCTCCAGGGTCTGATTAGTCCGCTCGGTCTGGCCATTCGTCTGAGGATGGAAAGCGGACGAAAAAGATAAATCTATGCCCATCCTAGCACAGAATGCCCGCCAAAATCTAGACACGAATTGGGTCCCTCTGTCAGAAATGATATTCTCAGGAATACCATGCAAACGAACAACATTTTGAAAAAACAGAGGAACCAACTCGGAAGAAGAAGGCAACTTGGGCAGAGGAACCAAATGGACCATCTTAGAGAAACGGTCACACACCACCCAGATGACAGACATCTTTTGAGAAACAGGCAGATCTGAAATAAAATCCATCGAGATGTGCGTCCAAGGCCTCTTAGGAATAGGCAAGGGCAACAATAATCCACTAGCCCGAGAGCAACAAGGCTTTGCCCGAGCACAAACGTCACAAGACTGCACAAAGCCTCGCACATCTCGTGACAGGGAAGGCCACCAGAAGGACCTTGCCACCAAATCCCTGGTACCAAAAATGCCAGGATGACCTGCCAACGCAGAAGAATGAACCTCAGAGATGACTCTACTGGTCCAATCATCAGGAACAAACAGTTTATCAGGTGGGCAACGATCCGGTCTATCCGCCTGAAACTCCTGCAAGGCCCGCCGCAGGTCTGGAGAAACGGCTGACAATACCACTCCATCCTTAAGGATACCTGTGGGCTCAGAGTTACCAGGCGAGTCAGGCTCAAAACTCCTAGAAAGGGCATCCGCCTTAACATTCTTAGAACCCGGTAGGTATGACACCACAAAATTAAACCGAGAGAAAAATAATGACCAGCGCGCCTGTCTAGGATTCAGGCGCCTGGCGGTCTCAAGATAAATCAAGTTTTTGTGGTCAGTCAATACCACCACCTGATGTCTGGCCCCCTCAAGCCAATGGCGCCACTCCTCAAAAGCCCACTTCATGGCCAAAAGCTCCCGATTCCCAACATCATAATTCCGCTCAGCGGGCGAAAATTTACGGGAAAAGAAGGCACAAGGCCTCATCACGGAGCAGTCAGAACTTTTCTGCGACAACACTGCCCCAGCTCCGATCTCAGAAGCGTCGACCTCAACCTGAAAAGGTAGAGCAACATCAGGCTGACGCAACACAGGGGCAGAGGAAAAACGGCGCTTAAGCTCCCGAAAGGCCTCCTCAGCGTCAGGGGACCAATCAGCAACATCAGCACCCTTCTTAGTCAAATCGGTCAATGGCTTAGCAATATCCGAAAAACCAGCAATAAATCGACGATAAAAGTTAGCAAAGCCCAAAAATTTCTGAAGACTCTTAAGAGAAGAGGGCTGCGTCCAATCACAAATAGCTTGAACCTTGACAGGATCCATTTCAATGGAAGAGGGAGAAAAAATATATCCCAAAAAGGAAATCCTCTGTACCCCAAAAACACACTTAGAACCCTTCACACACAAAGAATTAGACCGCAAAACCTGGAAAACCCTCCTGACTTGCTGGACATGAGAGTCCCAGTCCTCCGAAAAAATCAGAATATCATCCAGATACACAATCATAAATTTATCCAAATACTCGCGAAAAATATCATGCATAAAGGACTGGAAAACTGACGGAGCATTTGAAAGACCAAAAGGCATCACTAAATACTCAAAGTGGCCCTCGGGCGTATTAAATGCGGTTTTCCACTCATCCCCCTGCCTGATTCGCACCAAATTATACGCCCCACGAAGGTCAATCTTAGAGAACCACTTGGCCCCCTTTATGCGAGCAAATAAATCAGTCAGCAACGGCAATGGGTATTGATATTTTACAGTGATTTTATTCAAAAGCCGATAATCGATACATGGTCTCAAAGAGCCGTCTTTTTTTGACACAAAGAAAAAACCGGCTCCTAAGGGAGATGACGATGGACGAATATGTCCCTTTTCCAAGGACTCCTTTATATATTCTCGCATAGCAGCATGTTCAGGCACAGACAGATTAAATAAACGACCCTTTGGGTATTTACTACCCGGGATTAAATCTATGGCACAATCGCACTCTCGGTGCGGAGGTAATGAACCAAGCTTGGATTCTTCAAAGACGTCACGATAGTCAGACAGGAACTCAGGAATTTCAGAGGGAATAGATGATGAAATGGAAACCACAGGTACATCCCCATGAGCCCCCTTACATCCCCAGCTCAACACAGACATAGCTCTCCAGTCGAGGACTGGGTTGTGAGATTGCAGCCAAGGCAATCCTAGCACCAAATCATCATGTAGATTATCCAGCACCAGAAAGCGAATAATCTCCTGGTGATCCGGATTAATACGCATAGTTACTTGTGTCCAGTATTGTGGTTTATTATTAGCCAATGGGGTGGAGTCAATCCCCTTCAGAGGAATAAGAGTCTCCAAAGGCTCTAAATCATACCCACAGCGTTTGGCAAAGGACCAATCCATAAGACTCAAAGCGGCGCCAGAGTCGACATAGGCGTCCGTGGTAATAGATGACAAAGAACAAATCAGGGTCACAGATAGAATAAACTTAGACTGAAAAGTGCCAATTGAAACTGACTTATCAAGCTTCTTAGTGCGCTTAGAGCATGCTGATATAACATGAGTTGAATCACCACAATAAAAGCACAACCCATTTTTTCGTCTAAAATTCTGCCGTTCGCTTCTGGACAGAATTTTATCACATTGCATATTCTCTGGCGTCTTCTCAGTAGACACCGCCAAATGGTGCACAGGTTTGCGCTCCCGCAGACGTCTATCGATCTGGATAGCCATTGTCATGGACTCATTCAGACCCGCAGGCACAGGGAACCCCACCATAACATCGTTAATGGCATCAGAGAGACCCTCTCTGAAATTCGCCGCCAGGGCGCACTCATTCCACTGAGTAAGCACAGACCATTTACGGAATCTTTGACAGTAAATTTCCGCTTCATCTTGCCCCTGAGATAGGGACATCAAAGTTTTTTCTGCCTGAAGCTCCAAATGAGGTTCGTCATAAAGCAACCCCAAGGCCAGAAAAAACGCATCCACATTGAGCAACGCAGGATCCCCTGGTGTCAATGAAAAAGCCCAGTCTTGAGGGTCGCCCCGGAGCAAGGAAATCACAATCCTGACCTGCTGTGCAGGGTCTCCAGCAGAGCGAAATTTCAGGGACAAAAATAATTTGCAATTATTTCGAAAATTCTGAAACCCAGATCTATTCCCCGAGAAAAATTCCGGCAAAGGAATTCTCGGCTCAGATACAGGTGCATGAAAAACAAAGTCTTGCAAATTTTGTACCTTCGTGGCGAGATTATTCAAACCTGCAGTTACACTCTGAAGATCCATTACAAACAGGTGGACACAGAGCCATTCAAAGATTAGAAAAAAAAAAAAAAAAAAAAATTCTCAGCAGACTTCTTATTTCTCTCCTTTCTCAGCCAAGGAATTAAACCCTTTAGTGGGCCGGTCAAACTGTCATGATCTCAATGGCAAGAGATCATAGCATAAGCATATATAGGAACTAGCTCTTGGAAGATGGGAACTGAGCTGACCATGAACTAAACCTAACGCACAACTAGCAGTGGCCGGGTAGCATGCCTACGTTGATTCTAGATGCCCAGCACCAGCCGGAGGACTAAATAATGCTAGCAGAGGAAAATATAAGTCCTAGCTCACCTCTAGAGAAATACCCCGAAAGGAGACAGAGGCCCCCCACATGTATTGGCGGTGAATAAAGATGAAATAACAAACGTAGTATGAAAATAGGTTTAGCAAATTTGAGGTCCACTTACTACATAGCAGAAGACAGAAAGGACACTTTCATGGTCAGCTGAAAACCCTATCAAAAAACCATCCAGAAATTACTTTAAAACTCTGGCATTAACTCATAACACCAGAGTGGCAATTACTGTTCGCAAGAGCTTTCCAGACACAGTAACGAAACTACAGCTGTGAACTGGAACAAAAATGCAAAAACAAACATGGACAAGAGTCCAACTTATCTAGTAGTTGTCTAGGAGCAGGAACAAGCACAGAGAGGCTTCTGATAACATTGTTGACCGGCAAGCAACTAACAGAGCAGCAAGGTTATATAGCGACTCCCACATCTTGATGGGAACAGGTGAACAGAGAAGATGAAAACACCAGTTCAATTCCACCAGTAGCCACCGGGGGAGCCCAGAATCCAAATTCACAACAAGTTGCCCTGCTACCTGGGTTGGGGCCTAGTAACGGTGTCTGCCGCTCCCTGGTGTTCTCCTCCTCCTTGGTGTTCTCCTCCAGGTTTCCTTGTCTGAGCTTCAACCTTCAGGCTCTCAGAAAGTATTTTTAACCCCTTCCCGACCCATGACGCCTTTGTGGCGTCATGGAATGATCGCGTCCCTGCAGATCGGGTGAAGGGGTTAACTCCTATTTTACCTGATCTGCAGGGAGAGGGGGAGTGGTACTTCAGCCCAGGGGGGGTGGCTTCACCCCCCCCGTGGCTACGATCGCTCTGATTGGCTGTTGAAAGTGAAACTGCCAATCAGAGCGATTTGTAATATTTCACCTAAAAAACTGGTGAAATATTACAATCCAGCCATGGCCGATGCTGCAATACCATCGGCCATGGCTGGAAAACCTGAAGTGACCCCCCTCCACCCCACCGATCGCCCCCCCAGTGCTCCGTTATGGGGTCCGGTCCCCTCCGTCCTGTGCTCCGCTCCCCCGTCCTCCTGCCCGCTCCCCCCCTGCTCCTATGTCACCCCCCGGTGCTCCGACGCCCCCCCGTGCCCCGATCTCCCCCCCCTTATACTTACCGAGGCTCCCGGTGTCGGTCTGTCTCCTCGCTGGGCGCTGCCATCTTCCAAAATGGCGGGCGCATGCTCAGTGCGCCCGCCGAATCTGCCGTCCAGCAGATTCATTACAAGTACATTTTGATCGCTGTGGTAGGTTCTATCACAGCGATCAAAATAAAAAAATAATAAATAAACCCCCCCCCCTTTATCACCCCCATAGGTAGGGACAATAATAAAATAAAGAAAATAATTTTTTTTCTTTTTCCACTAGGGTTAGGGTTAGAACTAGGGTTAGAACTAGGGGTAGGGTTAGGGTTACGGGTAGGGTTAGGGTTAAGGGTAGGGTTATGGCATGTGCACACAGAGTGGATCGGCCGCGGATCGGCAGCGGATCCGCAGCGGATCAGGTTTCCATCAGGTTTACAGTACCATGTACACCTAAGGAAAACCAAATCCGCTGTGCCCATGGTGCGGAAAATTCCGTGCAGAAACGCTGCATTGCATTTTCCGCAGCATGTCAATTCTTTGTGCGGATTCCGCAGCGTTTTACACCTGTTCCTCAATAGGAATCCGCAGGTGAAATCTGCACAAAAAAACACTGGAAATCTGCTGTAAATCCGCAGGCAAAACGCAGTGCCTTTTACCTGCAGATTTTTCAAAAATCGTGCGGAAAAATCTCACACGAATCCGCAACGTGGGCACATAGCCTTAGGGTTAGGGTTGGAATTTGAGTTAGGGTTGGAATTAGGGCTAGGGTTTGAAATAGGGTTAAGATTAGGCTTGTGGTTAGGGTTACGGATAGGGTTAGGGGTGTGTTGGGGTTACAGTTGTGGTTAGGGTTGGGATTAGGGTTACAGTTGGGATTAGGGTTAGGATTAGGGTTGGAATTAGGGTTACGGTTGTGTTGCGGTTAGGGTTGTGGTTAGGGGTGTATTGGGGTTTGGGTTGTGATTAGGGTTATGGCTACAGTTGGGATTAGGATTAGGGGTGTGTTGGGGTTAGTGTTGAAGTTAGAATTGAGGGGTTTCCACTGTTTAGGCACATCAGGGGTCTCCAAACGCAACATGGCGCCACCATTGATTCCAGCCAATCTTGCGTTCAAAAAGTCAAATGGTGCTCCCGCCCTTCCAAGCCCCGACGTGCGCCCAAACAGTGGTTTACCCCCACATTTGGGGTACCAGCGTACTCAGGACAAACTGGGCAACAACTGTTGGGGTCCAATTTCTCCTGTTACCCTTGCAAAAATAAAAAATTGCTTGCTAAAACATAATTTTTGAGGAAAGAACAATTATTTTTCATTTTCACGGCTCTGCGTTATAAACTTCTGTGAAGCACTTGGGGGTTGAAAGTGCTCACCACACATCTAGATAAGTTCCTTCGGGGGTCTAGTTTCCAAAATGGGGTCACTTGTGGGGTGTTTCTACTGTTTAGGCACATCAGGGGCTCTGCAAATGCAATGTGACGCCCGCAGACCATTCCATCAAAGTCTGCATTTCAAATGTCACTACTTCCCTTCCGAGCCCTGACGTGTGCCCAAACAGTGGTTTACCCCCACATATGGGGTATCAGCGTACTCAGGAGAAACTGGACAACAACTTTTGGGGTCCAATTTCTCCTGTTACTCTTGCAAAAATAAAAAAATTCTGGGCTAAAAAAATATTTTTGAGGAAAGGAAACACATTTTTTATTTTCACGGCTCTGCGTTATAAACTTCTGTGAAGCACTTGGGGGTTCAAAGTGCTCACCACACATCTAGATTAGTTCCTTGGGAGGTCTAGTTTCCAAAATGGGGTCACTTGTGTGGGAGCTCCAATGTTTAGGCACACAGGGGCTCTCCAAACGCGACATGGTGTCCGCTAATGATTGGAGCTAATTTTCCATTCAAAAAGCCAAATGGCGTGCCTTCCCTTCCGAGCCCTGCCGTGCGCCCAAACAGTGGTTTACCCCCACATATGGGGTATCATCTTACTCAGGACAAACTGGACAACAACATTTGTGGTCCAATTTCTCCTATTACCCTTGGGAAAATAAAAAATTCTGGGCTAAAAATCATTTTTGAGGAAAGAAAAATTATTTTTTTATTTTCACGGCTCTGCGTTATAAACTTCTGTGAAGCACCTGGGGGTTATAAGTGCTCATTATGCATCTAGATAAGTTCCTTGGGGGGTCTAGTTTCCAAAATGGGGTCACTTGTAGGGGAGCTCCAATGTTTAGGCACACAGGGGCTCTCCAAATGCGACATGGTGTCCGCTAACGATTGGAGCTAATTTTCCATTCAAAAAGTCAAATGGCACGCCTCCCCTTCCGAGCCTTGCCGTGCACCCAAACAGTGGTTTACCCCCACATATGAGGTATCGGCATACTCAGGAGAAATTGCCCAACAAATTTTAGGATCCATTTTATCCTGTTGCCCATGTGAAAATGAAAGAATTGAGGCTAAAATAAATTTTGTGTGAAAAAAAAGTACTTTTTCATTTTTGCGGATCAATTTGTGAAGCACCTGGGGGTTTAAAGTGCTCACTATGCCTCTAGATGAATTCCTTGGGGGGTCTAGTTTCCAAAATGGGGTCACTTGTGGAGGAGCTCCAATGTTTAGGCACACAGGGGCTTTCCAAATGCGACATGGTGTCCGCTAATGATGGAGATAATTTTTCATTCAAAAAGTCAAATGGCGCTCCTTCCCTTCCGAGCCCTGCCGTGCGCCCAAACAGTGGTTTACCCCCACATATGAGGTATCAGCGTACTCAGGACAAATTGGACAACAACGTTCGTGGTCCAGTTTCTCCTTTTACCCTTGGGAAAATAAAAAAATTGTTGCTAAAAGATCATTTTTGTGACTAAAAAGTTAAATGTTCATTTCTTACTTCCATGTTGCTTCTGCTGCTGTGAAACACCTGAAGGGTTAATAAACTTCTTGAATGTGGTTTTGAGCACCTTGAGGGGTGCAGTTTTTAGAATGGTGTCTCTTTTGGGTATTTTCAGCCATATAGAACCCTCAAACTGACTTCAAATGTGAGGTGGTCCCTAAAAAAAATGGTTTTGTAAATTTTGTTGTAAAAATGAGAAATCACTGGTCAAATTTTAACCCTTATAACTTCCTAGCAAAAAAAAAATTTGTTTCCAAAATTGTGCTGATGTAAAGTAGACATGTGGGAAATGTTATTTATTAACTATTTTGTGTCACATAACTCTCTGGTTTAACAGAATAAAAATTCAAAATGTGAAAATTGCGAAATTTTCCAAAATTTTTGCCAAATTTCCGTTTTTTTCACAAATAAACTCAGAAATTATCGACCTAAATTTACCACTAGCATGAAGCCCAATATGTCACGAAAAAACAGTCTCAGAATCGCTAGGATCCGTTGAAGCGTTCCTGAGTTATTACCTCATAAAGGGACACTGGTCAGATTTGCAAAAAACGGCAAGGTCATGAAGGGGTTAAATGTAACACTGCAGTTGCCCTGCTACCTGGGTTGGGGCCTAGTAACGGTGTCTGCCGCTCCTTGGTGTTCTCCTCCTCCTTGGTGTTCTCCTCCTGGTTTCCTTGTCTGAGCTTCAACCTTCAGGCTCTCAGAAAGTATTTTTAAATGTAACACTGCAGTTGCCCTGCTACCTGGGTTGGGGCCTAGTAACGGTGTCTGCCGCTCCCTGGTGTTCTCCTCCTCCTTGGTGTTCTCCTCCTGGTTTCCTTGTCTGAGCTTCAACCTTCAGGCTCTCAGAAAGTATTTTTAAATGTAACACTGCAGTTGCCCTGCTACCTGGGTTGGGGCCTACTAACGGTGTGTGCCGCTCCCTGGTGTTGTCCTCCACTGTATAAAGCTGAGCTTCAACCTTCAGGCTCTCATTAAGTATTTGTTTTTAAAAATTGGTGGTTGGGGCCTACTAACGGTGTGTGCCGCTCCCTGGTGTTGTCCTCCACTGTATAAAGCTGAGCTTCAACCTTCGGGCTCTCATTAATAGTTGTTTTTAAAAATTGGTGGTTGGGGCTTACTAACGGTGTCTGACGCTCCCTGGTGTTGTCCACCACTGTATAAAGCGGAGCTTCAACCTTCAGGCTCTCATTAAGTATTTGTTTTTAAAAATTGGTGGTTGGGGCCTACTAACGGTGTGTGCCGCTCCCCGGTGTTGTCCTCCACTGTATAAAGCTGAGCTTCAGTCTTTAGGCTTTCGGCCTATAGTAGCAGATATTAAACTGCATTTGGCCTACAACTTTTGTTGGGCCCTACTAACGGTGTGTGCCGCTCCCTGGTGTTGTCCTCCACTGTATAAAGCTGAGCTTCAACCTTCAGGCTCTCATTAAGTAGTAGTTTTTAAAAATTGGTGGTTGGGGCCTACTAACGGTGTCTGACGCTCCTGGGTGTTCTCCTCCTCCTGGGTGTTCTCCTCCTCCTTGGTGTTCTCCTCCTGGTTTCCTTGTCTGAGCTTCAACCTTCAGGCTCTCAGAAAGTATTTTTAAATGTAACACTGCAGTTGCCCTGCTACCTGGGTTGGGGCCTAGTAACGGTGTCTGCCGCTCCCTGGTGTTCTCCTCCTCCTTGGTGTTCTCCTCCAGGTTTCCTTGTCTGAGCTTCAACCTTCAGGCTCTCAGAAAGTATTTTTAAATGTAACACTGCAGTTGCCCTGCTACCTGGGTTGGGGCCTAGTAACGGTGTCTGCTGCTCCATGGTGTTCTCCTCCTCCTTGGTGTTCTCCTCCTGGTTTCCTTGTCTGAGCTTCAACCTTCAGGCTCTCAGAAAGTATTTTTAAATGTAACACTGCAGTTGCCCTGCTACCTGGGTTGGGGCCTAGTAACGGTGTCTGCCGCTCCCTGGTGTTCTCCTCCTCCTTGGTGTTCTCCTCCAGGTTTCCTTGTCTGAGCTTCAACCTTCAGGCTCTCAGAAAGTATTTTTAAATGTAACACTGCAGTTGCCCTGCTACCTGGGTTGGGGCCTAGTAACGGTGTCTGCCGCTCCTTGGTGTTTTCCTCCTCATTGGTGTTCTCCTCCTGGTTTCCTTGTCTGAGCTTCAACCTTCAGGCTCTCAGAAAGTATTTTTAAATGTAACACTGCAGTTGCCCTGCTACCTGGGTTGGGGCCTAGTAACGGTGTCTGCCGCTCCCTGGTGTTCTCCTCCTCCTTGGTGTTCTCCTCCAGGTTTCTGTTATGACCCCAATGGCGAGGGTCTCAGAGAAACAAGTAAGTCTGCGACGTACAAAAATCCAGCTCATAGGGCAGTGGTAACTGGGTTGACCATATATCTACTCCTAACGCCAACACTAGCAGTAGCCGGGGAACATGCCTACGTTGGTCGCTAGATGTCTCGCGCCAGCCGGAGGACTAACTACCCCTAGAAGAGGAAAACAAAGACCTCTCTTGCCTCCAGAGAATAGACCCCAAAAGTAGGATAGTAGCCCCCCACAAATAATAACGGTGAGGTAAGAGGAAATGACAAACACAGAGATGAACTAGATTTTAGCAAAGAGAGGCCCACTTTACTAATAGCAGAATGTAGTAAGATAACTTATATGGTCAACAAAAACCCTATCAAAATCCACGCTGGAGATTCAATAACCCCCGAACCGTCTAACGGCCCGGAGGGAGAACACCAGCCACCCTAGAGCTTCCAGCAAGGTCAGGAAACAGATTATATACAAGCTGGACAAAAATGCAAACAAAAACAAATAGCAAAAAGCAAGAAAGCAGACTTAGCTTAATCAAGCAGGAACCAGGATCAGAAGACCACAGCACTACAGATTAGCTCTGATATCAACGTTGCCAGGCATAGAACTGAAGGTCCAGGGAGCTTATATAGCAACACCCCTGACCTAACGACCCAGGTGAGCATACAAGGGATGAATGACATACCCAGAGTAAAATCACTAGTAGCCACTAGAGGGAGCCAAAAGGTAAATTCACAACAGTACCCCCCCCTTAGTGAGGGGTCACCGAACCCTCACCAAGACCACCAGGGCGATCAGGATGAGCGGCGTGAAAGGCACGAACTAAATCGGCCGCATGCACATCAGAGGCGACCACCCAGGAATTATCCTCCTGACCATAGCCCTTCCACTTGACCAGGTACTGAAGCCTCCGCCTGGAGAGATGAGAATCTAAGATCTTCTCCACCACGTACTCCAACTCGCCCTCAACCAACACCGGAGCAGGAGGCTCAGCAGAAGGAACCACAGGCACAACGTTCCGCCGCAACAAGGACCTATGAAACACGTTGTGGATGGCAAACGACACCGGAAGATCCAGGCGAAAGGATACAGGATTAATGATTTCCAATATCTTGTAAGGACCAATGAAGCGAGGCTTAAATTTGGGAGAGGAGACCTTCATAGGAACAAATCGAGAAGACAGCCATACCAAATCCCCAACGCGAAGTCGGGGACCCACACCGCGGCGGCGGTTGGCAAAACGCTGAGCCTTCTCCTGTGACAACTTCAAGTTGTCCACCACATGCCCCCAGATCCGCTGCAACCTATCCACCACGGAATCCACCCCAGGACAGTCAGAAGGCTCCACATGTCCCGAGGAAAAACGAGGATGGAAACCAGAGTTGCAGAAAAATGGCGAAACCAAGGTGGCGGAACTAGCCCGATTATTAAGGGCAAATTCAGCCAACGGCAAGAAGGTCACCCAGTCATCCTGATCAGAAGAGACAAAACACCTCAAATAAGCCTCCAGAGTCTGATTAGTTCGCTCCGTTTGTCCGTTAGTCTGGGGATGGAAAGCGGATGAAAACGACAACTCAATGCCCATCCTACCACAAAAGGATCGCCAGAACCTGGAAACAAACTGGGATCCTCTGTCCGACACAATATTCTCAGGAATGCCGTGCAAACTAACCACGTTCTGGAAGAACACAGGAACCAGATCAGAAGAAGAGGGCAGCTTAGGCAAAGGAACCAAATGGACCATCTTGGAGAAACGATCACATATCACCCAGATGACAGACATGCCCTGAGACACCGGAAGATCAGAAATGAAATCCATAGAGATGTGTGTCCAAGGTCTCTTCGGGACAGGCAAGGGCAAGAGCAACCCGCTGGCACGAGAGCAGCAAGGCTTAGCTCGAGCACAAGTACCACAGGACTGTACAAATGACCGCACATCCCTTGACAAGTTAGGCCACCAAAAGGACCTGGCCACCAGATCTCTGGTGCCAAAAATTCCCGGGTGCCCTGCCAACACCGAGGAATGAACCTCGGAAATGACTCTGCTGGTCCATCTAGCAGGCACAAACAATCTGTCAGGTGGACAAGAGTCAGGCCTACCAGCCTGAAATCTCTGCAACACACGTCGCAGATCTGGAGAAATAGCAGACACGATAACTCCTTCCTTAAGAATACCCACAGGTTCAGCGACTCCAGGAGCATCAGGCACAAAGCTCCTAGACAGAGCGTCGGCCTTCACATTCTTAGACCCTGGTAAATACGAGACCACAAAGTCAAAACGGGAGAAAAACAATGACCAGCGGGCCTGTCTAGGATTCAGGCGTTTAGCAGACTCGAGATACATCAGATTTTTGTGATCAGTCAAGACCACCACACGATGCTTAGCACCCTCGAGCCAATGACACCACTCCTCAAATGCCCACTTCATGGCCAACAACTCCCGATTGCCCACATCATAATTTCGCTCTGCCGGCGAAAACTTCCTAGAGAAAAAGGCACAAGGTCTCATAGTAGAGCAACCAGGGCCTCTCTGTGACAAAACGGCCCCTGCCCCAATCTCCGAAGCATCCACCTCAACCTGAAAAGGAAGTGAGATGTCAGGCTGGCACAAAACAGGCGCCGAAGTAAACCGGCGTTTTAACTCCTGGAAAGCCTCCACGGCAACAGGAGCCCAGTTAGCTACATCAGAGCCTTTCTTGGTCATATCCGTCAGCGGTTTAACAACGCTAGAGAAATTTGCGATAAAACGACGGTAGAAGTTAGCAAAACCCAAGAACTTCTGAAGACTCTTAACTGACGAGGGTTGAGTCCAATCATGAATAGCTCGGACCTTGACTGGATCCATCTCCACAGCAGAAGGGGAAAAAATGAACCCCAAAAAGGGAACCTTCTGTACACCAAAGAGACACTTTGAGCCTTTTACAAACAAAAAATTTTCACGCAGAATCTCAAAAACCATCCTGACCTGCTCCACATGCGAGTCCCAATCATCAGAAAAAACCAGAATGTCATCCAGATAAACAATCAAAAATTTATCCAGATACTTCCGGAAAATGTCATGCATGAAGGACTGAAAAACTGAAGGTGCATTAGAGAGACCGAATGGCATCACCAAGTACTCAAAATGACCTTCGGGCGTATTGAATGCGGTTTTCCATTCATCGCCCTGCCTAATGCGCACAAGGTTGTACGCACCACGAAGGTCTATCTTGGTGAACCACTTGGCACCTTTAATCCGGGCAAACAAATCTGACAACAGCGGCAAAGGATACTGAAATTTAACAGTGATCTTATTTAAAAGCCGATAGTCAATACAAGGCCTCAAAGATCCGTCCTTTTTGGCCACAAAAAAGAATCCCGCACCAAGAGGGGAAGAAGAAGGACGGATATGCCCCTTCTCAAGAGACTCCTTGATATATGAACGCATCGCGGTATGTTCAGGTACCGACAGATTAAACAGTCTCCCCTTAGGAAACTTACTGCCAGGAATCAAATCTATTGCACAGTCACATTCCCTATGAGGAGGCAGTGCACTGGATTTAGACTCGCTGAAGACATCCTGATAATCAGACAAATACGCCGGAACTTCCGAAGGCGTAGAAGAAGCAATAGAAAGGGCAGGGAATCTCCATGAATTCCATGGCAGCCCCAACTTGACACTGACATAGCCTTCCAGTCCAAGACTGGATTATGGGTCTGTAACCATGGCAAACCCAAAACAACCAAATCATGCATTTTATGCAGAACAAGAAAACGTATTACCTCCCGATGTTCGGGAGTCATGCACATGGTAACCTGTGTCCAAAACTGCGGTTTATTTTTTGCCAATGGCGTAGAATCAATACCCCTAAGAGGGATAGGATTTTCCAGTGGCTCAAGAACAAATCCGCAGCGCTTGGCAAATGACAGATCCATAAGGCTCAGAGCAGCACCCGAGTCCACAAACGCCATGACAGGATACGATGACAGTGAGCAAATCAAAGTTACAGATAGAATAAATTTAGGTTGCAAATTACCAATGGCGACCGGACTAACAACCTTAGTAAGACGTTTAGAGCATGCTGATATAACATGTGTAGAATCACCACAGTAGTAACACAAGCCATTCTGGCGTCTATGAATTTTCCGCTCATTTCTAGTCAGGATTCTATCACATTGCATTAAATCAGGTGTCTGTTCAGACAACACCATGAGGGAATTAGCGGTTTTGCGCTCCCGCAACCGCCGGTCGATTTGAATAGCCAGGGCCATAGAATCATTCAGACCTGTGGGAATGGGAAAACCCACCATCACATTCTTAATGGCTTCAGAAAGGCCATTTCTAAAATTAGCAGCCAATGCACACTCGTTCCACTGGGTCAGCACGGACCATTTCCGAAATTTTTGGCAATACACTTCAGCCTCGTCCTGGCCCTGAGACATAGCCAGCAAGGCCTTTTCTGCCTGAATCTCAAGATTGGGTTCCTCATAAAGCAAACCGAGCGCCAGAAAAAACGCATCAATGTCAGCCAATGCCGGATCTCCTGGCGCCAGCGAGAAGGCCCAATCCTGAGGGTCGCCCCGTAAAAAAGAAATAACAATCTTTACTTGCTGAGCGGAGTCTCCAGATGAACAGGGTTTCAGGGACAAAAACAATTTACAATTATTCCTGAAATTTCTAAATTTAAATCGGTCTCCGGAAAACGGTTCAGGAATCGGTATCTTAGGTTCTGACATAGGACTTCTGATAACATAATCTTGTATGCCCTGCACACGAGCAGCAAGCTGGTCCACACTTGTAATCAAGGTCTGGACATTCATGTCTGCAGCAAACACAAGCCACTCAGAGGTAAAGGGGAAAAGAAAAAAAAATGAGAGAGAGAAAAAAAAAACTCAGAACTTTCTTTCTTATAATCCCGCTTCTGCAATGCATTTAACATTTAATTCTGGCCTGGCAAACTGTTATGACCCCAATGGCGAGGGTCTCAGAGAAACAAGTAAGTCTGCAACGTACAAAAATCCAGCTCATAGGGCAGTGGTAACTGGGTTGACCATATATCTACTCCTAACGCCAACACTAGCAGTAGCCGGGGAACATGCCTACGTTGGTCGCTAGATGTCTCGCGCCAGCCGGAGGACTAACTACCCCTAGAAGAGGAAAACAAAGACCTCTCTTGCCTCCAGAGAATAGACCCCAAAAGTAGGATAGTAGCCCCCCACAAATAATAACGGTGAGGTAAGAGGAAATGACAAACACAGAGATGAACTAGATTTTAGCAAAGAGAGGCCCACTTTACTAATAGCAGAATGTAGTAAGATAACTTATATGGTCAACAAAAACCCTATCAAAATCCACGCTGGAGATTCAAGAACCCCCGAACCGTCTAACGGCCCGGAGGGAGAACACCAGCCACCCTAGAGCTTCCAGCAAGGTCAGGAAACAGATTATATACAAGCTGGACAAAAATGCAAACAAAAACAAATAGCAAAAAGCAAGAAAGCAGACTTAGCTTAATCAAGCAGGAACCAGGATCAGAAGACCAGAGCACTACAGATTAGCTCTGATATAAACGTTGCCAGGCATAGAACTGAAGGTCCAGGGAGCTTATATAGCAACACCCCTGACCTAACGACCCAGGTGAGCATACAAGGGATGAATGACATACCCAGAGTAAAATCACTAGTAGCCACTAGAGGGAGCCAAAAGGTAAATTCACAACAGGTTTCCTTGTCTGAGCTTCAACCTTCAGGCTCTCATTAAGTATTTGTTTTTAAAAATTGGTGGTTGGGGCCTACTAACGGTGTGTGCCGCTCCCTGGTGTTGTCCTCCACTGTATAAAGCTGAGCTTCAATCTTAAGGCTCTCGTTAAGTAGTTGTTTTTAAAATGTGTGGTTGGGCCCTTAAAACGGTGTCTGACGCTACTGGCTGTTCTCCTCCTCCTGGGTGTTCTCCTCTTCCTGGGTGTTCTCCTCCTCCTGGGTGTTCTCCTACAGGTTTCCTTGTCTGAGCTTCAACCTTCAGGCTCTCATTAAGTATTTGTTTTTAAAAATTGGTGGTTGGGGCCTACTAACGGTGTGTGCCGCTCCCTGGTGTTGTCCTCCACTGTATAAAGCTGAGCTTCAATCTTAAGGCTCTCGTTAAGTAGTTGTTTTTAAAATGTGTGGTTGGGCCCGTAAAACGGTGTCTGATGCTACTGGGTGTTCTCCTCCTCCTGGGTGTTCTCCTCCTCCTGGGTGTTCTCCTCCTCCTGGGTGTTGTCCTCCTCCTGGGTGTTCTCCTACAGGTTTCCTTGTCTGAGCTTCAACCTTCAGGCTCTCATTAAGTATTTGTTTTTAAAAATTGGTGGTTGGGGCCTACTAACGGTGTGTGCTGCTCCCTGGTGTTGTCCTCCACTGTATAAAGCTGAGCTTCAACCTTAAGGCTCTCATTAAGTAGTTGTTTTTAAAAATTGGTGGTTGGGGCCTACTAACGGTGTGTGCCGCTCCATGGTGTTGTCCTCCACTGTATAAAGCTGAGCTTCAATCTTAAGGCTCTCGTTAAGTAGTTGTTTTTAAAATGTGTGGTTGGGCCCTTAAAACGGTGTCTGACGCTACTGGGTTTTCTCCCGTTTTGTTGTCCCGACCTTCAATGTTCAGGCTTTCGGCTTACATTTTAAATAATTAAACTGCAGTTGGCCTACTATTTTGGTTGGGCCTAGTAACGGTGTGTGCCACACCTTGGTGTTGTCCTGTGTTATTTTCCTGACCTTTAATCTTCAGGCTTTTGGCCTTCATTTGTAATATTAAACTGCATAGGGCCTACTAGTGTGGTTCGGCCCTACTAACGGTGTCTGCCGCTCCTGGGTTTTCTACTCCACTGAACTAAGCAATGCCACCTGGTTAGTCCTGTTACCAATTTTGAACTGCATTTTACCCACTTTATTATTTGGGCCTATATCTGTGTTTCGTCCTCATCCTGCCCATTGCCCTGCCGGTGCTAGATGAGTCTTGTGGTACTTTGACCCAGACCACTACATTCCCCTTGCACGCTACACAGCCACAATCTGACCCTGCTGAAAGTCAGGTTCCCCTTCCCGCATACTATACCACCTTACACAGGGACAAAGAGGAAGGTGCAGATGAAAGTGCAGGTTTCTTCAACAGGTAGGGGGGCATACTCGTTGGCGACGTCACAGGCACAGGGCCCCTCAGAGTATGCAAAAGTGTCGCTGCCGGTGGGAGGCGCCCCCGCCGTGCAAACACACCGCCGTACTTTGAGGGGCCCTGTGCCAGTGCCAATGCGAACGAGTGGGCCTCCCTGCTTGCTCAGGATCACAGCACTTGCAAAGTTGAAATACTTACCTCTCACTGCTCCACCGCCATGACGTAGTCCACGTTTCCTGGGCCCACTAAAACCTTGAACCAGCCCTACCCCCCCACAACTTTTGCCAAATGACCCCCAATTTCCAATGCCCAACTATTATTAGAAAGTTATACTGAAAGGCACCAGGGATTACCATAGACCCATATAGGTACAACAACTCATATATACATCGATTTTATCAGGAGAAAAACTGAGTAAATAATATACCAGAATTCAAATCTATCAATTGTCTTTATTAAATACCAAATTTTATGATTTATACTAGATAGCAGTGTGTCCATGTGAACAAGGTATGTTTCCAACTACAATTGCAACAATTGCATTCCCTACTACTTGTAAGGCGGCACTCGTACCATATGTAGAAGATAACCTAACTGTTCCCCTAAATACATGAATTGTCAACAATATTTACCCATGGTAAGGTCCCAGGTCCGGCTCCTGACATGTGTCGTGTTAATAAAGACAAATCTATCAATTGATAGATTTGAATTCTGGTATATTATTTACTCAGTTTTTCTCCTGATAAAATCAATTTATTATTAGAAAGTTAATTAAGATTGACAAGCTTCAGAAACAAGAATGGATGTTTTTGGCTTTAAAATGGGCACTGTAGGTGTTTTCCTGGCCTCAACTCACTGCCGACTATGCTTCCCCATTGACTTGCATTGGGTTTCATGTTTCGGTCGATCCCCGACTTTTCGCGATAATCGGCCGACTTCACTCGACTCGACTTGACTCGACTTCGACTGAATCGGCCGACTTGACTCGACTTGACTCGACTTTGGACAAATTCGGGTTTCGCAAAACCCGACTCGATCTTAAAAAAAAGAAAGTCGCTCAACCCTAGTTGGGACCATCAGTTGTGTTGTGCAGAAGTCTGGTGGATACACAGCTGATAGTCCTACTGAATAGACTGTTAGAATTTGTATTATGGCAAGAAAAAAGCAGCTAAGTAAAGAAAAATGAGTGGCCATCATTACTTTAAGAAATGAAGGTCAGTCAGTCTGAAAAATTGGGCAAACTTTGAAAGTGTCCCCAAGTGCAGTGGCAAAAACCATCAAGCGCTACAAAGAAACTGGCTCACATGAGGACCGCCCCAGGAAAGGAAGACCAAGAGTCACCTCTGCTTCTGAGGATAAGTTTTTACAAGTCACCAGCCTCAGAAATTGCAGGTTAACAGCAGCTCAGATTAGAGACCAGGTCAATGCCACACAGAGTTCTAGAAGCAGACACATCTCTACAACCACTCTTAAGAGGAGACTTTGTGCAGCAGGCCTTCATGGTAAAATAGCTGCTGGGAAACCACTGCTAAGGACAGGCAACAAGCAGAAGAGTCTTGTTTGGGCTAAAGAACACAAGGAATGGCCATTAGACCAGTGGAGATCTGTGCTTTGGTTTGATGAGTCCAAATTTGAGATCTTTGGTTCCAACCACTGTGTCTTTGTGCGACGCAGAAAAGGTGAACGGATGGACTCTACATGCCTGGAGCATGGAGGAGGAGGTGTGATGGTGTGGGGGTGCTTTGCTCGTGACACTGTTGGGAATTTATTCAAAATTGAAGGCATACTAAACCAGCATGGCTACCACAGCATCTTGCAGCAGCATGCTATTCCATCCGGTTTGCGTTTAGTTGGACCATCATTTATTTTTCAACAGGGCAATGACCCCAAACACACCTCCAGGCTGTGTAAGGGCTATTTGACCAAGAAGGAGAGTGATGGGGTGCTATGCCAGATGACCTGGCCTCCACAGTTACCAGACCTGAACCCAATCGCGATGGTTTGGGGTAAGCTGGACCGCAGAGTGAAGGCTAAAGGGCCAACAAGTGCTAAGCATCTCTGGGAACTCCTTCAAGATTATTGGAAGACCATTCCCGGTGACTACCTCTTGAAGCTCATCAAGAGAATGCCAAGAGTGTGGTAAGCAGTCATGAAAGCAAAGGTGGCTACTTTGAAGAACCTAGAATATAAGACATATTTTCAGTTGTTTCACACTTTTTTGTCAAGTATATAATTCCACATGTATTAATTCATAGTTTTGATGCCTTCAGTGTGAATTTACAATTTTCATAGTCATGAAAATACATAAAAATCTTTAAATGAGAAGGTGTGTCCAAAATTTTGGTCTGTACTGTATATTTTTAAGTAAAATGTACGTAAATTGTCCTTTTATTCTTAAAACTTCTGGCATGTCTCCGAATTTCCAAGTAAAATAAAATTAAAACCTACTGCTTTCAGATCTCAAATAATGCAAAGAGAACAATTTCATAATCATTTAGAAAAAACAATACTATACAATAATGTTTTAAGTTAAGAGTTCAGAAATCAATATTTTGTGGAAAACCATGATTTTTAATTACAGCTTTCATGCATCTTGGCATGCTTGCCTTGCCACCGGTCTCTCACGCTATCACACTGTTTCTCGTGCAAAAATGAAAGCAGTTCTTCTTTGTTTGATGGCTTGTGACTACCCATCTTCCTCTTGATTACATTCTAGAGGTTTTCAATGGGGTTCAGGTCTGGAGATTGGGCTGCCCATGACAGGGTTTTGATGTGGTGGTCCCTTAATTTTTGCCAGAGCTGTATATGTTAGGGATGGCGGAACGCACCAAATACAGGTCCTTCTCAAAAAATTAGCATATAGTGTTAAATTTCATTATTTACCATAATGTAATGATTACAATTAAACTTTCATATATTATAGATTCATTATCCACCAACTGAAATTTGTCAGGTCTTTTATTGTTTTAATACTGATGATTTTGGCCTACAACTCCTGATAACCCAAAAAACCTGTCTCAATAAATTAGCATATTTCAACCGTCCAATCAAATAAAAGTGTTTTTTAATAACAAACAAAAAAACCATCAAATAATAATGTTCAGTTATGCACTCAATACTTGGTCGGGAATCCTTTGGCAGAAATGACTGCTTCAATGCGGCGTGGCATGGAGGCAATCAGCCTGTGACACTGCTGAGATGTTATGGAGGCCCAGGATGCTTCAATAGCGGCCTTAAGCTCATCCAGAGTGTTGGGTCTTGCGTCTCTCAACTTTCTCTTCACAATATCCCACAGATTCTCTATGGGGTTCAGGTCAGGAGAGTTGGCAGGCCAATTGAGCACAGAAATACCATGGTCAGTAAACCATTTACCAGTGGTTTTGGCACTGTGAGCAGGTGCCAGGAAGCATGAAGTGCTCCAAAATCTCCTGATAGCTAGCTGCATTGACCCTGCCCTTGATGAAACACAGTGGACCAACACCAGCAGCTGACATGGCACCCCACACCATCACTGACTGGGTACTTGACACTGGACTTCAGGCATTTTGGCATTTCCTTCTCCCCAGTCTTCCTCCAGACTCTGGCACCTTGATTTCCGAATGACATGCAAAATTTGCTTTCATCAGAAAAAAGTACTTGGGACCACTTAGCAACAGTCCAGTGCTGCTTCTCTGTAGCCCAGGTCAGGCGCTTCTGCCGCTGTTTATGGTTCAAAAGTGGCTTTACCTGGGGAATGCGGCACCTGTAGCCCATTTCCTGCACACGCCTGTGCACGGTGGCTCTGGATGTTTCCACACCAGACTCAGTCCACTGCTTCCTCAGGTTCCCCAAGGTCTGGAATCGGTCCTTCTCCACAATCTTCCTCAGGGTCCGGTCACCTCTTCTCGTTGTACAGCGTTTTCTGCCACATTGTTTCCTTCCAACAGACTTACCATTGAGGTGCCTTGATACAGCACTCTGGGAACAGCCTATTTGTTGAGAAATTTCTTTCTGGGTCTTACCCTCTTGCTTGAGGGTGTCAATGATGGCCTTCTTGACATCTGTCAGGTCGCTAGTCTTACCCATGATGGGGGTTTTGAGTAATGAACCAGGCAGGGAGTTTTTAAAAGCCTCAGGTATCTTTTGCATGTGTTTAGAGTTAATTAGTTGATTCAGAAGATTAGGGTAATAGGTCGTTTAGAGAACCTTTTCTTGATATGCTAATTTATTGAGACAGGTTTTTTGGGTTATCAGGAGTTGTAGGCCAAAATCATCAGTATTAAAACAATAAAAGACCTGACAAATTTCAGTTGGTGGATAATGAATCTATAATATATGAAAGTTTAATTGTAATCATTACATTATGGTAAATAATGAAATTTAACACTATATGCTAATTTTTTGAGAAGGATCTGTATATATATATATATATATATATATATATATATATATATATATATATACATATATGTTATTAAAGGTGCGTTCGCAGCCCGGGGTCCACCATGCAGGAGAGGAACCTGCTGCTAGCAATTGGAGGCACCATATGGCAGTATAAGTGAACTCTGTTACTTCACAGAGTCACCTAGATATGAAAAAGCTGTGCCCTGTTAACTTCACAGAAGATCACAGCTACCTAACAGAGCAGAAATCAATTAGTGGTCATGCAGTCAGCTTAGCACACAAACAACTCCTCTCCGGTGGAGCCGGAATTCTAGTGGCTATACGCCTGCCCTGAATTCAAACACACAAAACTCCTCACCGGAGGTGCCGGTATTGTAGGGGCTTATTTCAGCTGACCCTGACCACAAGCAGACATGACCACCAAATAGCAAAGCTCATAACATAAGCTGATACTAGTGCATGGCCGTGCGGCCATGCAAACCTTTTATAGCTGCAGAAGACAAGGACCTTCCTAGAGGACGAATGGGAGTTGCTAAAGGACCTGAGTGTGTGACCCCCAACCTCCAATGAGAAGTCTTCCTTTGGGCATGCTCAGAAGGAGAAAAGCAGGACTTAGTCCCAGAGGCGTCTGCGCACCGCTGACCAGTACTGGCTACAATAGCTGAGCCTGGAAGAGCAGCAGCAACCAAGCGCAGAGTATCTGCCTGAGGCAGTTGCTGGGACTGAAGTCTCTGCTGAGCAGACTCCACTGTGGCTGGAGAAGAATGGGAGACCTCAGCGGACGTGGTTTGAGATTCCACCTGTGCAGTGGCGGGAACTCGACACCTAACATTACCCCCCCTCCTAGGGCCCCCCTCCTTGGACCTCTCTATGCTCGAAGGCAGCAATGAGCTGCGGAGCTCAAATGTGCTCAGCAGGCTCCCAGGACCTGTCCTCTGGACCATAACCCTTCCAGTCCACCAAATAAAATTTTTTGCCACGTACCAACTTGCACCCCAAAATAGCGCTCACCTCGTAATCGTCCACAGACAAACCCGATGTCCCGGCAGATGACTCAGAAAACCGGGACATGTGTACGGGCTTTAAGATGGACACATGAAAGGTATCGGTGATACCTAGGCATGGAGGAAGGGCCAGACGGTAGACCACAGGGTTAACCTGTTCGAGGACCTTGAAAGGACCCAAGTAGCGAGGTGCAAACTTAGTGATCTCAACTCGCAGCCTGATGTTACGGGAGGAGACCCACACTAAGTCCCCAGGAGCAAAGGTCGGAGCGGGGTGCCAATGTGCATCGGCGGTGGACCTCATTCTTTCCTTGGAGGCCCGGATGGCATCCTGAGCGCGGTCCCAAATGTCCCATGCCTCCACAGCCCAGTCTCCCACCCTGGAATTGGCAGAAGACATGGGCATAGGCACAGGAACCTGCGGATGCTGGCCGTAATTAAGGAGGAATGTAGTCTGACCAGTGGAGTCAGCTACGGCGTTGCTAAGCGAAAACTCCGCCCATGGTAGCGGAGGATGCCCAGTCATCCTGCCTGGCAGAAACAAAATGTCACAGATATGTGACCAGGGTCTTGTTGGCCTTCTCTACCAACCCATTCGTCTCGGGATGATATGCTGAAGAGAGGTTCAACTCAATGCTGAGTAGACGACAAAGCTCTCTCCAGAGCCGAGAAGCAAACTGGGGACCCCGGTCACTGACAATTTTGTCTGGCATACCGTGTAGGCAAAAAATATGTTTAATAAACAATGCTGCCTGAGCCCATGCAGAAGGTAGCCGTGGAAGAGGCACCAAGTGCACCATTTTGGAAAAATGGTCGGTGATCACCCAAAATAACTGTGCAGCTACGAGACTTGGGTAAGCCCACCACAAAATCCATCCTGACCATCTCCCAGGGCCTGTCCGCCACTGGCAGGAGGTAAAGCAACCTAGCTGGCCGTTGTCAATGGGACTTGTTCTTGGCACAGGAAACACACACCCGAACTTAGCCACCGACATCACGGGCCATATGCAGCCACCAATATGTCCTCCCTGCAGCTCAGATGTCCTTTTGGCCCCAAAATGTCCACCCAACCTGGACGAGTGAGCTCATGAGAGAACCTCCGGATGCAAATTTGATGGTACAAAAGTCTTGTCCGGAGGAACAGACTCAAGCACAACTGGAGCCACAGTTCTCAGGCTCTCAGAAGGGACAATAAGCCAAGGCTCCTCTTCCTCCTCCTCAGATGATACAACGGAGCGAGAGAGAGCATCTGCACGAATGTTCTTCTCCCGGAGAGAAAATGAAGGGTGAAATGGAACCAGGAGAAGAACAGGTACCATCTGGCCTGGCGAGAATTTAACCGCTGGGCTGTGTGTAAGTAGACCAAATTTTTGTAGTCTGTGAATACTTGGAAGGGAAAGCAAGCCCCCTCCAAAAGATGTCTCCACTCAGAGAAAGCCAACTTCATTGCTAGCAACTCCCTGTCCCCAATGGAATAATTCCTCTTCCCTGGTGTGAAGGTCTGGGAAAAGAAGAAGCAAGGATGCTTCCGACCTTGAGCATCCTTTTGAAAGAGGACTGCTCCAGCACCAACGGATGAGGCATCCACCTCCATTATAAAAGGCTTATCTACATCGGGGCGATGTAGGATAGGAGCGCTAGCAAAATGAGACTTAATAGAAGTGAAGGCCTTGAAGACCTCTTCAGACCACAATTTGGGATTTGCTTCCTTCTTGGTGAGGGCTACCAAGGGAGCTACCAAAGTTGAGAAATGAGGAATGAACTTGCGATAATAGTTAATGAACCCCATAAAGCGCTGCACCGCTTTAAGAGAATGGGGTTCTTGCCAGTCCATCACAGACTGTAGTTTAGCATGATCCATAGCCAATCCCTGGGCGGAGATGATATAGCCAAGGAAAGGTAAGGCTCCTGCTCAAAAACACATTTCTCCAAATTGGCGTAGAGGGAATTTGCCCGCAAGAGGTCGAAGACTCTGCAAACATCTCTCCGGTGGGAGTCAATATCTGGAGAGTAGATGAGAATATCATCCAGATAGACTACAACCAAGGTGGAGAGCATATCTCGGAAGATGTCATTTACAAAGTCTTGGAAAACAGCTGGGGCATTACAGAGCCCAAAGGGCATCACTAGTTATTCATAGTGCCCATCCCTGGTGTTAAAAGCTGTCTTCCATTCGTCACCCTCACGGATGCGAATCAGGTTGTAAGCACCCCGCAGATCTAGCTAAGTAAATACCCTTGCTCCCTGAAGCCTATCAAAGAGCTCAGATATCAGGGGCAGGGGATACTTGTTCTTAGCGGTGATGGCGTTAAGACCCCTGTAGTCTATGCATGGACGAAGTTCCTCATTCTTCTGCACGAAGAAGACCCCAGCCTCTGCAGGTGACACTGACTTCCTAATGAATCATCTTGCCAGATTTTCCTTAATGTACTGTGACATTGCCTCCATCTTCAGAAGAGATAATGGATAGACTCGATCTAGGGGAGGCTCAGCACCAGGGAACAGGTCAATAGGACAGTTATAGGGGCGGCGAGGCGGAAGGGTCTCCGCAGCCCTTTTGGAGAACACGTCCGCATAGGGCCAATATTGCTTGGGGAGAGAGGATAGATCAGCGGGTACCTCAGTAGTAGCAACCTGAACATTTTTCCTCTGACATCTACCCCCACAAGATTCACCCCATCCCAAAATTCTGCCTGTGGACCACTCAATATGAGGAGAGTGGTACCGTAGCCAAGGTATCCCTAACAGGGCCTCATCAATTTCTTCAGGAATGACGAGCAGAGATATAATCTCCTGATGAGATGGCGACATAGACAAAGTAAAAGGGATCATCTGGTGTGTTATCTGTGAGGGCAGTGTCGACCCATTCACCACTCATATGGTTACAGGTTGAGCAAGCATCACCAAGGGTATTGTGTGACATTGGGCGAAGGGAGAAGACATAAAATTTCCCTCTGCCCCAGAATCCATGCAGAGCTCAACCGAATGAGTGGATGAGCCTATTTTAATTGTCCCCTTAAAGGACAGTTTGGAGGCAAACATCGCCGTGTCTAGTGTACCTCCACCTACTACCACTAGATGCTGACGTCTGCTGGGAACATCTGGTGGCAAGATGTCCTGACTGCTGGCAAACATGACAGACCTTGAGTGCACGAGTAGTCTGGGACTTATATCCCGCTCATGACACTTCCATGGCCTCATGTGACTCAGGGGCCTGGACCAGAGATTCCAAAGGTTTGGCGAAGGTGGGAGCCAGCTGAAACCTCTGCCTCCACTGGGCTCGCTCTAACCTCCGCTCGTTAAAACGGAGGTCAATACAAGTGGACACAGCTATTAGCTCCTCCAGTGTGGCGGGAATCTCCCTAGTGGCCAAAGCGTCCTTCACATGGTCAGAAAGCCCCCTCCAAAATATAGGGATGAGGGCTTTATCCGACCACTCCAGCTCAGATGCTAAGGTGCTGAAGTGGATGGCAAAATGACTGACCAAGGACGAGCACTGAGTTAATGCCAACAGTTGGAGCACTGTATCATGGGTGACTCGAGATCCTAAAAAGACCTGTTTCAGATTGCTCAGGAACAGCAGAGCACTCTGAACCACATGATCGCCATGCTCCCACAGCGGCATAGCCCATTCCAACGCCCTGTCCGACAGGAGAGACAAAATGAATCACACCTTTGCCCGCTCTGTGCGGAAACGTGCGGCCAGGAGCTCGAGATGTATAGAGCACTGGCTCAGGAAACCCCTACAAGATTTGCTATCACCAGAAAATGTTTCTGGCAGCGGGAGGTGAGATAGGGTCAGAACAGGAGTGGCAGTGGACAAAGTTGCTACAGCCACACAAGCAGCCTGAACAGCTACTGCGGTAACATCCACAGCTGAGGTTGTGCGCTCGAGAGCCGCCAACCTACCATCCAGCTGCTGGATGTACCGCAAGGATTAGAGTTGAGCGACTTTTACTTTTTTAGGATCGAGTCGGGTTTCGCGAAACCCGTGAAATCGGCCGATTATTGTGAAAAGTCGGGGGCCATCTGAAACACGAAACCCAATGCAAGTCAATGGGGAATCAAAGTCGGCAGAGAGTGGAGGACAGGAAAACACCTATAGTGCCTATTTTAATGCTAAAAACATCAATTCTTAATACTGAAGCTTGTCAATCTTAATTTACTTTATAGTAATAGTTAGGGATTGAAAATTGGGGGTCATTTGGCTAAAGTTGTGGGGGGTAGGGCTGGTTCAAGTTTTTTGTGGGCTCAGGAAACGTGGACTACATCATGGTGGTGGAGCAGGGAGAGGTAAGTATTTCAACTTTGCAAGTGCTGTGATCCTGAGCAAGCAGGGGGGGCCCACTCATTCGCATTTGCACTGGCACAGGGCCCCTCAAAGTATGGCAGTGTGTTTGACGGCGGGGGCGCCTCCCACTGGCGGAGACACTTTTGCGTACTATGAGGGGCCCTGTGCAGTGACGTTGCCAACAAGTATGCCCCCCACCTGATGAAGGAACCTGCACTTTCATCTGCACCTTCCTGTTTGTCCCTGTGTAAGGTGGTATAGTATGCGGGAAGGGGAACCTGACTCTCAGCAGGGTCAGATTCTGGCTGTGTAGAGTGCAAGGGGAATGCAGTGGTCTGGGTCAATGTACCATCAGACTCATCTAGCAGTGGCTGGGCAATGGGCAGGATGAGGAGGAAACACAGATATAGGCTCAAATAATAAAGTGGGCTAAATGCAGTTCAAAATTGGTAACAGGAGTAAACTGGCGGCATAGCTTTGTTCAGCGGAGGACAATTGTAAGAAGTGGCAGACACAGTTAGTAGGCCCAAAAAAGTACGTAAGCTAAATGCAGTTCAAAATTGGTAACAGGAGTACACTGGCGGCATTGCTTTGTTCAGCGGAGGACAATTCTAAGGAGTGGCAGACACAGTTAGTAGGCCCAAAAAAGTAAGTAGGCTAAATGCAGTTCAAAATTGGTAACAGGAGTAAACTGGCGGCATAGCTTTGTTCAGCAGAGGACATCTGTAAGGACTGGCAGACACAGTTAGTAGGGCCAAGTAATAAAGTGGGCCAAATGCAGTTTAATATTTGATATAGGCTGAAAATTGAAGCTCAGCTTTGTTCAGTGGAGGAGAAAAGCAAGGAGCGTCAGACACCGTAAGTAGGCCAAATGCAGTTCAATATTTGATATAGGCTGAACATTGAAGCTCAGCTTTGTTCAGTGGAGGAGAAAAGCAAGGAGCGGCAGACACCGTTAGTAGGCCCAACCAAACAAGTAGGCCAAATTAAGTTTAATATCCAAAACAGGATGAAAATTGAGGATCAGCTTTCTTCAGTGGAGGAGAAAAGCAAGGAGCGGCAGACACCGTTAGTAGGCCCAACCAAACAAGTAGGCCAAATGCAGTTTAATATTCGAAACAGGATGAAAATTGAGGCTCAGCTTTGTTCAGTGGAGGAGAACAACAAGCCGCGGCAGACACCGTTAGTAGGCCCAACCAAACAAGTAGGTCAAATGCAGTTTAATATGTGATATAGGCTGAAAATTGAAGCTCAGCTTTGTTCAGTGGAGGAGAAAAGCAAGGAGCGGCAGACATCGTTAGTAGGCCCAACCAAACAAGTAGGCCAAATGCAGTTTAATATTTGAAACAGGAGTAAACAGGCGGCATAGCTTTGTTCAATGGAGGGCAGCTGTATTGAGTGACGCAGACAGACACAGGTAGTAGGCAAGTAGTAGGCCTAAAATAGAAAAGTAGGCTCAATGCAGTTTAAAATTGGTTACAGGGGTACACAGGCGGCACAGCGTTGTTCAGCGGAGGACAATTTTAAGGAGTGGCGCAGACAGACACAAGTAGTAGGCCTAAAATAAAAAAGTAGGCTCAATGCAGTTTAAAATTGGTTACAGGGGTACACAGGCGGCACAGCGTTGTTCAGCGGAGGACAATTGTAAGGAGTGGCACTGACAGACACAGGTAGTAGGCCTAAAATAAAAAAGTAGGCTCAATGCAGTTCAAAACGTGCTACAGGAGTGAACTGGCGGCATAGCATTGTTCAGCGGAGGACAATTTTAAGGAGTGGCAGACACAGTTAGTAGGCCCAAAAAAGTCGGTAGGCTAAATGCAGTTCAAAATTGGTAACAGCAGTAAACTGGCGGCATAGCTTTGTTCAGTGGAGGACAACTGTAAGGAGTGGCTGACCCAGTTAGTAGGCCAAAATAATAAAGTGAGGTAAATGTCTGCCAAAATTTTTTTCAAAAATAAACAGGTGGCATAGCTACGTACAGGGGTGGGCTCCTTTGCTGAGTAGCAGACAGTGGTAGTTGGCGCAAAGTATTAAATGGTCTAAATGGAGGCCAGGGCCCCTGTATATTTTAACTATCATCTATCATTTCAACAAATTTGTATTGGCAGTGCCATTGAAGGATTTATCAGCACAGACTACACTGTGGTAGAGCAGGGAGAGGTAAGTATTGCAAGTGGTAGAGCACTGTACGACCTGGGGGTAACACTCTCTCGTGGGCGGCGGTACTGGCACAGGGCCCCTCATATTACGATGGGGTGTCTGACGTTGGTTGTGCAACACCACCGTCAGAGACACTTCATTGTACTATGAGGGACTCTGTGCCAGTGCCATCGCCCAAGAGTGGGCACACCCATCTGTCCAGGCAAACGACACTCGCACGGGTGCTTGCACCAGGTGGTGACCACGGCCCTGTGGGGGGAGTCAGCCCATTTAGGGAGGTAAAAAAATGGCCTATGGTGGACATTCAGCAGCTGCCAATGGAGGAATTGGAGCAGTCAGTAAGAGGAGGCCAAAAGCAAGACATTTTTCAGGCAAGCTACATATCAGCAGGAGAAGGTGGGGCAAAATAATTAGAAATCCATGATTGGTTCATTTTAATGAAGGTTAGATCATCGACATTTTGGGTAGCCAGATGAGTCCTTTTTCGGTCAGTATTGAACCAGCAGCACTGAAGACTCTTTCTGATAGCACACTAGCAGCTGGGCAAGCGAGCTCCTGTAATGCATATTCTGCCAATTTAGGCCAGGTGTCTATTTTGGATGCCCAGTAATCAAAGGGGAATGACGTGTGAGGGAGAACATCGATAAGGGAGGAAAAATAGTTTGTAACCATACTGGACAAATGTTGTCTCTTGTCACTTTGAATTGATGCAGCAGTACCTGTCGTGTCTGTGGTCATTGAGAAATCACTCCACAACCGGGTCATAAAACCCCTCTGTCCAATGCCACTTCTGATTTGTGCACCTCTAACACCTCTGCCATGTTGCCCTTGCAGCTCGTGTGAGAACCATCACCGCCGCTGTGTGCTGGGAATGCCTGAACCAAAGCGGTCTACAAGAGTTGCTTGTTTGGTAGCCAATATTTGCTCAAGGCTCTCAAGTGGCATGATATTTTGTCATTTCCCTTTATAGCGTGGATCCAGGAGGCAGGCCAACCAGTAATCGTCATCGTTCATCATTTTTATAATGCGGGGGTCCCTTTTTAGGATACACAAGGCATAATCAGTAGTGTTGAGCGATACCTTCCGATATTTGAAAGTATCGGTATCGGATTGTATCGGCCGATATCCGAAAAATATCGGATATCGCCGATACCGATACCCGATACCAATACAAGTCAATGGGACACAAATATCGGAAGTGATCCTGGATGGTACCCAGGGTCTGAAGGAGAGGAAACTCTCCTTCAGGCCCTGGGATCCATATTCATGTGTAAAATAAAGAATAAAAATAAAAAATAGGGATATACTCACCCTCTGAGGCGCCCTGGTTTTAACCGCTGCAACCAGCAGCATCCGTTCCTAAGAATGAGCGAGTGAAGGGCCTTCGATGACGTCGCGGCTTGTGATTGGTCGCGTGACCGCTCATGTGACCGCTCACGCGACCAATCACAAGCCGCGACGTCATCGCAGGTCCTAAACTCGGCATTCTTAGGAACAGAGGCACCGCTAAGAGCAGGGGCCGCCGGAGGGGTGAATATATCAATATTTTTTATTTTTATTCTTTATTTTATACATGAATATGGATCCCAGGGCCTGAAGGATAGTCTCCTCTCCCCCAGACCCTGGGAACCATACGCACCGCACACTTCCGATTCCGATTTCCGATATCGCTAAAATATCGGAACTCGGTATCGGAATTCCGATACCGCAAATATCGGCCGATACCCGATACTTGCGGTATCGGAATGCTCAACACTAATAATAAGCCATGTGGGCCAATGTTCCTGGTGTCAATTCACTGCTTGTGCTGGGTTGAGGAGCACTTTCTTGCAAATCAACATCACTTGTCTCCTGCAAAAACCCTGTACCTGACCTTGCAACGTCACCAGTTTCTATTGCCCCCTGAGAAGCATACTCCTCCCATAAGTATTCATCCCCATCCTCCTCCTCCTCTTCGTCCGCCACCTCGTCCAGGAGAGTTCCCTGAGCAGACGATGGCTGACTGTCATCAAGGCTTCCCTCATCCTCGGCTGCAGATGCCTGCTCCTTAATGTGCGTCAAACTTTGCATCAGCAGACGCATTAGTGGGATGCTCATGCTTATGATGGCATCATCTGCACTTACCAGCCGTGTGCATTCCTCAAAACACTGAAGGACTTGACAGAGGTCTTGTAGCTTCGACCACTGCACACCTGACAACTCCATGTCTGCCATCCAAGTGCCTGCCCGTGTATGTGTATCCTCTCACAAATACATTACAGCATGCCTCTGTTCGCACAGCCTCTGAAGCATGTGCAGTGTGGAGTTCCACCTGGTTGCAACGTCAATCATTAGGCGGTGCTGGGGAAGCTTCAGCGATGGCTGATGGTTCTGCATATGGCTGGAGTGTACGGGCGACCGGCGGATGTGCGAGCAAAGTGTTTGCACCTTCAGGAGCAGGGCTGGTAACCCCGGATAACATTTCAGGAAGCACTGCACCACCTCCTTCAAGGTGTGAGCCTGGCAAGGTATGTGTTTCATTTCTGAAAGGGCTATGGCAGCCATAAAATTCCTTCCATTATCACTGACTACCTTGCCTGCCTCAAGATGTACACTGCCCAGCCATGACTGGGTTTCTTTCTGCAAGTACTCGGCCAGTACCTCCGCGGTGTGTCTGTTGTCGCCCAAACACTTCATTTCCAACACAGCTTGCTGACGCTTACCACTAGCTGTTCCATAATGTGACACCTCGTTTGCAACACTGGCAGATGCGGATGGAGTGGTAGGGCGACTGCGCTCTGTGGACAAGCTTTTGCTTCTGGAGGAGGAGGAGGAGGAGGAAGAGGAGGGGTGTCGAACGCCTACTGCCAACAGTTTCCTAGACCGTGGGCTAGGCAGAACTGTCCCACTATGGCTGTCCCCTGTGGACCCTGCATCCACATTAACCCAGTGCGCCGTGATGGACACATAACATCCCTGACCATGCCTACTGGCCCATGCATCTGTTGTGAGGTGCACCTTTCTACTGACTGATTGCCTGAGTGCATGGACAATGCGGTCTTTGACATGCTGGTGGAGGTCTGGGATGGCTTTTCTCGCAAAGAAGTGTCAACAGGGTAGGTCATACCGTGGTACTGCATAGGCCATCAGGGCTTTGAAAGCTTTGCTTTCAACCAACCGGTAGGGCATCACCTCTAACGAGATTAGTCTAGCAATGTGGGCGTTCAAACCCTGTGTATGCGGATGAGAGGATGAGTACTTTCTTTTCCTAATGAGAGTCTCTTGTAGGGTGAGCTGGACGGGAGAGCTGTATATGGTGGAACTAGCGGGGGTGATGTTGGCCTACATACAGTGTTTCCTACCAATAACCTTGTGATTCCCTGACTGCTTTGGCCTTGCAACGATACCTCCACATTTGCTGCTGGTGGTGTCCTAACCGGTGGGCTTACAGTGAGGGAAGCAATGTAGCGTTGCTGACTACCTTTATTCTGAGCGGGTGCACCAACGGTACGGGACGTTTGGTAGTTAGTCCAGGCTTGCAAGTTAATGCTGGTAAAATGTCTACGCATGCACGTTGTATTTAAATTTTGGACATTCTTCCCTCTGCTAAAGGTCTTTGAGCATTTCTTACAGATAACTTTGCACTGATCATTCAGATCTTGGTTAAAAAACTCCCACACTGCACTCTTCCTTCTATCGAATACCTTTTCAGGCATTGCACGCTGTGCTACTTTAACCGGATGGCCACGCTGTCCTAAAAGTGTTTTTGGTTTTGTCAAATGTTTTTGGCCAGATACGGGCCTTCCAGATGAAAACTGATGTTATGTAGATGCCTGCTGCGGATCATCCTCCTCCGCTTCAGAGCTACTGCCAGCAGTAGCCGGTTCCCTCAATGGCTGCCAATCTGGGTCAACAACAGGGTCATCTATCACCTCCTCTTCAATGTCATGTGCACCTTCCTCTGTGTCACCGTGTAAGGTGCTATAGTGTTCGGGACGGGGCACCATAGTCACATCAGGGTCACATTCTGGCTCAGTACACTGCGAGGGCAATGTAGTGATCTGAGTCAATGGAACAGCATAATAATCTAGCAGTGGCTGTGCATCTGTGCACTCCATGTCCAATTCATCTTGTAATGGGCTGTTAACTATTTCCCTTTCTAACCCTGGCACGATATGTGTAAAGAGCTCCATGGAGTAAACTGTAATGTTGCCTGCCACATCTTTCAGTTTTGCTTTGTGTGAAGGACACAAGGAAGCGATTTGTTCCTGACCGGGAGCATCCACTGACGACTCGCTGATTTTATATTTCGAACTTTCTGAAGAGGAGGCGAAAGAGCTAGAGGCTGAGTCAGCAATGAAAGCCAAAACTTGTTCCTGCTGCTCCGGCTTTAAAAGCGCATTTCCTACTCCCAGATAAGGGAGCCTTCAAGGCCTTGTGTAGCCAGACGATGACGCTGTTTGAACAACTCGAGCCTTAGGTGCTATTTTGCTTTTCCCGCTACCACCAGATGCTCCACCACCACCAACACCACCATCATTACCAGCTGGCAATGACCGCCCACGGACTCTTCCACCTGACTTCCTCATTTTGTGGAAAATGTAACCAAACTAACAACCGTTATATGGTACTGTAAAACAAGGTAGAAGGTCTACATAAACTTGTTGAGAATTTAAATCTCCCTTTTTTGTGTGGGAGACTGCTGCAAAAAACCAGGCCCACTGTATTACACTACACAATGTAAGTGGCAGAACGTGGCTGGCAGATATACGACAAACAGAACTGATGCAGATCCACTTAGTGGCAATTTAAATCTCCCTTTTTTGTGTGGGAGACTGCTGCAAAAACCAGGCCTACTGTATTACTCCACACAATGTAAGTGGCAGAAAGTGGCTGGCAGATATACGACAAACAGTACTGACACAGATCCACTTAGTGGCAATTTAAATCTCCCTTTTTGGGGGGTGACACTGCACCCAAACTCAGGCCCACTGTATTACACTACACAATGTAAGTGGCAGAAAGTGGCTGGCAGATATACAACAAACAAAACTGACGCAGATCCACTTAGTGGCAATTTAAATCTCCCTTTTTTGTGTGGGAGACTGCTGCAAAAACCAGGCCCACTGTATTACACTACACAATGTAAGTGGCAGAACGTGGCTGGCAGATATACTACAAACAGAACTGATGCAGATCCACTTAGTGGCAATTTAAATCTCCCTTTTTGTGTGAGAGACTGCTGCAAAAACCAGGCCCACTGTATTACACTACACAATGTAAGTGACAGAACGTGGCTGGCAGATATACGACAAACAGAACTGATGCAGATCCACTTAGTGGCAATTTAAATCTCCCTTTTTTGTGTGGAAGACTGCTGCAAAAACCAGGCCCACTGTATTACACTACACAATGTATGTGGCAGAACGTGGCTGGCAGATATAAGACAAACAGAACTGACGCAGATCCACTTAATGGAAATTTAAATCTCCCTTTTTTGGGGGTGACACTGCACCCAAACTCAGGCCCACTGTATTACACTACATAATGTTAGTGGCAGAACGTGGCTGGCAGATATACGACAAACAGAACTGACACAGATCCACTTAGTGGCAATTTAAATCTCGTTTTTTGGGGGTGACACTGCACCCAAACTCAGGCCCACTTTATTACACTACACAATGTAAGTGGCAGAGCGTGACTGGCAGATATGCGACAAACAGAACTGATGCAGATCAACTTAGTGGCAATTTAAATCTCTTTTTTTGTGTGGGAGACTGCTGCAAAAACCAGGCCCACTGTATTACACTACACAATGTAAGTGGCAGAAAGTGGCTAGCAGATATACGACAAACAGAACTGACGCAGATCCACTTAGTGGCAATTTAAATCTCGTTTTTTGGGGGTGACACTGCACCCAAACTCAGGCCCACTTTATTACACTACACAATGTAAGTGGCAGAGCGTGACTGGCAGATATGCGACAAACAGAACTGATGCAGATCAACTTAGTGGCAATTTAAATCTCTTTTTTTGTGTGGGAGACTGCTGCAAAAACCAGGCCCACTGTATTACACTACACAATGTAAGTGGCAGAACGTGGCTGGCAGATATATGACAAACAGAACTGACGCAGATACACTTAGTGGCAATTTAAATCTCCATTTTTGGGGGTGACACTGCACCCAAACTCATGCCCACTGTATTACACTACACAATGTAAGTGGCAGAACGTGGCTGGCAGATATACGACAAACAGAACTGATGCAGATCCACTTAGTGGCAATTTAAATCTCCCTTTTTTGTGTGGGAGACTGCTGCAAAAAACAGGCCCACTGTATTACACTACACAATGTAAGTGGCAGGAACGTGGCTGGCAGATATACGACAAAAAGAACTGACGCAGATCCACTTAGTGGCAATTTAAATCTCCCTTTTTTGTGTGGGAGACTGCTGCAAAAACCAGGCCCACTGTATTACACTACACAATGTAAGTGGCAGAACGTGGCTGGCAGATATACGACAAACAGAACTGACGCAGATACACTTAGTGGCAATTTAAATCTCCATTTTTGGGGGTGACACTGCACCCAAACTCAGGCCCACTGTATTACACTACACAATGTAAGTGGCAGAACGTGGCTGGCAGATATACGACAAACAGAACTGACGCAGATACACTTAGTGGCAATTTAAATCTCCATTTTTGGGGGTGACACTGCACCCAAACTCAGGCCCACTGTATTACACTACACAATGTAAGTGGCAGAAAGTGGCTGGCAGATATACGACAAACAGAACTGACGCAGATCCACTTAGTGGCAATTTAAATCTCCCTTTTTTGGGGGTGACACTGCACCCAAACTCAGGCCCACTGTATTACACTACACAATGTAAGTGGCAGAACGTGGCTGGCAGATATACGACAAACAGAACTGACGCAGATCCACTTAGTGGCAATTTAAATCTCCCTTTTTTGTGTGGGAGACCGCTGCAAAAAACAGGCCCACTGTATTACACTACACAATGTAAGTGGCAGAAAGTGGCTGGCAGATATACGACAAACAGAACTGACACAGATCCACTAAGTGGCAATTTAAATCTCCCTTTTTTGGGGGTGACACTGCACCCAAACTCAGGCCCACTGTATTACACTACACAATGTAAGTGACAGAACGTGGCTGGCAGATATACGACAAACAGAACTGACGCAGATCCACTTAGTGGCAATTTAAATCTCCCTTTTTTGTGGGAGACTACTGCAAAAATCATGCCCAGTGTATTACACTACACAATGTAAGTGGCAGAACGTGGCTGGAAGATATATAAAAAAGGGACAGTACTACAAAAACAATCTCCCTACAATGATCTCAGGACAAGTATGGCAGCCAGCAATAAAAAGGACTGCTGCACATAAAAGTGTGGACAAATAAACAATAGAACTGTGCAGAAAGGAGCAACAGGATTTTTGCTTTTAAAAAAGCAGTTGGCTTGCACAGCGGCTTACAAACAGCAATGCAGCTATCAGGGAGCCTTATAAGGCAGCCTAATAATCTACAGAGCTGATGCACAAAAATCTAGCCTCCGCTGTCCCTGCAAAGAAAAGGTGGTGTTGGACAGTGGAAATCGCTACAGCACAAGCGGTTTGGGGGTTAATCTTCCCTCTCTAACTATATCCCTGCTTCTGACGAAGCTGCAGCAACCTCTCCCTATGCTCAGATCTGCAGAAGTAAGATGGCGGTCGGCATGCACGCCCCTTTATAGCCCCTGTGATGCCGCAGAAAGCAAGCCAATCACTGTCATGCCCTTCTCTAAGATGGTGGGGACCGAGACCTATGTCACCACGCTGCCCACACTCTGCGTCCTCCTTCATTGGCTGAGAAATGGCGCTGAACGCGTCTTACAAAACGCGACTTTGGCGCGAACATCACCGACCGCATGGCCGATCCCACACTGGGATCGGGTCGGGTTTCATGAAACCCGACTTTGCCGAAAGTCGGCGATTTTTCAATTTGTCCGATCCGTTTCGCTCAACCCTAGCAAGGATTGCTTTTTGTCCATCATTGATAGCCAGACCCTGGCACTAGTACTATGTTAGGGCTGGAGGAATGCACCAAATATATATATATATGTTATTAAAGGTGCGTTCGCAGCCCGGGGTCCAACGTGCAATAGAAGAACCTGCTGCTAGCAATTGGCGGCATTCTATGGTGCTATAAGTGAACTCTGTTACTTCACAGAGTCACCTAGATATGAAAATGCTGTGCCCTGTTAACCTCACAGAGGATCACAGCTACTTACAGAGCAGAAAGCAATTAGTGGTCATGCAGTCAGCTTAGCACACAAACAACTCCTCTCCGGTGGAGCCGGAATTCTAGTGGCTATACGCCTGCCCTGAATTCAAACACACAAAACTCCTCACCAGAGGTGCCGGTATTCTAGGGGCTTATTTCAGCCGACCCTGACCACAAGCAGACATGACCACCAAATAGCAAAGCTCATAACATAAGCTGATATGCGTGCAGCCATGCGAACAAAAATATAATGTACCCCCAAAATGGTGCAAAAAAAATCTGCAACTTGTCCCTCAGAACGTGAACCCTCAAACAGCTCTGTTCGTCAAAAAATAAAAAAAGTTACAGCTCTCAGAATATGGTGATGAAGATGCAGTTTTACTGTGTGCAAAACTTTAAAAAAATCTGATATAAATCTGGTATCGCTGTAATCGCACCAACCCAAAGTATTAATCTGCCTTATTACTTATGCCGCACTGTGAACTGCTAAAAAATAAGAACTATTCTCGTACTGCTCTCTACTTGTTCATTTTCCCTCCCAAAATTAAGAACAAGGCTCGGCTCAGATTTATCCTGCACTCTCCATTGAGTACTTATGTTGAGTTTTTTGTGTAAATTTGCCAAAACCGAAATTCTGACAAAACCCCTAACTGAATCACTCATTTATGAGGCAGATGGATTCACTTTAGTTTGGTCTATGGCTCTTGCAGTGTCCCATCATTTTAGGTAGGGTCGGACTGGCCCACCGGGAGACAGTAGAATCCTCTGGTGGGCCCGTCCCCCAATGGGCCCTCTCCCACACAGAACCAAACTCCTGCCTCATTCATTAGTGCCTGCTCTGCCCTGCTTTACGATTGCGTGCACCCAGCGGTGAGTGTGTTATTCCATACCCGGTGCCTGCCATTTGCACTGCTCAGCAACAAGTGATGTGAGGTGAGAGCTTTCTCATCACCTGCTGAGGCTTCTACTGATCTCGTCTCGTGGCGCTCACCGCTCTATCAGCAGTGGAGTGCTCAATGAGATCAATAGAATCCGCAGCAGCAGGTGATGAGAAAGCGCTCACTTCCACTCTGGCAAAATGATAAACATGCTACTAAACTGGCTCAATTCATTTTGGCGGCTGGGAAATCACTGATTCCAATAAATTGGAACTCTACTACCCTACTCACTAGGCAGCAATTTTATTCCAAGATCAAACAAATTTTTCATATAAAAGAATTAGCAGCAAGAGTTAATCATGACCTTACTAATTTCTATAACATATGGAGAAGCTGGACCCAATTTAGATCACAAACCTCCTTTCACTCAGCTATTATGCCATAACTATTTTATAATCCCAAGGTGCTCTTACATCTCTCTCCTACTCCTTTCCCCCCTCCCTACCTATTATTCCCTCCCCTCCCCTGCTTCTACCCCTCTACCTGCTCTCTGTCCCTCTGATACCTATTTCATACCTTTAATAAAAAATTGGAAGTTTCTGTAATTCCACTAAATATGGTAATTGTTTTTTACATGCTAGACATATGCTATGCATTTTACCTGAAACATTATTCTAGTTTCTAAAATTGTCACGGTTATTTTCTTTATTCTGCTTGTTGTACTTTAATCTCTCAATAAAAGGAACATTGAAAGAAAGAGAAAGCGCTCACCTCACATTACTTGTTGCTGAGCAGTGCAGATGGCCGCCCGCCGGCACTGGGTATAAAATAACGCACCACGCACAGCACAGCCAGCACAGAGCCACAGGCTGTGAGACTGCACACAGTATGGAACATCCAGATCGGAGTTGATTTTTTGAGGGCATGATGCCACTGGAAGGGGCTGGCCTCCATCAGAACAGTGACCTGATAGCAGGAAGCCACGCTGTGCTGAGGCTTCTGGAGAGAAAGGAAATGAGAGTCTGCAGCATAGAGTTGTGTGAGGAGAGTTCTGGGGGCTGCACCATGGAGCCCTGTGAGGAGAGGACCGAGAGGCTGCACAATGGAACTGTGTGAGGAGAGGACTGAGGGGCTGAGCAAAGGACCCTTGCACAAATAGAAATTAAGACCCAGGATTCAGTGTGAGTGGTCAGAGGATGTATTGTGGAAAGGGTTGATGTAACTTGAGTGGGGCTGCATAGGGAAGATGATGAAGGGCTGTGTGGGGAAGGGGGGGGTGATAATGATGGGCTGCGTGGAAAAGGGGTCATGATGATGAGGCGCTATGTGGAAAAGGGGGCTGATGAGGGGCTGCGTGGAAAAGGGGAAGATGAGGGCTGTGTTGAGAAGGAGGGATGATGAGGGGGCTGTGTGGAAAAGGGGGGTGATGAGGTGGCTGTGTGGAAAAGGGGTGTGATGAGGGGGCTGTGTGGATAAGGGGGATGATGAGCTAAGTGGAAAATGATGGTGATCAAGGGCTATGTGGAGAAGGGGGGAGTGAGAAAAAGCCTCTTAGTGCACTGGTGAGATCACCAGGAGAAATTACTCAAAGTGAACTGCGGTAAACTCGCCTCTGCACTGTGGAACTTTCTCACTGTGCTAGCGGGGATCTCACCAAGGTCACCGCAGTTCAGGAGACCAGCTGGGGACACAGCCTCAGTGACCCGCTGTAACCTCAACGAGGTTAGCCGAAGCCAGTGACTGGAGGTAAACTTTATACCTCCGATCACAGCTACGGGCTAACATCATTTGACAGCGTGTGAACCTCAGCTGTCTGATTGGCGGTGATGATTTTACCGCTGATCAGAAGCAGTGTTTGCCATGCAGTCTTGCACCTTACAGAGTGGTAAACACTGGATATTCGGGGCCCCCATTCAAGTGAATGGGGTCCGTGTACTGTTCTGGTACACGAACCTGGACTTTTTTAAACTGTTCAGCCGGACCCGAACATCCAGAGGTCCACTCATTTCTAATCCTGTGTCTAGTGTGTGACTGGTGTTTGTATGCCATGTGAGTGTGTCATGTGTCTAGCGTGTGACTGGTGTGTGTCAAGTGTATGTATCCTGTGTCTAGCGTATTACTGGTGTGTGTCAAATGTATGTATCCTGAGTCTAGCGTGTGACTGGTGTGTGTCACGTGTATGCATCCTGTGTCTAGCATGTGACTGGTGTGTGTCAAATGTATGCATCCTGTGTCTATCTTGTGACTGTTGTGTGTCCCGTGTATGTATCCTGTGTCTAGTGTGAGAATGGTGTGTGTCACGTGTATATATCCTGTGTCTAGTGTGTGACTGGTGTGTGTCACATGTATGTATCCTGTGTCTAGCGTGTGACTGATGTGTGTCACATGTACACTCCCTGACAGAAATTATGTCGCTTATCCATGCATATTTCAGCTTTCAAAAGAATAATTTATACAACCAATGGATGAATTTAACGTCAGGTTATAAGCTTTTATTTACATAACATGGATAAGCGACATAACTTCTGTCAGGGAGTGTATGTATCCTATGTCTAGTGTGTGACTGGTGTGTGTCACATGTATGCATCCTGTGTCTAGTGTGTGACTGGTGTGTGTCACGTGTATGTATCCTATGTCTAGTGTGTGACTGGTGTGTGTCACATGTATGCATCCTGTGTCTAGTTTGTGACTGGTGTGTGTCACGTGTATGCATCCTGTGTCTAGTTTGTGACTGGTGTGTGTCACGTGTATGTATCCTGTGTCTAGTGTGTGACTGGTGTGTATGTGTCATGTCTAGTGTGTGTATGTGGCACATGCCTAAATAATAAAATCTTTCTGTGCTTATAGAATATAATTGTTCTCGGCATCACTTGTCTTGTTTACACAAAATTATCAGCTGCTGATAAGGGTGCTTGAATAGATGGAAGAATCTGCAGCTAGTACTCCTTAAGCATGGTGGGCCCTTAGAATGATTTTCTCTGGTGGGCCCAAACTAGTCCAGTCTGATGCTGATTTTAGGCATCTTTTTAGGGCACAAGTATGGGCAACGACAGATCTGTGCAAGCCTAAAAAGATGGATACCACCAGAGCAGATGCCAAATGGGCTTCAAAATGTCTCAATCTGCCTCTGATTCTGTTGGGGGTTTCATTGCATTTTTATGGGATTACATGGAAACCCAGACTTAAATGCTTAGTGTAGAACACAAGAATGTTATCCAGCCTTATTCTGGAATCAAAAAATTTATGTACCCAAAAATGATACCAATAAACCCTAATTTATCCTACACAAAACCAGTCAAACCAGACCCTACTCAGTTCCCTCATAATTCACTGGATCTATAGGGGATTCCCACGTTACTGGTAGAACAAAGACTGTTATGAATTCCGTTCTCGAACTCCATCCTGTGGTCATGAATGGTACTTCGGTGAGTTCTGTCCGTGGACTCCCTCTGGTGGCTGTGAGTGGAGCTGCTGGTTCTGAGATTCCTTCTCCAGCTGCCCTCGTTTGGGGCTAGGCTGATTCTCTATTTAACTCCACTCAGATCTTTACTCCATGCCAGCTGTCAATGTTCTAGTACTGGTTCAGATCTCTCCTGGATCTTTCTGAGGACCTGTCTACTCCAGCACAAGCTAAGTTCCTGCTTGTTCATTTGTTACATATGGTTTTTCTTGCTAAGTTCTAGTCCAGCTTGCTATCATGAAACTACCTGGCTAGCTGGAAGCTCTGGGGGTGCAGAGTGGCACCACCGCATCGTGAGTCGGTGCGGGGGTATTTTTTGCACACTTTGCGTGGTTTTTGTAGCTTTTTGTGTTGACCGCAAAGATCCCTTTTCTATCCTCAATCTGTTTAGTTAGACTGGCCTCTCTTTGCTAAAACCTATTTCATCCTGTGTTTGTGATTTCCTCTTATCTCACAGTCAATACTTGTGGGGGGGCTGCTTTTACCTTTGGGGAAATTTCTCTGAGGCAAGTAAGGCTTTGTTTCCTTTCTTTAGTGGTAGTTAGCTCTTAGGCTGTGAAGAGGCGTCTAGGCAGATTCAGGCACGCTCCACGGCTGTTTCTAGTTGTGTTGATAGGAGTAGGGTTTGCAGTCAGCAGAGTTCCCATTTCCCCAGAGCTCGTCCTGATTCCGTGTTTAACTATCAGGTCATTCCTGGTGCACCTAACCACCAGGTCCATAACAGTACAGCTGGCCCACAAAGTGTTAATGCATCTCAATAGAGGGAAAAGAGAAGTTCTGAGACCATTTTTTTTTTCTGCAGTGTGTTTTGCCTTTCTTTTCCCCTTAAACTCTGGGTGGTTCAGAACTTAGGTGTGGATATGGACATTCAAGGATTGTCCTCTAGTGTAGATCAACTCACTGCAAGGGTACAAAACATTCAAGATTATGTAGTTCAGAATCCTATGTTGGAGCCTAGAATTCCAATTCCTGATTTGTTTTCTGGGGATAGATCTAAATTTCAGAATTTCAAAAACAATTGTAAACTGTTTCTTGCTCTTCTGGTGACCCTATTCAGCAAGTAAGAATCATTATTTCTTTGTTGCGTGGCGACCCTCAAGACTGGGCATTCGCCCTGGCGCCAGGAGATCCTGCATTGCGTAATGTAGATGCGTTTTTTCTGGCGCTGGGTTTGCTTTATGATGAACCGAATTCTGTGGATCAGGCAGAGAAAATTTTGCTGGCTTTGTGTCAGAGTCAGGATGAAGCAGAGGTATATTGCCAGAAGTTCAGAAAGTGGTCTGTGCTTACTCAGTGGAATGAGTGTGCCCTGGCAGCAATTTTCAGAAAGGGTCTTTCTGAAGCCCTTAAGGATGTTATGGTGGGGTTCCCCACGCCTGCTGGTCTGAATGAATCAATGTCCTTGGCCATACAGATCGATCGGCGCTTACGTGAGCGCAAAACTGTGCACCATTTGGCGGTATCCTCTGAGCAGAGGCCTGAGCCTATGCAATGTGATAGGACTTTGACCAGAGCTGAACGGCAAGAACATAGACGTCAGAAGGGGCTGTGTTTTTACTGTGGTGACTCCACTCATGCTATCTCTGATTGTCCTAAGCGCACTAAGCGGTTCGCTAGGTCCGTCACCATTGGTACTGTACAGCCTAAATTTCTTCTGTCCGTTACTCTGATTTGCTCTTTGTCATCCTATTCTGTTATGGCATTTGTGGATTCAGGCGCTGCCCTGAATTTGATGGACTTGGAGCTTGCCATGGCTGCAGGTCCATAATCCAGTATTGGATTGGAAATCAATGTCGGTGTCCAGTTGGGGGTGTCAAGGGGTACATGGGGATGTTTCATTATTGTCAATTTCTTCCTCCACTCCTTCTGAAGTCCCTGAGTTTTTGTCGGATTACCAGGATGTATTTGATGAGCCCAAGTCTAGTACCCTACCTCCTCATAGGGATTGTGATTGTGCTATTAATTTGATTCCTGGTAGCAAGTTCCCTAAGGGACGACTTTTCAATTTGTCTGTGCCAGAACACGCCGCTATGCGGAGTTATATAAAGGAGTCCTTGGAGAAAGAGCATATTCACCCGTCGTCGTCACCATTGGGAGCAGGGTTCTTTTTTGTGCCCAAGAAGGATGGTTCTCTGAGACCTTGTATAGATTACCGCCTTCTTAATAAAATCACGGTCAAATTTCAGTACCCTTTGCCTCTACTGTCTGATTTATTTGCTCGGATTAAGGGGGCTAGTTGGTTCACCAAGATAGACCTTCGTGGGGCGTATAATCTCGTGCGTATTAAACAGGGCGATGAATGGAAAACAGCATTTAATACGCCCGAGGGCCATTTTGAGTACCTGGTGATGCCATTCGGCCTTTCTAATGCTCCCTCTGTGTTTCAGTCCTTTATGCATGACATCTTCCGAAAGTATTTGGATATATTTATGATCGTATATTTGGATGATATTTTGGTCTTTTCGGATGATTGGGAGTCCCATGTGAAGCAGGTCAGAATGGTGTTCCAGGTCCTTCATGCTAATTCCTTGTTTGTAAAGGGATCGAAGTGTCTCTTTGGAGTTCAGAAGGTTTCCTTTTTGGGCTTCATTTTTTCCCCTTCTACTATCGAGATGGATCCTGTTAAAGTCCAAGCTATTTATGATTGGACTCGGCCTACATCTGTGAAGAGCCTTCAGAAATTTCTGGGCTTTGCCAATTTTTACCGTCGCTTCATCGCTAATTTTTCTAGTGTTGTTAAACCATTGACTGATTTGACCAAGAAGGATGCTGATGTGGTGAATTGGTCCTCTGCGGCCGTTGAGGCTTTTCAGGAGTTGAAACGTCGTTTCTCTTCGGCTCCTGTGTTGTGTCAGCCAGATGTTTTGCTCCCTTTTCAGGTCGAGGTTGATGCTTCTGAAATTGGAGCAGGGGCTGTTTTGTCTCAGAGAAGTTCTGATTGCTCTGTAATGAAGCCATGCGCTTTCTTTTCGAGAAAGTTTTCGCCTGCTGAGCGTAATTATGATGTTGGCAATCGGGAGTTGTTGGCTATGAAGTGGGCATTCGAGGAGTGGTGACATTGGCTTGAAGGAGCCAAGCATCGCGTGGTGGTCTTGACAGATCACAAGAATCTGACTTATCTCGAGTCTGCCAAGCGGTTGAATCCTAGACAGGCTCGTTGGTCGCTGTTTTTCTCCCGTTTCAATTTTGTGGTTTCGTACCTTCCGGGTTCTAAAAATGTGAAGGCTGATGCCCTTTCAAGGAGTTTTGTGCCTGATTCTCCTGGGGTTCCTGAGCCGGCTGGTATTCTCAGAGAGGGGGTAGTTCTGTCTGCCATCTCCCCTGATTTGCAGCGGGTGCTGCAGGAGTTCCAGGCTGATAGACCTGACCGTTGTCCAGCGGAGAAACTGTTTGTCCCTGATAGATGGACTAATAGAGTTATCTCTGAGGTTCATTGTTTGGTGTTGGCTGGTCATCTTGGGATTTTTGGTACCAGAGATTTGGTGGCCTTCCTTGTCGCGGGATGTGCGTTCTTTTGTGCAGTCTTGTGGGACTTGTGCTCGGGCTAAGCCCTGCTGTTCTCGTGCCAGTGGGTTACTTTTGCCCTTGCCGGTCCCGAAAAGGCCTTGGACGCATGTTTCCATGGATTTTATTTCAGATCTTCCTGTTTCTCAAAGGATGTCGGTCATCTGGGTGGTTTGCGATCGCTTCTCTAAAATGGTCCATTTGGTACCCTTGCCTAAATTGCCTTCTTCCTCTGATTTGGTTCCATTATTTTTCCAACATGTGGTTCGTTTACATGGCATTCCGGAGAACATCGTGTCTGACAGAGGCTCCCAGTTTGTTTCAAGGTTTTGGCGGTCCTTTTGTGCTAAGATGGGCATTGATTTGTCTTTTTCTTCGGCTTTCCATCCTCAGACAAATGGCCAAACCGAACGAACCAATCAGACTTTGGAAACTTATCTGAGATGCTTTGTTTCTGCGGATCAGGATGACTGGGTGACCTTCTTGCCATTAGCTGAGTTCGCCCTTAATAATCGGGCCAGTTCGGCTACTTCGGTTTCGCCTTTTTTTTGTAATTTTGGTTTTCATCCTCGTTTTTCTTCAGGGCAGGTTGAGCCTTCGGACTGTCCAGGTGTGGATTCTGTGGTGGACAGGTTGCAACAAATTTGGACTCATGTGGTGGACAATTTGACCTTGTCCCAAGAGAAGGCTCAACGTTTTGCTAACCGCCGTCACCGTGTTGGTCCCCGACTTCGTGTTGTCGATTTGGTTTGGTTATCATCTCGTTATGTTCCTATGAAGGTTTCTTCTCCTAAGTTTAAGCCTCGTTTCATTGGTCCTTATAAGATTTCTGAAATTCTTAATCCTGTATCATTTCGTTTGGCCCTTCCTGCTTCTTTTGCCATCCATAATGTGTTCCATAGGTCGTTGCTGCAGAGATATGTGGCGCCTATGGTTCCCTACGTTGATTCTCCTGCTTCGGTGTTGGTCGAGGGGGAGTTGGAGTATGTGGTGGAGAAGATTTTGGATTCTCGTATTTCGAGATGAAAACTTCAGTACTTGGTCAAATGGAAGGGCTATGGTCAGGAGGATAATTCCTGAGTTGTTGCCTCTGATGTCCATGCTGCCGATTTAGTTTGTGCCTTTCATTTGGCTCGTCCTGATCGGCCTGGGGGCTCTGGTGAGGGTTCGGTGACCCCTCCTCAAGGGGGGGTACTGTTGTGAATTCCGTTCTCGAACTCCCTCCTGTGGTCATGAATGGTACTTCGGTGAGTTCTGTCCGTGGACTCCCTCTGGTGGCTGTGAGTGGAGCTGCTGGTTCTGAGATTCCTTCTCCAGCTGCCCTCGTTTGGGGCTAGGCTGATTCTCTATTTAACTCCACTCAGATCGTTACTCCATGCCAACTGTCAATGTTCTAGTACTGGTTCAGATCTCTCCTGGATCTTTCTGAGGACCTGTCTACTCCAGCACAAGCTAAGTTCCTGCTTGTTCATTTGTTACATATGGTTTTTCTTGCTAAGTTCTAGTCCAGCTTGCTATTATGAAACTACCTGGCTAGCTGGAAGCTCTGGGGGTGCAGAGTGGCACCACCGCATCGTGAGTCGGTGCGGGGGTATTTTTTGCACACTTTGCGTGGTTTTTGTAGCTTTTTGTGTTGACCGCAAAGATCCCTTTTCTATCCTCAATCTGTTTAGTTAGACTGGCCTCTCTTTGCTAAAACCTATTTCATCCTGTGTTTGTGATTTCCTCTTATCTCACAGTCAATACTTGTGGGGGGGCTGCTTTTACCTTTGGGGAAATTTCTCTGAGGCAAGTAAGGCTTTGTTTCCTTTCTTTAGGGGTAGTTAGCTCTTAGGCTGTGAAGAGGCGTCTAGGGAGAGTCAGGCACGCTCCACGGCTGTTTCTAGTTGTGTTGATAGGAGTAGGGTTTGCAGTCAGCAGAGTTCCCATTTCCCCAGAGCTCCTCCTGATTCCGTGTTTAATTATCAGGTCATTCCTGGTGCACCTAACGACCAGGTCCATAACAAAAGACTCTGTAAAACAACATAGCTCCTGCCCCCTCAAATTGGATCCAGTGAATTCTGCGCTCCCAAATCCAAATGCCTCCTCCTTTTGAGACACTATATGCCTAAACCGCACTAAGTGCCCACATGTTTGACAAGATTGTAGTGGGGAGAGAAAACAACAATTTACAGGGTGTGTGTCACCAGAAGCACAAGCTGGGCACAATGTATGGGGGAGCTACAATGTAACGGGGCTCTATACTGTATGGGGTGTTGTGAATTCTGTTTGTGGGCTCCCCCGGTGGTGTTTTATGGTAGTGCCACTTATTTGCCTTCTTCTATCCTTGATCACCTGTTGACACCCATTAGGGGAGTTTCCTATTTAAGGCTGCTTGGCTGCTGGTCTGATGCCGGCCAACAATGTATCAGTAGCATTCTGTTGCATTCTCCTGCCTCAAGATCCTGTTCAGCTAAGTTGAATTTTGTTTCTAGTTTATGCTATTTTTGTCCAGCTATTTGCAATGTGACTCTCTGTAGCTGGAAGCTCTCGTGGACTGAAATTGCCACTCCAGTGGCATGAGTTGTCACTGGAGTTTTAAAGTAATTTCAGGATGGTGTTTTTGAGTAGTGTTTTGAAGTTGACCGTGAAGTGACTCTTTCCTGTACTTCTGCTATCTAGTAAGCGGACCTCACTGTGCTAAATCTGCTGTTCATCCTACGTATGTCTTTTCCTCTTGACTCACCGTCAATATCTGTGGGGGGCTGCTATCTCCTTTTGGGGTTCATCTCTGGAGGTAAGGCAGGCCTGTATATTCCTCTGATAGGGGTAGTTAGATCTCCGGCTGGCGCGTGGTGTCTAGGGCATCGTAGGAAACACTCCCCGGCTACTTCCAGTGTCGTGTCAGGTTCAGGTCACGGTCACTTTAGTTCCCATCACCCGAGAGCTAGTCCGTTGTTATTTTGATTTCCCTGCCATTGGGAAAATCATAACAGTTTGGCCGGCCCACATGTGTTAAAACTATGCACTAAAGCAGGAAAGGATATGAAAAGGTTTTTTTTTCCTTCTGTGTTTGGAAAGTGCACCTTAGTGCTTATTTGTACTCCTTGCTTAAACTACAGTCTTCAGCCTTTTTTTTTTTTTCCTCTCCTCTTAATCTCTGAATGGCTTGGGTTACACCTGTTTGAATCATGGATCCACAGAGTTTGGTTGCAGGTCTGAATAACCTGGCTACAAAGGTCCAGAACTTACAAGATTTTGTTATACGTGCTCCAATGTCTGAACCTAAGATCCCTATGCCTGAATTTTTTACCGGAGACAGATCCCGTTTTTTGAATTTCAGAGAGAATTGTAAATTGTTTTTGTCTCTGAAATCTCACTCTGTTGGTGATCCTGCGCAACAGGTTAACCCCTTCCCGACATTTGACATACTATCCCGTCGAGGTGGGGTGGGCCCGTATGACCGCCGACGGGATAGTACGTCATCACCGATCAGCGGCGCTCACGGGGGGAGCGCGGCCGATCGCGGCCGGGTGTCAGCTGCATATCGCAGCTGACATCCGGCACTATGTGCCAGGAGCGGTCACGGACCGCCCCCGGCACATTAACCCCCGGCACACCGCGATCAAACATGATCGCAGTGTACCGGCGGTATAGGGAAGCATCGCGCAGGGAGGGGGCTCCCTGCGGGCTTCCCTGAGACCCCCGGAGCAACGCGATGTGATCGCGTTGCTGCGAGGGTCTCCTACCTCCTTCCTGGCTGCAGGTCCCGGATCCAAGATGGCCGCGGCATCCGGGTCCTGCAGGGAAGGAGGTGGCTTACCGAGTGTCTGCTCAGAGCAGACACTTGGTAAGCCTGCAGCCCTGCACAGCAGATCGTCGATCTGGCAGAGTGCTGTGCACACTGCCAGATCAATGATCTGTGATGTCCCCCCCTGGGACAAAGTAAAAAAGTTAAAAAAAATTTTTTCCACATGTGTAAAAAAAAAAAAAAAAAAAATCCTAAATAAATAATAAAAAAAAAATATATATTATTCCCATAAATACATTTCTTTATCTAAATAAAAAAAACAAAACAATAAAAGTACACATATTTAGTATCGCCGCGTCCGTAACGACCCAACCTATAAAACTGCCTCACTAGTTAACCCCTTCAGTAAACACCGTAAGAAAAAAAAAAAAAAAACGAGGCAAAAAACAACGCTTTATTACCATACCGCCGAACAAAAAGTGGAATAACACGCGATCAAAAAGACTGATATAAATATCCATGGTACCGCTGAAAACGTCATCTTGTCCCGCAAAAAACAAGCCGCCATACAACATTATCAGCAAAAAAATAAAAAAGTTATAGTCCTGAGAATAAAGCGATACGAAAATAATTATTTTTTCTATATTTTAGTTTTTATCGTATAAAAGCGCCAAAACATAAAAAAATGATATAAATGAGATATCGCTGTAATCGTACTGACCCGAAGAATAAAACTGCTTTATCAATTTTACCAAACGCGGAACGGTATAAACGCCTCCCCCAAAAGAAATTCATGAATAGCTGGTTTTTGGTCATTCTGCCTCACAAAAATCGGAATAAAAAGCGATCAAAAACGGTCACGTGTCCGAAAATGTTACCAATAAAAACGTCAACTCGTCCCGCAAAAAACAAGACCTCACATGACTCTGTGGAGCAAAATGTGGAAAAATTATAGGTCTCAAAATGTGGAGACGCAAAAACTTTTTTGCTATAAAAAGCGTCGCTGGTTTCACACTTGCGTTTTTGTCTGCAGCGTTTTTTGCACAAAAAAACGCATGCGTTTTTTCCCTATATTTAACATTGAAAACGCATGCGGTTTTTTTGTACGCGTTTGGTCGCGTTTTCAAACGCATGCGTTTTTTTTCTGCATGCGTTCATTTTCAGAAATACAACCTGCAGTATTTTCTTGCGTTTTTAAGCACATGCGTTTGTTTGCGTTAAAAACGCATGCATTTAAACACACTGAAAAGCCACCCACCACCATCAAGGTGATAAAGGGATCCAAACCCTAACCCTAACTCTACCCCTAACCTCACCCCTAACCGTTTAATGAACATTTTCTGACAGTCATAGTGCCACGTATTTCAGTGCCACGTATTTCAGTGCCACGTATTTCAGTGCCACGTGTTTCAGTGCCACGTATTTCAGTGCCACGTATCACATATTTCAGTGCCACGTATCACGTATTTCAGTGCCACGTATCACGTATTTCAGTGCCACATATTTTAGTACCACGTATTTCAGTGCCACGTATTTCAGTGCCACGTATTTCAGTGCCACGTATTTCAGTGCCACGTATTTCAGTGCCACGTATTTCAGTGCCACGTATCACGTATTTCAGTGCCACGTATTTCAGTGCCACGTATTTCAGTGCCACGTATTTCAGTGCCACGTATTTCAGTGCCACGTATTTCAGTGCCACGTATCACGTATTTCAGTGCCACGTGTTTCAGTGCCACGTATTTAAGTGCCACGTATCACGTATTTCAGTGCCACGTATTTCAGTGCCACGTATTTCAGTGCCACGTATCACGTATTTCAGTGCCACATATTTCAGTGCCACGTATTTCAGTGCCACGTATTTCAGTGCCACGTATTTCAGTGCCACGTATTTCAGTGCCACGTATCACATATTTCAGTGCCACGTATTTCAGTGCCACGTATTTCAGTGCCACGTATTTCAGTGCCACGTATTTCAGTGCCACGTATTTCAGTGCCACGTATTTCAGTGCCACGTATCACGTATTTCAGTGCCACGTGTTTCAGTGCCACGTATTTAAGTGCCACGTATCACGTATTTCAGTGCCACGTATTTCAGTGCCACGTATTTCAGTGCCACGTATTTCAGTGCCACGTATTTCAGTGCCACGTATTTCAGTCACGTTTAGGGTTAGGGTTAGGGGTAGGGTTAGGGTTAGGGTTAGGGCTAGGGTTGGAGGTAAAGTTAGGGTTGGGGCTAAAGTTAGGGTTGGGGCTAAAGTTAGGGTTAGGGTTTGGATTACATTTACGTTTGGATTAGGGTTGGGATTAGAATTATGGGTGTGTCAGGGCTAGGGGTGTGGTTAGGGTTACCGTTGGGATTAGGGTTAGGGGTGTGTTTGGGTTAGGGTTTCAGGTAGAATTGGGGAGTTTCCACTGTCCAGGCACATCAGGGGCTCTACAAGCGCGACATGGTGTCCAATCTCAATTCCAGCCAATTCTGCGTTGAAAAAGTAAAACAGTGCTCCTTCCCTTCCGAGCTCTCCCGTGCGCCCAAAAAGGGGTTTACCCCAACATATGTGTTATCAGCGTACTCGGGACAAATTGAACAACAACTTCTGGGGTCCAAGTTCTCTTGTTATCCTTAGGAAAATAAAAATTTGGGGGGCTAAAAATCATTTTTGTGGGAAAAAAAAGATGTTTTATTTTCACGGCTCTGCGTTATAAACTGTAGTGAAACACTTGGGGGTTCAAAGTTCTCACAACACATCTAGATAAGTTCCTTGGGAGGTCTAGTTTCCAATATGGCGTCACTTGTGGGGGGTTTGTACTGTTTGGGTACATCAGGGGCTCTGCAAATGCAACGTGACGCCTGCAGACCAATCCATTTAAGGCTGCATTCCAAATGGCGCTCCTTCCCTTCCGAGCTCTGTCATGCACCCAAACAGTGGTTCCCCCCCACATATGGGGTATCAGCGTACTCAGGACAAATTGGACAACAACTTTTGGGGTCTAATTTATCCTGTTACCCTTGTGAAAATACAAAACTGGGGGCTAAAAAATCATTTTTGTGAAAAAAAAAAAGAATTTTTATTTTCACGGCTTTGCGCTATAAACTTTAGTGAAACACTTGGGGGTTCAAAGTTCTCAAAACACATCTAGATAAGTTCTTTGGGAGGTCTAGTTTCCAATATGGGGTCACTTGTGGGGGGTTTGTACTGTTTGGGTACATCAGGGGCTCTGCAAATGCAACGTGACGGCTGCTGACCAATCCATTTAAGTCTGCATTCCAAATGGCGCTCCTTCCCTTCCGAGCTCTGTCATGCGCCCAAACAGTGGTTCCCCCCCACATATGGGGTATCAGCGTACTCAGGACAAATTGGAAAACAAATTTTGGGGTCCAATTTATTCTGTTACCCTTGTAAAAATACAAAGCTGGGTGCTAAAAAATCATTTTTGAGAAAAAAAATAAAAATTATTTTCACGGCTCTGCGTTATAATCTGTAGTGAAACACTTGGGGGTTCAAAGCTCTCAAAACACATCTAGATAAGTTCCTTAGGGGGTCTACTTTCCAAAATGGTGTCACTTGTAGGGAGTTTCAATGTTTAGGCACATCAGGGGCTCTCCAAACGCAACATGGCGTCCCATCTCAATTCCAGTCAATTTTGCATTGAAAAGTCAAATGGCGCTCCTTCCCTTCCAAGCTCTGCCATGCGCCCAAACAATGGTTTACACCCACATATGGGGTATCAGCGTACTCAGGACAAATTGCACAACATTTTTTGGGGTCCAATTTCTTCTCTTACCCTTGGGAAAATAAAAAATTGGGGGCAAAAAGATCATTTTTGTGAAAAAATATGATTTTTTATTTTTACGGTTCTGCATTATAAACTTCTGTGAAGCACTTGGTGGGTCAAAGTGCTCACCACACATCTAGATAAGTTCCTTAGGGGGTCTACTTTCCAAAATGGTGTCACTTGTAGGGAGTTTCAATGTTTAGGCACATCAGGGGCTCTCCAAACGCAACATGGCGTCCCATCTCAATTCCAGTCAATTTTGCATTGAAAAGTCAAATGGCGCTCCTTCCCTTCCAAGCTCTGCCATGCGCCCAAACAATGGTTTACACCCACATATGGGGTATCAGCGTACTCAGGACAAATTGCACAACATTTTTTGGGGTCCAATTTCTTCTCTTACCCTTGGGAAAATAAAAAATTGGGGGCAAAAAGATCATTTTTGTGAAAAAATATGATTTTTTATTTTTACGGTTCTGCATTATAAACTTCTGTGAAGCACTTGGTGGGTCAAAGTGCTCACCACACATCTAGATAAGTTCCTTAGGGGGTCTACTTTCCAAAATGGTGTCACTTGTAGGGAGTTTCAATGTTTAGGCACATCAGGGGCTCTCCAAACGCAACATGGCGTCCCATCTCAATTCCAGTCAATTTTGCATTGAAAAGTCAAATGGCGCTCCTTCCCTTCCAAGCTCTGCCATGCGCCCAAACAATGGTTTACACCCACATATGGGGTATCAGCGTACTCAGGACAAATTGCACAACATTTTTTGGGGTCCAATTTCTTCTCTTACCCTTGGGAAAATAAAAAATTGGGGGCAAAAAGATCATTTTTGTGAAAAAATATGATTTTTTATTTTTACGGTTCTGCATTATAAACTTCTGTGAAGCACTTGGTGGGTCAAAGTGCTCACCACACATCTAGATAAGTTCCTTAGGGGGTCTACTTTCCAAAATGGTGTCACTTGTAGGGAGTTTCAATGTTTAGGCACATCAGGGGCTCTCCAAACGCAACATGGCGTCCCATCTCAATTCCAGTCAATTTTGCATTGAAAAGTCAAATGGCGCTCCTTCCCTTCCAAGCTCTGCCATGCGCCCAAACAATGGTTTACACCCACATATGGGGTATCAGCGTACTCAGGACAAATTGCACAACATTTTTTGGGGTCCAATTTCTTCTCTTACCCTTGGGAAAATAAAAAATTGGGGGCGAAAAGATCATTTTTGTGAAAAAATATGATTTTTTATTTTTACGGCTCTGCATTATAAACTTCTGTGAAGCACTTGGTGGGTCAAAGTGCTCACCACACATCAAGATAAGTTCCTTAGGGGGTCTACTTTCCAAAATGGTGTCACTTGTAGGGGGTTTCAGTGTTTAGGCACATCAGGGGCTCTCCAAACGCAACATGGCGTCCCATCTCAATTCCAGTCAATTTTGCATTGAAAAGTCAAATGGCGCTCCTTCCCTTCCAAGCTCTGCCATGCGCCCAAACAATGGTTTACACCCACATATGGGGTATCAGCGTACTCAGGACAAATTGCACAACATTTTTTGGGGTCCAATTTCTTCTCTTACCCTTGGGAAAATAAAAAATTGGGGGCAAAAAGATCATTTTTGTGAAAAAATATGATTTTTTATTTTTACGGCTCTGCATTATAAACTTCTGTGAAGCACTTGGTGGGTCAAAGTGCTCACCACACATCTAGATAAGTTCCTTAGGGGGTCTACTTTCCAAAATGGTGTCACTTGTAGGGAGTTTCAATGTTTAGGCACATCAGGGGCTCTCCAAACGCAACATGGCGTCCCATCTCAATTCCAGTCAATTTTGCATTGAAAAGTCAAATGGCGCTCCTTCCCTTCCAAGCTCTGCCATGCGCCCAAACAATGGTTTACACCCACATATGGGGTATCATCGTACTCAGGACAAATTGCACAACATTTTTTGGGGTCCAATTTCTTCTCTTACCCTTGGGAAAATAAAAAATTGGGGGCAAAAAGATCATTTTTGTGAAAAAATATGATTTTTTATTTTTACGGCTCTGCATTATAAACTTCTGTGAAGCACTTGGTGGGTCAAAGTGCTCACCACACATCAAGATAAGTTCCTTAGGGGGTCTACTTTCCAAAATGGTGTCACTTGTAGGGGGTTTCAGTGTTTAGGCACATCAGGGGCTCTCCAAACGCAACATGGCGTCCCATCTCAATTCCAGTCAATTTTGCATTGAAAAGTCAAATGGCGCTCCTTTCCTTCCGAGCTCTGCCATACGCCCAAACAGTGGTTTACCCTCACATATGGGGTATCAGCGTACTCAGGACAAATTGTACAACAACTTTGGGGGTCCATTTTCTCTTGTTACCCTTGGTAAAATAAAACAAATTGGAGCTGAAATAAATTGTGTGTGAAAAAAAGTTAAATGCTCATTTTTATTTAAACATTCAAAAAATTCCTGTGAAACACCTGAAGGGTTAATAAACTTCTTGAATGTGGTTTTGAGCACCTTGAGGGGTGCAGTTTTTAGAATGGTGTCACACTTGAGTATTTTCTATCATATAGACCCCTCAAAATGACTTCAAATGAGATGTGGTCCCTAAAAAAAAATGGTGTTGTAAAAATGAGAAATTGCTGGTCAACTTTTAACCCTTATAACTCCGTCACAAAAAAAAATTTTGGTTCCAAAATTGTACTGATGTAAAGTAGACATGTGGGAAATGTTACTTATTAAGTATTTTGCGTGACATATGTCTGTGATTTAAGGGCATAAAAATTCAAAGTTGGAAAATTGCGAAATTTTCAAAATTTTCGCCAAATATTCGTTTTTTTCACAAATAAATGCAAGTTATATCGAATAAATTTTACCACTAACATGAAGTACAATATGTCACGAGAAAACAATGTCAGAATCGCCAAGATCCGTCAAAGCGTTCCAGAGTTATAGCCTCATAAAGGGACAGTGGTCAGAATTGTAAAAATTGGCCCGGTCATTAACGTGCAAACCACCCTTGGGGGTGAAGGGGTTAAAATTGTTATTTCTCTATTGCGGGGTGACCCACAAAGTTGGGCATTTGAGGAGTGGCGTCATTGGCTTGAGGGTGCTAGACACCAGGTGGTGATCTTGACTGACCACAAAAATCTAATTTATCTTGAGTCAGCCAGGCGTCTGAATCCTAGACAGGCGCGCTGGTCGTTGTTTTTCTCTCGATTTAACTTTGTGGTTTCATATCTGCCTGGGTCTAAGAATGTGAGGGCGGATGCCCTCTCTAGGAGTTTTAAGCCTGACTCGCCTGGTGATTCCGAACCTACTGGCATCCTGAAGGATGGGGTGATATTGTCAGCTGTCTCCCCAGACCTGCGGCGCTCTTTGCAGGAGTTTCAGGTGGATAGGCCTGATCGCTGTCCGCCTGGTAGACTGTTTGTCCCTGATGACTGGACCAGTAGAGTTATTTCGGAGGTTCACTCTTCCGCGTTGGCAGGTCATCCTGGAATTTTTGGCACCAGGGATCTGGTGTCTAGGTCCTTCTGGTGGCCTTCCTTGTCTCGAGATGTACGTATTTTTGTGCAGTCTTGTGATGTTTGTGCTCGGGCTAAGCCCTGCTGTTCCCGGGCCAGCGGGTTGTTGTTGCCCTTGCCTATTCCTAAGAGGCCTTGGACGCACATCTCTATGGACTTTATTTCTGACCTTCCTGTTTCTCGTAGGATGTCCGTCATCTGGGTGGTGTGTGACCGTTTTTCCAAGATGGTTCACTTGGTACCTTTGCCCAAATTGCCCTCCTCCTCTGAGCTGGTCCCTCTATTTTTTCAGAATGTTGTGCGTTTGCATGGTATTCCTGAGAATATAGTGTCTGACAGGGGTACTCAGTTTGTGTCTAGATTTTGGCGGGCGTTCTGTGCCAGGATGGGCATCGACTTGTCTTTTTCATCTGCATTCCATCCTCAGACTAATGGCCAGACTGAGCGTACTAATCAGACCTTGGAGACTTACTTGAGGTGTTTTGTGTCCGCTGATCAGGACGATTGGCTTGATTTTTTGCCATTGGCAGAGTTTGCCCTTAACAATCGGGCCAGTTCTGCCACTTTGGTTTCTCCATTTTTTTGTAATTCAGGGTTTCACCCTCGCTTTTCGTCCGGTCAATTGGAGTCTTCGGATTGTCCTGGAGTAGATGCTGTGGTTGATAGAATGCATCAGATTTGGGGACAGGTTGTGGACAATCTGAAGTTGTCCCAGGAGAAGACTCAACAGTTCACTAATCGTCATCGGCGTGTCGGTCCTCGTCTTTGTGTTGGGGACCTGGTTTGGTTGTCTTCTCGATTTGTTCCTATGAAGGTCTCGTCTCCTAAGTTTAAGCCTCGGTTTATCGGCCCTTATAGGATTCTGGAGGTTCTCAATCCTGTGTCCTTTCGTTTGGACCTCCCAGCATCTTTTACTATTCATAATGTTTTTCATCGGTCATTGTTGCGGAGGTATGAGGTGCCGGTTGTTCCGTCTGCTGATCCTCCTGCTCCTGTGCTGGTTGAGGGTGAGTTGGAGTATGTGGTGGAAAAGATCTTGGACTCCCGTGTTTCCAGACGGAAACTTCAGTATCTGGTTAAGTGGAAAGGCTATGGTCAGGAGGATAATTCTTGGGTGACAGCATCTGATGTTCATGCTCCTGATTTGGTTCGTGCATTTCATAGTGCTCATCCAGATCGCCCTGGTGGTTCTGGTGAGGGTTCGGTGCCCCCTCCTTAAGGGGGGGTACTGTTGTGAATTCTGTTTGTGGGCTCCCCCGGTGGTGTTTTATGGTAGTGCCACTTATTTGCCTTCTTCTATCCTTGATCACCTGTTGACACCCATTAGGGGAGTTTCCTATTTAAGGCTGCTTGGCTGCTGGTCTGATGCCGGCCAACAATGTATCAGTAGCATTCTGTTGCATTCTCCTGCCTCAAGATCCTGTTCAGCTAAGTTGAATTTTGTTTCTAGTTTATGCTATTTTTGTCCAGCTATTTGCAATGTGACTCTCTGTAGCTGGAAGCTCTCGTGGACTGAAATTGCCACTCCAGTGGCATGAGTTGTCACTGGAGTTTTAAAGTAATTTCAGGATGGTGTTTTTGAGTAGTGTTTTGAAGTTGACCGTGAAGTGACTCTTTCCTGTACTTCTGCTATCTAGTAAGCGGACCTCACTGTGCTAAATCTGCTGTTCATCCTACGTATGTCTTTTCCTCTTGACTCACCGTCAATATCTGTGGGGGGCTGCTATCTCCTTTTGGGGTTCATCTCTGGAGGTAAGGCAGGCCTGTATATTCCTCTGATAGGGGTAGTTAGATCTCCGGCTGGCGCGTGGTGTCTAGGGCATCGTAGGAAACACTCCCCGGCTACTTCCAGTGTCGTGTCAGGTTCAGGTCACGGTCACTTTAGTTCCCATCACCCGAGAGCTAGTCCGTTGTTATTTTGATTTCCCTGCCATTGGGAAAATCATAACAATGGGGGCACAATATCTGGGCACTAAACTGTCATATTTGCAGGTCTCCAGAAAAAAAACCTGGTGTGGATGTTACAAAATATTCACTGCAGCCGTAGATGAATTCATTGAGAGATGAAATTTCTACAATATGGTCACTTTAGCTATTCTTCTGCTGTTCTGACACCTTTGGGGCTCCGCAAAATTCACCCGCAAACTGTTTTAGCAAAATCTTTGCTCCAAAAGCCAAATAGTGTTCCTTACTTCTCAGCCCTGATGTGCGGCCTAACAGTAATTTCTGATGACATATGGGGCATGACCACGTTCTGGAGAAATTGAGCAATAAATGACGCGGTCCAGATTCACCTATTAACACTTGTATCATACAAAAATCTATTTTTTCCCGCTAAAATGTCATATTTCCAAGTCTCAATGTTATAAAATTCTGTGAAGCACATATGAGTTCAAAATTTACACTACATCCTTAGATAAATTTCTTAGGCAGTGAAGTTTCCAATATGGGGTCATTTGGGGGGAATTGTGCTGTTCTGGGACATCAAGGGCTTGGCTAATTGAGTCTAAAATCTATTAAAATTAAATCTGCGTTCTATAAGAAGCTGTGTTATGCATTCCCATCCAATCCTTGCCGTGTGCTCATACAGCAGTGTACAACTACATATGAGGTCCTGCCACATTCAGGAGAAATTGCATAACAAATTGTACCCCTTTAGTAAATTATAAATTTGGTGCTACAACAGTATTTTAGTAGAAAAAATAACAATTTTTGTACTCGCATTTAAATGTTGTAAAGTTTTGTGAATCAGTTGTAGGTTCAACACACCCCTACATGAATTCCTTGAGTGGTTTAGTTTCCAACATGGGGTAACTTGTGGGGGGTTTCTGTTGTTTTTGCATGTCAGGGGCATTCCAAATGTGGCATGGCATTCACAATCTATTCCAGACAAATAGCGCTCTTTCCTTTCCTTGCCATGTACCCAAACAGAAGTTTTTGATCACATATGGGGTATTATTGCGTTCAGGAGAAAATGCGTAGCAAATTATGCTGTCCGATTTATACTATTATCCATTGTGAAAATTACAAATTTGTGGTTTTAACAACATCAAAGTGAAAGTTTTCAATATGACGTCCTAATGTATTAAAATTCTGTGTAGTACCTGTGGGTTCAAAATGCTCACTAAACCCCTGGATAAAATCTTTGAGGGGTTTAGCTTCCACAATATGGTCACTTGTGGGGGTTTCCACTGTTTTGGCACATTAGGGGCACTCCAAACTCGACATGGTGTCCGCTCTCGATTCGAGCCATTTTTGTATTCAAAAAGTCAAATAGTGCAAGCCCTGCTGTGTGCCCAAACAATAGTTTCCCCCCAAAAAATGGGGTACTCAGCAGAAATTGTGGTCCATTTCCTCATGTCACCCTTGTGAAAATTGGAGCTAAAGTAAAATTTTTGTGAAAAAAGTAAAATGCTCATATTTTTCTCCTACACTTTGCTTTAGTTCCTGTGAAGCACCTTAATTGTTAAACTTACTGAATGTGATTTTGAGGACTTTTAGAGGTGCAGATTTAAGAATGATTTTACTCTTGGGTATTTTCTGCCACCTAGGCCCCTAAAGTGAATTCAAATGTGATGTGATCCCTTAAAAAAATGGTTTTACAAATTTTGTTGGAAAAATGATAAATTGCTGATTATGTTTAAAACCTTCTAACTTGCTAACCTAAAAATTATGCTTAGAAAATGATGCAGATATAAAGTAGACATGTGGTTAATGTTATTTATTTAACTGTTTAGTGTGACATAACTCTCTAGTTTTTTAGGTCATAAGAATTAAAAGTTTGAAAATTGCAACATTTTTGCCAAATTTCATTTATTTTTGCAAATAAACGCAAGTAATATCAAACAAATTTTACCACTATTATGAAATACAATATGTCATGGAAAACAGTCTCAGAATCAGTGGTATCCATTGAAGTGTTCCAGAGTTATTACCACATAAAGTGACACTGGTCAGATTTCAAAAATTTTTCCTGGTTGTTAAGGTCAAACTTGGCTTGGTCATCAAGGGTTTAAACATGAAATTTAAATGAAATATAAAAATTTAAATGAAATATAAAAACCATAACACAGTTGTTATTAAACCTTTAAGACCACCGTTAAATAAAAATGGCCAAACGGTATGTTCGGACCTGACCATCAATAAAATCAGCAACTGTCTGCTCGCTTAAAGCTTTCCCCTCCTTCTAATAAAGATATAATAACAACACAAAAGGGTAAACAGGGTGGAGGGGTCTGAGGAGGACAACAACTGCAAGGCTTACAATTTATAATAATATATCCTTACAATTCATATATTTTTCAAAGTTCACCTGAATGTCTACCATGAAGAGTTAGCACTAGACAGACAGTTAGGTCACCTTCCACAATGTTGGCATACATCAATGTAATGACCCAATTAATACCTGTTGCTAACAGCAACCATTCTGCATTCAGATTAAGCGAGAAATTGGCAAATTTGGTGGCAAAAAATCTTGGCGTTGTTAACTCGTTAGATGCTTGTAAACTCATGTGGATCTCTCCTAAATGTTTGTGATCCATACATGATGTCATTCTGTGACATCATGACTTCAGGGGTATTGAGATCATGATGCTGAGGAGTAATTTCATAATGTTTGAGCCGTAGTCATCGTGGAGGGGCAGAAGGTTTCCGAAAGTGGAGGAAAAGTGCAGTGGGGCTCGACAGGAGAATGCTGGGGCTAAATAAGTATGATTGCTTCATTTGATTAACCACTTTTACAGTAAAACTGATAGCTATAATTTTGCTGTATTTGATCAAAGCATATTACCCAAGAATTGGATTCTCCTGAATGCATACATTTTTGGAAATTATGTATAATATTAAAATAGGAATGCCGCTTAATAATATGTCAATGATGATTCCTTCAAGGATGTAACAAATAAAAAAGAAATCCAGAAATTTACTTCCTATCTAAAGATCTACACATGTATATTCTGTGAAACATCTCCGTTTACTCAACAGTTTCCAGAAAGAAATTTTGCCATCTGCTGGACATGCTAAATATTTATTCCTACAGAAAATCCTATGGCTAATATGCAGCATGATATTCTCTTATTGGGATTTATTTTTAAAACTATGCAGCACATTTTTCTCTGCTCCAATGAAATGTGTAGAAAACTAAGGTCTCCACAAAATGCATTTAGGATTATTATTTTATAATTATGATATCAGATTTCTCAAAGTTTTTGCTAATTACTTCACTTTGGAATATTTTACCCTCGGGATGATGTTATCTTTTTTCATTAGCTGCAGCAGTTTTCTCAAGCCATATCATTTCTAGCAACCTATCATGAACAAATAGCTTTTGTTGGCTGTAAGACATATTTTGATCACATTACAAGAAGGCTAAGGCATTTACTGTAATTACGAAGCTGAAAATAGTTGCCCATAATTTAAGAGGAAGTCCCAGGAAAAGGCATGAGAGCAATCTTACCAGCTTAATTGAAGGATATTGAAAGAATAAAATTTTGGCTGTATGAGTAAGAATTTTATTAATTTCAGTTTTTACATAACAATAAAATAGACAGCAATATGTTGCACAAAATTATGCAATCTAGATAACCAGAGGATATAAGATCATTTGCATATGTAATTTAAAATGGACCTTTTCCCAATCAGCATACTAAACTGGACACATCATGGAATAGTGGATGCTAACTTGACTAAATGTCAAATTTAAATCTCTCATCTCCATTGTGAAGATATCTTGTAAATTTGATATACTGAACTACACTACAACAAAGGGGGATTTAGTATAGATACTTCATTAGGGCTGTTTATTTATTCGTCTGCAAGACTTTGACCAATTATAAGGTGATGGCATCAAGCAGGAAAAAAAATCTCTCCCATAGAAGGTCAGAACTAGAGATGAGTGCATTGAACATTCAGATTAGTGTTTGGATTCCTGAACTTTATTCCCAAAAATTGGCAAAAATTAGCCAAAGTGTGATAAATGACAGAGTTCTCTAAGGGTGCTTTCAGACGTCAGTGTTTCTGGTAGCAGCAGGGGCCGCAAAACGTCCTGCATACAGGCACACTGATAGCACACAGATGACATGAATCAGCGGTACTGTTTGAGCTGTTCCCAGGTACCGGGTGCTGAAGTGAAGATAGCTCACATCATTGTTCCCTACTCGCGCATTAATCAGCACTAGCGGGAAACTATGTTGAGAGTTGTATTCAACTGTTGACAGCGAGAGCAGGCAGCGATTCATAGGAGTATTCAACAGCCAACAACTGTGCTATAAATAATCAAATAAATAATAAAAAAAGACGTTGGGTTCCCCTGTATTTTTTATAACCAGCCAGGCAAAACTGACAGCTGCGGGCCACATTCCTCACCTGTCAGGTTCAGCTAAGCTGGTTATCAAGAATAGAAGGGTAGCCGAGACCCCAGAGAACATGATTCGGGGTTTTTTTACCGACCCCCGAGTTGCGATCACCGGTAATTAACCGTTTACCGGCGATCACAAAAAAAACCAAAACCTGATTTCCCATTTAATTTCTCTGTCCTCCGATGTGATCGCACATCGGAGGACAGAGAAATGGGGTCCCTGGTCGCCCCCGATGCCCCCCCGATACTCACCTGTCTCCCCCCGGTGCTCCTCGTGGCTCCCCATGGGCGCCGCCATCTTAAAAATGGCGGGCGCACACGCAGTGCGCCCGCCGGCCGGCACCTGGGAGATCTTTGGGGTCTCGGCTGCTGGGGGTAGCCGAGACCCCAAAGAACATAATCGGGGTCGGTTTTTACCGACCCCTGTTTTGCGATTGCCGGTAATTAACTGTTTACCGGCGACCGCAAAAAAAAAAAAAAATGTGATGTGTAATTCTCTGTCCTCCGATGTGATCGCACATCAGAGGACAGAGAAATAGGGGGATTCGGGGACCCTATCATACTTACCGGTGTCCCTGGGTCCTCCTGTGTCTTCTCCTGGCCGCCGGCTTCTTCCTATGAAAAGAAAACGCTCTCTGCTGCCATCTGCCGGCCGGCAGGAGAGAAGAGTTGGGGCTAAAATTAGGGTTAGGGTTAGGGCTAGGGTTAGAGTTAGGGTTAGGGTTAGGGCTAGGGTTAGGGTTAGGGTTAGGGCTAGGGTTAGGGCTAGGGTTAGGGTTAGGGCTGAGGTTAGGGTTAGGGTTAAGGCTAGGGTTGGGGCTAAATTTAGGGTTAGGGTTGGAGCTAAATTTAGGGTTAGGGTTGGGGCTAAATTTAGGGTTAGGGCTGGGGCTAAATTTAGGGTTAGGGTTGGGGCTAAAGTTAGGGCTATTGTTAGAGTTGGGGCTAAAGTTAGGACTAGGGTTGCGGCTAAAGTTAAGGTTAGGGTTGGGATTAGGGTTTGGATTAGGGTTGGCATTAGGGTTACGTTTGGGATTACGGTTAGGTTTGGGATTAGGGTTAAGGGTAGGGTTGGGATTAGGGGTGTATTGGGATTAGGGTTAGGTTTGAGGTTAGGGTTGAGATTAGGATTAGGGGTGTTTTGGATTTAGGGTTCTGAATAGGGTTATAGTTGTTTTGAGGTTAGGGTTGCGATTATCCTTAGGGTTGTGATTAGGATTATGGATCGGGTTGGCATTAGGGTTAGGCCTCTTTCACACTTCAGTCTTTTGGCATCAGTCTGAAACCGCCATTTTCATCAAATAGCGGATCCGCCATTTTTTTTGGCGGTTGCGCTATTTTCCCATAGACATGCATTAGCGACGGATTGTGGCGGATGGTCGTCCGTTCCATCCGCCATGTGACGGATCCGTCGAAATTTGGCGGACGTCATCTAGACATTGACGGTCATTGTAATGTTTTTTTGTCTGCGCCGAAATGGCGGTTCGCGACAGATCCGTCGCCTTCGTCATTCCATAGAATGGCCGCCTATGGGCGACGGATCCGTTGTTAACGTAATTTCGGCGGATCCGTTGCCCCAATCCGCTTTTTCAATTGCGCATGCTCCAAAAAGTAGATACTTTCCCCAGACAACTCCCAAGTAACGGATCCGTCAAAAAAACGGATCTGTTAGACCCGTTTTCTCAACAATTGTGACGGATCCGTCACTATGTCGGAGCTGACTGACGTCAAACAACTGAAGTGTGAAAGAAGCCTTAGGGGTGTGTTGGGGTTAGGGTTGGAGTTAGATTTGGGGGGTTTCCACTGTTTAGGTACATCAGGGGGTCTCTAAACGCCACAGCCAATTTTGCGCTCAAAAAGTCAAATGGTGCTCCCTCCCTTCCGAGCTCTGCCGTGCACCCAAACAGTGGTTTACCCCCACATATGGGGCATCAGCGTACTCGGGATAAATTGGACAACAACTTTTGGGGTCCAATTTCTCCTGTTACCCTTGTGAAAATAAAAACTTGTGGGCTAAAAAATCTTTTTTGTGGAAAAAAATTTTTTTTTTTATTTTCACAACTCTGCATTATAAACGTCTGTGAAGCACTTGGGCATTCAAAGTTCTCACCACACATCTAGATAAGTTCCTTGGGGGCTCTAGTTTCCAAAATGGGGTCACTTGTGGGGGGTTTCTACTGTTTTGGCACATCAGGGGCTCTGCAAATGCAACATAACGCCCGCAGACCATTCTATCAAAGTCTGCATTCCAAAATGGCGCTCCTTCCCTTCCGAGCTCTGCCATGCGCCCAAACAGTGGTTAACCCCAACATATGGGGTATCAGCCTACTCAGCATAAATTGCACAATAAATTTTGGGGTCCAATTTCTCCTGTTACCCTTGAGAAAATAAAAAATTGCAGGCTAAAAAATCATTTTTGAGGAAAAAAAAAAGGATTTTTTATTTTCACGGCTCTACTTTATAAATTTCTGTGAAGAACTTGGGGTTTAAAGTGCTCACCACACATCTAGATAAGTTCCTTAAGTGGTCTAGTTTCCAAAATGGGGTCACTTGTGGGGGGTTTCTACTGTTTAGGCACATCAGGGGCACTCCAAACGCGACATGGTGTCCGATCTCAATTCCAGCCAATTCTACATCGAAAAAGTAAAACGGCACTCCTTCTCTTCCAAGCTCTGCAGTGCGCCCAAACAGTGGTTTACCCCCACATATGGGGTATCGATGTACTCAGGAGAAATTGCACAACCACTTTTGTGGTTTAATTTCTCCTGTTACCCTTGTGAAAATAAAAATTTTGGGGCAAAAAGATCATTTTTGTAGAAAAAATGCGATTTTTTATTTTCACGGCTCTACGTTATAAACTTCTGAGAAGCACCTAGGGGTTTAAAGTGCTCACCACACATCTAGTTAAGTTCCTTAAGGGGTCTAGTTTCCAAAATGGGGTCACTTGTGGGGGGTTTCTACTGTTTAGGCACATCAGGGGCTCTCCAAATGCGACATGGTGTCCAATCTCAATTCCAGCCAATTCTACATTGAAAAAGTAAAACGGCACTCCTTCTCTTCCAAGCTCTGCGGTGCGCCCAAACAGTGGTTTTCCCCCACATATGGGGTATCAACATACTCAGGAGAAATTGTACAATAACTTTTGTGGTCTAATTTCTCCTGTTACCCTTGTGAAAATAAGAATTTGTGGGCGAAAAGATCATTTTTGTGTAAACAAATGCGATTTTTTATTTTCACGGCTCTACTTTATAAACTTCTGTGAAGCACTTGGGGGCTCAAAGTGCTCACCACACATCTAGATAAGTTCCTTAAGGGGTCTAGTTTCCAAAATGGGGTCACTTGTGGGGGGTTTCCACTGTTTAGGCACATCAGGGGCTCTCTAAACGTGACATGGCATCCGATCTCAATTCCAGCCAATTCTGCATTGAAAAAGTCAAACGGCGCTCCTTCTCTTCCAAGCTCTGCGGTGCGCCCAAACAGTGGTTTACACCCACATATGGGGTATCGGCGTATTCAGGAGAAATTGCACAACAACATTTATGGTTAAATTTCTGTTTTTACACTTGTGAAAATAAAAAAAAATGGTTCTGAAGCAAAATGTTTGCAAAAAAAAGTTATATGTTCATTTTTGCCTTCCACATTGTTTCAGTTCCTGTGAAGCACGTAAAGGGTTAATAAACTTCTTGAATGTGGTTTTGAGCACCTTGAGGGGTGCAGTTTTTAGAATGGTGTCACACTTGGTTATTTTCTATCATATTGACCCCTCAAAATGACTTCAAATGTGATGTGGTCCCTAAAAAAAATGGTGTTGTAAAAATGAGAAATTGCTGGTCAACTTTTAACCCTTATAACTCCCTAACAAAAAAAAATTTGGTTCCAAAATTGTGCTGATGTAAAGTAGACATGTGGGAAATGTTATTTATTAACTATTTTTTGTGACATATCTCTCTGATTTAAGGGCATAAAAATCCAAAGTTTGAAAATTGCTAAATTTTAATTTTTTTTTCCATATTCCCATTTTTTTCATAAATAATCGCAAGTAATATCGAAGAAATGTCACCACTAACATGAAGTACTATATGTCACGAAAAAAATAATCTCAGAATCAGCAGGATCCGTTGAAGCGTTCCAGAGTTATAATCTCATAAAGTGACAGTGGTCAGAATTGTAAAAATTGGCCTGGTCATTAAGTACCAAATTGGCTCTGTCACTAAGGGGTTAAATAATTAAAAAAAAATGGCATTGGGCCCCCCATTTTTGACAATCAGCCATGCTGAAGCAGACAGCTGGGGGCTTGCATTCTCAAGCTGGTAAGGGGCTATGGATATTGGCCCTTCCATCTTAAAAATAGCAGCCCATAGCTGCCCCAGAAAAAACACATCTATAAGCTGCCTATCCATTACCAATCCTAAGTTATATTATAAATAAATACACACCCAGAATAAAGACCTTTAATTGAAAGAATGTAAGACAATAAACATAGAAGACTGCAGCATGAGAAGCACCAGATGGTTTTCTTGGGATGTTTCAATGAAAGGTTGGGGGATTGGACTCTCACCTGGAAGGGTTGTGCACCCTGCACAACTCTGGTAGCAGACATTTCCGTGCACTTCTGTTCTGTTGCTCCGGGACTGCTCCTGTGCTTTGCTTCCTGGTCTGGTCACGTGGGCCCAAGATCCAATCATGTGATGCCGCTTCACAGGATGTGATGTCATTTCAGGTCCTGTTGCCTGGAGATGAAATCTACTGCCCCAAGCTGCTCCAGTCACAATCCCTCAAGGGGAATATCAAAGTTTTTTGGAAAAAATATGTGGTCAATTTAAGGAGTGCTATGGCTATAGAGCACACTGCAATGGATTAGCAGTAAACAAACCTTTTATTAAACTACTACGCGTTTTGGCAGTGGACTGAAATCCACCTGAGATAGGTAGCAGTCCACTGCCGAAATGCGTAGTGGTTTAATTAAAGGTTTGTTTACCATTAATCCATTGCAGTGTGCTCTACTGCCATAGTGCTCCTTACATTGACCACATACATATTTTTTCCAAACAATGTTTAATAGAAAGAGTGACACAGACTCCTTTAATGAATCTGAATTAAACCATACTCATGTATTCACCCATTCCACAGAAGCCATGGTCTCCTGTAACAGAATTAAAATAATAAATCACAATTTTCTTTACCTGACTGCTGAGAAGGTTTTAATCCATTTTTCCCTTGACAGTTCTAGCTCTACTACATCTAGATGGCAGGCTGCATTGTTGCATGATGCAACAAGGCAACCTGCCATCCTGTCTGCTCAAAGACACTGAGCAGCATGTGATACCACTGCTCAGTATCTCACAGTGAACTCCAATGACGTGACAGATGTCACCATGTGAGTCAGCAAGTTCTCACGCTCGCAGTGCCATCAGAAAGGTCCTGGGAGTTCATAGCCATTGAACTCAGTTCAACTCACTGATGTCAGCATGAGAAAAGTTGTATCGGCACTCGTGCTGATGTCAGTGAGTTGAACTGAGTTAATTGGCTTTGAACTTCCAAGACCTTTCTTAGGGCACTGCATGCATGATAACTTTCATTTTCACAGTCTTAAAAGTTCACCTTGAGACACTGAGCAGTGCTAGCACATGCTGCTCAATGTCTCTGCTGGATGGCAGGCTACATAGTTGCATCATGCAAAAGTGCAACCTGCCATCTAGATGTAGCATAGCTAAACCCGCCATGGGACAAATTGATTATTATCTTCTCTGCGGACATGTGAGGAATATTGTCGTTTATTATTTTAATTCTATTACAGGAGACATTGGCTTCTGTGGACTGAGTGATGACATGAGAATGGTTTAATTTAGATTCATTAACCCCTTCATGACCCAGCCTATTTTGGCCTTAATGACTTGGCCATTTTTTGCAATTCTGACCAGTGTCCCTTTATGAGGTAATAACTCAAGATCACTTCAACAGATCCTAGCGATTCTGAGATTTTTTTTCGTGACATATTAAGCTTCATGTTTGTGATAAATTTAGGTCGATAATTTTTGCGTTTATTTGTGAAAAAGCTGAAATTTGGCGAAAATTTAGAAAATTTTGCAATTTTCAAATTTTGAATTTTTATTCTGTTAAACCAGAGAGTTATGTGAGCATAATATTGGAAACAACATTTTTTTTTTGCTAGGAAGTTATAAGGGTTAAAATTTGACCAGCAATTTCTCATTTTTACAACAAAATTTACAAAACCTTTTTTTTAGGGACCACCTCACATTTGAAGTTACTTTGAGGGGTCTATATGGCTGAAAATACCAAAAAGTAACACCAATCTAAAAACTGCACCCCTCAAGGTGCTCAAAACCACATTCAAGAAGTTTATTAACCCTTCAGGTGCTTCAGAGCAGCAGAAGCAACATGGAAGGAAAAAATGAACATTTAACTTTTTAGTCACAAAAATGAAATTTTAGCAACAATTTTTTTATTTTCCCAAGGGTAAAAGGATAAACTGGACCCGAAAGTTGTTGTACAATTTGTCCTGAGTACGCCGATACCCCATATGTGGGGGGAATCACTGTTTGGGCGCACGACAGGGCTCGGAAGGAAAGGAGTGCCATTTTACTTTTTAAATGAAAAATTGGCTCCAATCTTTAGCAGACACCATGTCGCGTTTGGAGAGCCCCTGTGTGCCTAAAGATTGGAGCTTCCCCACAAGTGACCCCATTTTGGAAACTAGACCCCCCAAGGAACTTATCTACATGCACAGTGAGCACTTTCAACCCCCAGGTGCTTCACAAATTGATCCGTAAAAATGAAAAAGCACTTTTTTTCACAATAAAATTCTTTTAGCCTCAATTTTTTTGTTTTCACATGGGTAACAGGATAAAATGGATCCTAAAATTTGTTGGACAATTTCTCTTGAGTAAACCGATACCTCATATGTGGGGGTAAACCACTGTTTGGGCACACAGCAAGGCTCAGAAGGGAAGGAGCGCCATTTGACTTTTTGAATGAAAAATTAGCTCCAGTTGTTAGCGGACACCATGTCGTGTTTGGAGAGCCCCTGTGTGCCTAAACATTGGAGCTTCCCCACAAGTGACCCCATTTTGGAAACTAGACCCCCATGGAACTTATCTAGATGTGTGGTGAGCACTTTGAACCCCCAAGTGCTTCACAGAAGTTTATAACGCAGAGCCGTGAAAATAAAAAATCATTTTTCTTTCCTCAAAAATTATTTTTTAGCCCGCAATTTTTTATTTTTACAAGGGTAACAGGAGAAATTGGACCCCAAAAGTTGTTGTCCAGTTTGTCGTGAGTATGATGATACCCCATATGTTGGGGTAAACCACTGTTTGGGTGCATGGCAGAGCTCAGAAGTGAAGTAGTGACTTTTTAAACTGCAGACTTTGATGGAATGGTCTGCGGGTGTCATGTTACGTTTGCAGAGCCCCTGATGTGCCTAAACAGCAGAAACCCACCACAAGTGACCCCATTTTGGAAACTAGAGACCCCAAGGAACTTATTTAGATTTGTGGTGAGCTCTTTTAACCCCCAAGTGCTTCGCAGAATTTTATAACGCAGAGCCGTGAAAATGAAAAATCTTTTTTTCCCCACAAAAATAATTTTTAGCCCCCATTTTTTATTTTTCCAAGGGTAACAGGAGAAATTAGACCCCCAAAATTGTTGTACAATTTTTCCTGAGTATGCTGATACCCCATATGTGGGGTAAACCACTGTTTGGGCACACGTCGGGGCTCGGAAAGGAGGGAGCACCATTTGACTTTTTGAATGCAAGATTGGCTGGAATCAATGGTGGCGCCATGTCGTGATTGGAGACCCCCTGATGTGCCTAAACAGTGGAAACCCCTCAATTCTAACTCCAACACTAACCCCAACACACCCCTAACTCTAATCCCAACTCTAACCATAACCGTAATCACAACCCTAACCTCAACACACCCCTAATCACAACCCTAACCCCAACACACCCCTAACCCTAATCCCAACCCCAACCCTAACCCTAATCCCAATCCTAACCCCTACACACAACCAACCCTAATCCCAACCCTAGCCATAACCCTAACCACAAGCCTAACCCTAACCTCAACACAGCCCTAACCCTAATCTTAACCCTAATTCCAACCCTAACCCTAATTCCTACCCTAACTCTGGATCCAGCCCTAACCCTAAGGCTATGTGCCCATGTTACGGATTCGTGTGCGGATTTTTCCACACCGATTTTGAAAAATCCGCCTGTAAAACGCACTGCGTTTTACTTGTGGATTTCCAGTGTTTTCCTATTGAGGAACAGGTGTAAAACATTGCGGAATCCGCACAAAGAATTGATATGTTGCAGAAAATACAATGCAGCGTTTCCGCACGGTATTTTCCGCACCATGGGCACAGCGGATATGGTTTTCCATAGGTTTACATGGTGCTGTAAACATGATATAAAACTGCCACGAATCCGCAGCAGCCAATCCGCAGTGGCCCATCCGCTGCGGATTCGCAGCCAAATCCGCACCGTGTGCACATAGCCTAATTCTAACCCTATTTGCAACCCTAACCCTAGCCCTAACCCTAGCCCTAGCCCTAACCCTAACCCTATTTGCAACCCTAACCCTAGCCCTAACCCTAGCCCTAACCCTAACCCTAGCCCTAACCCTAGTTCGAACCCTAACCCTAGTACTAACCCTAACCCTAGTGGAAAAATAAATATATTTTCTGTATTTCATTATTTTCCCTACTATTGGGGGTGATAAGGGGGGGCTTTATTTACTATTTTTTTATTTTGATCACTGTGATATAACCTATCACAATGTTCAAAATGTACCTGTAACGAATTTGCCGGCTGGCAGATTCGGCAGGCGCACTGCGCATGCATCCGCCATTTTGGAAGATTGCTGCGCTCATCAAAGATGCCAGACGGAACTCCCGGGACTCCAGCAGTGTGGGGGGTGGGATCAGACAGCGGGGGGGCACAGGAGGGGAGAGGAGGAGAGAGGAAAGCAGGGGAGGGCAGCGGAGCACCGAACAGAGGGAAGGAAAGACTGACAGCGGCAGCAGAGTCAGTTGGTGGGGGGTTCAGATCACGGTCTCCAGCCATGGCCAATGATATTGCAGCATCGGCCATGGCTGGATTGTAATATTTCACCAAATTTCATAGGTGAAATATTACAAATTGCTCTGATTGGCTGTTGCACTTTCAACAGCCAATCAGAGCGATCGTAGCCACGTGGGGCAAAGCCACCCTCCCTGGGCTAAAGTACCACTCCCCCTGTCCCTGCAGATCGGGTGAAATTGGAGTTAACCCTTTTAACCGATCTGCAGGACGCGATCCCTCCATGACACCACATAGGCATCACAGGTTGGATTGGCACCGACTTTCATGACTCCTACGTGGCGTCACAGGTCGGGAAGGGGTTAAAGGAGTCTGTGTAATTCTTTCCATATAAGAACTTTGTTCTGGGTGTGCGTGTGGGTTTATACAATATGACTATACAGTTAGTAATGGGGCCATCTTATAGATGCCTCTCCATTACTAACCACTGGGCTTGATGTCACCTGACAATACAAAGTGACATCAACCCCCCAACTATCACCCCACTTGTCACCTCATCAGGGCAACTGGGAAGAGCAAGGCTGAATGCCAGATTTAGCGCATCTTATGAATGTGTCATTTCTGAGGTGGCTGAGAGCTGATGTTTTTAGTCTGGGAGGGGCCAAAATCCATGACTCTTTCGTAGGCTATTAATATCACCCACAGCTGTCTGCCAAGCCTTTGCTGGTTATTAAATATTTTAATATAGGGGGACCCTAGATCTTTTTTTTGGGGGGTGTCCCATTTTAATAACCAGGAAAGAATAAAAATACAGCTGTGAGTTGATATTAATCACCTGAGAACCTATATGAATATTGTCTCTTGCCCAGAATATTAACATCAGCCCCCAGCCATCAGCTTTCCCTCTGCAGATTACTAAAATTACCAGGGACCCCAAGCATTTTTTTTTTCAATTACTTTTTTTTAATTGTCAACAAAAACAATAAGGTTGCCTGAGTTCATAACAACTGTTTATCTTGCTTTGCAAGTGCCAGTGCTGGACTGATGAACGGCTGCAAGTCTGGGACTCAGCACTCTGGCATTCAACAGTCTAGCAATGGAGCTACCATGAAACTCGGTGGCTTGAACTCAGGTGACCTTTCAGGTTACCAGAGTTCACAGCCACTGAGTCTCCCGGCACTTGTGAGGCCCGGAAACCTTATATGAATGTCACAGGTTTACTATGACAGAGAGGAGCCAGAAGACCGTAGAATCTTATTTCTCCAACTCCTGCACTAATTTGAAACACTTCACCTTCATATTAAATGGTTTAAAATAATTTAGCAGTGCAAGAGGTAATCTGCTTAGTTGAAAGCTCCTGGAAGATTCCCTGCATTTAGACTTTCAGCTGTGCACTATTAGCCACTCCTATATAAACTGGGCACTTACTAGCACTCATTGTCAGAAATATCTTATGCTGCATGGCTGAAATTTGTTGTTGGTGGTTATTGGAGAAGGCATTTGGTGGATTTATCTGTGACTGCTGATAGGTTTTGAGTGTGTGATAATTCCCTTTCTTCTCCTACTTCGGTTCAACCCCACCCTCCACTCCCTGGTGCATTTCTCTGTTGTATGTGTGAGTACATGTATGTTTGTATGTTTGGTATGTTTGTTACCCCTGTTCATATTGGTTTGCTAGTCTAATGTATGGTGTATTATGGTACACTACTAATTCCTTCTTCCCTTAGTGGGGGAAGTGCACAGAATATGGGCGGATTCAGGAGCTGAGTCAAGGTACGTGGCCTCAGCGTCTTCACCATCACAAGTAATCTGGGGAACAGGGCAAGCTAGGGGGCCCCTAGCATTAGGGAAAGGGAAGAAGCCTCTGGTCCCACAACACCTGATAACAAAATTGTGACAATGAAACTTTGAGGGACATTTTAAGGTTACTGAAGTTTCCTGCTGCTGGAACACCTGAAGTCTGTAAACTAAGATTACCTTGGGTGTGTATTTTACTCTACTTGCAAATAAATAAAAAAATACATAAAAAAAATGTAGTGGGGTCCCCCATAATTTTGATAAACATCTGAAGGAAAGCCGATGGCTGAGGTTTGATGTTAATATTCTGGGAAAGAGACAATATTCCTAAAGGTTCCCAGGCTAATAATATCAGCACACAGCAATATACTTAGCCTTTCCTGCTTATTAAAATGGGTGACCCCCAAAAAAATGACTTGAGGTTCCCCTGTATTTTTGATAACCAGCCAGGAAAAAATGACAGGAATGAGCTGCTGTGAGAACAGCATCAGTGAGTCTGTACCCACCTCTTCTCTGTAGGGGAACACAGTCTATGATCCTAAATCTCAACTGGTTCACTAAGTGTCTGGTCTCAATAAAATTGGTGATAAATATTGGTGATAAAGCATATGTTGCAAAATGAAAGCATATGAAGAACGAAGGTTTGCATCCAAAACGCGCATTGGGGCGGACACACAAGCATTGTGAGCCCCTGCTTCCATTTGTGTAATTTCTCAGGTATATCATCTATTATTTCCTACTACCATAGTGTTACCTCTGGCTATAATATTTAGTCCACTACTTTAGGGCCATCTATTTTACATTTACTTCTCCTTTGGTGACCACTGTGTATGCGGATGCCTGCGCCAACATGACCAACATGTATTATCTGACATCATACAATCTGTCTGTCATTGCAGGGTACCTCATATGCCTTCATTTTGCAACATATGCTTTATCACCAATATTATATTACTGTGGTACAACATAGCTCCTTGCACTGCGTGTCCAATGCACATACCTTATATATGTTTTGTGCATGTTGTTCATCCATGTTTTCCTGTACCTGTTCTACTACCATTTGCTTAATAAAGATGTGTTACTATTTTACTCCATATGGGACTTTTTGATCGTTTTTTTTCTCCTCCCCTTGTTCATGCTATGTATGACGATTGGTCCTGATTTAGTCCAGTACTCATATTAGCATTTTCTATTATATAATATACTAGTGTATGTTTGTACATACTTTTTAACTATGCTATTCCTTATCATTAGCTATTTTTATTTTTATGTTTACTAATACTGGCTCGAATTTACATCATGGTGTCCCCTACATAATACAACCAAGATCGACAAAAAATAACATATATCACATAATTTAATGAACATATGTATCTTTCCCTAAGGAAATATCACTTCCCTGTGTGGGGGTGATGAAAATAATCTACCTTGATCACATTACCACAATATGCACACCCCAGACAAGGGAAATTCCCAAGCCTGTGGGTGCTAAGTGTGGTCTGTGACGACATTCTTGAAGCACCAAAGTCATATTTAATCAATCTGTCTTTTAAATTACGGCCTTGTCTATATGATAGAAGAGGCCAAGAAGTAAAATCCGATGTAGATGAAGAGTCCTATGTAGCAATGACCATTATCTATTTAAAATGCTCACTGTAAGTCCACTAACTGGGAAATATGTTAATACAAATTACATCCAATTCGTGGTTTGCTTAGGTCAAGTACATACCAATAAATCATCATGTTTCAGTTGTAAAGCTTTCTGTTTGTATCTATGAATTTGGTGATCAGGGAAACGCCTATTTCTGAATTTTTGGCACAACTCCTCTAATCTGCCATCAACCCTCACCTCACATGAGACTATCTTTCTAACTGTTATCAATTGACTCCAAGGGAGAGAACTCATCATTTTACATTAGTGATTACTATTACAATGCAACAAACTGTTCCCCTCAGGATGTTGCCTCTAGTTCTTCTGGTGAGAGAAAGAGAGAAAATAATTAGACAGAGTTACCTCCTCTATATTAGCCCCACCCTCCTCACAGTAAGGCCGGAGTCACACTAGAGAGGAATACGAACGAGGGAGAGGCGCAAAAACAACACATTGCACACGGACCAATGTTTCTCTATGGAGCAGCTTCCATCAGCCGTATATTTCTCATCCGTATTTTACGGGCTGAGAAAATCACAGCATGCTGCGTTTGTCAGCATATTGCGCAAACAATCCGCCAATTAAAATCTATGGGTGCGAGAAAAATACTGATTGCACACGGACCATGCTTTGACTTGTGAGAAATACGCAAGACTTTTCCAGGTGATAGGAAATGTGCCAAGCATTAAATCAGGAAGCTTAGACATGCTAATTAGCTTAAAAAGCGAGACACACATCCCGGAAGAACGTCACACGCCTCCACGGAGTCTCCTGCAGCATGGCTTCCCTAATTAATGTTGAAATGCTGCTGTTCCTGGTGCAAGAAAGGCCAGAAATCTGGGATCAAAGAGATGCCCACTATTCTAACTGGGCCAGAAAAGAGGCGGCATGGAGGAGCATATGTGGCCTCCTTTTTCCGGATTTTGGACAGCGGCCACGTGAGGGACAGCAGCAACTAAGTAAGTTCACTCATGTTTCTCAAATAATATTATAAACTGCAGTAACTAAAATAGTTTCAAATTATCTTCACTATTAGTAATGAAGATAACTTTTTTTAAATTCATCTTACTAGGCCACATGACTATGTAAGATCTCTGTAAACTTGTTGTACCTCTATGCACAATGGCCTTATACATTATTTTCTTCTCTGTCATTGCAGTGGAAGATGTTATGAAATGATGGCGCAGCCTAAGGGACCAGTACAGGAGGAAAAGACAGCAGCCGGCCAGGAGTGGTGCTTCCGCACCTACAAAGCATAAATACATCTATTACGACCAGCTGTTATTTCTTGATTTCAGTATGGATCTGAGACCGTAAGTTCAAACCTCACACCACATTACACATGTGTATTTTATGCTCATATATTAAATGTGATTTTATTATTGTCATACTTTCATAACAGAACTCAGTCCAACCTCACTGAGAGGGAGACAGGGTCTGACTCAGAAGCTGTCATTGATCCAGTCGGGGAAGGTGAAGAGGTGGCTGGCCCATCTTCTGATCCTTCCAGCTGCATCCCTCCAGGTCCATCTTCCGCAGTGCCAGAAGCTCCGCCAACAACAGGCATAGATGCTGCACCACCATGCACAGCTGCAGCAGCTCCAGTCAGCCAGGAAGATCCTGGGAACAGCAACAGCCCTACTGTCCCACTGGAGGCCTCCCCACAGCCTGCTGTAATATCTTGCCATGGCCGCAGAAGAAGAGAGCCACAGGAAACAAGGATACCGGGGTTCTTAACTATCTTTCCAGAGCTGCCCAGGATGAGGGTAAGGAGGCATATTCCCGCAGCCTGGCACGCTACCTCCATCCCCTACCCTGTGAGGTGAGGCTATGTCTGAGAGGGTGCTTTCAGATCCTTCTTGATGCATGCACCACCCAATAGCCCATATGAGCTGTTTGAATACTTGGAGAGGTCGCAACTGTCACCCCATAACCTCATGCGTCTTCAACCAACCCCACAAGTGCATGCTCAACAGGAATCTGATGCACCTCCTCCATGTGTACCTACTCCTCAACCCTTTCCCCCCAAAACCAACCATTGCCACAGCATATCCAAATGCCATCCTACCAGCAACCTTCCCACTATGGCCACTTATACAGACCCAGTGTTGGAGGCTGGTCCCAACCTGGGTTTGGATGACATGGCCATATTTTGGGGTATGAGTCATGTGGCTTCTATAATCCTTATGAGGCCCATACTCAAAATCCCTATGGGAACTCGGCAAGTGGACAATACAAGCATGGCCAATATTTCCAGCATGGGCAAGAGTTAGTACCCACACAGGGTGAAGGACAATTGGGGCAACAAAGGCAGCAAGATCAAGAAAACGGACTGCCACCATCACCTCCACCAACTTTCCAAAACCTTTAACTTTTTTTTGTTAAATATTTTGGTCCAGCAAAAATATTTTTTTTCTGCTGTGATAGCTGAATAATATGTTGGATATATGTTAGGCCAAATTTAAATGGCCACAAAAGCCATATGAGGTCAATATGGTTTTTGTAAATAAGTATTTGACTTTTGGCTATATAAAAAACCTTTCAAAAGCCAATTTATGTTTGTTGGAACAATCATTAATACACCATACATGATTATTAGATTCAAAATTATCTCTTAAATAAGTAAATTCAACACACACGGTAACTTAACATAAGAAATTTGTAATATATATATACTAGTTTTCCAATTATAACATGTAGACAGCATTATCTTGCCAGGGAGTAGCACCCTGAGGTGAAAGAAAATAATTTGCAAAAATATCACGGACTTTGAGTCCTGAAAGTGGATGACGCTGAGGGATGACATGTGGTGTAGGCCTACCCACATTGGCCAATACACCTTCAGCACCATCAGCTGAGAGCTGAGGAACACTCATGTAGTCTGGTGAAATTATGTAATACTACACAAGCTTTTATAACTTCGTTTACATTGGCATCACTCAGCTGAATTGCAGACTGGAGGACCCGCCATTTGGCACAAAGAATGCCAAAGGCGTACTCCACCAGTCGCTGTGCCAGTGATAAAGTTAAACATCCTCCGCCTGTGGTCCAGGTTTCAATGAGGATATGGCCTCATGACATGCCTTGTTAACTGGAAGGCCTCAAGGACATACGGCACAACTTCTACATTGGAGCCAGGAAGCTGACGTGGTGGTGGTAGGTCCAACTGGTTATCGCACAGTCGCAGACCCATAATGGAAGAATTGAAGACTCTAGAGTCTCCAGTTCTCCCATAGGCCCCAATATCTACAATTATAAACCTATAGTGACTGTCAACCACAGCTAAGAGCACTACAGAAAAATACTGTTTATAATTATAGAATTGGGACCCTGAGTTCGGCGGCTTACACACATGGATATGTTTCCCATCAAGGGCTCCAATGCAATTTGGGAAATCACAATGCTCCTGAATGCCACACACAATCTTCATCCTGTATTCCATCTTGGGCACAGGCATGACCAGTTCATGTAGTCTGGACCAAATTTCAACACGTATCCCGGACTATGCCGGAGATAGTTGACCTCCCAATTAAAAATTCAATATGTAGGCCAGCATTAGAAAGGCCAGTTGTCAGGAAGCTGAAAGCAGACAAAAATCACAATTAACAAGGTTTTAATGCTGTTAAAAAATCATATACAACACAAGTACTGTGTGGAACTAAAAAGCCAGGCAACCAGTACCTTCAAAAATTAACACTGGCTATGTGAATTTAACATTAACATTAGTTAGAATATATTCTAAGATTTTAGTTTATTTTTAACATATAATATTAATCAATTTACTTCAGCTGCTAAGCAAAACTAAATAACACATTTATATTAGAAAAACATCATAAACAAAGAGTATATGAGGATGGGGAATACATACCGTAAAGTAAGGAGAAGATGCTCCTCTGCAGATATACATTTCCACATCCTGGTGTTCTGAAATGTTATTCCAGGTCGCACTGTCTCCAACAAAATATCAAAGGTCGCAATACTCATGTAATAGTACTGGAAAAATTTGTCTGGATGTGTCTGCAGAGATGCATATAGCCGGTGAAAATGGCCTTTAGTGAGGCGTTGCTTCAAAAGCGGATGGACCCACATTCTTCTCCTCCTCCTAGGATCCACTATCACTGGGTATGGCTGCAAAAAGCAACATGACAACACCCAGTTATATAACACACGCTCATTTGGGGTGAAATGCAGTAGGTCAGACATGTTGCCAAAGAACCACGAACACACGAACAGAAGCACAGCAACAAAATGGCCAGATTGGAGGGTACCACATGTTGTATAGGCAATAAATAGGGTTTCTGGTGATAATTTAAATTAATTTCAGGCCTCAAAATCGTTAAATGTCCATTTTGGAAGGTTGCACAAAAAAAACGCAGTTCGAATGTCATACGGATTACATACGGAGGATGACATGCCAAAATACGCTGCCACACCTTGCCAATGGATTACATACGGAACACTGATCAAGGAACTTTTCTGCATATCTCGGCTGTAAAAAATGGACCATATTTTTATATGCTAGGTCTGACCTCAGCCTAAGAAACCAGGCACAGACATCCTGTGCTCTTTCCTCTTAAAGTTCTTCAATTTAAGTCTTCAAACAGAAGCTGGACTGACATCTGTCTGATATAGTTTAATGAGTACAGTGCTGCATTGAGCAGGCAGTTGGACATGATGACCATTGAGGTCACTTCCTACTGTAACATTCTATGATTCTAGGAAAGCAGAATCACTCTTGCTTAACCCTTTAACGACCATCAATAAGCCTTTTAACAGCGGTAGTTAAGGGTACTTATTCCTCAGCACCACTTTTTAACAGCGCTGAGAAACTAGGTTATAGCACCCCCCAGCTTCGAAAAATGTTCAGGGTCTCGATTACCGGGGGGAGCTGAGATCCCGGAGAACATGATTTGGGTTAGTTTTTACCGTGTCCAGTCTTGTGATCACCGTTATTCACAGAAAAGCAGCGATCGCAAAAAAAAATCATTGCTCTCTCCTCTGATATGATCTAGCATACCAAAGGAGAGAGGAAAGATGTCCCCCAAGTCTACCCCGGTACCTCCAGTATCCCTGGACCTTCCAGCTCTGTCCCCCAACCCTCTTGTTCCTGGAATAAAATGGTGAGCCCATGTGCAGTGCGCCCGCCGAGATCTGCCGGCCGGCACCCGGCAACAATAGGAGATTTTTCCTATTGGTTCATTTTGATCACTGTGATAGACCCTATCACAGTGATCACAATAAAAAAATGTTAGTCAAACCCCCCTTTATCACCCCCTTAGGTAGGTAAAAATAATAAAATAAAAAAATGTATTTTTTTCAATTTTTCCATTAGGGTTAGGGTTGGGGCTAGGGTTAGGGTTTAGTTGGGATTCGAGCTAGGGTTAGGGTTGGGGCTAGGGTTGGAGTTAGAGCTAAAGTTAGGATTGGGGCTATGGCTAGGGTTGGGGTTAGAACTAGGGTTGGGGCTAGGGTTAGGGCTGGGGCTAGGGTTAAGGTTATGTTGGGATTATGGTTGGGGTTACGGTTGTGGTGTTGGAGGTTATGGTTGTGGTGGGGGTTATGGTTATGGTGTTGGGGTTAGGGTTGTGTTGGGCATACAGTTGTGTTGGGGTGTTTGTTGGGGTTTGGGTGGTGTTGGGGTTAGGGTTGGGATAGGGTTAGGGTTGGGGCTAGGGTTAGGGTTGTGTTGGGGATACAGTTGAGGTTATGGTTGTTGTGTTGGGGTTACGGTTGTGGTGTAGGGTGACAGTTGGGCTTATGGTTGTGGTGTTGGGGCTTGTGGTGTGGGGGTTACAGTTGTGGTGTTGGGGTTAGGATTGTGTTGGGGTAGGGTTGGAATTAGGGTTAGGGTTGGGATTAGAGGTCAGGGGTAGGGCTGTGCTAGGGTTGGAGTTAGAATTTGGGGTTTCCACTGTTTAGGTACATCAGGGGGGTCTCCAAACACAACATGGTGCCCGCCATTGATTCCAGCCAATTTTGCATTCAAAAAGTGAAAATGTGCTCCCTCTCTTCTAAGCCCTACCATGCGCCCAAACAGTGGCTTTACCCCAGATACTGGGTATCTGTTTACTCAGGAGAAATTGCACAACAAATTTTGTGGTCCATTTTCTCTTGTTACTCTTGTGAAAATATAAAAAGTTTGGGTCTAAAGTAAGTTTTTGTGAAAAAAGTAAAATGTACATTTTTTCCTTCCACATTGCTTTAGTTCTCGTGAAGCACCTGAGAGGTTAATAAACTTCTTGAATGTGGTTTTCAGCACCATGATGTGTGCAGTTTTTAGAATGGTGTTAGTTTTGGGTATTTACTGTCATTTTGACACCCCGAACTCATTTCAAATGTGAGGTGGTCCCCCAAAAAATGGTTTTGTAATCAGAATCAGTGGGATCCGCTGCAGCATTCCAGAGCTATAACCTCATAAAGTGACAGTGGTCAAAATTGTAAAATTTGGTTTGGTCATTAAGGATAAAATTGGCTCTGTTACTAAGGGGTTAAAGTCTACACAGCCATGCAAACAAAGCTGCAGGAGTTAAAGGTCCACCCCTCCCAAAGTCATGTCCCCCTCTGCTTAGTGCTCCAGGGGTTTCTCTACTGTAGGAAATGGATTTGAATCAGATCTTGATGACACATATTTTAGAAGCAGTCAAGGAATTTTTCCGAAAGACCTGAAAATTCTTGTCACTTTAAGACAAAAATATTTACTAAAAGTTGGTTACATTTTACTAAATATTTGATACAAATTACTTCATCGCTGAAGATCAATGAAGCCAAGTACCATATAAGGGTGGTTAAGGTACATATAATCATGCTATTGCAAGGCACAGGCATGGGATTCTAGAGCCAACAACATACTTCACAGTTCACTGTCACACTGAAGGTAGAGGAGTAATACACAAATGAAGACCACAGGCAAAGTTTTCTTCCAGGCTCTGCACACCCCAGAACTTGGAATAAATTATTAGCATAAATGGATAAGATGATTTCTCAACAACAAGATAAAAAAAATGGGCACACAGGTATGACTAGTTTTACCATTCTATCACCTGTATGCCAATATTAATAAGTTAAAGATGTCCCAGGGGATGACAGATTCCCCTTAATATTTTTGTATGATAGTCAAACCTTATTACGGTACCTACTTTGAAGATGGTATCTGCAAATATTTCCAATAGGTCTTCCATTTTTGGTGACACTGAACCACCCCAATAGTCTTCTGAATCTCCCTCCAGACATCTTCAAGTTTTTTTAAGGCAACCTCTACTTCAGGACACCTAGAACCCATCATAGAAAATTCCCCAATTTCGGATGAAAATCATAATTGCAAAAAAAAGGGTGAGGTATCAATGGACTGATTGATCCGTCTGTTACAGACAAATTTAGCAAGCGGTAAAAATGAGCACCAGTTCACTTTTTCTGGAATTGGCAATGGAGCCAATACCCTGTCCGGCCGTTATGACAGACTTTAGTGCATGCACAAATTTCACCAGCTGATATAAAATCCTTAGTATCATTAAGCATGGATGGCCACCAAAATAGTCTTGAAATGGCTTTCAGCATAACTGTGACCTCAGGATGATCCCTCAAGACAGAATCATAAAATTCCTGCAACAAACATAATCTTAGGCTTGCCAACACAATTAATTTGGACTCTGGAGTAGAGGAAGAAGCCAACAACTAGACTTTATGGGTCTCTGTTTCCAACTTCAAGAATACCATAGAAACCACAATACACTGCGGAAGAATGGAGAATGGAGGTTCTGGAGGAGAAGCTGAATCAAGGCTATATAATACAGCATCAGCCCTCACATTCTTTGAGACCTGTCATAGCTGTTTAGCTGATTCAATATAAGCTACATTTTCATGACCCATCACAATCATGACTTGATTAAATGCTTCCTCCCAAAAATGTCATTATTCTTCAAAAGATAATTTGACAGCAAGAAACTTGTGATTCCCAACATTATCACTACTCTCAGCAGACAAAATTTTTTTTTATAGAAAAATGCAAATGGCCTCAAGTGGTCAGAATCTTGGCACCTTGAGACAATACAGCCCCTACCTTGGTCTCTGAAGCATCCATCTTTACTATGAATGGTTTCTGGAGATTGAGTTTGATTAAAACTGAAGCAGACATAAAACACTCCTTCAATTTATTAAATGTCCCAACAGCATCCGGCGACTAAACCATTAAATTCACCCCCTTATGTGTGAGATCAGTAAGAAGGTTAACAGTCTGAGAAAAACCCCTAATACATTTTCTGTAGTAATTGATGAATCCTAGAAAACGTTGCAATGCCTTAAGGTTATAGGGTTGAAACCAATCAATTGTAAAACCCTTCATCCAATACAATGAACCCAGGAATGATATTTCTTGCACAGAAAATGTAATTTATCCAATTAAGCAAACAAATAATTTTCTTTAAGCTTTTGTAAAACAAAACGAACATGTTGTCACGGGGAGACTAGGTGGGCAAGAGCTAATAACCCGGGCCCCTGCAATTTCCCTCAGACTAGGGAAATCCTGACTGACCCTCTACCTAGAGTTTACACTGATGGTGTGCATGTCTAGGCCTCGACCCTCACCCTGTCTCCTGTTTCAACCCTAGGCTGAAACCATCACCCACCACCCAGTAGAAAGATCATACACCAATACCCACAGTTAGAACAGACAAGGATAACGGAAAATATACACCGCGCCGCAGTCACTCAGGAATACACTATAAATGCGCAGGGCAAAATAAATACAAATATAGGAAGGAGTAAATAAGACAAAGGGAAATACACCACCAGCATCGATACTCCAACTTCTAGCTCACCACTCCAGACCGAGATAACAACGCATAAGACAGAAGCTATAATCGGCGATGCCCAATGTTCAGGAGAACTATTTAAAGGCAATGGGCATGGCCCAGCTTCCAATCCGAGCATCAGGTAAATTAACCCTGGACCAGCTAGATAAAATCTAGCCGACGCCAATGAGCACATAGTGGTCAAAAGCGGAATTACCGCTGTCTGTCGAACGACCTGGTCTGAACAGCGTCCGACATGACAGTACCCCGCCTTCTACGAGGGACCCCAGGGCCCTCACGGCTTATAGGACCCGGCTTGTCTGGATGGCGATGGTGAAAAAACCTGACCAGCCGATCCGCATGAATGTCCGAGGCTGGTACCCAGGACCTCTCCTCAGGCCCATAACCACGCCAGTGTACCAAGTACTGTAAAGTGCAGCGCACTACACGAGAGTCAACCACCTTGGAGACTTCAAATTCCAAATTACCATCCATCAAGACTGGAGGTGGCACAGGCGCCGTGTCCACAGAACCCACCACCTTCTTTAAAAGAGACCTGTGGAACATGTTGGGTATCTTATACACCGTAGGGAGCTCCAATCGGTACGCTACTGGGTTAATGACAGCGGTGACCCTAAATGGACCAATAAACCGTGGACCCAATTTAAGGGATGGTATTTTGAGTCTTATGTCTTTTGTGGATAACCACACCCAGTCATCCACACTCAGGTCCGGACCTGGCACACGCCTACTGTCAGCCACACGTTTGTACCTAGCACCCACACTCAACAGGCGCTGTTTAACTCTCCTCCAGACTGATGACAATTGTGCTCCTAACTGGTCCTCCTCTGGAACGCCGGAAGAGCCCCTCTGACTCAAAGTACAAAATTGAGGATGTAGCCCGTAAACACAAAAAAACGGAGACTCCCCAGACGACTCCTGGTGGTGATTATTGATGGCAAACTCAGCCAAAGGAAGAAAGGTAGACCACTCCTCCTGGTTATCAGAGACAAAGCAGCGTAAGTACTGTTCCAAATTTTGGTTCATACGCTCAGTCTGACCATTTGACTGAGGATGAAACGCCGAAGAATGAGACAACTTGATCCCCAGCCGTGAGCAAAATGCTTTCCAAAATTTTGCCACAAACTGAGTACCCCTATCAGACACGATGTCAGACGGAACCCCATGAAGTCTGACCACCTCCTGCACAAATACCTGAGCCAGAGTCTTAGCGTTAGGCAACGAAGGCAAAGACACAAAGTGCGACATTTTTGAAAACCGATCAACAATCACCAAGATGACCGTGTTCCCAGCTGAGGAGGGCAAATCAGTGATGAAATCCATGGAAATTTCCGTCCATGGCTTACTAGGTACCTCAAGAGGAAGTAGTGTGCCAACAGGACGGGAGCGGGGCGTCTTAGCCCTAGCGCACGTGGTACAAGCTGACACGTATGAGACCACGTCCTGTCGGATCTTGGGCCACCAAAACCGACGTGACACCAACTCCAAGGTACCTCTAACCCCTGGGTGGCCAGCCAGGACAGCATCATGATGCTCCGCCAAAACCTTTAGGCGGAGATGAAGTGGTACAAAAGATTTGTTGATGGGAAGCTCAGATGGTACCTCCTCCTGAGCCTCGGCAATCTCAGCCTCAACCTCGGTAGTGAGAGCCGAAACCACAACACCCTTTTGGAGGATGGGTACTGGATCCTCCCGAGGTTCTCCCCCCGGAAAACACCTCGATAGAGCATCCGCCTTAGTGTTTTTAGACCCCGGTCTGTAAGTGACAACAAAATTGAACCGCGTGAAAAACAATGCCCAGTGAGCCTGCCTGGGAGACAGACGCTTGGCTGACTCCAAATACAGCAGATTCTTATGATTGGTAATAACAGTATCCTGATGTACAGACCCCTCCAAGAAGTGTCGCCATTCCTCAAAGGCCAACTTGATTGCCAACAACTCCCTGTTGCCGATATCATAGTTACGTTCAGCGGACGACAGTTTCTTGGAGAAATAGGCGCATGGACACAAATCACTCAAAGATGAGCCTTGTGACAGCACCGCCCCCACACCAACCTCAGACGCATCGACCTCCACAACAAAAGGCTTCGACACGTCTGGCTGCACAAGAATGGGGGCCGAAACAAAACTGTTTTTAAGAAATTCAAATGCGCGCACAGGAGCCTCAGGCCAAACGGAGAAATTGGTACCCTTTTTAGTCATGTCAGTTAGCGGTTTAGCAATGATGGAAAAATCCTTGATAAATTTCCTATAGTAGTTAGAAAACCCAAGGAACCGCTGAAGTGCTTTCAGGTTATCAGGACGTTCCCAATGCAGCACCGCTTGCACCTTAGCGGCGTCCATTTTAAAACCAGAAGCAGGCACAATATAACCCAAGAAAGGCAACTCTTGAACAGAAAATACACATTTCTCAAGTTTAGCATACAGCTTATTCTCTCTGAGAAGCTGTAACTAGGGTTGAGCAACTTTCATTTTTTTAAGATCGAGTCGGGTTTTGTGAAACCCGACTTAGTCCAGAGTCGAGTCGAGTGCAGTCGGCCGATTATCGCTAAAAGTCGGGGATCGACCGAAACACGAAACCCAATGCAAGTCAATGGGGAAGCATAGTCGGCAGTGAGTGGAGGCCAGGAAAACACCTACAGTGCCCATTTTAATGCCAAAAACATCCATTCTTGTTTTCTGAAGCTTGTCAATCTTAATTAACTTTATAATAATAGTTGGGCACTGGAAATTGGGGGTCATTTGGCAAAAGTTGTGGGGGGTAGGGCTGGTTCAAGGTTTTAGTGGGCCCAGGAAACGTGGACTACGTCACGGCGGTGGAGCAGGGAGAGGTAAGTATTTCAACGTTGCAAGTGCTGTGATCCTGAGCAAGCAGGGGGGGCCACTCATTTGCATTGGCACTGGCACAGGGCCCCTCAAAGTACAGCAATGTGTGTTTGCATGGCGGGGGCGCCTCCCACCAGCAGCGACACTTTTGCGTACTCTGAGGGGCCCTGTGCCAGTGACATCGCCAACGAGTATGCCCCCCCCACCTGATAAAGTGCACTTTCATCTGCACCTTCCTCTTTGTCCCTTTGTAAGGTGGTATAACATGCGGGAAGGGGAACCTGACTTTCAGCAGGGTCAGATTCTGGCTGTGTAGAGTGCAAGGGGAATGTAGTGGTCTAGGTCAATGTACCAGCAGACTCATGTAGCAGTGGCTGGGCAGTGGGCAGGATGAGGAGGAAACAGATATAGGGCCAAAGAATAAAGTAGGCTAAATGCAGTTCAAAATTGGTAACAGGACTAAACAGGCGGCATTGCTTTGTTGAGTGGAGTAGCAAACCCAGGAGCAGCAGACACTGTTTTAAGGGCCAAAACACACTAATAGGCCAAATGCAGTTTAATATCTGCTACTGTAGGCCAAAAGCCAGAAGGTTGAAGCTCAGCTTTATTCAGTTGAGGACAAACACCACGCAGGGGCAGACACCGTTAGTAGGCCGGAACCAAAGTTGAAGGCCAAATGCAGTTTAATATCTGATACTATAGGCCGAAAGCCAGAAGGTTGAAGCTCAGCTTTTTTTAGTTGAGGACAAACACCAGGGAGAAGCAAACAGAGCTATTAGGCCCCATCCAGCAATTTAAAAAAAAAATAAAAAAAAAAGAGCCAGAAGGTGGAAACTCAGCTTTGTTCAGTGGAGGACAACACCAGGCAGGGGCAGACATCGTTAGTAGGCCCTAAACATTTTTTTTTTTTTTAAATCTTAATAAGAGCCAGAAGGTAGAAGCTCAGCTTTGTTCAGTGGAGGATAACACCAGGCAGGGGCAGACCCCGTTAGTAGGCCCTAAACATTTTTTTTTTTTTTAATCTTAATAAGAGCCAGAAGGTAGAAGCTCAGCTTTGTTCAGTGGAGGACAACACCAGGCAGGGGCAGACACCGTTAGTAGGCCCTAAACATTTTTTTTTTTTTTAATCTTAATAAGAGCCAGAAGGTAGAAGCTCAGCTTTGTTCAGTGGAGGACAACACCAGGCAGGGGCAGACACCGTTAGTAGGCCCTAAACATTATTTTTTTTAAAAAAAAATCTTAATCAGGAACGGAAGGTTGAAGCACAGCTTTATTCAGTTGAGGACAACACCAGGGAGGGGCAGACACCGTTAGTAGGCCCTAAACACCCAATTTCTTTTTTAAAAATCTTAATTTGGAACAGAAGGTTGAAGCACAGCTTTATTCAGTTGAGGACAACACCAGGGAGGGGCAGACACCGTTAGTAGGCCCTAAACACCCAATTTCTTTTTTAAAAATCTTAATTTGGAACAGAAGGTTGAAGCACAGCTTTATTCAGTTGAGGACAACACCAGGGAGGGGCAGACACCGTTAGTAGGCCGGAACCACCAATCTTTTAAAAAACATCAGTTAATAAGAGCCAGAAGGTTGAAGCACAGCTTTATTCAGTTGAGGACAACACCAGGGAGGGGCAGACACCGTTAGTAGGCCCTAAACACCCAATTTCTTTTTTAAAAATCTTAATTTGGAACAGAAGGTTGAAGCACAGCTTTATTCAGTTGAGGACAACACAAGGGAGGGGCAGACACCGTTAATAGGCTGGAACCACCAATCTTTTAAAAAACAGCAGTTAATAAGAGCCAGAAGGTTGAAGCACAGCTTTATTCAGTTGAGGACAACACCAGGGAGGGGCAGACACCGTTAGTAGGCCCTAAACACCCAATTTCTTTTTTAAAAATCTTAATTTGGAACAGAAGGTTGAAGCACAGCTTTATTCAGTTGAGGACAACACCAGGGAGGGGCAGACACCGTTAGTAGGCCGGAACCACCAATCTTTTAAAAAACAGCAGTTAATAAGAGCCAGAAGGTTGAAGCACAGCTTTATTCAGTTGAGGACAACACCAGGGAGGGGCAGACACCGTTAGTAGGCCCTAAACACCCAATTTCTTTTTTAAAAATCTTAATTTGGAACAGAAGGTTGAAGCACAGCTTTATTCAGTTGAGGACAACACCAGGGAGGGGCAGACACCGTTAGTAGGCCGGAACCACCAATCTTTTAAAAAACAGCAGTTAATAAGAGCCAGAAGGTTGAAGCACAGCTTTATTCAGATGAGGACAACACCAGGGAGGGGCAGACACCGTTAGTAGGCCGGAACCAAAGTTGAAGGCCAAATGCAGTTTAATATCTGATACTATAGGCCGAAAGCCATAAGGTTGAAGCACAGCTTTATTCAGTTGCAGCTTCTTGGCAATAATATAAAGAAGACGCGACAGGACAACACTCGGTGGATGCCATAGGCTACGTTCACATTTGCGGTGTGCGCCGCAGCGTCGTCGCCGCACCGAAACGCATGCGGCGTGCGGCCCTATCTTTAACATTGGGGCCGCATGGCGCCGCATGTACATGCGTTGTCATGCGTTTTGGTGCGTTGTACGCCGCATGCGGCGTAAGGGCGCACCTGTCAGGGCGCGGCAAACGCAACATGTTGCATTTTTTGGGCGGCGCAGACTTTGTAAAAAACGCATGCGTCGTGGTTGCGTCGTGTTTGCGTCGTCAATGCGGCTTTTTCCCCATTGACTTGCATTGACAACGCAGACGACGCAAGTACTTGCGTCGTGGTGCGTTGTACGACGCATGCGTTTTCCACTAAAAAAATGCAAAACATTGTCTAGACTTTGTCTAGACAAAAAAAAAACACTATATATAGAGAGAACAAAAGGGGTTTGGCATTGTCTTTCACAAGGCTATTCCAGAGAGAGAAGACTGAGAGGAGAATCTGCTTTACAAACTTGTAAGTATATAATTTCTCTTTGCATATTTTTTATTCTGTGTTTTATTTATTGATTTTGATTTAATTTGTGCAATGTTTGGTCTGTGCTATTGTACGGTTATGGCACTGTGGGTTGTTAGTGAAAAATTGTGTTTTTTAATCTTGTTTTGATGTACTTCTGGCGTTATATGATGGCGTTTATTGTCTTCGGCCTTGCTTGGTTTTGGGTTGTTCTGGTGTCATGCGGTTGTTCAATGTCTTTAAATTTGGCAGATTTTTATGTTAAATTTCTGGTGCATGTCTTTTTCTGGTTTCTATTGTTGGGGGTAACCGTATGGCGTTTTCTTGGCTCATGTCTTGCTGTGTTTTATTATGCTGTTGGCATTTTTTTTTTCTTTCCTTGAGTGTCTTTTCTTGCTGGTGGGGGGGCTACATTTATGATGTTTCATTTGTATTGTATTGTTCTGGGCTGCTATGCCATTCTATTTTCAGTTGTATTTTCCCTTTTTTTCTTTGGGTTTTAACTATGATGGTTTAACGTCATTTTCCCTATGGCTTCCGTATGTATCTCCTTTCTTGAATGTTTCCATTGACAAGTGTGTAGTATGGCCTTTACCGTATTTTCCGGCGTATAAGACGACTTTTTAACCCCTAAAAATTGTCCCAAAAGTCGGGGGTCGTCTTATACGCCGGGTACGGCGTGTGCAGGGAGCGATCCTGGATGTTCCCAGGGTCTGAAGGAGAGGAGAATTGCAGCGTGAAGGACCTTTGATGACGTCACGGTCAGGTGACTGGTCACATGAGCGGTCACGGACCAATCACAGGCCAGTCACCTGACCGTGGCATCATCGAGGTCCTTCATGCTGCAATTCTTAGGAACGGAGGCAGACGCTTACACCAGTGAGAGCCAGGCTTCTCGGAAGGGTGAGTATATACATATTTTTTATTTTTATTCTTTATTTTTAACATGAATATGGATCCCAGGGCCTGAAGGAGAGTCTCCTCTCCTTCAGACCCTGGGAACCACACGCTGTATAAGATGACTGGGCGTATAAGATGACCCCCGTTTTATACAGCGGGCATATCCCAAATTCCATATTTTATATGGAAAAGTTGGGGGTCGTCTTATACGCCCAGTCGTCTTATACACCAGAAAATACGGTATATATATTTTTTTTTTTAGTTGGGGGCCTTTTTTTTTAAATTTATTGTGTTTTCTTTTCTATTTGACTATGTTTTATCTTTTGGGTTGCTGTATATTGTAACAGCGGTTGTCCCGTAATGTTTATTGCTTATTATCTAGAATGGTATTTAGCGCCTTTTTCTGATGTATTTCGGTGGATGTCACCAGATGGTGTTGTTTTGGATCATGTCTTGTTGTAATTGTAAATTATGGCGTTCATTAGTTTGCTATTTCATTGTGCCTTTTTTTTTTCTGTAATTTTTTTTTTGATAATTTTGTAGCTTTAGAAATTTTTACATAGGTGTCTATTTTTGCTTAATTTTGTTTGGGTCTATTCTTGTATTGTTTCTTCGATTGTATTCTCTTGCAATGTATGGCGTTGTGGTGTCGCTTTTTGAGTTTGCATTGTCCTATCAGTCAACAGTCAATTGTGGTTATTTTAATGTTTTGGGCCTATTTTATTGTATGTGGCATTGGATGTGATTTTTTGCTCATTTTTGGCAAGTTCATCTGAGCATAGCCAATCGGCGCGGGGGAGTGCGGTGAGTAATTATGTCCAGTTGCTTACTATTCGCTGCCATTTGTAGCATTGACAATAATTTTTGTATACAATTTTTCCAGGCTTCTTCAAGTGAGGGGGAGCAGAGAGATCGGGGCCAAGATGTGGCGTCAGGCCGGCGAGTGAGTATTTATTTTTTTTTTTATCTTTTTTTTTTCAGGAGCATCCTGCTGTGAGGAACATTACATTTGAGGAGCATCCTGCTTTCACTAGGGATGTTTACTAAGCTTAGGCCCCCGTCACACATAGCGAGATCGCTAGCGAGATCGCTGCTGAGTCACAAGTTTTGTGACGCAACAGCGACCTCAGTAGCGATCTCGCTATGTGTGACCCATACCAGCGATCAGGCCCCTGCTGTGAGATAGCTGGTCGTGTTGGAATGGCCTGGGCCGTTTTTTGGTCGTTGAGGTACCGCTGACATCGCTGAAGTGGTGTGTGTGACACCGATCCAGCGATGTCTTCCCTGGTAACCAGGGTAAACATCGGGTTACTAAGCGCAGGGCCGCGCTTAGTAACCCGATGTTTACCCTGGTTACCCGGGTGCTGCAGGGGGACTTCGGCATCGTTGAAGACAGTTTCAACGATGCCGAAGTCGTTCCCCTGATCGTTGGTCGCTGGAGAGAGCGTTCTGTGTGACAGCTCCCCAGCAACCACACAACGACTTACCAACGATCACGGCCAGGCAGTATCGCTGGTCGTGATCGTTGGTAAATCACTATGTGAGACGGGGCCTTTATACATTATAGATTTTCAGGGCAGCAAGTATTGGGGGAAGGTAAAATAAAGTTGAACTCCCTGCACACAAACATTCCAAAACACAGGTGTAGAAACATCAATATACATACATCAAATGGCAAAGGATAGGGCAGAGGTACCTATCATGCCAGGTGCTGGTGGTTGTTAATATTTGCATATTTTTAACCTATTTGTTTTCTAATTTTTCTAGGTTTCACAACGGGCCCAAGGAGAGAGTATAGATGTGGACCTCCTTATTTCCAGCATCCAGGAGCGTGGCCCGTTGTGGGACAGCCGTGACCCTCGGCACATGGACCAGGTGGTGTCTAGGCGTTTGTGGGCAGAGGTGGCAAACTCGCTGTGGGATGGCTTTGACAGTGCCTCAGCGAAGGCCAAAGGCAACTTTAGTGAGTATTGCAGATACGCTGCTATGACCCATCTTGCTAGGATAAACACAACCGTGTGTGATGCGATCAACGCCTAAACTTTGCATCGCACACGGTTGTTTTATCCTTTTACAATGCTAAATATGTAACCATTTTTTTGTCTTTACATTAACAGTGAAAAAGTTGAGGACCAGATGGCGATCCATGAAGGACCGTTTCAATAAGGGGATCCGTGCTGAGGAGGAGCAATCTCGGAGCGGTGCTGCTGCGTCCAAGTCTGTGCCCTACAAATACAACAGGGCCCTCCAGTTCCTAAGACCGGTCCTTACCCGCCGACAGTAAGTATTTTTGCCACATACCATATTGCACAGCCACATTGTACATTGCCCAGACACATAGCATATTGCACAGCCACATAGTACATTGCCCAGCCACGTACATTGTGCATCCACATAGTAGATTGCCAGGCCACTATATCGCAGCCACATAGTACACGTTCGAGCTACATATACACATAGTATATTTCCAAAGGAACATAGTGTATTGGCCATCCATGTAGTCATCGTAGCATTTTGGCCATCCTTTTACCCTAGTGGAATGGTATATAGCCCATTAGTAATTTTTTGGGTTAGGCGTGAGTCATTGTAGTCCATGACAGGTTACGTTCTGAGTCAGGGTAGTTCTGATTGCAGGAATAATGATGACGTCTGGATCACATGATCCTAACGTCATGGCCATTCCAGCGATCAGATCAGCAAAGTCTTTTTTTTTTGGGGGGGGGGGTTTAAATTTGATTCTTGACTTTAAATTTTATACTCTTTTTGCGACATAGGCATTATCTAGATTTTTTTTTTTACGATGACAGGGGTATGCATTGCCTTTGCCAACTTGAATGAACAGTCATTTTCTGCCGTTGGTATGTCCATGATTGTTATCGTGAGCCCTAATGCTCAGCTGGCGATAACAATCAGCAATTTATTATAGGCCACACAGACTGAGAGACAGGGGATTGTAATGTTTTGATGTGTCATGTAATTTTTTTGACAGGAGTTGGCGTATGTGATAGGTTATTAATTGAAGACTAATTTTTTCATTATCTTTTCACAGGACACACAGCAGCACCCTCCAGCGAGCTCCCCCCTGTGAAGCGGAACGTCATGGATCGCCATCTGAGCCGTCACAGCCATCCCACAGCGACAGCAGGCTTGCACCACCATCATCTGGAGAACCGGCTGCCGGTACGTCAGGTTTTCCCCTGCCCGAGGCCTCTGGCGCACCTTCGTTCGGGAATTCCCGACAGCGCCAGCGGGCCTCGGACAGGTCAGTCATGCCTGAATTTTTGCACTTGAGCACGGTGTTCCAGAACGGTTTCAAGGCGTTGAGCGATAAAATGTCCAGTATGGAACGGCGCCTTGAAAACCTGGAAGCCGAGCTCTCAAATCCGGCAAAACATTTCTTAAGTACAATTGCTAAAGGCATGGTGGAAAACCTTACGCCGGAACTCCAGATTTCGGTGATGCAGGACTGCAACAATTCATACGTGAGGGCTCTGCAGCAGGCTCGGGTCGTGCAGTCAGCGACAATTGCCGTAGTGCCGTCGCTGGCTAGCATGACTCCGACTACTGCTGCAGAGCCACTCCAGCCACCCCACCCTGGTCCAAGTGCCGAGCGACGCCACCACAGTCACCCTAGCAGTGTGCCGCTGACTCCTGCTCCTGCCAGGCCCTCATCCTCCCGCAGCCATCATTCTGGGGGAGCCGATACTGGAAAAAAAAGGAAGAGGAAGAGCAAGAAAAAAAAAAACAAGAGGTCACGCACTGAGGCTCTGGCTGCTCAAGTACAAACAAGTACACGTCGGGGCTCAAGCCGCAGCAGGAGCAGCCAGAGCCAACCAAGAACTTTACAAAGGCTCATGTTGCCTCCTCCCTCCCCTGCAGAGGTGGCGGTTTGCTCCCCATTAGACCTGCCATCCAGCCTCCTGGACTATAGGTCCACATCCTCCTCCTCGTCGTCGTCTTCATCAGCCTCATTTTCCTCTCCCCATTCCCAAAAAGAAACGTACCATTCCCCCTTTGTGGCACAGGTTGATACCCCCTAAGTTTATTTCCCCTTTTTTTTTTCTGTTTCCCCCAAATAAAAAACTTTGGTTTGAATACAACAATATTTGTTCTTACTTTCATGTATACTTCTCAGCAAGTCACACCGTGCGCCGTCTACACATATTATGTGTTTCAAACAACTCATATATGCAATGTCAGACACTATTTTTAACTTTTTTATTTTGCCTTTTTTGGTGTGTCTCTCATTGCTGTATGAGGTGTTTACAAACAATAAAGTGTATGAGGTGTTTTCAATCACTAGGGTATGTGTCCACGCTCAGGATTGCATGAGGATTTGGTCACGATTTTTCATCAGTGTTTTGTAACCCAAAACCAGGAGTGGGTGATAAATACAGAAGTGGAGCATATGTTTCTATTCTACTTTGCCTCTAATTGTTCCACTCCTGGTTTTGTATTACAAATACTGAAGAAAAATCGTGACAAAATCATGATGCAATCCTGAACGTGGACACATACCGTAAAGATACCTTCACACTTAACAATGCTGCAGCGAAACATACAATGATGCAGATCACTGCAGCATCGCTATTTGGTCGCTGGAGAGCTGTCTGTGTGACAGCTCTCCAGCGACCAACGATGCTGAGGTCCCCGGGTAACCAGGGTAAAAATCAGGTTGTTAAGCGCAGGCCGCCGCGCTTCCGATGATTACCCTGGTTACCAGTGTTTTGTAAATCAAACAACAGTACATACACTCAGAATTGCGTCCCCCGGCGTCCGCTTCCCTGCACTGACTGAGTGACGGCCCTAACAGCAGAGCGGTCACATCACCGCTGTGCTGTGCATTCACTTTCCGGCTGGCGCTCAGTCAGTGCAGGAAGTAGACGCCAGGGGACGCGAAGATGAGTATATGTACTGGTTTTTTTTGTAAACTTTCACACTGGGAAACAGGGTAAATATCAGGTTACTATGCGCCGCCCTACGCTTAGTAACCCGATATTTACCCTGATTACCATTGTAAAACATCGCTGGTATCGTTGATTTTGCTGTCAAACACAACGATACACGGCGATCTGACAAACAAATAAATATGTTATATGGTATGGTATAAATTTTGTCTTTGAAGCAGGGTAGAAAACTTAAGAAAATTTTTTTATTAAAACACAACATTTTAAAAACAAAGGGTTCCAAGTTTTTTAGATAAGGCACATTACATTGGTGAACTATTTTTAGCATAGTCACACCAGAATACAGTCCAACAGTTTACTACACCATTGTATCTTGCCATGACAGACGGCCAACATCTGACACAAAATAGGCCGCAAAACGATCCCTCATCTGCGCAATTTCCACACTTGTCCTCAGAGGATGATCATGGAAATCGGGCAATGGGTTGGCTATGGTTTCATCGAGATCAACGTTCAGTCTCTCTTTGGCCAGAATAAAATTGTGGAGAACCACACACGCCTTCACCACCTCATCCACTGTCTCAGTTTTCAGATTAATGGCGGATCCTAATATCCGCCATTTGGAGACAAGGATGCCAAAGGCGCACTCCACAGTCCTTCTGGCCCTGGACAGTCTGTAATTGAACACCCTTTTCGTATGGTCCAAGCCCCGACTGGAGTAGGGTTTCAATAGGTTGGCAGACATTTGGAATGCCTCATCCCCAACCACAACAAAGGGCATCGCAGGGCCTTCGGTGTGGGGAAGAGGTCGTGGCTGGGGGAAATTGAAATTGTTGCCATATAATTTTTGGCCCATATCCGACTCTTTGAATGTGCGCGAGTCATTTGAACGGCCAAACGCACCAATGTCGACTGCGAGAAAACGGCAGTCCGCACCGGCAATTGCCATCAGCACAGTGGAAAAATATTTTTTATAGTTGTAGAAAAGGGATCCACTTTTCCCTGGCTTGGTAATACGAATGTGCTTGCCATCCACCGCGCCAATACAGTTTGGAAACGAACACACTTGGTCAAATTTCTGTGCGTTGGCCAACCAGATATCGCTTGTAGGGACGGGTAAAAATTCTTCCCGGAAATTATCCCACAAAGCGCGGCAGGTCTCAGCAATAATTCCGGAGAGAGTGGAGACTCCAATCCGGAACTGAAATTGAAGGGATCTCAAGGTCTCTCCGGTAGCCAGGAAACTGCCAAGAAGATAAAGAAATTACATTACTACATTGCAATTTATAAAAGTACATTGACCATACCACCCCCAAAAAAAATTAAGAAAAAAAAAAAAAGGGAAGAACATATCTCAGTCATTCAAACAGCTACGTACCGTAGAGTCACCAGAAGCCACTCCTCTGCGGAAATAGCTCTCCGGAGCTGCGTGTCCTGCCTGCTAATGGCTCCTTCCACCCGACGCAGAAGATACCGGAAGCTCTCCTGAGACATCCTGGTGTACTCGAAATATTTCTCCAGGTTCTCATTCAGTTCGCCAAACAAGCTATGGTATGCTCCACGGCTCTCCCGGACTTCCAAGATAGGGTGTATCCAAAATCGGCGATGAATCCATCTCCGTTTTTCTCTTTCTCTTTGATGAGCACAGGCGACAGCATAGGCATGAGCCAAGGCAAATTCCATCTCCACATCCATGACGATACTGTCCATGGGACGCTCCATCATGAATACCAGCAAAATGGGAGGAATTCATGTCTGCCATGGTATATATACACAATTACATAAACAGCAACCCTCTTCTAGCCATTGGTGGTCCTTATCTATTGTGTAGACACTTTTTTTTGTGGGTGGGATGAAGAATGACTCACTGCACAAAAAAACGCATGCGGCGCAAAACGCTGCGTTTTTTGTTGAAAACGCAACTGCGTTTGCAAAAAACGCTGCGTTTTGCGCCGCATGCGTTGAAAGCATGCGGTGCAAAACGCAGCGTTGTGCATGCGTTTTGCTGCGTTTTTGTTTGCGTTGTGCGTTGCGGCACCGACGCTGCGGCGCACACCGCAAATGTGAACGTAGCCATATCTGTGTTTTCAACTGAAAAAAACCTTTCAGTTAACTACTTGCAGGAGAAAGTTTTTGTAGCTGGTGGCCAATTTTTGTACTGTACCAGTTTTTTGTTGTATGTGTTTTTGTTTTTAATGTTAAAATGTCTGCATTTGATATCTCTCCAGTATTTTCTTTTTTATAAGCAAAATACTTATTTTTATATTTTCTGATGTTTTATACCGGAGTGTTCCTCGGGACACGCTTATAAAGTGTCTTATATATGTGTTTCTAATGAGTCACATTATATATTTTTTGTAATTGTGGCTCTAAGAGATCTCAAAGATTTCATGGTTTGGAAATGATTGTTATGCCTTTACTGTTATATATAATAAAAACTGAATGGACACTTGTCAGCTCTTCTCAGGTGAAATGTTATCAAGTTCCGTCTGTTGGGCCATTATTCTAGGTCATACCCCCAGATCTGTGAACTGAGCAGTAAGGAAAATTAGCTGGTCTAAGAAACATATCCATCCATCTTTCCTACTTAAACACTTTCTTCATTGCTACTTAATGTGTTATATTTTAAAGCCATTGCAAGATTTTATAGAAGGAACTGATTGTAATTATCACCATAGGTATCATCACCTTTTAAGGACAGTGGGCAATCATTCAGCACTTTTTTGTAGGCATACATCCTCTCCCCAGCAACCTGTATGCATTTGACATGACATTATTTGTTCCTTTTATTGCATTACTTTCTTCATTGATTCCTTTTGCATAATTTATATGTAGTTTTAGTGCTGGTTTTGTACTCTGAGCTTGTTGCCCTGTGCACAATATTTTAAGACAGACTGAAATGTCAAGTTTGTTCTGTCAAAAGCAGTAGTGTTTCAAAATAGATAAAAAACAACATAAAGACAACATTCTAGAGCTGCTGTTATACTTATAAAGACAGTAAAATGTGATAACAACTATTAGCAGGTCATCTTTAGTATGTAGGTTTGATGAATCGGTGAGTGGTTGTATTGTATTGTGTGTGGTATTGTTATTAGTATTGTGAATTTTATTAAAATGTTTGCCTTCTGATTCAGTGTTTACTTTTCTTAATTTCCAAAATGCATGATTTCTTTGAAGGTTGTGTCTTCTGTCTTTACACACTTCTTTCTTAACCCCTTCCCAACATGCGCCATATATGTACAGTGCTGTGGGATCATATGAGCTCACACAAAGCACCGTCACGATCAAATGTGGGTGTCAACTCAATATGAGAGGTGACGCCCTGCTAGCATTGATCGTGGGCGTTTAGCCCCTCTGATGCTGCTGTCAATATGGGGAGAACTACGTCCATGCATAGACTACTGGGGTCTTAACGCCATCACTTAAGAATAAGTATCCTTTGCCCTTGATATCTGAGCTCTTTGATAGACTCTGTAATGCCCCAGCCATTTTCCAAGACTTTGTGAACGACATCTTCCGGGTGATGCTCACCACCTCGGTCGTAGTCTATCTGGATGATATTCTCATCTACTCTCCAGATATTGACTCCAATCAGAGAGATGTTTGCAAAGTTTTTGACCTCTTACGGGCAAACTGAAGTGTGTGTTTGAGCAGGAGTCTTTGCCTTTCCTTGGCTATATCATCTCTGACCAGGGATTGGCTATGGATCCGGCCAAGCTACAGGCTGTAATGGACTGGCAAGAACCCCATTCTCTTCAAGCGGTGCAGCGCTTTATGGGGTTCATTAATTACTATCGCCAGTTCATCCCACACTTCTCATCTTTGGTAGCTCCCTTGGTTGCCCTCACCAAGAAGGGAGCAAATCCCAAGTTGTGGTCGGAGGAGGTCTCCAAGGCCCTACTCACTATTAAGTCACACTTCGCTAGCGCTCCCATCCTACATCGCCCCGATGTAGATAAGCCATTTATAATAGAGGTGGATGCCTCATCCGTTGGTGCTGGAGCAGTCCTCTTCCAAAAGGATGCTCAAGGTCGGAAGCATCCTTGCTTCTTCTCCAAGACCTTCTCACCAGCGGAGAGGAATTATTCCATCGTGGACAGGGAGTTGCTAGCCATGAAGTTGGCTTTCTCAGAGTGGAGACACCTCCTAAAGTTTTTACAGACCAAAAAAATTTTGTGTACTAACAGACAGCCCAGCGGCAAAATTCTCGCCAGGCCAGATGGTCCCTGTTCTTCTCCCGTTTCCATTTCACCCTAACTTTTTTCTCCAGGTTGAAGAACATTCGTGCCGACGCTCTCTCCCGCTCTGTAGTGTCATCAGAGGAGGAGGAGCCTTGGCTTATTGTCCCTTCTGAGAGCCTGAGAACCGTGGCTCCGGATTCACTAGAGTCTGTTCCCCCGGGCAAGACTTTTGTACCATCAAATTTGCGACCGGAGTTTCTCTGTTGGGCTCCTTTGTCCAAGGAGGGTACACATTTCGGGATCAAGAGGACATTTGAGCTTCTGGCGAGAACATACTGGTGGCCGCATATGGCTCGTGACGTCGGGGATAATATTCGGGCATGTGTCTCCTGCGCCAAGAATCGGTCTACTCGGCAACGGCCTGCTGGGCTACTTTACCCCCTGCCAGTGGCAGACAGGCCCTGGGAGATGGTCGGGATGGACTTCGTGGTGGGCTTACTTAAGTGTCGTAGCTGCACCGTTATCTGGGTAGTCACCGATCAAAGTACAGCGGTGTGTTTGCACGGCGGGGGCGCCTCCCACCGGTAGCAACACTTTTGCGTACTATGAGGGGCCCTGTGGCAGTGACGTCGCCAACGAGTATTCCTCCCCCCACCTGATGAAGGAACCTGCACCTTCATCTGCACCTTCCTCTTTGTCCCCGTGTAAGGTGGTATTTTATGCGGGAAGGGGGACCTGACTTTCAGCAGGGTCACAATCTTGCAGTGTAGCGTGCATGGGGAATGTTGCATTATGGGTCAATGTACCAGCAGACTCATCTATCACTGGCTGGGCAATGGGCAGGATGAGGGGGAAACAGATATGGGCCCAAAGAATAAAGTGGGCTAAATGCAGTTCAAAATTGGTAACAGGACTAAACAGGCGGCATTGCTTAGTTCAGTGGAGTAGCAAACCCAGGAGCAGCAGACACTGTTTTAAGGGCCCAACCACACTAGTAGGCCAAATGCAGTTTAATATCTGCTACTATAGGCCAAAAGCCTAAAGACTGATGCTCAGCTTTATACAGTTGAGGACAACACCAGGGAGCGGCAGAAACCGTTAGTAGGCCCTAACCACCATTTTGTTTTTTAAAAAACACTTAATGAGAGCCAGAAGGTTGAAGCTCAGCTGTATTCAGTTGAGGACAACACCAGGCAGGGGCAGACACCGTTAGTAGGCCGGAACAGACAATTTTTAAAAAAACAGCAGTTAATCAGAGCCAGAAGGTGGAAGCTCAGCTTTATTCAGTTGAGGACAACACCAGGCAGGGGCAGACACCGTTAGTAGGCCGGAACAGCCAATTTTTAAAAAAACAGCAGTTAATAAGAGCCAGAAGGTAGAAGCGCAGCTTTATTCAGTTGAGGACAACTTGAATTAGGGACTGCAGACAGACTTACCAGGCTGTCCCCTGTGTGGACCATGCATCCAATACATTAACCCATTGCGCCACAAAGGACACGTAACCTTCCGTGGCCATGCCTACCGCTCCATGTGTCTGTTCTGTTGTCAGGTGTACCTTTGGACTCACAGATTGACAGAATGAAAGGACAATGTGGTCTTTAACATGCTGGTGGAGGGGTGGGATGGCTTTTCTCGCAAAAGAATTGTCAACTGGGTAGCTCATAGTGTGGTACAGCGTAGTCCATCATGGCTTTATTAATATTAAATAAAATAAAAAAATAGGCTCTATGCACTGTAAAATAGGTTCCAGGGGTACACGGGCAGCAGTGGTCAGGTCAGTGGAGGCCTAGTGGAAGGAGGGACCGCAGACAGGCTTCGAAGGCCTAACACAATAAAATGGGCTGGCTGTAGGCACTGTAAAATAGGTTCCAGGGGTACACGGGCAGCAGTGGTCAGGTCAGTGGAGGCCTAGTGGAAGGAGGGACTGCAGACAGGCTTCGAAGGCCTAACACAATAAAATGGGCTGGCTGTAGGCACTGTAAAATAGGTTCCAGGGGTACACGGGCAGCAGTGGTCTGGTCAGTGGAGGCCTAGTGGAAGGAGGGACCGCAGACAGGCTTCGAAGGCCTAACACACTAAAATGGGCTGGCTGTAGGCACTTTATAATTGGTTCCAGGGGTACACGGGCAGCAGTGGTCAGGTCAGTGGAGACCTAGTGGAAGGAGGGACCGCAGACAGGCTTCGAAGGCCTAACACACTAAAATGGGCTGGCTGTAGGCACTTTATAATTGGTTCCAGGGGTACACGGGCAGCAGTGGTCAGGTCAGTGGAGGCCTAGTGGAAGGAGGGACCGCAGACAGGCTTCGAAGGCCTAACACACTAAAATGGGCTGGCTGTAGGCACTTTATAATTGGTTCCAGGGGTACACGGGCAGCAGTGGTCTGGTCAGTGGAGGCCTAGTGGAAGGAGGGACCGCAGACAGGCTTCGAAGGCCTAACACACTAAAATGGGCTGGCTGTAGGCACTTTATAATTGGTTCCAGGGGTACACGGGCAGCAGTGGTCTGGTCAGTGGAGGCCTAGTGGAAGGAGGGACCGCAGACAGGCTTCGAAGGCCTAACACACTAAAATGGGCTGGCTGTAGGCACTTTATAATTGGTTCCAGGGGTACACGGGCAGCAGTGGTCTGGTCAGTGGAGGCCTAGTGGAAGGAGGGACCGCAGACAGGCTTCGAAGGCCTAACACACTAAAATGGGCTGGCTGTAGGCACTTTATAATTGGTTCCAGGGGTACACGGGCAGCAGTGGTCAGGTCAGTGGAGGCCTAGTGGAAGGAGGGACCGCAGACAGGCTTCGAAGGCCTAACACACTAAAATGGGCTGGCTGTAGGCACTTTATAATTGGTTCCAGGGGTACACGGGCAGCAGTGGTCAGGTCAGTGGAGGCCTAGTGGAAGGAGGGACCGCAGACAGGCTTCCAAGGCCTAACACACTAAAATGGGCTGGCTGTAGGCACTTTATAATTGGTTCCAGGGGTACACGGGCAGCAGTGGTCAGGTCAGTGGAGACCTAGTGGAAGGAGGGACCGCAGACAGGCTTCGAAGGCCTAACACACTAAAATGGGCTGGCTGTAGGCACTTTATAATTGGTTCCAGGGGTACACGGGCAGCAGTGGTCAGGTCAGTGGGGGCCTAGTGGAAGGAGGGACCGCAGACAGGCTTCCAAGGCCTAACACACTAAAATGGGCTGGCTGTAGGCACTTTATAATTGGTTCCAGGGGTACACGGGCAGCAGTGGTCTGGTCAGTGGAGGCCTAGTGGAAGGAGGGACCGCAGACAGGCTTCGAAGGCCTAACACACTAAAATGGGCTGGCTGTGGGCACTTTATAATTGGTTCCAGGGGTACACGGGCAGCAGTGGTCTGGTCAGTGGAGGCCTAGTGGAAGGAGGGACCGCAGACAGGCTTCGAAGGCCTAACACACTAAAATGGGCTGGCTGTAGGCACTTTATAATTGGTTCCAGGGGTACACGGGCAGCAGTGGTCAGGTCAGTGGAGGCCTAGTGGAAGGAGGGACCGCAGACAGGCTTCGAAGGCCTAACACACTAAAATGGGCTGGCTGTAGGCACTTTATAATTGGTTCCAGGGGTACACGGGCAGCAGTGGTCAGGTCAGTGGAGGCCTAGTGGAAGGAGGGACCGCAGACAGGCTTCCAAGGCCTAACACACTAAAATGGGCTGGCTGTAGGCACTTTATAATTGGTTCCAGGGGTACACGGGCAGCAGTGGTCAGGTCAGTGGAGGCCGATTGTAATGAGTTACAGTTACTTAGTTGCCAGTTAGTAGTCCAAAACAACAAATAAATGTGAATGTCTCGCATTAAAACAAAACAAAAACACTAAAGGGTGCAATCATTAGGTTCAGGGGTGGGATCCTCTGCGTTGTTTCAGACCTACTAATTTAGCGCAAAGTATTTACTGTGGTAAATAGAGGACACTGCCCCTGACTATGTTAAGTACCATCATACATGTCAACACAATGGTATTGTCAGTGGCAGGTATGGAAGGATGTCAGCGCATAGACTAAACATTGGTGGAAGTGTGAGAGATAACTGTGGAAGTGGTAGAGCAATGTTTGACCTGGGGGTGGGTGAACTCTCTTGTGGCCGGCGGTACAGGCCCAGGGCCCCTCATGTTACAACAGTGTGTCTGACGTTGGGTGCGCACCACCACCGCCAGAGACACTTTATTGTACTATGAGGGACCCAGTAGCAATGCCGTCAACCAAAAGCGAGCACACCCACCTCTTCAGACAAACAGCAGTCTCACGGGTGCTTGCGCCAAGTCGCGATACCACGGCCCCGTGTGGTGAGTTTGGCCATTTAGGGAGGTGTAAACATGTCGTTTGCTGGACAATCAGCTGCAGAAAATTAGACATTAGAAAAGTAATTCACAGGCAAGAGCTTTTCATAGGAAAGCTAGGTGTCGGCCGGGCAAGGTGGGGCAAAAGATTTTGAAATCCAGTTGTGGTTCATTTTAATGAATGTTAGATCGTCAACATTTTGGGTAGCCAGACGAGTCCTTTTTTCGGTTAATATTGAACCTGCAGCACTGAATACTCTTTCTGATAGGACACTTGCTGCCGGGCAAGCAAGCTCCTGCAATGCATATTCTGCCAATTCTGGCCAGGTGTCTAATTTTGATGCCCAGTAATCAAATGGGAATGACGGTTGAGGGAGAACATCGATAAGGGATGAAAAATAGTTAGTAACCATACTGGACAAATGTTGTCTCCTGTCACTTTCAATTGATGCAGCAGTACCTGTCCTGTCTGCGGTCATAGCAAAATCACTCCACAACCTGGTCAGAAAACCCCTCTGTCCAACGCCACTTCTGATGTGTGCACCCCTAACACTCCTAGTCTGCTGCCCCCTGGAGCTCGTGTGAGAACGATCACGTGCGCTGTGTGCTGGGAATGCCTGAAGCAAACGGTCAACAAGAGTTGATTGTTTGGTTGCTAATATTAGTTCCAAGTTCTCATGTGGCATTATATTTTGCAATTTGCCTTTATAGCGTGGATCAAGGAGGCAGGCCAACCAGTAATCGTCATCGTTCATCATTTTCGTAATGCGTGTGTCCCTTTTTAGGATACGTAAGGCATAATCCGCAATGTGGGCCAAAGTTCCAGTTGTCAAATCTCTGGTTGTGATTGGTTGAGGGGCAGTTTCAGGCAAATCTACGTCACTTGTGTCCCTCAAAAAACCAGAACCCGGCCTTGCCACGCAACCAATTTCCAGTGCCCCCGGGAAAGCTTCCGCATTAAAAATATACTCATCCCCATCATCCTCCTCGTCCTCCACCTCCTCTTCGCCCGCTACCTCGTCCTGTACACTGCCCTGACCAGACAATGGCTGACTGTCATCAAGGCTTTCCTCTTCCTCTGGTGCAGACGCCTGATCCTTTATGTGCGTCAAACTTTGCATCAGCAGACGCATTAGGGGGATGCTCATGCTTATTACGGCATTGTCTGCACTAACCAGCCATGTGCATTCCTCAAAACACTGAAGGACTTGACACATGTCTTGTATCTTGGACCACTGCACACCTGACAACTCCATGTCTGCCATCCTACTGCCTGCCCGTGTATGTGTATCCTCCCACAAAAACATAACAGCCCGCCTCTGTTGGCACAGTCTCTGAAGCATGTGCAGTGTTGAGTTCCACCTTGTTGCAACGTCTATGATTAGGCGATGCTGGGGAAGTTTCAAAGACCGCTGATAGGTCTGCATACGGCTGGAGTGTACAGGCGAACGTCGGATATGTGAGCAAAGTGCACGCACTTTGAGGAGCAGGTCGGAGAACCCAGGATAAGTTTTCAATAAGCACTGCACCACCAGGTTTAAGGTGTGAGCCAGGCAAGGAATGTGTTTCAGTTGGGAAAGGGAGATGGCAGCCATGAAATTCCTTCCGTTATCACTCACTACCTTGCCTGCCTCAAGATCTACTGTGCCCAGCCACGACTGCGTTTCTTGTTGCAAGAACTCGGACAGAACTTCCACAGTGTGTCTGTTGTCGCCCAAACACTTCATAGCCAATACAGCCTGCTGACGCTTGCCAGTAGCTGGCCCATAATGGGACAACTGGTGTGCAACAGTGTCATCTGCCGATGGAGTGGTTGGCCGACTGCGGTCTGTGGAAGAGCTGTAGCTTCTGCAGGAGGACGAGGAGGAGGAGGAGGAGGGGGTGCGATCGCCTACAGCCAACTGTTTCCTAGACCGTGGGCTAGGCACAACTGTCCCGAAATTGATGTCCCCTGTGGACCCTGCATCCACCACATTCACCCAGTGTGCCGTGATGGACACATAACGTCCCTGGCCATGCCAACTGGTCCATGCATCTGTAGTCAGGTGCACCTTTGTACTCACAGATTGCCTGAGTGCATGGACGATGCGCTGTTTAACATGCTGGTGCAGGGCTGGGATGGCTTTTCTTGAAAAAAAGTGTCGACTGGGTAGCTCGTATCGTGGTTCAGCGTACTCCATCAGGGCTTTGAAAGCTTCGCTTTCAACTAACCGGTAGGGCATCATCTCTAACGACATTAGTCTAGCTATGTGGGCGTTAAAACCCTGTGTACGCGGATGCGAGGATAAGTACTTCCTTTTCCTAACCAGAGTCTCATGTAGTGTGAGCTGAACTGGAGAGATGGAGAACGTGGAACTTGCGGGTGTGCCGGTGGACATGGCAGACTGAGAGACGGTTGGAGACGGTATTGTTTCCGCCGGTGCCCTAGATGCAATATTTCCTCCTACAAAACTGGTGATTCCCTGACCCTGACTGCTTTTGGCTGGCAAAGAAACCTGCACAGATACTGCCGGCGGTGCGGAAAATTGTGGCCTCACAGTGACGGAAGGGATGTTGCGTTGCTGACTAGCTTCATTGGCCGAGGGTGCTACAACCTTAAGGGACGTTTGGTAGTTAGTCCAGGCTTGAAAATGCATGGTGGTTAAGTGTCTATGCATGCAACTAGTATTGAGACTTTTCAGATTCTGACCTCTGCTTAAGCTAGTTGAACATTTTTGACAGATGACTTTGATCAATTGGATGTTGTTTAAAAAAATGCCAGACTGCACTCTTCCTAGCATCGGATCCCTTTTCAGGGATTGCAGACTGAGCTTTAACCGGATGGCCACGCTGTCCTCCAACAGGTTTTGGCTTTGACACGCGTTTTGGGCCAGATACGGGCCCGGCAGATGGAAACTGTTGCGATGTTGATGCCTGCTGCGGCCCCTCCTCCACCTCCGCTTCTGAACTACTGCCGCCTGCACTCTGTTCCCCCAATGGCTGCCAATCGGGGTCAACAACTGGGTCATCTATTACCTCCTCTTCGAGCTCGTGTGCAACTTCGTCTGTGTCACCGTGTCGGTCGGTGGTATAGCGTTCGTGGCGGGGCAACATAGTCTCATCAGGGTCTGATTGCGGATCAGTACCCTGAGAGGGCAATGTTGTGGTCTGAGTCAAAGGAGCAGCATAGTACTCTGGCTGTGGCTGTGCATCAGTGCACTCCATGTCAGAATCTACTTGTAATGGGCATGGCCTTTTAAGTGTTTCACTTTCTAAGCCAGGGACGGTATGTGTAAAGAGCTCCATGGAGTAACCCGTTGTGTCGCCTGCTGCATCCTTCTCTCTTGTTGTTGTTTTTGCTGAAGAGGACAAGGAAGCGACTTGTCCCTGACCGTGAACATCCACAAGCGACGCGCTGCTTTTACATTTACCAGTTTCAGAAGAGGAGGCAAAAGAGCTAGAGGCTGAGTCTGCAATGTAAGCCAAAACTTGCTGTTGCTGCTCCACCTTTAAAAGCGGTTTTCCTACTCCCAGAAAAGAGAGCTTTCGAGGCCTTGTGTAGCCAGATGACGAAACTGGCTCCACAGCTCCAGACTTAGGTGGAATATTTTTATCCCCACGACCACCTGATGCTCCACTACCACTACCATCATTACCAGCTGACAATGAACGCCCACGGCCACGACCTCTTGCACCAGACTTCCTCATTGTTTTAAAAACGTAACCAAAGTAACTTTATTTGTTGCTGTCAAACAACTTACACGGTGAGCTATAACTTCAGTATGATTTCAATATCCCTTAACAGGTTGTTGAGACCACAAGGAAAATCAGGCACAATGTTACACACTCTGTTTTCTGTGGCACAAAATCACAGAGATGCCACACACGCAGGACTGTCACTCAAGCCCAAATGTCAATATTAATCTCCCACCTATTTTTATTTTTTTTTCTCAGGGAGACTTTAGAAACCAAATAAGATAAAATGTTTTTTTAGGGACAATTTAGAAACCAAATAATAATAATAAAAAAAAAACGCTTTCTATGGCCCAGTGCCCACTGAGTGAGAGATGGCACACACAGGAGTCAGGAGTGGCACACAAGCCCTGACTGAGGCCAATATTTTTCTACCACTGATTGATGTAGTGTTTTTTTTAAGGTAGATGTTAGAACCCAAATCAAGGAAAAAAATAAATAGGCTTTCTATGGCCCACAATTTGAGAGAGAGAGGTGGCACACCCAGGAGTCAAGACTGGCACACAAGCTGAAAGGGCAATATTAATCTCCCACTGTTTTTTTATTTTTCTTTTTTTTCAGGGAGACTTTAGAAACCAAATAATAATTAAAAAAAAAGGCTTTCTATGGCCCACTGAGTGAGAGATGGCACACACAGGAGTCAGGAGTGGCACACAAGCCCTGACTGAGGCCAATATTTTTCTACCACTGATTGATGTAGTGTTTTTTTTTCAGGTAGATTTTAGAACCCAAATCATGGAAAAAAATAAATAGGCTTTCTATGGCCCACTCAGTGAGAGATGGCACACACAGGAGTCAGGAGTGGCACACAAGCCCTGACTGAGGCCAATATTTTTCTCCCACTGATTGATGTAGTGATTTTTTTAAAGGTAGATTTTAGAACCCAAATCAAGCAAAACAATAAATAGGCTTTCTATGGCCCACTGAGTGAGAGATGGCACACACAGGAGTCAGGAGTGGCACACAAGCCCTGACTGAGGCCAATATTTTTCTACCACTGATTGATGTAGTGTTTTTTTTAAGGTAGATTTTAGAACCCAAATCAAGGAAAAAAATAAATAGGCTTTCTATGGCCCACAATTTGAGAGAGAGAGGTGGCACACCCAGGAGTCAAGACTGGCACACAAGCTGAAAGGGCAATATTAATCTCCCACTGTTTTTTTCTTTTTTTTTTTTTTCAGGGAGACTTTAGAAACCAAATAATAATAATAAAAAAAAGGCTTTCTATGGCCCACTGAGTGAGAGATGGCACACACAGGAGTCAGGAGTGGCACACAAGCCCTGACTGAGGCCAATATTTTTCTACCACTGATTGATGTAGTGTTTTTTTTTTCAGGTAGATTTTAGAACCCAAATCATGGAAAAAAATAAATAGGCTTTCTATGGCCCACTCAGTGAGAGATGGCACACACACGGATGGCACTCTAGCAGAAATGCCAATCTTAATCTCCAACAAAAAAAAAAAAAACAGGGACTGTCCTACAATTACTATCTCCCTGCAGTAATCTCAGCCAGGTATGGCAGGCAGCAATAAAGAGTGGACTGATGCACAAATTAAATAAAAAGTGTGGACAAACAAAAAAGATAGCTGTGCAGAAAGGAAGGAACAAGAGGATATGTGCTTTGAAAAAAGCAGTTCGTTTCCACAGTGGCATACACACAGCAATACAGCTATCAGGGAGCCTTCTAGGGCAGCCCAATGAGCTACAGCGCTGAGAGAAAAAAAAAAAAATGTAGCTTCCACTGTCCCTGCACACCGAAGGTGGTGTTGGACAGTGGAAATCGCTACAGCACAAGCGGTTTGGTGGTTTATGGACCCTGCCTAACGCTCTCCCTGCTTCTGACGAAGCGGCAGCAACCTCTCCCTAAGCTCAGATCAGCAGCAGTGAGATGGCGGTCGGCGGGAACACCCCTTTATAGCCCCTGTGACGCCGCAGACAGCAAGCCAATCACTGCAATGCCCTTCTCTAAGATGGTGGGGACCAGGCACTATGTCATCACGCTGCCCACACTCTGCGTTCACCTTCATTGGCTGAGAAATGGCGCTTTTTGCGTCATTGAAACGCGACTTTGGCGCGAAAGTCGCGTACCGCATGGCCGATGCAACGCTGGGATCGGCTCGGTTTCATGAGACGCCGACTTTGCCAAAAGTCGGCGACTTTTGAAAATTAATGACCCGTTTCGCTCAACCCTAGCTGTAACACCTGCCTGGCATGATCTAAATGAGCATCACGGTCGCAAGAATATATGAGAATGTCATCTAGGTACATGATAACGAATTTCCACAAAACATGCGAAAACACATCATTAATAAAATGTTGGAACACTGCAGATGCGTTAGTCAACCCAAATAGATTCACCAAATTTTCAAAATGACCCTCAGGGGTATTAAAAGCCATCTTCCACTCATCACCTTGACGGACTCTTATGAGGTTGTACGCCCCCCTGAGGTCAAGCTTGGTAAACCACTTAGCACCTGCCACCTGGTTGAACAAATCTGGTATTAGTGGCATAGGGTATGGATCACGAACCATAATCAGGTTCAATTCCCTGAAATCCAAACACGGGCGTAATCCGCCATCTTTATTCTTCACGAAGAAGAACCCTGCTGCCACAGGCGAGGATGAAGGCCTGATGTGCCCTTTGCTCAAACTTTCAGCAATGTAATCCTTTAATGCTTGTCTCTCCGGACCGGAGATGTTAAACATCCTTGCTTTAGGCAATTTGGCCCCTGGTTTAAATCTGATAGTACAGTCATAGGGGCGATGTGGCGGCAACTCTGAACAACCCTTCTCAGAGAACACATCCACAAAATCCAGAAGTGACTCCGGAACGCTTGAAGTCACAGCAGACACACATGTGGCCAGGCAATTCTCCTGGCAGAATTCGCTCCACTGAATTATGTCCTGAGTTTTCCAGTCAATTACTGGGTTGTGCATAGACAACCATGGAAAACCCAAAACCACCTGAGCAGGAAGATTCCTGAGGACCTTACATGTAACCTGCTCGGAATGTAGAACCCCAATGTGGAGTTTCACCTCAGCCACAAATTCAGTAATCTCCCCCTGTGAGAGAGGAACAGCATTGATGGTGACCACGCGGATAGGATGAGGCAGTTATTCAATCCTAAAACCTGCTGTGCGCGCAAACTCCTCATCAATGAGATTTGTGGCTGAACCACTATCCACAAACACAGTAATTGGCAGCTCACTGCCAGCGATTATAACCTTAGCAGGGAGCATGCATTGAGAAACCACCATGGAGGATATACATAAGCTCAGATTGGTCTCCTCCACACCCGCTGAGCCTAGAATTTTTCCGCCGTTGTGTCTTTCTTAGACAGTAGAGGACAGATGTTAATAAAATGACCTGTCTTACCGCAGTAAAAACAGGCTCCCTGCTTCCTGAGCTCAGGGGCTCGACGCTTCACATGTGACACCCCTGCGATTTGCATAGGCTCCGTGGGCTCACCTGCAGCAACCACACGTGAACCTAAACCCTCTCCCATAGGCGGTGTCTCATGCTCCCCCTGATGCAAACGGCAATCAATGAAGACAATCAGACTCATAGCGGAATCTAGAGAAGTAGGAGTCTCGTACATCAGAAGGGCTTTTTAACCCTTCCAGAAACCCCCATGAATAAGCTGACTGCGTAGCGCTGGATCATTCCACTGTGTGTCGATCGCCCATCGATGAAATTTCAGAACAGTAATCCTCTGCAACTCGCTCCCCCTGGCAAATAGTGCGTATCTTAGATTCTGCTAGAGCCATTCTGTCTGGCTCATCGTAAATATTTCCAAGAAAGGAAAAAAAATTCTCCACAGAGTCAAATGCAGCAGAATCAGATGGCAAAGAAAACGCCCATGCTTGGGGATCCCCGGTTAACAATGACAACACCAGGCCCACACGCTGAGCCTCATTACCTGAGGAGATCAGGCGCATATGGAAATATAGTTTGCAAGCTTCACGAAAAGAAACAAATTTACTGCGTTCCCCAGCAAATTTTTCAGGCAAAGGAAACTTAGGCTCAGCAACTCTACCTGTCGCTCCAGCTTGCACATTAGATACTGCTAGTCCCTGTTGCTGCACTGCCCGCAAAGGCCGATTATAATGTCACGGGGAGACTAGGTGGGCAAGAGCTAATAAACCGGGCCCCTGAAATTTCCCTCAGACTAGGGAAATCCTGACTGACCCTCTACCTAGAGTTTACACTGATGGTGTGTATGTCTAGGCCTCGACCCTCACCCTGTCTCCTGTTTCAACCCTAGGCTGAAACCACCACCCACCACCCAGAGAAAAGATCATACACCAATACCCACAGTTAGAACAGACAAGGATAACGGAAAATATACACCACGCCGCAGTCACTCAGGAATACACCATAAATGCGTAGGGCAAAATAAATACAAATATAGGAAGGAGTAAATAAGACAAAGGGAAATACGCCACCAGCAACGATACTCCAACTTCTAGCTCACCACTCCAGACCGAGATAACAATGCACAAGACAGAAGCTATAATCGGCGACGCCCAATGTTCAGGAGAACTATTTAAAGGCAATGGGCATGGCCCAGCTTCCAATCCGAGCATCAGGTAAATTAACCCCGCACCAGCTAGATAAAATCTAGCCGACGCCAATGAGCACATAGTGGTCAAAAGTGGAATTACCGCTGTCTGTCGAATTACCTGGTCTGAACAGCGTCCGACATGACACATGTTCATAGTGCAAATCTAGATCAGGCAAAAAAATTACAATACCATGATAGTACACTACAATAAACCTTCTAATACAATCAGAAAAGATGTCATTCATACAGTTTTGAAAATTACACGGTTTGTTATACACATGTTTATTCTTTGTGTGTGCTGAAACAACACAAAATCCCCGAAATGGTCATGACTAGTGTTGAGCGATACCGTCCAATACTTGAAAGTATCGGTATCGGAAAGTATCGGCCGATACCGGCAAAGTATCGGATCCAATCCGATACCGATACCCGATACCAATACAAGTCAATGGGACTCAAGTATCGGACGGTATTCCTGATGGTTCTCAGGGTCTGAAGGAGAGGAAACTCTCCTTCAGGCCCTGGGATCCATATTAATGTGTAAAAGAAAGAATTAAAATAAAAAATATTGCTATACTCACCTCTCCGACGCAGCCTGCACCTTACCGAGGGAAGCGGCAGCATTCTTTGTTTAAAATTTGCACTTTTCTTTCCTTACGTGAAGTCCCGGCTTGTGATTGGTCGCATGCCGCCCATGTGGCGGCGACGCAACCAATCACAGCAAGCCGTGACGTAATTTCAGGTCATTCAGTATTTTAAAATTACGCTCCGGCTTTGTGATTGGTTGCGTCGCAGTCACATGGGCGACGCAACCAATCACAGCAAGCCGTGACGTAATTTCAGGTCCTTAAGGATTTTAAAATTACGTCCCGGCTTTGTGATTGGTTGCGTCGCAGTCACATGGGCGACGCAACCAATCACAAGCCGTGACTAGTGTTGAGCATTCCGATACCGCAAGTATCGGGTATCGGCCGATACTTGCGGTATCGGAATTCCGATACCGGGATTCCGATACTTGGCGCGTATCGGATACCGGAATCGGAAGTTCCATGATTCAAAATTCAGAAATTCAGCCAATGAGAAAGATTCCAAGTGTGGGCACATCCTGTTTAGCATGGAGGGCATGAAACTACTGGCAAGGCTGTGATTGGCTGCTTAAATGATGTCATGATGCAGTTTAAAAGTCGCTGGCGCCATTTTGCGATCACTCTGCTGTGAATTCAGTTAGTGACAGGACGCTGTTTGCTGACTGAGGGACAGTTTAGAGATAGCGATTTGCTTCTTTGTGCTTTCCAAAGGCTAATTTAGCAACCGCTGTGTTCACCTACTATTCACCTTGCTTTTGCCTTGTAGCGCTGTTTTCACAGCGATCTGCAAGGTCTCTCTGTGTGTGTGTGTGAGTGCAGCCCACTCTCTAGTCTGAGTGCAGCCACATAGGCCATCCATAGCTGGTTGTATTCAGTTCAGGGAGGGTGGTTCATTGCCTCATACTGTCCTTTTTTTTTTTTTTTTTGAAGTAGTGCAGGCTGCTGCACATTTTTTCCAAAAATTCCTATTAGTGTCTTTCCACCCGTCTCCAGCTAATTTGTGGAAAAACACTACATAGGATAAAGTAGAGGAGGGTTTTTGGGCCTTGCAGCGCCGTTTACGGCTGTCTGCACGGTCTCCGTGTGACTGCAGCTCGCCCTGTAGTCTGTGAGCAGCCGTAGCTTGGTTGTCTCCAGCTCAGGGTTGTTCACTGCGTCATACCGCCAAATCAATTTTCATTTTGTTTTCAAGTAGTGTAGTCTGCTGCTAATTAATTTAAAAAAATCCTATTAGTGTCTTTCCACCCGTCTCCAGCTAATTTGTGGAAAAACACTACATAGGATAAAGTAGAGGAGGGTTTTTGGGCCTTGCAGCGCCGTTTACGGCTGTCTGCACGGTCTCCGTGTGACTGCAGCTCGCCCTGTAGTCTGTGAGCAGCCGTAGCTTGGTTGTCTCCAGCTCAGGGTTGTTCACTGCGTCATACCGCCAAATCAATTTTCATTTTGTTTTCAAGTAGTGTAGTCTGCTGCTAATTAATTTAAAAAAATCCTATTAGTGTCTTTCCACCCGTCTCCAGCTAATTTGTGGAAAAACACTACATAGGATAAAGTAGAGGAGGGTTTTTGGGCCTTGCAGCGCCGTTTACGGCTGTCTGCACGGTCTCCGTGTGACTGCAGCTCGCCCTGTAGTCTGTGAGCAGCCGTAGCTTGGTTGTCTCCAGCTCAGGGTTGTTCACTGCGTCATACCGCCAAATCAATTTTCATTTTGTTTTCAAGTAGTGTAGTCTGCTGCTAATTAATTTAAAAAAATCCTATTAGTGTCTTTCCACCCGTCTCCAGCTAATTTGTGGAAAAACACTACATAGGATAAAGTAGAGGAGGGTTTTTGGGCCTTGCAGCGCCGTTTACGGCTGTCTGCACGGTCTCCGTGTGACTGCAGCTCGCCCTGTAGTCTGTGAGCAGCCGTAGCTTGGTTGTCTCCAGCTCAGGGTTGTTCACTGCGTCATACCGCCAAATCAATTTTCATTTTGTTTTCAAGTAGTGTAGTCTGCTGCTAATTAATTTAAAAAAATCCTATTAGTGTCTTTCCACCCGTCTCCAGCTAATTTGTGGAAAAACACTACATAGGATAAAGTAGAGGAGGGTTTTTGGGCCTTGCAGCGCCGTTTACGGCTGTCTGCACGGTCTCCGTGTGACTGCAGCTCTATCCGTTGTCAGTTCAGCCCCCAAAAAATAAATAAATAATAAAGTTCACCAAACACACCAGTTACACCACTTTACATTTGTGTAGGCCACATTAGCTCATATTCAAGTCTAGTCCACACTTTAGAAAATTAGTGTGTCTTATACCTGTTAGGAGGAGTTGCTCAGGAATAAGCACACAAAGCCGTTAGTACTTTTCTGCTTATCTTTATCAGTCAACCAAGATGAAGAAGGCAGTGAGTAAGGCACGTGGGCGTGGGCGTGGGCGCGGAGCAGGGAGGGGACGTGGGGATTCTGTGCCTGCTGCGGGCACCGGTGAGTCATCAGCACCCACTTTCACAAGGGAACAGTCGTTCATGCGCAGCTTTGTCGCCGAGCGCCGTACACCGCTGCTGCGTCAAGACCAAATTGAAGCCGTTGTGGGATGGATGGCAGCTAATGCATCAACTTCCATTAGTGCCACATCCTCTCAGACACAGAGCACTGGAGAGCAGCCATCTGTCTCTTCACCACCTGCAAAATTGCCCAGGCAGACAGAGATCCCAGGACAGGAGCAGTCTCTACTTCTGTTCTCTGAATCATCTCTTGGCTTGGAAACAGGGGGCCAGCCAAGCAGCATTGGAGAAATGGAAGAAGAGGCAGGGTGCAGTGATGCCCAACCGCTTTTTCTGTCTTCCTCTGAAGAGGCGGGTGGGCCAGTGGCTCCGGTCACCACCTCGCAGGCCGCATCAGCTGATGATGACACTCAGGTGCCACTTACTGGTGCGTGCTCTGCTGCTGAGACTACCCAGGAGGAGCAGTTGGGGGCAGAGGGTAGTGTAGATGATGAGGTCCTTGACCCATCTTGGCGTCAGGGACAGGAAGGTGGTGGGAGCAGCTCTGAGGAAGAGATTCCCCGTACGGCCCAAAGAGGGAGAGGGAGGGGGAAGACTGCGGATCCTGCAGCCTCCGCTTTGGCACCCGTAAGGAGCATGTCTCTTCCAAAAGTCAAAAGGGGGGCTCCCAAGACTTGCAGTGCCTGGTCCTTTTTTGACACAGTTGCAGATGACATTTGCTATGTCAGATGCAAGGTGTGTCATCAAAAAATCAAAAGAGGTCAAAAAGTCGCCAACCTCAATACCTCCAACATGTGGAAACATGTGCGCAACAGGCACCCGGCGGAGTTAGACAAACACACTGAAGAGCTAGGCCAACCAACAGCGGCAGCTACCACCTCTTCAGCTCGTGTTGCCTCTTCCTCTAGCTCACACGCAGCTGGTTCGGCTTCCTCCCAGGATCGCCGTGGAAGAACCTCTGGCCCTGTTGTCCAGAGACCCGCTGTCATTCCACCCGCAGCACCACTTTCCCAGTCAACCACACACTCCCAGCCCAGTCTACAGCCATCGGTAGTACAGGCATGGGAGAAAAGGCGGCCTTTCTCGTCAAACCACCCACGAGCACAGGCTCTGACTGCAGGCATTGCCAAACTTCTGTCACTGGAAATGCTGTCATTCAGGCTGGTGGAGACTGACAGCTTCCGTGACTTGATGTCATTGGCAGTCCCACAGTACAGTGTGCCCAGCCGCTTTTACTTCAGCAGGCAAGCCATCCCTGCCCTGCACAAGCATGTTGAGGGACACATAAAACACGCGCTACTGAACGCCGTCAGTAGCAAGGTCCACCTCACCACCGATGCGTGGACCAGTCAACATGGACAGGGGCGATACCTTTCCCTCACTGCCCATTGGGTTAATGTAGTTGAGCCGGGTACAGACCGTGCGAGTGGCGCAGGACGTGTCCTGCCCACTCCAAGGATTGCAGGAATCCATTCTGTACGCATTGACTCCTCCTCTTACACCAGTTCCTCAGAATCATCGCTGCAGGAGCCGTCACAGTCCACCTCCACATGGACCCGTGATGAACGTGTACCTGTTACGACCGACATGAGCACAGCCGTGGCCAAACGTCAACAGGCCGTCTTGAAATTAATTTTTTTGGGGAATCGTAGCCACACAGCGCAGGAGCTCTGGAATGCCATCAAGCAGGAGAGCGATGTGTGGTTTGAGCCAGCGAATCTCCAGCCAGGCATGGTAGTGTGTGATAATGGCCGAAATCTGGTGGCAGCCCTGGGCCTCGGCAACCTCACTCACATCCCATGTCTGGCACATGTGCTTAATTTGGTCGTGCAGAGTTTTTTGAGGGACTATCCGGATCTTGATGCACTGCTGCACAAGGTCCGCCTAGAGTGTGCTCACTTGCGGCGTTCCAGCACGGCAAAAGCGCGCATTGCGGCTCTGCAGCGCCGACACCGCCTGCCGGAACATCGCATCATATGTGACCTACCTACCAGGTGGAATTCCACGTTACATATGTTGGAGCGGTTGTGTGAGCAGCAGCAAGCTGTAATGGAGTACCAGCTGTATCAGGCGCAAAAAAGTCGCAGTCAGCGCCGTACAGACTTCACAACCACAGAGTGGGCCACTATGAAGGATGTCTGCCAGGTTTTGCGTCCCTTTGATTATTCCACGTGGATGGCGAGTGCAGATGATGCACTAGTCAGCATGACTGTCCCCCTTATCTGCCTGCTTGAAAAATCACTGCAAGCGTTAAGGGATGATGTTGTGGAAGAGGTGGAGGATGAGGATTCACCACTTCCATCATCTTCTGGACAGTCAGCGCCACGTGGTTCCTCACAAACGCGTAGGCAGGGGACAGTTTGTGAGGAGGATGAGGAGGAGTCAATGGAGGAGGAAGACATCCGTCCAGAGGAGGGAGTTACACAATTGTCCAGTACTCAGTGTGTACAGCGAGGGTGGGGTGATGACGAGCGGGCAGAGATCACGCCTCCAGCTGGGGACAGCGTTTCTTGGGCAGTTGGCAGTCTGCAGCACATGGTGGATTACATGCTGCAGTGCCTGAGAAACGACCGCCGCATCGACCACATTCTCAACATGTCTGATTATTGGGTGTTCACCCTCCTCGATCCTCGCTACCGGGACAACGTAGAAAGCCTCATCACACCGTTGAACCGGGAGCGAAAAATGCGGGAGTACCAAGACACACTGGTCAGTTCCATCATCTTCTCCATTCCAACTGAGAGAAGTGCTGCTACTGCATTCCAAAGCAGCTCAGTGCGTCCAGGCAGTGGTGGAGGCTCTGCACAAAGAGGGAGCAGAAGCAGTGCCTCTGCCCAAGGCAAGACCAGTATGGCCCAACTGTGGCACAGTTTTGTGTGCCCCCCACAAAAGTCTACACCATCACAGACGGCTCCAGTCAGCAGGAGGCAACGGTTCCGTCAGATGGTGACAGACTACATGTCTTGCCCTCTTGCTGTACTCCCAGACGGCTCTTCCCCTTTCAAGTTTTGGGTCTCAAAGCTGGATACATGGCCAGAGCTAAGCCTGTATGCATTGGAGGTGCTGTCTTGCCCTGCGGCCAGTGTATTATCGGAACGTGTCTTTAGTGCTGCAGGTGGTGTACTAACTGACCGTCGCATGCGACTATCCTCCGATAACGTTGACCGGCTTACTTTCCTGAAAATGAACAAGGCCTGGATCTCGCAGGAATTTGCCACTCCTCCTCCTGATTAAAAAATTAGGTCACTGTATACGTTATCCAGGTCTCCTGTTGTGTTCATCTTTCTACCACCTGAACTTAAATTCCTGGGCTCCAACACCGCCAGTTGAGGCTCAGACGTGCCGTCTGCACAGTGAAAACATACGACCCAGTGTTATTGGGTTTCAGTAACGTCAGCTGATCCCCAGCTGTGTAGCCGGCAATGTGTCATGCGACCGCCACGCTGACACAACAACTGAAATGTAAGGGAATCTGTCCCCCCCCCCCCAAGGCGTTTGTTACTGAAAGAGCCACCTTGTGCAGCAGTAATGCTGCACAAGGAAAAAGGTAGCTATTTTGGTTTTGCTCCTTGCACACGCAAAACTTAACACTTATAAAATGTGTCCACTGATACCGTAAAACCGTCCCGGAGGTGGGACTTTCCTTCGTAATATGACGCAGCACAGCCGTCATTCCTACCCCCCCGGCGCCGCGCCCCGGCTCCTCAGCGTTGTTTGATTCCGTCCCGGAGCCTGCGCTGTTATGTTATCCCGTGGCCAGGCACACTTAGCGCTGCCCGTCTTCTGGCATCATTTGGTGTCAGGCTGGCTGCGCCTGTGCGGCCACGCTGGCCGAGAGCCCGCCTCGCAGTGTCTTCTGATTTAATCCCACTGGGGGCCTGGGATCTATGGACATGCGCAGTGCATATCTGAACCTCCACCTCTCACTCATCTCCCTATGGCTTCTTCAGACTGTTCGGTGTCAGCTGGTCCCTAATAGCATGCCACGGCCGTGACACCGCACAGTCTGGAAAAGAAGCCGTAGGGAGGGGAGTGAGAGGCGAGGATATGCACTGCGCATGGCCATGGATCCCAGGCCCCCAGTGGGATTACATCAGAAGACACTGCGAGGCGGGCTCTCGGCCAGCGCGGCCGCACAGGCGCAGCCAGCCTGACACCAAATGATGTCAGAAGATGGGCAGCGCTAAGTGTGCCTGGCCACGGGATAACATAACAGCGCAGGCTCCGGGACGGAATCAAACAACGCTGAGGAGCCGGGGCACGGCGGCGGGGGGGTAGTAATGATGGCTGTGCTGCGTCATATTACGAAGGAAAGTCCCACCTCCGGGACGGTTTCACGGCTTCAGGGGACACATTTTATAAGTGTTTAGTTCTGTGTTTGCAAGGAGCATGATGAAAAGAGCCACCTTTTCCTTTTGCATCTTTTGTGCTGCACAAGCTGGCTCTTTCAGCTACAAACGCCTTGGGGGGGGGGTTAAAGGTTCCCTTTCGACTTTCTCAGGCTTCGGCCTACATTGTGTTCCTCTGCTTTTCCACCTGCCCCTGGGCTCCAACACCGCTAGTTGCCGTCCAGAAGTGCTGTACGCACAGTCAACAGTCGCTCCTCTGTTATTGGGGTTCAGTAACGTCAGCTGTTCCCCTGCTGTGTGTGTGGCAATCCCTCCTACCTCCTCCAACCTCCTCCAACCTCCTCCTCCTCCACCTGTCCCTGGGCTCCAACACCGCCAGTTGCCGTCCAGAAGTGCTGTACGCACAGTCAACAGTCCCTCCTCTGTTATTGGGGTTCAGTAACGTCAGCTGTTCCCCTGCTGTGTGTGTGGCAATCCCTCCTACCTCCTCCAACCTCCTCCAACCTCCTCCTCCTCCACCTGTCCCTGGGCTCCAACACCGCCAGTTGCCGTCCAGAAGTGCTGTACGCACAGTCAACAGTCCCTCCTCTGTTATTGGGGTTCAGTAACATCAGCTGTTCCCCTGCTGTGTGTGTGGCAATCCCTCCTACCTCCTCCAACCTCCTCCAACCTCCTCCTCCTCCACCTGCCCCTGGGCTCCAACACCGCTAGTTGCCGTCCAGAAGTGCTGTACGCACAGTCAACAGTCGCTCCTCTGTTATTGGGGTTCAGTAACGTCAGCTGTTCCCCTGCTGTGTGTGTGGCAATCCCTCCTACCTCCTCCAACCTCCTCCAACCTCCTCCTCCTCCACCTGTCCCTGGGCTCCAACACCGCCAGTTGCCGTCCAGAAGTGCTGTACGCACAGTCAACAGTCCCTCCTCTGTTATTGGGGTTCAGTAACGTCAGCTGTTCCCCTGCTGTGTGTGTGGCAATCCCTCCTACCTCCTCCAACCTCCTCCAACCTCCTCCTCCTCCACCTGTCCCTGGGCTCCAACACCGCCAGTTGCCGTCCAGAAGTGCTGTACGCACAGTCAACAGTCCCTCCTCTGTTATTGGGGTTCAGTAACGTCAGCTGTTCCCCTGCTGTGTGTGTGGCAATCCCTCCTACCTCCTCCAACCTCCTCCAACCTCCTCCTCCTCCACCTGTCCCTGGGCTCCAACACCGCCAGTTGCCGTCCAGAAGTGCTGTACGCACAGTCAACAGTCCCAGCTCTGTTATTGGGGTTCAGTAACGTCAGCTGTTCCCCTGCTGTGTGTGTGGCAATCCCTCCTACCTCCTCCAACCTCCTCCAACCTCCTCCTCCTCCACCTGTCCCTGGGCTCCAACACCGCCAGTTGCCGTCCAGAAGTGCTGTACGCACAGTCAACAGTCCCTCCTCTGTTATTGGGGTTCAGTAACGTCAGCTGTTCCCCTGCTGTGTGTGTGGCAATCCCTCCTACCTCCTCCAACCTCCTCCAACCTCCTCCTCCTCCACCTGTCCCTGGGCTCCAACACCGCCAGTTGCCGTCCAGAAGTGCTGTACGCACAGTCAACAGTCCCTCCTCTGTTATTGGGGTTCAGTAACGTCAGCTGTTCCCCTGCTGTGTGTGTGGCAATCCCTCCTACCTCCTCCAACCTCCTCCAACCTCCTCCTCCTCCACCTGTCCCTGGGCTCCAACACCGCCAGTTGCCGTCCAGAAGTGCTGTACGCACAGTCAACAGTCCCTCCTCTGTTATTGGGGTTCAGTAACGTCAGCTGTTCCCCTGCTGTGTGTGTGGCAATCCCTCCTACCTCCTCCAACCTCCTCCAACCTCCTCCTCCTCCACCTGTCCCTGGGCTCCAACACCGCCAGTTGCCGTCCAGAAGTGCTGTACGCACAGTCAACAGTCCCTCCTCTGTTATTGGGGTTCAGTAACGTCAGCTGTTCCCCTGCTGTGTGTGTGGCAATCCCTCCTACCTCCTCCAACCTCCTCCAACCTCCTCCTCCTCCACCTGCCCCTGGGCTCCAACACCGCTAGTTGCCGTCCAGAAGTGCTGTACGCACAGTCAACAGTCCCTCCTCTGTTATTGGGGTTCAGTAACGTCAGCTGTTCCCCTGCTGTGTGTGTGGCAATCCCTCCTACCTCCTCCAACCTCCTCCAACCTCCTCCTCCTCCACCTGTCCCTGGGCTCCAACACCGCCAGTTGCCGTCCAGAAGTGCTGTACGCACAGTCAACAGTCCCTCCTCTGTTATTGGGGTTCAGTAACGTCAGCTGTTCCCCTGCTGTGTGTGTGGCAATCCCTCCTACCTCCTCCAACCTCCTCCAACCTCCTCCTCCTCCACCTGTCCCTGGGCTCCAACACCGCCAGTTGCCGTCCAGAAGTGCTGTACGCACAGTCAACAGTCCCTCCTCTGTTATTGGGGTTCAGTAACGTCAGCTGTTCCCCTGCTGTGTGTGTGGCAATCCCTCCTACCTCCTCCAACCTCCTCCAACCTCCTCCTCCTCCACCTGTCCCTGGGCTCCAACACCGCCAGTTGCCGTCCAGAAGTGCTGTACGCACAGTCAACAGTCCCTCCTCTGTTATTGGGGTTCAGTAACGTCAGCTGTTCCCCTGCTGTGTGTGTGGCAATCCCTCCTACCTCCTCCAACCTCCTCCAACCTCCTCCTCCTCCACCTGTCCCTGGGCTCCAACACCGCCAGTTGCCGTCCAGAAGTGCTGTACGCACAGTCAACAGTCCCTCCTCTGTTATTGGGGTTCAGTAACGTCAGCTGTTCCCCTGCTGTGTGTGTGGCAATCCCTCCTACCTCCTCCAACCTCCTCCAACCTCCTCCTCCTCCACCTGTCCCTGGGCTCCAACACCGCCAGTTGCCGTCCAGAAGTGCTGTACGCACAGTCAACAGTCCCTCCTCTGTTATTGGGGTTCAGTAACGTCAGCTGTTCCCCTGCTGTGTGTGTGGCAATCCCTCCTACCTCCTCTGTTGTGAATTTGGATTCTGGGCTCCCCCGGTGGCTACTGGTGGAATTGAACTGGTGTCTTCATCTTCTCTGTTCACCTGTTCCCATCAAGATGTGGGAGTCGCTATATAACCTTGCTTCTCTGTTAGTTGCTTGCCGGTCATCAATGTTACCAGAAGCCTCTCTGTGCTTGTTCCTGCTCCTAGACAACTACTAGATAAGTTGGACTCTTGTCCATGTTTGTTTTTGCATTTTTGTTCCAGTTCACAGCTGTAGTTTCGTTACTGTGTCTGGAAAGCTCTTGTGAACAGGAATTGCCACTCTGGTGTTATGAGTTAATGCCAGAGTCCTAAAGTAATTTCTGGATGGTGTTTTGATAGGGTTTTCAGCTGACCATGAAAGTGTCCTTTCTGTCTTCTGCTATGTAGTAAGTGGACCTCAAATTTGCTAAACCTATTTTCATACTACGTTTGTTATTTCATCTTAATTCACCGCCAATATATGTGGGGGGCCTCTGTCTCCTTTCGGGGTATTTCTCTAGAGGTGAGCTAGGACTAATATTTTCCTCTGCTAGCTTTATTTAGTCCTCCGGCTGGTGCTGGGCATCTAGAATCAACGTAGGCATGCTACCCGGCCACTGCTAGTTGTGCGTTAGGTTTAGTTCATGGTCAGCTTAGTTCCCATCTTCCAAGAGCTAGTTCCTATATATGCTGATGCTATGTTCTCTTGCCATTGAGATCATGACAGTTTGACCGGCCACTAAAGGGTTAAAATCCTTGGCTGAGAAAGGAGAGAAATAAGAAGTCTGCTGAGATTTTTTTTTTTTCCTCTTGAGTGTGCTCTTAATTGGACCTCTTGCCAGTCTGTCTATGCTGCAGCCTTTGTTTTTTTCTCTTTCTCTGCTTCTAATCTTTGAATGGCTCTGTGTCCACCTGTTTGTAATGGATCTTCAGAGTGTAACTGCAGGTTTGAATAATCTCGCCACGAAGGTACAACATTTGCAAGATTTGGTTTGTCATGCACCTGTATCTGAACCGAGAATTCCTTTGCCGGAATTTTTCTCGGGGAATAGATCTGGGTTTCAGAATTTTCGAAATAATTGCAAATTATTTTTGTCCCTGAAATCTCGCTCTGCCGGAGACCCTGCACAGCAGGTCAGGATTGTGATTTCCTTGCTCCGGGGCGACCCTCAAGACTGGGCTTTTTCATTGACACCAGGGGATCCTGCGTTGCTCAATGTGGATGCGTTTTTTCTGGCCTTGGGGTTGCTTTATGACGAACCTCATTTGGAGCTTCAGGCAGAAAAAACTTTGATGTCCCTATCTCAGGGGCAAGATGAAGCGGAAATTTACTGCCAAAGATTCCGTAAATGGTCTGTGCTTACTCAGTGGAATGAGTGCGCCCTGGCGGCGACTTTCAGAGAGGGTCTCTCTGATGCCATTAAGGATGTTATGGTGGGGTTCCCTGTGCCTGCGGGTCTGAATGAGTCCATGACAATGGCTATTCAGATCGATAGGCGTTTGCGGGAGCGCAAACCAGTGCACCATCTGGCGGTGTCCACTGAGAAGTCGCCAGAGAGTATGCAGTGTGATAGAATTCTGTCCCGAAGCGAGCGGCAGAATTTTAGACGGAAAAATGGGTTGTGTTTCTATTGTGGTGATTCTACTCATGTTATATCAGCATGCTCTAAGCGCACTAAAAAGCTTGATAAATCTGTTTCCATTTGCACCTTACCGTCTAAGTTTATTCTATCTGTGACCCTGATTTGCTCTTTGTCATCTATTACCACGGACGCCTATGTCGACTCTGGCGCCGCTTTGAGTCTTATGGATTGGTCCTTTGCCAAACGCTGTGGGTATGATTTAGAGCCTTTGGAGACTCCTATTCCTCTGAAGGGGATTGACTCCACCCCATTGGCTAATAATAAACCACAATACTGGACACAAGTAACTATGCGTATTAATCCGGATCACCAGGAGATTATTCGCTTTCTGGTGCTGTATAATCTACATGATGATTTGGTGCTAGGATTGCCTTGGCTGCAATCTCACAACCCAGTCCTCGACTGGAGAGCTATGTCTGTGTTGAGCTGGGGATGTAAGGGGGCTCATGGGGATGTACCTGTGGTTTCCATTTCGTCATCTATTCCCTCTGAAATTCCTGAGTTCCTGTCTGACTATCGTGACGTCTTTGAAGAATCCAAGCTTGGTTCGTTACCTCCGCACCGAGAGTGCGATTGTGCCATAGATTTAATCCCGGGTAGTAAATACCCAAAGGGTCGTTTATTTAATCTGTCTGTGCCTGAACATGCTGCTATGCGAGAATATATAAAGGAGTCCTTGGAAAAGGGACATATTCGTCCATCGTCATCTCCCTTAGGAGCCGGTTTTTTCTTTGTGTCAAAAAAAGACGGCTCTTTGAGACCATGTATTGATTATCGGCTTTTGAATAAAATCACTGTTAAATATCAATACCCATTGCCGTTGCTGACTGATTTGTTTGCTCGCATAAAGGGGGCCAAGTGGTTCTCTAAGATTGACCTTCGTGGGGCGTATAATTTGGTGCGAATTAGGCAGGGGGATGAGTGGAAAACCGCATTTAATACGCCTGAGGGCCACTTTGAGTATTTAGTGATGCCTTTTGGTCTTTCAAATGCTCCGTCAGTTTTCCAGTCCTTTATGCATGATATTTTTCGCGATTATTTGGATAAATTTATGATTGTGTATCTGGATGATATTCTGATTTTTTCGGATGACTGGGACTCTCATGTCCAGCAAGTCAGGAGGGTTTTTCAGGTTTTGCGGTCTAATTCTTTGTGTGTGAAGGGTTCTAAGTGTGTTTTTGGGGTACAGAGGATTTCCTTTTTGGGATATATTTTTTCTCCCTCTTCCATTGAAATGGATCCTGTCAAGGTTCAAGCTATTTGTGATTGGACGCAGCCCTCTTCTCTTAAGAGTCTTCAGAAATTTTTGGGCTTTGCTAACTTTTATCGTCGATTTATTGCTGGTTTTTCGGATATTGCTAAGCCATTGACCGATTTGACTAAGAAGGGTGCTGATGTTGCTGATTGGTCCCCTGATGCTGTGGAGGCCTTTCGGGAGCTTAAGCGCCGTTTTTCCTCTGCCCCTGTGTTGCGTCAGCCTGATGTTGCTCTACCTTTTCAGGTTGAGGTCGACGCTTCTGAGATCGGAGCTGGGGCAGTGTTGTCGCAGAAAAGTTCTGACTGCTCCGTGATGAGGCCTTGTGCCTTCTTTTCCCGTAAATTTTCGCCCGCTGAGCGGAATTATGATGTTGGGAATCGGGAGCTTTTGGCCATGAAGTGGGCTTTTGAGGAGTGGCGCCATTGGCTTGAGGGGGCCAGACATCAGGTGGTGGTATTGACTGACCACAAAAATTTGATTTATCTTGAGACCGCCAGGCGCCTGAATCCTAGACAGGCGCGCTGGTCATTATTTTTCTCTCGGTTTAATTTTGTGGTGTCATACCTACCGGGTTCTAAGAATGTTAAGGCGGATGCCCTTTCTAGGAGTTTTGAGCCTGACTCGCCTGGTAACTCTGAGCCCACAGGTATCCTTAAGGATGGAGTGGTATTGTCAGCCGTTTCTCCAGACCTGCGGCGGGCCTTGCAGGAGTTTCAGGCGGATAGACCGGATCGTTGCCCACCTGATAAACTGTTTGTTCCTGATGATTGGACCAGTAGAGTCATCTCTGAGGTTCATTCTTCTGCGTTGGCAGGTCATCCTGGCATTTTTGGTACCAGGGATTTGGTGGCAAGGTCCTTCTGGTGGCCTTCCCTGTCACGAGATGTGCGAGGCTTTGTGCAGTCTTGTGACGTTTGTGCTCGGGCCAAGCCTTGTTGTTCTCGGGCTAGTGGATTATTGTTGCCCTTGCCTATTCCTAAGAGGCCTTGGACGCACATCTCGATGGATTTTATTTCAGATCTGCCTGTTTCTCAGAAGATGTCTGTCATCTGGGTGGTGTGTGACCGTTTCTCTAAGATGGTCCATTTGGTTCCTCTGCCCAAGTTGCCTTCTTCTTCCGAGTTGGTTCCTCTGTTTTTTCAAAATGTTGTTCGTTTGCATGGTATTCCTGAGAATATCATTTCTGACAGAGGGACCCAATTCGTGTCTAGATTTTGGCGGGCATTCTGTGCTAGGATGGGCATAGATTTATCTTTTTCGTCCGCTTTCCATCCTCAGACGAATGGCCAGACCGAGCGGACTAATCAGACCCTGGAGACATATCTGAGGTGTTTTGTGTCTGCTGACCAGGATGATTGGGTTGCTTTTTTGCCATTGGCGGAGTTCGCTCTCAATAATCGGGCCAGCTCTGCCACTTTGGTGTCCCCGTTTTTCTGTAATTCGGGGTTTCATCCTCGATTTTCCTCTGGTCAGGTGGAATCTTCGGATTGTCCTGGAGTGGATGCTGTGGTGGAGAGATTGCATCAGATCTGGGGGCAGGTGGTGGACAATTTGAGGTTGTCCCAGGAGAAGACTCAGCTTTTTGCCAACCGCCACCGTCGTGTTGGTCCTCGGCTTTGTGTTGGGGATTTGGTGTGGTTGTCTTCTCGTTTTGTCCCTATGAGGGTCTCTTCTCCTAAGTTTAAGCCTCGGTTCATCGGCCCGTATAAGATATTGGAGATTCTTAACCCTGTTTCCTTCCGTTTGGACCTCCCTGCATCCTTTTCTATTCATAACATTTTTCATCGGTCATTATTGCGCAGGTATGAGGTACCGGTTGTGCCTTCCGTTGAGCCTCCTGCTCCGGTGTTGGTTGAGGGTGAGTTGGAGTACGTTGTGGAGAAAATCTTAGACTCCCGTGTTTCCAGACGGAGACTCCAGTATCTGGTCAAGTGGAAGGGATACGGCCAGGAGGATAATTCTTGGGTGAATGCATCTGATGTTCATGCCTCTGATCTGGTTCGTGCCTTTCATAGGGCCCATCCTGATCGCCCTGGTGGTTCTGGTGAGGGTTCGGTGCCCCCTCCTTGAGGGGGGGGTACTGTTGTGAATTTGGATTCTGGGCTCCCCCGGTGGCTACTGGTGGAATTGAACTGGTGTCTTCATCTTCTCTGTTCACCTGTTCCCATCAAGATGTGGGAGTCGCTATATAACCTTGCTTCTCTGTTAGTTGCTTGCCGGTCATCAATGTTACCAGAAGCCTCTCTGTGCTTGTTCCTGCTCCTAGACAACTACTAGATAAGTTGGACTCTTGTCCATGTTTGTTTTTGCATTTTTGTTCCAGTTCACAGCTGTAGTTTCGTTACTGTGTCTGGAAAGCTCTTGTGAACAGGAATTGCCACTCTGGTGTTATGAGTTAATGCCAGAGTCCTAAAGTAATTTCTGGATGGTGTTTTGATAGGGTTTTCAGCTGACCATGAAAGTGTCCTTTCTGTCTTCTGCTATGTAGTAAGTGGACCTCAAATTTGCTAAACCTATTTTCATACTACGTTTGTTATTTCATCTTAATTCACCGCCAATATATGTGGGGGGCCTCTGTCTCCTTTCGGGGTATTTCTCTAGAGGTGAGCTAGGACTAATATTTTCCTCTGCTAGCTTTATTTAGTCCTCCGGCTGGTGCTGGGCATCTAGAATCAACGTAGGCATGCTACCCGGCCACTGCTAGTTGTGCGTTAGGTTTAGTTCATGGTCAGCTTAGTTCCCATCTTCCAAGAGCTAGTTCCTATATATGCTGATGCTATGTTCTCTTGCCATTGAGATCATGACACTCCTCCAACCTCCTCCAACCTCCTCCTCCTCCACCTGTCCCTGGGCTCCAACACCGCCAGTTGCCGTCCAGAAGTGCTGTACGCACAGTCAACAGTCCCTCCTCTGTTATTGGGGTTCAGTAACGTCAGCTGTTCCCCTGCTGTGTGTGTGGCAATCCCTCCTACCTCCTCCAACCTCCTCCAACCTCCTCCTCCTCCACCTGTCCCTGGGCTCCAACACCGCCAGTTGCCGCCCAGAAGTGCTGTACGCACAGAGCCAAACACCTCGCCAATGTGTTAGTGGGGTTCAGCACCGCCAGCTGTTCCCCTGCTGTGTATACGGCAACGTGTACTGCGACCGCCACGCAGGCACAACAAGTTAAATTTAAGGGAACCTGTCCCCCCCCCCCCAGGCGTTTGTTACTGAAGGAGCCACCTTGTGCAGCAGTAATGATGCAAAGGGAAAAAGTGCCTCTTTTCGTGGTGCTCCTTGCAGATGCTGAACCTAACACTTATGAAATGTGTCCCCTCACAGCGTTCAACCGTCCGGTAGGTGGAACTTTCCTTTGTCATGTGACGCAGCACAGCCGTCATTTTTACCCCCTTGTCGCCATGCGCCGCCTCCTCAGCGTTGTTTGAATCTGTCCCGGAGCCTGCGCTGTTAGGTTACCCCTTGGCCATGCACACATTTTGCGCTGCCCGTCTTCTGACATCATTTGCTGTCAGGCTGGCTGCGCCTGTGCGGGTGCGCTGTCCGAGATTCAGCCTCGCGGTGTCGTCTAATGTAATCCCACCGCGGGCCTGGGATCCGTGTCCATGCGCAGTGCATATCCTCGCCTCTCACTCCCCTCCCTACGGCTTCTTCAGACTGTTCGGTGTCAGCTGATCCCTAATAGCATGCCATGGCCGTGACACCGCACAGTCTTAAGAAGCCGTTGGGAGGGGTGTGAGAGGCGAGGATATGCACTGCGCATGGACACGGATCCCAGGCCCGCGGTGGGATTACATTAGACGACACCGCGAGGCTGAATCTCGGACAGCGCACCCGCACAGGCGCAGCCAGCCTGACAGCAAATGATGTCAGAAGACGGGCAGCGCAAAATGTGTGCATGGCCAAGGGGTAACCTAACAGCGCAGGCTCCGGGACAGATTCAAACAACGCTGAGGAGGCGGCGCACGGCGACAAGGGGGTAAAAATGACGGCTGTGCTGCGTCACATGACAAAGGAAAGTTCCACCTACCGGACGGTTGAACGCTGTGAGGGGACACATTTCATAAGTGTTAGGTTCAGCATCTGCAAGGACCATAATTAAAAGAGCTAAGTTCACCTTTTCCAGCATTAGTGCTGTACACGATGGCTCTTCCAGCTACAAACGCCTGGGGGGGGGGTTAAAGGTTTCCTTTCAACTTGCTCCAGTGCAGGCTTCGGCCTACACTCTGCTCCCCCTGCAGAGCCCGGGCTCCAACACCGCCAGTTGGGGCCCGGTACTGCTAGCTGCACAGAGAAAAACACCAGCCAATGTGTCAGTGGGGTTCAGCACCGCCAGCTGTTCCCCTGCTGTGCAGCCGGCAACGTGTCCTGCAACAGCCACGCAGGCACAACAGACCCAAAGCTGCCGCCAGTGCAGGCTTCGGCCTACACTCTGCTCCATCTCCTCCTCCTGCTGAGCCCGGGCTCCAACACCGCCAGTTGGGGCCCGGTACTGCTAGCTGCACAGAGAAAAACACCAGCCAATGTGTCAGTGGGGTTCAGCACCGCCAGCTGTTCCCCTGCTGTGCAGCCGGCATCGTGTCCTGCAAAAGCCACGCAGACACAAGAACTGAAATTGAAGGGAACCTGTCCCCCCTCCCCCAGGCGTTTGTACGTTTTTAAGGCCACCTTGTACAGCGGTAATGCTGCATGTGTGCAAGGTGGCTCATAAACGTATTCTCCTCGCACATGTGGAACGGAAAACACGTCTAAAATGTGTCCTCTGTGTGACCATTTAACCGTCCCGGTGGTGTGACTTTCCTTTGTAATGACACGCTGCAACCCCCTTGGTAGCGCTGCCCGTCTTCTGGCATCATTGTTTGGCTGCCTGCGCCTCTGCGGCCGCCCTGACCCACACAACGCCCCTCGGTGTCTTATTTATTGGGACTGCGAGGGTGTGATTGATGGGCAGGATCAGTGCATCAGTTCGCCTGTCCCTCCTCTCCTTCCGCCTTCTTCGGACTGTGCGGCTTCATGGCCGTGGCATGCGATAAGGGATCAGATGACGCCGCACAGTCTGAAGCGGGTGTAAGAACCCAAGCGAGAGGCGAACATATGTACTGCGCCAGGCCATGAATCCCAGCCCCGCAGTGTTTTAACTATGTCAATACACTGCGGGGCTGTGATTCATGGGCATCGCGAACCGCACCAGCCAACATTAAATGAGGTCAGAAGATGGGCAGCGCTAACAGCGCTAGGCCAGGGGATAACACGACAGCGCAGACTCCTGTACAGCAAATAACAACGCTCAGGAGGCTGCACCCAGCACCAAGGTGGGATTCTTGACATCTGTGCTGCGTCTCATTACAAAGGGAACTCGCGCCTCCAACAGTTTGACTGTATAAAGGGCTAAATGTTATACGTGTTCCATTCAGCGTGTGCAAGGAGCCAAATTAAAAGAGCAACCTTTGACTTGTGCACCACTACTGCTGCATAAGCTGTGGCTCTTCTACTTTGTAACCCCTGAGGGGGGGTTAAAGGTTACCTTTGAAACTGGTTCGATTAGGCTTCGGCCTACACTCTGCTCCCCCTGCAGAGCCCTGGGCTCCAACACCGCCAGTTGGGGCCCGGTACTGCTAGCTGCACAGAGAAAAACACCAGCCAATGTGTCAGTGGGGTTCAGCACCGCCAGCTGTTCCCCTGCTGTGCAGCCGGCAACGTGTCCTGCAACAGCCACGCAGGCACAACAGACCCAAAGCTGCTGCCAGTGCAGGCTTCGGCCTACACTCCCCTCCCCCTGCTCCTCCTCCTCCTGCTCCTCCTCCTGCTGTCCCTGGGCTCTAACACACCGCCAGTTGGGGCCCAGATGTGCTAGCTGCACAGAGAAAAACACCTCGCCAATGTGTCAGTGGGGTCCAGCACCGCCAGCTGTTCCCCTGCTGTGCAGCCGGCAACGTGTCCTGCAAAAGCCACGCAGACACAAGAACTGAAATTGAAGGGAACCTGTCCCCCCTCCCCCAGGCGTTTTTACGTTATCCAGCCACCTTGTACAGCGGTAATGCTGCATGTGTGCAAGGTGGCTCAGAAACGTATTCTCCTCGCACATGTGGAACTGAAAACACGTCTGAAATGTGTCCTCTGTGTGACCATTTAACCGTCCCGGTGGTGTGACTTTCCTTTGTAATGACACGCTGCAACCCCCTTGGTAGCGCTGCCCGTCTTCTGGCATCATTGTTTGGCTGCCTGCGCCTCTGCGGCCGCCCTGACCCACACAACGCCCCTCGGTGTCTTATTTATTGGGACTGCGAGGGTGTGATTCATGGGCAGGATCAGTGCATCAGTTCGCCTGTCCCTCCTCTCCTTCCGCCTTCTTCGGACTGTGCGGCTTCATGGCCGTGGCATGCGATAAGGGATCAGATGACGCCGCACAGTCTGAAGCGGGTGTAAGGACCCGAGTGTGAGAGGCCAACATATGTGCTGCGCCAGGCCCTGAATCCCAGCCCCGCAGTGTTTTAACAATGTTAAGACACTGCGGGGCTGGGATTCATGGGCATCGCGAACCGCACCGGCCGACATTACATGATGCCAGAAGATGGGCAGCGCTAACGGCGCTAGGCCAGGGGATAACACGACAGCGCAGACTCCTGTACAGCAAATAACAACGCTCGGGAGGCTGCACCCAGCACCAAGGTGGGATTCTTGACACCTGTGCTGCGTCTCATTACAAAGGGAACTCTCGCCTCCATTACACAGTTTGACTGTATAAAGGGCTGAATGTTATACGTGTTCCATTCAGCGTGTGCAAGGAGAAAAATTACAAGAGCAACCTTTGACTTGCGCAGCACTGCTGCTGCATAAGCTGTGGCTCTTCTACTTTGTAACCCCTGAGGGGGGGTTAAAGGTGACTTTTGAAATCGGTTCAATTAGGCTTCGGCCTACACTCTGCTCCACCTGCAGAGCCCGGGCTCCAACAACGCTAGTTGCTGTCCGGAAGTGCTGGCTGCACAGAGCCAAACACCTCGCCAATGTGTCAGTGGGGTCCAGCACCGCCAGCTGTTCCCCTGCTGTGTAGCCGGCAACGTGTCCTGCAAAAGCCACGCAGACACAACAGACCCAAAGCTGCCGCCAGTGCAGGCTTCGGCCTACACTCCCCTCCCCCTGCTCCTCCTCCTCCTGCTCCTCCTCCTGCTGTCCCTGGGCTCTAACACACCGCCAGTTGGGGCCCAGATGTGCTAGCTGCACAGAGAAAAACACCAGCCAATGTGTCAGTGGGGTCCAGCACCGCCAGCTGTTCCCCTGCTGTGCAGCCGGCAACGTGTCCTGCAAAAGCCACGCAGACACAAGAACTGAAATTGAAGGGAACCTGTCCCCCCTCCCCCAGGCGTTTTTACGTTATCCAGCCACCTTGTACAGCGGTAATGCTGCATGTGTGCAAGGTGGCTCAGAAACGTATTCTCCTCGCACATGTGGAACTGAAAACACGTCTGAAATGTGTCCTCTGTGTGACCATTTAACCGTCCCGGTGGTGTGACTTTCCTTTGTAATGACACGCTGCAACCCCCTTGGTAGCGCTGCCCGTCTTCTGGCATCATTGTTTGGCTGCCTGCGCCTCTGCGGCCGCCCTGACCCACACAACGCCCCTCGGTGTCTTATTTATTGGGACTGCGAGGGTGTGATTCATGGGCAGGATCAGTGCATCAGTTCGCCTGTCCCTCCTCTCCTTCCGCCTTCTTCGGACTGTGCGGCTTCATGGCCGTGGCATGCGATAAGGGATCAGATGACGCCGCACAGTCTGAAGCGGGTGTAAGGACCCGAGTGTGAGAGGCCAACATATGTGCTGCGCCAGGCCCTGAATCCCAGCCCCGCAGTGTTTTAACAATGTTAAGACACTGCGGGGCTGGGATTCATGGGCATCGCGAACCGCACCGGCCGACATTACATGATGCCAGAAGATGGGCAGCGCTAACGGCGCTAGGCCAGGGGATAACACGACAGCGCAGACTCCTGTACAGCAAATAACAACGCTCGGGAGGCTGCACCCAGCACCAAGGTGGGATTCTTGACACCTGTGCTGCGTCTCATTACAAAGGGAACTCTCGCCTCCATTACACAGTTTGACTGTATAAAGGGCTGAATGTTATACGTGTTCCATTCAGCGTGTGCAAGGAGAAAAATTACAAGAGCAACCTTTGACTTGCGCAGCACTGCTGCTGCATAAGCTGTGGCTCTTCTACTTTGTAACCCCTGAGGGGGGGTTAAAGGTGACTTTTGAAATCGGTTCAATTAGGCTTCGGCCTACACTCTGCTCCACCTGCAGAGCCCGGGCTCCAACAACGCTAGTTGCTGTCCGGAAGTGCTGGCTGCACAGAGCCAAACAGCTTGCCAATGTGTCAGTGGGGTCCAGCACCGCCAGCTGTTCCCCTGCTGTGTAGCCGGCAACGTGTCCTGCAAAAGCCACGCAGACACAACAGACCCAAAGCTGCCGCCAGTGCAGGCTTCGGCCTACACTCCCCTCCCCCTGCTCCTCCTCCTCCTGCTCCTCCTCCTGCTGTCCCTGGGCTCTAACACACCGCCAGTTGGGGCCCAGATGTGCTAGCTGCACAGAGAAAAACACCAGCCAATGTGTCAGTGGGGTCCAGCACCGCCAGCTGTTCCCCTGCTGTGCAGCCGGCAACGTGTCCTGCAAAAGCCACGCAGACACAAGAACTGAAATTGAAGGGAACCTGTCCCCCCTCCCCCAGGCGTTTTTACGTTATCCAGCCACCTTGTACAGCGGTAATGCTGCATGTGTGCAAGGTGGCTCAGAAACGTATTCTCCTCGCACATGTGGAACTGAAAACACGTCTGAAATGTGTCCTCTGTGTGACCATTTAACCGTCCCGGTGGTGTGACTTTCCTTTGTAATGACACGCTGCAACCCCCTTGGTAGCGCTGCCCGTCTTCTGGCATCATTGTTTGGCTGGCTGCGCCTCTGCGGCCGCCCTGACCCACACAACGCCCCTCGGTGTCTTATTTATTGGGACTGCGAGGGTGTGATTGATGGGCAGGATCAGTGCATCAGTTCGCCTGTCCCTCCTCTCCTTCCGCCTTCTTCGGACTGTGCGGCTTCATGGCCGTGGCATGCGATAAGGGATCAGATGACGCCGCACAGTCTGAAGCGGGTGTAAGGACCCGAGTGTGAGAGGCCAACATATGTGCTGCGCCAGGCCCTGAATCCCAGCCCCGCAGTGTTTTAACAATGTTAAGACACTGCGGGGCTGGGATTCATGGGCATCGCGAACCGCACCGGCCGACATTACATGATGCCAGAAGATGGGCAGCGCTAACGGCGCTAGGCCAGGGGATAACACGACAGCGCAGACTCCTGTACAGCAAATAACAACGCTCGGGAGGCTGCACCCAGCACCAAGGTGGGATTCTTGACACCTGTGCTGCGTCTCATTACAAAGGGAACTCTCGCCTCCATTACACAGTTTGACTGTATAAAGGGCTGAATGTTATACGTGTTCCATTCAGCGTGTGCAAGGAGAAAAATTACAAGAGCAACCTTTGACTTGCGCAGCACTGCTGCTGCATAAGCTGTGGCTCTTCTACTTTGTAACCCCTGAGGGGGGGTTAAAGGTGACTTTTGAAATCGGTTCAATTAGGCTTCGGCCTACACTCTGCTCCACCTGCAGAGCCCGGGCTCCAACAACGCTAGTTGCTGTCCGGAAGTGCTGGCTGCACAGAGCCAAACACCTCGCCAATGTGTCAGTGGGGTCCAGCACCGCCAGCTGTTCCCCTGCTGTGTAGCCGGCAATGTGTCCTGCAAAAGCCACGCAGACACAACAGACCCAAAGCTGCCGCCAGTGCAGGCTTCGGCCTACACTCCCCTCCCCCTGCTCCTCCTCCTCCTGCTCCTCCTCCTGCTGTCCCTGGGCTCTAACACACCGCCAGTTGGGGCCCAGATGTGCTAGCTGCACAGAGAAAAACACCAGCCAATGTGTCAGTGGGGTCCAGCACCGCCAGCTGTTCCCCTGCTGTGCAGCCGGCAACGTGTCCTGCAAAAGCCACGCAGACACAAGAACTGAAATTGAAGGGAACCTGTCCCCCCTCCCCCAGGCGTTTTTACGTTATCCAGCCACCTTGTACAGCGGTAATGCTGCATGTGTGCAAGGTGGCTCAGAAACGTATTCTCCTCGCACATGTGGAACTGAAAACACGTCTGAAATGTGTCCTCTGTGTGACCATTTAACCGTCCCGGTGGTGTGACTTTCCTTTGTAATGACACGCTGCAACCCCCTTGGTAGCGCTGCCCGTCTTCTGGCATCATTGTTTGGCTGGCTGCGCCTCTGCGGCCGCCCTGACCCACACAACGCCCCTCGGTGTCTTATTTATTGGGACTGCGAGGGTGTGATTCATGGGCAGGATCAGTGCATCAGTTCGCCTGTCCCTCCTCTCCTTCCGCCTTCTTCGGACTGTGCGGCTTCATGGCCGTGGCATGCGATAAGGGATCAGATGACGCCGCACAGTCTGAAGCGGGTGTAAGGACCCGAGTGTGAGAGGCCAACATATGTGCTGCGCCAGGCCCTGAATCCCAGCCCCGCAGTGTTTTAACAATGTTAAGACACTGTGGGGCTGGGATTCATGGGCATCGCGAACCGCACCGGCCGACATTACATGATGCCAGAAGATGGGCAGCGCTAACGGCGCTAGGCCAGGGGATAACACGACAGCGCAGACTCCTGTACAGCAAATAACAACGCTCGGGAGGCTGCACCCAGCACCAAGGTGGGATTCTTGACATCTGTGCTGCGTCTCATTACAAAGGGAACTCGCGCCTCCAACACAGTTTGACTGTATAAAGGGCTAAATGTTATACGTGTTTCATTCAGCGTGTGCAAGGAGAAAAATTAAAAGAGCAACCTTTGACTTGTGCAGCACTACTGCTGCATAAGCTGTGGCTCTTCTACTTTCTAACCCCTGAGGGGGGGGTTAAAGGTGACCTTTGAAATCGGTTCAAGTAGGCTTCGGCCTACACTCTGCTCCCCCTGCAGAGCCCGGGCTCCAACACCGATCGTTGCTGTCCGGAAGTGCTGGCTGCACAGAGCCAAACACCTCGCCAATGTGTCAGTGGGGTCCAGCACCGCCAGCTGTTCCCCTGCTGTGTAGCCGGCAACGTGTCCTGCAAAAGCCACGCAGACACAACAGACCCAAAGCTGCCGCCAGTGCAGGCTTCGGCCTACACTCCCCTCCCCCTGCTCCTCCTCCTCCTGCTCCTCCTCCTGCTGACCCTGGGCTCTAACAAACCGCCAGTTGGGGCCCAGATGTGCTAGCTGCACAGAGAAAAACACCTCGCCAATGTGTCAGTGGGGTCCAGCACCGCCAGCTGTTCCCCTGCTGTGCAGCCGGCATCGTGTCCTGCAAAAGCCACGCAGACACTTGCTCTTGTACCTTCTGCTCCCCATCCTGGTTCCAGTACCGTCAGCTGGTTCCGGGCAGAGCCTTTGGCTTAGGTGCCTCCCTTTGGTATCCGAGTTCCACCAACGTCAGGTGGTCCTTGGTAGTGCTTTCAGGCACGGGTACCTCCTGCTTAGTAACCGGGTTCCAGTAACGTCAGCTGGTCCTCGGTAGTTCCATTGGCTCTTGGACCTTCGGCTACCCATCCGGGTTCCAGCACCGTCAGCTGGTTCTCGGCAGTGTCTTTTGCTCTTGTACCTTCTGCTCCCCATCCTGGTTCCAGTACCGTCAGCTGGTTCCGGGCAGAGCCTTTGGCTTAGGTGCCTCCCTCTGGGTATCCGAGTTCCACCAACGTCAGGTGGTCCTTGGTAGTGCTTTCAGCACAGGTACCTCCTGCTTAGTAACCGGGTTCCAGTAACGTCAGCTGGTCCTCGGTAGTTCCATTGGCTCTTGGACCTTCGGGTAGCCATCCGAGTTCCAGTTCCATCAGCTGGTTCTCGGCATTTTCTCAGCCTTCTTGTACCTTCTGCTACATTTCCAAGTTCAAGAGACTAAACACAATGACCCAGAAGACCACCCCTAAGATGACGACGACACCAGAGACGACAACCACCGTGATGACGACGACCCTGGAGACGATGACCCCGAAGACCACCCCGATGACGACGACCCCGGAGACGACGACCCTGAAGACCACCCCGATGACGACGACCCCGGAGACGACGACCCTGGAGACGACGACGACCTGGAAGACCGAGAAGCAGAAGAACAAGAGGCTGCAGAACAAAGAGCAGAAGGACATTAAGCATAACACAAAATATCAGAGCAAAAAATATTATGTAAATTATAAGCAGAAGAAGACTAAGCAGTGTATGGGGGTGAGTCCGTTCCTCCTCGTGGTGCCCCTGGATAAAGCCTGATGCTGCAGGCCAAACTGAACGCGGACAAATGTAACTGTTTTGTGACAGGCAGAACGGAAGGTGTAATCTTCAAACTTTTATAGATAACAACTACGGGAATGCCTGTCACAAATAAGAATATGATGAAGAAGTTGAATATGATGAAGATAATAGTAAAATAAAAAGAATATGAACAATGTAACCCAAAAAATAATAGGTAGAAGATGAAGAAGAAGATGAATAAGGTGAAGAAGTTGATGTCAAAGAAGCTGATGATGAGGATAATTAAGAAGAAAGCGTGGGAGAAGTAAAAAAGAAGGTGAAGGGCGTGGAAGTAGTGAAACATCAATATCTGACATAAAAAAAAAAAAAAAACATAGTCAAATTCTTTCTAACGCCGAACTTCATAAAAAAAAATAAAAAATCCTGCTATTCTATTACATTGGGCTAAACCTCTGTCCCTTTAATATCTCCGCCACGTCCCCCAATACATCCTACAATATTCTTAGTTGTTTTCCTTCATGTAGAATGAACCTACAAGTGTATAAAGGGTTTATTTTAATTCCGATATTTTCGTCCCATTGACTTGCATTGGGATCGGGTATCGGTATCGGATTGGATTCCGATACTGTGACGGTATCGGCCGATACTTTCCGATACCGATACTTTCCGATATCGGAAAGTATCGCTCAACACTAGCCGTGACTAGTGTTGAGCATTCCGATACTGCAAGTATCGGGTATCGGCCGATATTTGCTGTATCGGAATTTCCGATACCGAGATCCGATACTTTTGTGGTATCGGGTATCGGGTATCGCAACAACATTAATGTAATAATGTGTAAAAGAGAGAATTAAAATAAAAAATATTGCTATACTCACCTCTCCGACGCAGCCTGGACCTCAGCGAGGGAACCGGCAGCGTTGTTTGTTTAAATTTCGCGCTTTTACTTGGTTACGTGAAGTCCCGGCTTGTGATTGGTCAGGGCGGCCATGTTGCCGGGACGCGGACCAATCACAGCAAGCCGTGACGAAATTACGTCACGGCTTGCTGTGATTGGTCCGCGTCCCGGCAACATGGCCGCCATTAACCAATCACAAGCCGTGACGTCACGGGAGGCTGGACATGCGCGTATTTTAAAAAGCGCGCGTGTCCAGCCTCCAGTGACGTCCCGGCTTATGATTGGTCACGGTGCCATGTTGCCGGGACGCGGACCAATCACAGCAAGCCGTGACGAAATTACGTCACGGCTTGCTGTGATTGGTCCGCGTCCCGGCAACATGGCCGCCATTAACCAATCACAAGCCGTGACGTCACGGGAGGCTGGACATGCGCGTATTTTAAAAAGCACGCGTGTCCAGCCTCCAGTGACGTCCCGGCTTATGATTGGTCACGGCGCCATGTTGCCGGGACGCGGACCAATCACAGCAAGCCGTGACGAAATTACGTCACGGCTTGCTGTGATTGGTCCGCGTCCTGGCAACATGGCCGCCATTAACCAATCACAAGCCGTGACGTCACGGGAGGCTGGACATGCGCGTATTTTAAAAAGCGCGCGTGTCCAGCCTCCAGTGACGTCCCGGCTTATGATTGGTCACGGCGCCATGTTGCCGGGACGCGGACCAATCACAGCAAGCCGTGACGAAATTACGTCACGGCTTGCTGTGATTGGTCCGCGTCCCGGCAACATGGCCGCCATTAACCAATCACAAGCCATGACGTCACGGGAGGCTGGACATGCGCGTATTTTAAAAAGCGCGCGTGTCCAGCCTCCAGTGACGTCCCGGCTTATGATTGGTCATGGCGCCATGTTGCCGGGACGCGGACCAATCACAGCAAGCCGTGACGAAATTACGTCACGGCTTGCTGTGATTGGTCCGCGTCCCGGCAACATGGCCGCCCTGACCAATCACAAGCCGGGACTTCACGTAACCAAGTAAAAGCGCGAATTTTAAACAAACAACGCTGCCGGTTCCCTCGCTGAGGTCCAGGCTGCGTCGGACAGGTGAGTATAGCAATATTTTTTATTTTAATTCTTTATTTTACACATTTATATGGATCCCAGGGTCTGAAGGAGAGTTTCCTCTCCTTCAGACCCTGGGAACCATCAGGAATACCGTCCGATACTTGAGTCCCATTGACTTGTATTGGTATCGGGTATCGGTATCGGATTGGATCCGATACTTTGCCGGTATCGGCCGATACTTTCCGATACCGATACTTTCAAGTATCGGACGGTATCGCTCAACACTAGCCGTGACGTCACGGGAGGCTGGACACGCGCGCATTTTAAAATGGGCGCGTGTCCAGCCTCCCGTGACGTCCCGGCTTGTGATTGGTTGCGGCGCGGTCAACCAATCACAAGCCGGGAGGCTGGACACGCGCGCATTTTAAAATGGGCGCGTGTCCAGCCTCCCGTGACATCCCGGCTTGTGATTGGTTGCGGCGCGGTCAACCAATCACAAGCCGGGAAGCCATTTTAAAATGCGCGCGTGTCCAGCCTCCCGGCTTGTGATTGGTTGACCGCGCCGCAACCAATCACAAGCCGGGACAACACGGTAGGCTGGACACGCGCCCATTTTAAAATGCGCGCGTGTCCAGCCTCCCGGCTTGTGATTGGTTGACCGCGCCGCAACCAATCACAAGCCGGGACGTCACGGGAGGCTGGACACGCGCCCATTTTAAAATGCGCGCGTGTCCAGCCTCCCGTGACGTCACGGCTTGTGATTGGTTGCGTCGCCCATGTGACTGTGACGCAACCAATCACAAAGCCGGGACGTAATTTTAAAATCCTTAAGGACCTGAAATTACGTCACGGCTTGCTGTGATTGGTTGCGTCGCCCATGTGACTGCGACGCAACCAATCACAAAGCCGGAGCGTAATTTTAAAATACTGAATGACCTGAAATTACGTCACGGCTTGCTGTGATTGGTTGCGTCGCCGCCACATGGGCGGCATGCGACCAATCACAAGCCGGGACTTCACGTAAGGAAAGAAAAGCGCAAATTTTAAACAAAGAACGCTGCCGCTTCCCTCGGTAAGGTGCAGGCTGCGTCGGAGAGGTGAGTATAGCAATATTTTTTATTTTAATTCTCTCTTTTACACATTTTTACATTAATGTTGTTTCGATACCGATACCCGATACCACAAAAGTATCGGATCTCGGTATCGGAATTCCGATACCCGCAAGTATCGGCCGATACCCGATACTTGCGGTATCGGAATGCTCAACACTAGTCATGACTAGTGTTGAGCGATACCATCTGATACTTGAAAGTATCGGTATCGGAAAGTATTGGCCGATACCGGCAAAGTATCGGATCTAATCCGATACCGATACCCGATACCAATACAAGTCAATGGGACTCAAGTATCGGACGGTATCACTGATGGTTCCCAGGGTCTGAAGGAGAGAAAACTCTCCTTCAGGCCCTGGGATCCATATTAATGTGTAAAATAAAGAATTAAAATAAAAAATATTGCTATACTCACCTCTCCGACGCAGCCTGCACCTTACCGAGGAAACTGGCAGCCTTGTTTGCTTAAAATGCGCGCGTTTACTGCCTTCCGTGACGTCACGGCTTCTGATTGGTCGCGTGCCGCCCATGTGACCACGACACGACCAATCACAACAAGCCGTGACGTAATGTTCAGGTCCTGAATGCCTAGAATTAGGCATTCAGGACCTGAAAATTACGTCACGGCTTGTGATTGGTCGCGTCGCGTCACATGGGCGGCACGTGGCCAATCACAAGCCGTGACGTAATTTTCAGGTCCTGAATGCCTAGAATTACGGAAGGCAGTAAACGCGCGCATTTTAAGCAAACAAGGCTGCTGGTTTCCTCAGTAAGGTGTAGGCTGAGAGGTGAGTATAGCAATATTTTTTATTTTAATTCTTTATTTTACACATTATATCGATCCCGATACCGATTCCCGATACAATAAAAGTATCGGATCTCGGTATCAGAATTCCGATACCGCTAAGTATCGGCCGATACCCGATACTTGCGGTATCGGAATGCTCAACACTAGGGTTGAGCGAAACGGATCGTTCATTTTCATAAGTCGCCGACTTTTGGCAAAAAATATTGCTATACTCACCTCTCCGACGCAGCCTGGACCTCAGCGAGGGAACCGGCAGCGTTGTTTGTTTAAATTTCGCGCTTTTACTTAGTTACGTGAAGTCCCGGCTTGTGATTGGTCAGGGCGGCCATGTTGCCGGGACGCGGACCAATCACAGCAAGCCGTGACGAAATTACGTCACGGCTTGCTGTGATTGGTCCGCGTCCCGGCAACATGGCCGCCATTAACCAATCACAAGCCGTGACGTCACGGGAGGCTGGACATGCGCGTATTTTAAAAAGCGCGCGTGTCCAGCCTCCAGTGACGTCCCGGCTTATGATTGGTCACGGCGCCATGTTGCCGGGACGCGGACCAATCACAGCAAGCCGTGACGAAATTACGTCACGGCTTGCTGTGATTGGTCCGCGTCCCGGCAACATGGCCGCCATTAACCAATCACAAGCCGTGACGTCACGGGAGGCTGGACATGCGCGTATTTTAAAAAGCACGCGTGTCCAGCCTCCAGTGACGTCCCGGCTTATGATTGGTCACGGCGCCATGTTGCCGGGACGCGGACCAATCACAGCAAGCCGTGACGAAATTACGTCACGGCTTGCTGTGATTGGTCCGCGTCCCGGCAACATGGCCGCCATTAACCAATCACAAGCCGTGACGTCACGGGAGGCTGGACATGCGCGTATTTTAAAAAGCGCGCGTGTCCAGCCTCCAGTGACGTCACGGCTTGTGATTGGTTAATGGCGGCCATGTTGCCGGGACGCGGACCAATCACAGCAAGCCGTGACGTAATTTCGTCACGGCTTGCTGTGATTGGTCCGCGTCCCGGCAACATGGCCGCCCTGACCAATCACAAGCCGGGACTTCACGTAACCAAGTAAAAGCGCGAATTTTAAACAAACAACGCTGCCGGTTCCCTCGCTGAGGTCCAGGCTGCGTCGGACAGGTGAGTATAGCAATATTTTTTATTTTAATTCTTTATTTTACACATTTATATGGATCCCAGGGTCTGAAGGAGAGTTTCCTCTCCTTCAGACCCTGGGAACCATCAGGAATACCGTCCGATACTTGAGTCCCATTGACTTGTATTGGTATCGGGTATCGGTATCGGATTGGATCCGATACTTTGCCGGTATCGGCCGATACTTTCCGATACCGATACTTTCAAGTATCGGACGGTATCGCTCAACACTAGCCGTGACGTCACGGGAGGCTGGACACGCGCGCATTTTAAAATGGGCGCGTGTCCAGCCTCCCGTGACGTCCCGGCTTGTGATTGGTTGCGGCGCGGTCAACCAATCACAAGCCGGGAAGCCATTTTAAAATGCGCGCGTGTCCAGCCTCCCGGCTTGTGATTGGTTGACCGCGCCGCAACCAATCACAAGCCGGGACGTCACGGTAGGCTGGACACGCGCCCATTTTAAAATGCGCGCGTGTCCAGCCTCCCGGCTTGTGATTGGTTGACCGCGCCGCAACCAATCACAAGCCGGGACGTCACGGGAGGCTGGACACGCGCCCATTTTAAAATGCGCGCGTGTCCAGCCTCCCGTGACGTTACGGCTTGTGATTGGTTGCGTCGCCCATGTGACTGCGACGCAACCAATCACAAAGCCGGGACGTAATTTTAAAATCCTTAAGGACCTGAAATTACGTCACGGCTTGCTGTGATTGGTTGCGTCGCCCATGTGACTGCAACGCAACCAATCACAAAGCCGGAGCGTAATTTTAAAATACTGAATGACCTGAAATTACGTCACGGCTTGCTGTGATTGGTTGCGTCGCCGCCACATGGGCGGCATGCGACCAATCACAAGCCGGGACTTCACGTAAGGAAAGAAAAGCGCAAATTTTAAACAAAGAACGCTGCCGCTTCCCTCGGTAAGGTGCAGGCTGCGTCGGAGAGGTGAGTATAGCAATATTTTTTATTTTAATTCTCTCTTTTACACATTTTTACATTAATGTTGTTTCGATACCGATACCCGATACCACAAAAGTATCGGATCTCGGTATCGGAATTCCGATACCCGCAAGTATCGGCCGATACCCGATACTTGCGGTATCGGAATGCTCAACACTAGCCAAAAAATGGGCCTATCACCTTATCATTAGTGTTGAGCGATACCGTCCGATACTTGAAAGTATCGGTATCGGAAAGTATTGGCCGATACCGGCAAAGTATCGGATCTAATCCGATACCGATACCCGATACCAATACAAGTCAATGGGACTCAAGTATCGGACGGTATCACTGATGGTTCCCAGGGTCTGAAGGAGAGGAAACTCTCCTTCAGGCCCTGGGATCCATATTAATGTGTAAAATAAAGAATTAAAATAAAAAATATTGCTATACTCACCTCTCCGACGCAGCCTGCACTGTTGTGAATTTGGATTCTGGGCTCCCCCGGTGGCTACTGGTGGAATTGAACTTGTGACATCATCTTCCCTGTTCACCTGTTCTGATTAGATCTGGGTGTCGCTATATAACCTGGTTTCTCTGTTAGATGCTTGCCGGTCAACAATGTTATCAGAAGCCTCTCTGTGCTTGTTCCTGCTCCCAGACATCTACTAGATAAGTTGGACTTTCGTCCATGTTTTGTTTTTGTATTTTGGTTCCAGTTCACAGCTGCAGTTTCGTTACTGTGTCTGGAAAGCTCTTGTTGATCAGGAATTGCCACTCTGGTATTATGAGTTAATGCCAGAGTCCTAAAGTAATTTCTGGATGTGTTTTGTTAGGGTTTTCTACTGACCATGAAAGTATGCTTTCTGTCTTCTGCTATCTAGAAAGCGGACCTCAAATTTGCTAAAACTATTTTCCTGCTGCGTTTGTTGTTTCATCTCATATCACCGCCAATATATGTGGGGGGCTTCTGTCTCCTTTTTGGGCATTTCTCTAGAGGTGAGTCAGGTCTTATATTTCCCTCTGCTAGCATTATTTAGTTCTCCGGCCGGCGCTGGGCATATAGGGATAAAAAGTAGGACATGCTACCTGGCTACTTCTAGATGATGCGGTAGGTTTAGTTCATGGTCAGTACAGTTACATCTTCCAAGAGCTTGTTCCTATTGAGGCTTATGCTAGTTCTCTGGCCATGGAGATCATGACAGTTTGACCGGCCCACTAAAGGGTTAAAATCCTTGGCTGAGAAAGGAGAGAAATAAGAAGTCTGCTGAGAATTTTTTTTTTTTTTTTTTTTTTTCTCTAGTTGTGAGTGTGCTCTTAATTGGATCACTTGCCAGTCTGTCTATGCTGCAGTCTTTCTTTTTTTTCTCTCTCCTTCTAATCTTTGAATGGCTCTATGTTCACCTGTCTATAATGGATCTACAGAGTGTAACTGCAGGTTTGAATAATCTCGCCACGAAAGTACAAAGTTTGCAAGATTTTGTTGTTCATGCTCCGGTATCAGAGCCGAGAATTCCTTTGCCGGAATTCTTCTCAGGGAATAGATCTAGCTTTCAGAATTTTAGAAATAATTGTAAGTTATTTTTGTCCCTGAAATCTCGTTCTGCTGGAGACCCTGCACAGCAGGTTGGGATTGTGATTTCCTTGCTCCGCGGCGACCCTCAAGATTGGGCTTTTGCATTGGCACCAGGGGATCCTGCGTTGCGCAATGTGGATGCGTTTTTTCTGGCCTTGGGCTTGCTTTATGAGGAACCTCATTTGGAACTTCAGGCAGAAAAAACTTTGATGTCCCTATCGCAGGGGCAAGATGAAGCTGAAATTTACTGCCAAAGATTCCGTAAATGGTCTGTGCTTACTCAGTGGAATGAGTGTGCCTTGGCGGCTACTTTCAGAGAGGGTCTTTCTGATGCCATTAAGGATGTTATGGTGGGGTTCCCTGTGCCTGCAAGTCTGAATGAGTCCATGACAATGGCCATTCAGATCGATAGGCGTCTGCGGGAGCGCAAACCAGTGCACCATCTGGCGGTGTCCACTGAGAAGACGCCAGAAAACATGCAGTGTGATAGAATTCTGTCCAGAAGCGAGCGGCAGAATTTTAGACGGAAAAATGGGTTGTGTTTCTATTGTGGGGATTCTACTCATGTTATATCAGCATGCTCTAAGCGTACTAAAAAGCTTGATAAATCCGTTCCCATTGGCACTTTACAGTCTAAATTTATTTTGTCTGTGACCCTGATTTGCTCTTTGTCATCTATTACTACGGACGCCTATATCGACTCTGGCGCCGCGTTGAGTCTTATGGATTGGTCCTTTGCCAATCGTTGTGGGTATGATTTAGAGCCTTTGGAGACTCTTATTCCTCTGAAGGGGATTGACTCCACCCCATTGGCTAATAATAAACCACAATACTGGACACAAGTGACTATGTGTATTAATCCGGATCACCAGGAGACTATTCGTTTTCTGGTGCTGTATAATCTACATGATGATTTGGTGCTGGGATTGCCATGGCTGCAGTCTCACAACCCAGTCCTTGACTGGAGAGCTATGTCTGTGTTGAGCTGGGGATGTAAGGGGACTCATGGGGACGTACCTTTGGTGTCCATTTCATCATCTATTCCCTCTGAAATCCCTGAGTTCCTGTCTGATTATCGTGACGTCTTTGAAGAACCCAAGCTGGGTTCATTACCTCCGCACCGGGAGTGCGATTGTGCTATAGATTTAATTCCGGGTAGTAAATACCCAAAGGGTCGTTTATTTAATCTGTCTGTGCCTGAACATACTGCTATGCGAGAATATATAAAGGAGTCCTTGGAAAAGGGACATATTCGTCCATCGTCATCTCCCTTAGGAGCCGGTTTTTTCTTTGTGTCAAAAAAAGACGGCTCTTTGAGACCATGTATTGATTATCGGCTTTTGAATAAAATCACGGTTAAATATCAATACCCATTGCCGTTGCTGACTGATTTGTTTGCTCGCATAAAGGGGGCCAAGTGGTTCTCTAAGATTGATCTCCGTGGGGCGTATAATTTGGTGCGGATCAGGCAGGGGGATGAGTGGAAAACCGCATTTAATACGCCCGAGGGCCACTTTGAGTATTTGGTGATGCCTTTTGGTCTTTCTAATGCCCCTTCAGTCTTCCAGTCCTTTATGCATGATATTTTCCGCGATTTTTTGGATAAATTTATGATAGTGTATCTGGATGATATTCTGATTTTTTCGGATGACTGGGACTCTCATGTCCGGCAAGTTAAGAGGGTTTTTCAGGTTTTGCGGTCTAATTCTCTGTGTGTCAAGGGTTCTAAGTGCGTTTTTGGGGTTCAGAGAATTTCCTTTTTGGGATATATTTTTTCTCCCTCTTCCATTGAGATGGATCCTGTCAAGGTTCAAGCTATTTGTGATTGGACGCAGCCCTCTTCTCTTAAAAGTCTTCAGAAATTTTTGGGCTTTGCCAACTTTTATCGTCGATTTATTTCTGGTTTTTCGGATGTCGTTAAGCCATTGACCGATTTGACTAGACAGGGTGCTGATGTTGCTAATTGGTCCCCTGATGCTGTGGAGGCCTTTCAGGAGCTTAAGCGCCGTTTTTCTTCTGCCCCTGTGTTGCGTCAGCCTGATGTGACTCTTCCTTTTCAGGTTGAGGTCGACGCTTCTGAGATCGGGGCTGGGGCAGTGTTGTCGCAGAAAAGTTCTGACTGCGCCGTGATGAGGCCTTGTGCCTTCTTTTCCCGTAAATTTTCGCCCGCTGAGCGGAATTATGATGTTGGGAATCGGGAGCTTTTGGCCATGAAGTGGGCGTTTGAGGAGTGGCGCCATTGGCTCGAGGGGGCCAGACATCAGGTGGTGGTATTGACTGACCACAAAAATTTGATCTATCTTGAGACCGCCAGGCGCCTGAATCCTAGACAGGCGCGCTGGTCATTATTTTTCTCTCGGTTTAATTTTGTGGTATCGTACCTACCGGGTTCTAAGAATCTTAAGGCGGATGCCCTTTCTAGGAGTTTTGAGCCTGATTCACCCGGCAACTCTGACCCCACAGGTATTCTTAAGGAGGGAGTTATCTTGTCAGCCGTTTCTCCAGACCTGCGGCGGGCCTTGCAGGAGTTTCAGGCGGATAGACCGGATCGTTGTCCGCCTGATAGGTTGTTTGTTCCTGATGATTGGACCAGTAGAGTCATCTCTGAGGTACATTCTTCTGCATTGGCAGGTCATCCTGGAATTTTTGGTACCAGGGATTTGGTGGCAAGATCCTTCTGGTGGCCTTCCCTGTCACGAGATGTGCGAGGCTTTGTGCAGTCTTGTGACGTTTGTGCTCGGGCCAAGCCTTGTTGTTCTCGGGCTAGTGGATTATTGTTGCCCTTGCCTATTCCTAAGAGGCCTTGGACACACATCTCGATGGATTTTATTTCAGATCTGCCTGTTTCTCAGAAGATGTCTGTCATCTGGGTGGTGTGTGACCGTTTTTCTAAGATGGTCCATTTGGTTCCCCTGCCCAAATTGCCTTCTTCTTCCGAGTTGGTGCCCCTGTTTTTTCAAAATGTTGTTCGTTTGCATGGTATTCCTGAGAATATCGTTTCTGACAGAGGAACCCAATTTGTGTCTAGATTTTGGCGGGCATTCTGTGCTAGGATGGGCATAGATTTGTCTTTTTCGTCTGCTTTTCACCCTCAGACTAATGGCCAGACCGAGCGGACTAATCAGACCCTGGAGACATATCTGAGGTGTTTTGTGTCTGCTGACCAGGATGATTGGGTTGCTTTTTTGCCATTGGCGGAGTTCGCCCTCAATAATCGGGCCAGCTCTGCCACTTTGGTGTCCCCGTTTTTCTGTAATTCGGGGTTCCACCCTCGATTTTCCTCCGGTCAGATGGAATCCTCGGATTGTCCTGGAGTGGATGCGGTGGTGGAGAGATTGCATCATATCTGGGGGCAGGTGATGGACAATTTAAAGTTGTCCCAGGAGAAGACTCAGCTTTTTGCCAACCGTCACCGTCGTGTTGGTCCTCGGCTTTGTGTTGGAGATTTGGTGTGGTTGTCTTCTCGTTTTGTCCCTATGAGGGTCTCATCTCCTAAGTTTAAGCCTCGGTTCATCGGTCCGTATAAAATATTGGAGATTCTTAACCCTGTTTCCTTCCGTTTGGACCTCCCTGCATCCTTTTCTATTCATAACGTTTTTCATCGGTCGTTATTGCGCAGGTATGAGGCACCGGTTGTGCCTTCCGTTGAGCCTCCTGCTCCGGTGTTGGTTGAGGGTGAGTTGGAGTACGTTGTGGAAAAAATCCTAGATTCCCGTGTTTCCAGACGGAGACTCCAGTATCTGGTCAAGTGGAAGGGATACGGCCAGGAGGATAATTCTTGGGTCACTGCATCTGATGTTCATGCCTCTGATCTGGTTCGTGCCTTTCATAGGGCCCATCCTGATCGCCCTGGTGGTTCTGGTGAGGGTTCGGTGCCCCCTCCTTGAGGGGGGGGTACTGTTGTGAATTTGGATTCTGGGCTCCCCCGGTGGCTACTGGTGGAATTGAACTTGTGACATCATCTTCCCTGTTCACCTGTTCTGATTAGATCTGGGTGTCGCTATATAACCTGGTTTCTCTGTTAGATGCTTGCCGGTCAACAATGTTATCAGAAGCCTCTCTGTGCTTGTTCCTGCTCCCAGACATCTACTAGATAAGTTGGACTTTCGTCCATGTTTTGTTTTTGTATTTTGGTTCCAGTTCACAGCTGCAGTTTCGTTACTGTGTCTGGAAAGCTCTTGTTGATCAGGAATTGCCACTCTGGTATTATGAGTTAATGCCAGAGTCCTAAAGTAATTTCTGGATGTGTTTTGTTAGGGTTTTCTACTGACCATGAAAGTATGCTTTCTGTCTTCTGCTATCTAGAAAGCGGACCTCAAATTTGCTAAAACTATTTTCCTGCTGCGTTTGTTGTTTCATCTCATATCACCGCCAATATATGTGGGGGGCTTCTGTCTCCTTTTTGGGCATTTCTCTAGAGGTGAGTCAGGTCTTATATTTCCCTCTGCTAGCATTATTTAGTTCTCCGGCCGGCGCTGGGCATATAGGGATAAAAAGTAGGACATGCTACCTGGCTACTTCTAGATGATGCGGTAGGTTTAGTTCATGGTCAGTACAGTTACATCTTCCAAGAGCTTGTTCCTATTGAGGCTTATGCTAGTTCTCTGGCCATGGAGATCATGACACTGCACCTTACCGAGGAAACCGGCAGCCTTGTTTGCTTAAAATGCGCGCGTTTACTGCCTTCCGTGACGTCACGGCTTCTGATTGGTCGCGTGCCGCCCATGTGACCACGACACGACCAATCACAACAAGCCGTGACGTAATGTTCAGGTCCTGAATGCCTAGAATTAGGCATTCAGGACCTGAAAATTACGTCACGGCTTGTGATTGGTCGCGTCGCGTCACATGGGCGGCACGTGGCCAATCACAAGCCGTGACGTAATTTTCAGGTCCTGAATGCCTAGAATTACGGAAGGCAGTAAACGCGCGCATTTTAAGCAAACAAGGCTGCTGGTTTCCTCAGTAAGGTGTAGGCTGAGAGGTGAGTATAGCAATATTTTTTATTTTAATTCTTTATTTTACACATTATATCGATCCCGATACCGATTCCCGATACAATAAAAGTATCGGATCTCGGTATCGGAATTCCGATACCGCTAAGTATCGGCCGATACCCGATACTTGCGGTATCGGAATGCTCAACACTAGGGTTGAGCGAAACGGATCGTTCATTTTCATAAGTCGCCGACTTTTGGCAAAGTCGGCGTCTCATGAAACCCGACCGGATCCCTGTGTGGGGTCGGCCATGCGGTACGCGATCTTGGCGCCAAAGTCGCGTTTCGTATGACGCGTTTAGCACCATTTTTTCAGCCAATGAAGGAGTGTGGGCAGAGTGATGACATAGGGGTTAGGGGCGTGCACGCCTATGATCATTTTAGCGCTTGTGCGCAGCAGGGATTTGCAATGTGTAAGATGAAATTTTCGGGGCTGGGACGGAGGGGAGAGAGAGAGAGAGAGAGAGAGAGAGAGAGAGAGAGAAGAAAAAAAAAAAAAATCCCCATTGACGTGCATAGGGTTTCGTGTTCCGGCCGATCCTCGACTTTTCGCAGTAATCTGCCGATTTCGCCCGACTCGACTTTTCAAAAAGTCGGGTTTCGCAAAACATGACTCGACCCTAAAAAGGTCAAGGTCGCTCAACCCTACTCAACACTAGTCATGACATAATTGATGGCACCTTCAACTTAATATTTGGTTCACTCCCTTTGGAAAAAAGGGTGCCTTCTTCCAACAGCAATTTTAAGATCTCTCCACAGGTGTTAAATGGGATTTAGATATGAACTCATTGCTGGCCACTTCAGAACTCTCCAGTGCTTTGTTTCCATCCATTTATGGGTGCTTCTTGAAGTATGTTTGGGGTAATTGTCCTTCTGAAAGATCCATGACCTAGGATGTAAACCCAGATTTCTGACACTGGGCACAATATTTCGACCCCAAATCTTCAGAAATCATGATGCCTTGCACACAGTCAAGGCACCCAGTACCAGTGGCTGCAAAACAACCCTAAAACATGTCTGAACCTTCACTATATTTGACTCTAGGTACTGTGTTATTTTCTTTGCAGGCCTCATTCCATTTTCAGCAAACAGGAGAATGAAGTGCTTTACCAATAAGCTCTAACTTGGTCTCATCTGTCTACAAGGTGATTTCCCCAAAGAATTTGGGCTTACTCATGTATATTTTAGCAAACTGCAGTTTAGATTTTTAAGTTTCTGTGTCAGCAGTGGGTTCCTCCAGTCTCTCCTGCCATAGCGTTTAATTTAACTCAAATGTCGATGGACAGTTAGCGTTGACACTGATTTGACACTGATGCACACTAAGCCTGCAGGACAGCTTTAACTTCTTTGGAACTTGATTGAAGCTGATTATCCATGATCCAGACTATCCCGCATCGCAACCTTTCATCATTTTTATCTCTGCCTTCCATGTCCAGAGAGATTAGCTGCAGTGCCATGGGTTTTAAACCTCTTGATTATATTGCACACCATGGACAAAGGAACATCAAGATCTCTGTACATGGACTTGTAACCTTGAGATTGTTAATATTTTTAAACAATTTTGATTCTCAAGTCCTCAGACAGTTCTCTTCTCCTTTTTCTGTTCTTCATGCTTAGTGTGGCACACATAGACATACAAACAAATATTAAATCAACTTCTCCCCTTTCTATCTGGTTTCAGGTGTGATTTTCATATTGCCCACACCTGTTACTCGCCACAGATAAGTTGGATAACGCTATCCAACGCTTCCTCGGGTTTGTAAATTACTACCAGCAGCTTATCCCACATTTCTCCACTCTGGTCACCTTAATTTCTGCTTTGAATCGCAAGGGGTCCAACCCCCACATCTGGTCTTCTGAAGCTGGAGATGCTTTTTGCTCTCTGAAACAAGCCTTTGCTTCGGCTTCTGCACTCCATCGGCCTGAGGTCAACAAGCCCTTCATTCTTGAGGTAGACGCTTCTGCCATTGCTGCTGGTGCTGTACTTTTCCCAAAGATCCTCTTCCGGACATCTGGCTACTTGTGATTTCTTTTCCAAAATCTTCTCCACCTCGGAGAGGAACTATGCCATCGGTGACAAGGAACTATTGGCCGTAATATTGGCACTGGAGGAGTGGCATTATCTGTTGCAGGGAGCTGTTCACCCTTTCAAGATCTTCACAGATCATAAGAATTTGGAATATATCTGCTCAGCGCAAAGATTGAATCCTCAACAAGCCAGATGGTCGTTGTTCTTTGCCCGTTTTGACTTCAAATTACATTTTCATCCTGGAAACAAGAACTTCAAAGCCGATGCTTTGTCCAGGTCATTTCTCGCATCAGATGTTGAGGAGGAGCCGGCACTAGTGTTGAGCGATACCGTCCGATACTTGAAAGTATCGGTATCGGAAAGTATCGGCCGATACCGGCAAAGTATCGGATCCAATCCGATACCGATACCCGATACCAATACAAGTCAATGGGACTCAAGTATCGGACGGTATTCCTGATGGTTCCCAGGGTCTGAAGGAGAGGAAACTCTCCTTCAGGCCCTGGGATCCATATAAATGTGTAAAAGAAAGAATTAAAATAAAAAATATCGCTATACTCACCTGTCCGACGCAGCCTGGACCTCAGCGAGGGAACCGGCAGCGTTGTTTGTTTAAAATTCGCGCTTTTACTTGGTTACGTGAAGTCCCGGCTTGTGATTGGTCAGGGCGGCCATGTTGCCGGGACGCGGACCAATCACAGCAAGCCGTGACGAAAATACGTCACGGCTTGCTGTGATTGGTCCGCGTCCCGGCAACATGGCCGCCATTAACCAATCACAAGCCGTGACGTCACGGGAGGCTGGACACGCGCGCTTTTTAAAATGGGCGCGTGTCCAGCCTCCCGTGACGTCCCGGCTTGTGATTGGTTGTGCCGCGGTCAACCAATCACAAGCCGGGAGGCTGGACACGCGCGCATTTTAAAATTTTAAAATGGGCGCGTGTCCAGCCTCCCGTGACGTCCCGGCTTGTGATTGGTTGCGCCGCGGTCAACCAATCACAAGCCGGGAGGCTGGACATGCGCGCATTTTAAAATTTTAAAATGCGCGCGTGTCCAGCCTCCCGGCTTGTGATTGGTTGATCGCGGCGCAACCAATCACAAGCCGGGACGTCACGGGAGGCTGGACACGCGCCCATTTTAAAATGCGCGCGTGTCCAGCCTCCCGTGACGTCACGGCTTGTGATTGGTTGCGTCTCCCATGTGACTGCGACGCAACCAATCACAAAGCCGGGACGTAATTTTAAAATCCTTAAGGACCTGAAATTACGTCACGGCTTGCTGTGATTGGTTGCGTCGCCCATGTGACTGCGACGCAACCAATCACAACGCCGGAACGTAATTTTAAAATCCTGAAGGACCTGAAATTACGTCACGGCTTGCTGTGATTGGTTGCATCCCGGTCACATGGGTGGCACGCAACCAATCACAAGCCGGGACTCACGTAAAGGAAAGAAAAGCGCGAATTTTAAACAAAGAACGCTGCCGCTTCCCTCGGTAAGGTGCAGGCTGCGTCGGAGAGGTGAGTATAGCAATATTTTTTATTTTAATTCTCTCTTTTACACATTTTTACATTAATGTTGTTTCGATACCGATACCCGATATCACAAAAATATCGGATCTCGGTATCGGAATTCCGATACAGCAAGTATCGGCCGATACCCGATACTTGCAGTATCGGAATGCTCAACACTAGCCGGCACACATTGTGGATCCCAGCAAAATTATTATTGTGTCTCCGGACAGCATGTCTTCTTTACCACCAGGTAAAACCTTTGTCCAGGTGAACGAGAGGTCTCAAGTCCTACATTGGGGCTATGCCTCAAAACTAGCAGGCTATGTAGGATACAAGAAGACACTCACTCTCATCACGCGCCACTATTGGTTGCTGTCTCTTCTTCTGGATGTTCGAAGTTTTGTCGCCTCAAGTCCTTCCTGTGCAAGAAACAAGATCCCCAGGCATCTGCCCCCCGGTCTCCTACATCCACTTCCAGTTCCTTCTGCTCCCTGGCAGCATATCGCTATGGATTTTATTACCGACCTTCCTCAGTCTTCTGGTCATGCGGTCATTTTTGTAGTCGTGGATTGATTCTCCAAGATGGCTCATTTCGTCCCTTTGCCAGGATTACCTTCCGCTGCTGAATTGGAGAGAATCTTCATTGCTCATATCTTCCGGATTCATGGTTTTCCTTTACACATAGTCTCTGATAGAGGAGTTCAGTTCACCTCTCATTTTTGGCGAGCTCTATGCAAACTGATGAATGTTACCTTGGATTTCTCTACAGCTTATCATCCTCAGACCAATGGACAAGCAGAGCGCACAAACCAAATACTATCTCCATAATTTTTCAAATGGTAATCAAAATGACTCATCTGATTTGCTTCCGTGGGCTGAGTTCGCGTACAATAACCACATCAATAAGTCTTCTTCCAAATCTCCTTTCTTCATCATCTATGGACAACATCCTGGTATCCCTCTACTGGTACTTCATGTCTTGGGTGTGCCAGTGGCTGATCTTCTGTCCGAGGTAGGGTTGAGCGAAACGGGTCGGCCATTTTCAGAAGTCGCCGACTTTTGGCAAATTCGGGTTTCATGAAACCTGACCCGACCCCTGTGTGGGGTCGGCCATGAGGTCGACGATCTTCTGAATCTGGTATCAGAATTCCGATACCGAGTTCCGATATGTTTGCGATATCGGAAATCGGTATCGGAATCCATATTTAAGTGTAAAATATAGAATCAAAATAAAAAATATTGATATACTCACCCTCGGACGCGCCCTGGTACTAACTGGCAGCCTTCCTTCCTAAGAATGAGCGCGTGAATGACCTGCGGTAACGTCGCGGCTTGTGATTGGTCGCCTGAGCGGTCACATGGGCAGCCGCGACCAATCACAAGCCGTGACGTCACGGCTTGTGATTGGTCGCGTGAGCGGTCACATGGGCGGCCGCGACCAATCACATGCCGTGACGTCATCTAAGGCCCTTCACGCGCTCATTCTTAAGAAGGAAGGCTGCCGGAAAGAAGCAGGGCGCGTCCGAGGGTGAGTATATACCTAATAGGAATATACTCACCCTCGGCTTCTTTCCGGCAGCCTTCCTTCCTAAGAATGAGTGCGTGAAGGGCCTTAGATGACGTCACGGCTTGTGATTGGTCGCGGCCGCCCATGTGACCGTTCAGGCGACCAATCACAAGCCGCGACGTCACCGTAGGTCATTCACGCGCTCATTCTTAGGAAGGAAGGCTGCCAGTTAGTACCAGGGCGCATCCGAGGGTGAGTATATCAATATTTTTTATTTTGATTCTTTACTTTACACTTAAATATGGATCCCAGGGCCTGAAGGAGAGTTTCCTCTCCTTCAGACCCTGGGAACTATAGTATCCCATTGCACTGCATTGGGTTTCGTGTTTCGGCCGACCCCGACCCCGACTTTTTTATAGGATCGGCCGATTTCACTCGACCCGACTTTTGAGAAAGTCGGGTTTCGTGAAACCCGACCCGATCCTATAAAAATAAAAGTCGCTCAACCCTAGTCCGAGGAGTTCTCCAGGGTCTGGCAGGAGACCAAAATTGCCTTGGAACGGGCACAGGCCAGGATTAAGAGACATGCCGATAAGAGATGTCTGGATACTCCCTTATACCGGCCAGGTGATAAGGCGTGGCTGTCCTCCAGGTTTATTCGTTTAAAGATCCCCTCGTATAAATTGGGTCCACGGTCCATAGGTTCTTTTGAGGTTTTGTCTTGTATCAATGATGTTGCTTACAAACTGAAATTGCCCGCTTCTCTTCACATACGTAACTGGAGCACCCCCACACCGCCGCAGGGCCTAGGGGTACCCGGAGCCGGGCCTCTGGGTCTCAGTCCTGGGGTTGTCACGGTGGCTGGACCCGGTCCGTGGCCCTGTCCGTCAGTGGGGGACGTCCGGTGCAATAAGTGATGATGATGGTGCAGTAACGGTGGTGTAGCGGTGCAGTTGTGGGGTGCAGGTCGCGGTAAATAACGAGGACACCAGGTTGCAGTCTCTTTACCTCTTTACTGGAGATCTCTCAGTCCGCAGTCCAGAATACGGTTCCCCAGGCTGCGCAAGTCCGGTCGGTCCGATGGCACTTCCAGAGTTCTCCTCACAGGTGGAAATCAGTGCCCTCCTTCTTAGCGCTATGTGTTGTAGTCCTTCCCTGCTGTGCTCACGGAAAGTACCCCACAACTGTCGTGTCTGTTTCTTAAGTTCCCTCACAACTCGATTCACTGATGTTCTTCTCGTATTCCATCCCTCCCTGTTATTCAGGTTGGAACGGCACCCGTTTGTCAGGTAGGCCTGGAGTTCTTCCGGGACCCTAGAGACGCCCCTCTCCCGCAATTGCCCCCCAAGACTTCATAGGTGATATGTGGTAGACAGCCCGCCTTAAACTGACTGCCCTGCCGCTGTTTGGAGTATGGCTTGAAGCTGTATGCTATTCCACTCCCTCAGCGTTCCGGCCACCGGTAATGCGCCTCAGTAGGATGTTGCTCCGGTCCTACAGCATGACCCCTACTGGTATTCTCCTTTTTGCTTGATCTCGTTTCTCACTCAGCACAATCTATCTCGCTTCTAGTCCTTTCTTGGGCACCGCCGCTATGCTGAGCAGGCACGGTCCCGTTACGTTCTTTCCAATGCCAAGCCTCTGTCAGGATCCCACCCCTGACAGAGACCCTACTGTCTCTTCCTCCACAACACCCTCTGCCACAAGGTGTTGCTTCGTTCAATCCAGTCAGCTTTCTCCTCTAACTTCCTGCCTGACCCCCAGTTTACCCACTATGGTGGGGAGTGGCCTAATGAATAGCACCCTTAGCTCCCCCCGGAGGCCCTGCTGTGAAACATATTGGTGTCTGTGATACCTGGTCAGATGAACTCCTTCAGTGCCATCGAACGCACCATGGCTCCCCATAGTGGCGGATCCACAGTACTGCAACGACCAGAACTCTGGGGCGCTGCACTCCCCCCTGGTTAAACACAGTACTCCGGGACTGGGAAGAAAACAACAATACAGGTTAGCAAAAAGACATACAATTTTGTTGAGTGCAAAACAATAAGCATACTTGAACAAGCTTCCCTTTATGGGAGGTGAGGACACTTTAACGTTACAAACATAATTAAATATCATAGCAACAGGCTACAATTAACTCTCATTACCCAACCGGGTATTCTACTAGGTGCAAACATTATTGACCAATAATTTAACTTTGCCTTTAAGGATATACACTCTTAATCCGCTAAAGACCTTCCTATAATCACATTATAAGGTATTTTAACTTTGCATTCTCCTACTTTGAACCTGCAGGACCGCCTGTCCTAACGGCACCAGACCTACTGCCTCTCCTTTCTATTACAGGACCGCCCCGTTCAGCCAGGGCCTACTGCCTTTCGCTACTATACATGGTATAGACATAACATTCCTTTCAATTAGAGAACATTGAGCCAGCTCTATTTGGCTCCTATTAGGACTCACTTTCTAACCCCTACGGGTTCACTCTCTGTCCTTAGTAACGAACGAACTTTCTATGGGGACTCAGGGTTTACCTTCTATCCTCATCTTCATTACTACTTTCTTTACTTTCAACTAAGCAGAACTCTAAATCTACCCCTACGGGCTTTCTGCATCTTTCCTTTTAAAGAACATTATCTAGATTTCACACTTTAAACAAATTAAACACACATAACTTTTCTTCATGCAAAACAGTTACATTTCTTTCCAGAGCATCATCATCAGTATTTCCTCACATTTAACTAGTTAAAACACATACAACTTTTCTCGTTCAAACATTATCATTGCATTACTGTTCTAAAACAGTATCTTCTCATAAGTACGCTGTTGGACATCCCCTTTAAAAGAGAATCAAGTCTTTCTGAGGTAGCTCGTCTTCTCAGCCTACCAGTCTTTGCTCAGCAAAGGTTCCAGAACGGTATCTTCGCAAAGAGTCTTTAAATAAAACCAGTAGGCAGCGCCTTTAATAAGGTGCAAACTATTTACAAGAAAGTTTGGATCATGCACTGTTCATGATTTCTCAGTTTGTAAAACTTGTGCAAAACTGTAGAAAGACAAACAATAAGGATCCCGGGTCAACTAAGGGATCCATAAAGAGTTAAGCCTGGACGGGTTTAGCAGCAAACAGTACTCAAACAGTTAACTAGAAAACTATTTACATTTTTGAAGCATTCAATAAAATCTTACTGGGGTTCTGCAGAAGGCGACCTCTTTCCTGGCCTTACCAGGCCAACAGATCGCACCGGTGAGCCAGGACGCCGTTCCGGTCCCAGTAATGATAAAATCCCTCGCCGGGAGGTCCTCCTTGTCGGCAGGTGCACCCGTCCCTCCGGGGCGCGGCGAGGCTGAGCTTCTCGTGACTCCGCGGGGCCGGGTCCCGCTGCCTTCCCAACGGGATCATCCCCTTCTGGTGTTCCAGCAGCCTGGAGGGCAATGCATCGTTGGACACCTCGGGCGAACCAGCCCGTCTCGCCAGTGTCCCTCCTCCACCTCGTGTAGGTGACGGCATCTCCCGGCTCCAGGTCACGATCGAGCCTCCCGCTGCAAGGCTCCACCTCCTCCCGATCCACGCGGACCTGCAGCGGTTCTCCAATTTCCTGAATCACCCCTCTTCCATACCGGGGGTTAAAGGCCACCACTACACCCCAGTGTGAGGACGGAATCTCCGGAACACTGACCAGATCAAGTTGCTCTGCAGGCTGGGGCCGGCTCCGCCATGCTGTCATCAGACGCCGTAAATGCTCGGCGTCCGGCATGATCTCTAGATCCGGTGTTGATAGCGTGCTCCCAGCCGCGGCCAGTTGGGAGGGAACAGGAGACACTGGAGTCAGACGGATCTCCGTGGGCTGACCTAGCCGGGTGAGCACTCGGGCATCGGCCTTCAGCCGGCGGGCCAGCTGTCGGGCCTCGGCTGCGGCCACACCCTCTTCGGACAGCGGCAAAGGGGGTCGACCCATCGGCGGCCCTGTGAGGGTCAGACCCCGCAGTGTTGGCGTCTCTGGGGCTATTTCAGGCTGTGCAGCTTCAGACCGAACCGGGTCAGCTCCGCATGGTGCTCCGGGTGTCGCCATCTTTATTTGTCCTCCAATGTCCTCTTTTCGTGGTCTCTTTCGTGGGCGGCCCCGTCCCCATGGCCTCCACCCTCCAACCAGGATCAGGAGGCAGACCTCGGCTGTTGACGGGCACGTCCTCAGGGCACAGAAATACTTAGACTGGGCGGCCATTGCTGTTCGCGCTCTCCAGCTTGCCTACGCCCACTTCACGCCCCTCTTCTCTTCCTGCGCTCTCCTCAGCGCTACAATGGCGGCGGATTTTGGCGGGAACTTCTCTTGGTCAATGGCAATACACAGTCTCTCGATAAAGTACAGTTCAAGCACAATAAATCACAGTCTCTAGGCACACATGACCTGATTCTTCAGGCTTAAGTAGATCCTGTTCGTGACGCCAAGTTGGAGCGCCCCCACACCGCCGCAGGGCCTAGGGGTACCCGGAGCCGGGCCTCTGGGTCTCAGTCCTGGGGTTGTCACGGTGGCTGGACCCGGTCCGTGGCCCTGTCCATCAGTGGGGGACGTCCGGTGCAATAAGTGATGATGATGGTGCAGTAACGGTGGTGTAGCGGTGCAGTTGTGGGGTGCAGGTCGCGGTAAATAACGAGGACACCAGGTTGCAGTCTCTTTACCTCTTTACTGGAGATCTCTCAGTCCGCAGTCCAGAATACGGTTCCCCAGGCTGCGCAAGTCCGGTCGGTCCGATGGCACTTCCAGAGTTCTCCTCACAGGTGGAAATCAGTGCCCTCCTTCTTAGCGCTATGTGTTGTAGTCCTTCCCTGCTGTGCTCATGGAAAGTACCCCACAACTGTCGTGTCTGTTTCTTAAGTTCCCTCACAACTCGATTCACTGATGTTCTTCTCGTATTCCATCCCTCCCTGTTATTCAGGTTGGAACGGCACCCGTTTGTCAGGTAGGCCTGGAGTTCTTCCGGGACCCTAGAGACGCCCCTCTCCCGCAATTGCCCCCCAAGACTTCATAGGTGATATGTGGTAGACAGCCCGCCTTAAACTGACTGCCCTGCCGCTGTTTGGAGTATGGCTTGAAGCTGTATGCTATTCCACTCCCTCAGCGTTCCGGCCACCGGTAATGCGCCTCAGTAGGATGTTGCTCCGGTCCTACAGCATGACCCCTACTGGTATTCTCCTTTTTGCTTGATCTCGTTTCTCACTCAGCACAATCTATCTCGCTTCTAGTCCTTTCTTGGGCACCGCCGCTATGCTGAGCAGGCACGGTCCCGTTACGTTCTTTCCAATGCCAAGCCTCTGTCAGGATCCCACCCCTGACAGAGACCCTACTGTCTCTTCCTCCACAACACCCTCTGCCACAAGGTGTTGCTTCGTTCAATCCAGTCAGCTTTCTCCTCTAACTTCCTGCCTGACCCCCAGTTTACCCACTATGGTGGGGAGTGGCCTAATGAATAGCACCCTTAGCTCCCCCCGGAGGCCCTGCTGTGAAACATATTGGTGTCTGTGATACCTGGTCAGATGAACTCCTTCAGTGCCATCGAACGCACCATGGCTCCCCATAGTGGCGGATCCACAGTACTGCAACGACCAGAACTCTGGGGCGCTGCACTCCCCCCTGGTTAAACACAGTACTCCGGGACTGGGAAGAAAACAACAATACAGGTTAGCAAAAAGACATACAATTTTGTTGAGTGCAAAACAATAAGCATACTTGAACAAGCTTCCCTTTATGGGAGGTGAGGACACTTTAACGTTACAAACATAATTAAATATCATAGCAACAGGCTACAATTAACTCTCATTACCCAACCGGGTATTCTACTAGGTGCAAACATTATTGACCAATAATTTAACTTTGCCTTTAAGGATATACACTCTTAATCCGCTAAAGACCTTCCTATAATCACATTATAAGGTATTTTAACTTTGCATTCTCCTACTTTGAACCTGCAGGACCGCCTGTCCTAACGGCACCAGACCTACTGCCTCTCCTTTCTATTACAGGACCGCCCCGTTCAGCCAGGGCCTACTGCCTTTCGCTACTATACATGGTATAGACATAACATTCCTTTCAATTAGAGAACATTGAGCCAGCTCTATTTGGCTCCTATTAGGACTCACTTTCTAACCCCTACGGGTTCACTCTCTGTCCTTAGTAACGAACGAACTTTCTATGGGGACTCAGGGTTTACCTTCTATCCTCATCTTCATTACTACTTTCTTTACTTTCAACTAAGCAGAACTCTAAATCTACCCCTACGGGCTTTCTGCATCTTTCCTTTTAAAGAACATTATCTAGATTTCACACTTTAAACAAATTAAACACACATAACTTTTCTTCATGCAAAACAGTTACATTTCTTTCCAGAGCATCATCATCAGTATTTCCTCACATTTAACTAGTTAAAACACATACAACTTTTCTCGTTCAAACATTATCATTGCATTACTGTTCTAAAACAGTATCTTCTCATAAGTACGCTGTTGGACATCCCCTTTAAAAGAGAATCAAGTCTTTCTGAGGTAGCTCGTCTTCTCAGCCTACCAGTCTTTGCTCAGCAAAGGTTCCAGAACGGTATCTTCGCAAAGAGTCTTTAAATAAAACCAGTAGGCAGCGCCTTTAATAAGGTGCAAACTATTTACAAGAAAGTTTGGATCATGCACTGTTCATGATTTCTCAGTTTGTAAAACTTGTGCAAAACTGTAGAAAGACAAACAATAAGGATCCCGGGTCAACTAAGGGATCCATAAAGAGTTAAGCCTGGACGGGTTTAGCAGCAAACAGTACTCAAACAGTTAACTAGAAAACTATTTACATTTTTGAAGCATTCAATAAAATCTTACTGGGGTTCTGCAGAAGGCGACCTCTTTCCTGGCCTTACCAGGCCAACAGATCGCACCGGTGAGCCAGGACGCCGTTCCGGTCCCAGTAATGATAAAATCCCTCGCCGGGAGGTCCTCCTTGTCGGCAGGTGCACCCGTCCCTCCGGGGCGCGGCGAGGCTGAGCTTCTCGTGATTCCGCGGGGCCGGGTCCCGCTGCCTTCCCAACGGGATCATCCCCTTCTGGTGTTCCAGCAGCCTGGAGGGCAATGCATCGTTGGACACCTCAGGCGAACCAGCCCGTCTCGCCAGTGTCCCTCCTCCACCTCGTGTAGGTGACGGCATCTCCCGGCTCCAGGTCACGATCGAGCCTCCCGCTGCAAGGCTCCACCTCCTCCCGATCCACGCGGACCTGCAGCGGTTCTCCAATTTCCTGAATCACCCCTCTTCCATACCGGGGGTTAAAGGCCACCACTACACCCCAGTGTGAGGACGGAATCTCCGGAACACTGACCAGATCAAGTTGCTCTGCAGGCTGGGGCCGGCTCCGCCATGCTGTCATCAGACGCCGTAAATGCTCGGCGTCCGGCATGATCTCTAGATCCGGTGTTGATAGCGTGCTCCCAGCCGCGGCCAGTTGGGAGGGAACAGGAGACACTGGAGTCAGACGGATCTCCGTGGGCTGACCTAGCCGGGTGAGCACTCGGGCATCGGCCTTCAGCCGGCGGGCCAGCTGTCGGGCCTCGGCTGCGGCCACACCCTCTTCGGACAGCGGCAAAGGGGGTCGACCCATCGGCGGCCCTGTGAGGGTCAGACCCCGCAGTGTTGGCGTCTCTGGGGCTATTTCAGGCTGTGCAGCTTCAGACCGAACCGGGTCAGCTCCGCATGGTGCTCCGGGTGTCGCCATCTTTATTTGTCCTCCAATGTCCTCTTTTCGCGGTCTCTTTCGTGGGCGGCCCCGTCCCCATGGCCTCCACCCTCCAACCAGGATCAGGAGGCGGACCTCGGCTGTTGACGGGCACGTCCTCAGGGCACAGAAATACTTAGACTGGGCGGCCATTGCTGTTCGCGCTCTCCAGCTTGCCTACGCCCACTTCACGCCCCTCTTCTCTTCCTGCGCTCTCCTCAGCGCTACAATGGCGGCGGATTTTGGCGGGAACTTCTCTTGGTCAATGGCAATACACAGTCTCTCGATAAAGTACAGTTCAAGCACAATAAATCACAGTCTCTAGGCACACATGACCTGATTCTTCAGGCTTAAGTAGATCCTGTTCGTGATGCCAAGTTGGAGCGCCCCCACACCGCCGCAGGGCCTAGGGGTACCCGGAGCCGGGCCTCTGGGTCTCAGTCCTGGGGTTGTCACGGTGGCTGGACCCGGTCCGTGGCCCTGTCCGTCAGTGGGGGACGTCCGGTGCAATAAGTGATGATGATGGTGCAGTAACGGTGGTGTAGCGGTGCAGTTGTGGGGTGCAGGTCGCGGTAAATAACGAGGACACCAGGTTGCAGTCTCTTTACCTCTTTACTGGAGATCTCTCAGTCCGCAGTCCAGAATACGGTTCCCCAGGCTGCGCAAGTCCGGTCGGTCCGATGGCACTTCCAGAGTTCTCCTCACAGGTGGAAATCAGTGCCCTCCTTCTTAGCGCTATGTGTTGTAGTCCTTCCCTGCTGTGCTCACGGAAAGTACCCCACAACTGTCATGTCTGTTTCTTAAGTTCCCTCACAACTCGATTCACTGATGTTCTTCTCGTATTCCATCCCTCCCTGTTATTCAGGTTGGAACGGCACCCGTTTGTCAGGTAGGCCTGGAGTTCTTCCGGGACCCCTCTCCCGCAATTGCCCCCCAAGACTTCATAGGTGATATGTGGTAGACAGCCCGCCTTAAACTGACTGCCCTGCCGCTGTTTGGAGTATGGCTTGAAGCTGTATGCTATTCCACTCCCTCGGCGTTCCGGCCACCGGTAATGCGCCTCAGTAGGATGTTGCTCCGGTCCTACAGCATGACCCCTACTGGTATTCTCCTTTTTGCTTGATCTCGTTTCTCACTCAGCACAATCTATCTCGCTTCTAGTCCTTTCTTGGGCACCGCCGCTATGCTGAGTAGGCACGGTCCCATTACGTTCTTTCCAATGCCAAGCCTCTGTCAGGATCCCACCCCTGACAGAGACCCTACTGTCTCTTCCTCCACAACACCCTCTGCCACAAGGTGTTGCTTCGTTCAATCCAGTCAGCTTTCTCCTCTAACTTCCTGCCTGACCCCCAGTTTACCCACTATGGTGGGGAGTGGCCTAATGAATAGCACCCTTAGCTCCCCCCGGAGGCCCTGCTGTGAAACATATTGGTGTCTGTGATACCTGGTCAGATGAACTCCTTCAGTGCCATCGAACGCACCATGGCTCCCCATAGTGGCGGATCCACAGTACTGCAACGACCAGAACTCTGGGGCGCTGCATAACTCTTTTCACGTTTCCCTTTTGAAACCAGTCATCTTCAATCAGTTCCATGCTTATCCTGCTCAAACTCCTTTACCTGTCTCCAACCCAGATGTCGTTGAGGTTAAGGACATTCTTGCCATGAAAAAGTCTCGAGGTAAAACTCTCTTTTTGGTTGATTGGAAGGCTTTTGGTCCCGAAGAGAGGTCTTGGGAGCCCCGTGAGAACATACAAGCTCCTCAGATTTTATCCAGGTTTCTGTCTGGTCTTAGAAAGGAGGGGAGTAAGGGGTACTGTCACAGCCACTCCTTCTGCTGCCATGCTTGCTGCCGGAACCACCGCCGCTCCCCCCGCTCATACTTACCCGCTGCGGTGTGCTCCTCCTGGAGGCGTGTGTCCTCTCCTTCATTCTTCTCCGCTCCTTGGTTCTCGGCGGGTGTGGGTGTGCACCGCCCACTCCAGCACTTCCTCTTTCTGATTTACAGGTGCTCTGTATCTCCTCTCTGTGATCCTGGAGGAGCGTGACCCGGAAGTCCTTCAGCACTCCATGTATTTAAGGCAATTCCTTCCTCTGCTTCTTGCCTGTCTGTCATTTGTGCTTCTGTGACTCAGGTCCACCTTTGTCTTTGCACTGCCTGTTCTGAGTCTCCGCTCTGTCCAGCCAGTTCAGCTTCTCTGCTTTTCCCAGGCTTCCTTGTCTCCTCATCCTGTCCAGCCTTCCCAGTGTCTGCTCTGTACTCTGTTAGTCTGGTGTCTCTGTCCTGTTCTGCTTCCTTTGTGTCTTCCCCTTCCCAGTGCTCCTTTGGTCTCGCCTGTACTCGGTTCTTACAAAACTGTACTTCATCTTACCCCGCTCTGTCCGTCCTACGCCCAGCTTCTCTATTTTGTACCTCCTACTACCTGTCTCTGGGTTCCAGCTTCTGCGGCAATAGTCTCCCTTGGGTCTGCCCCTAATGCTCCCTGTATAGGGGATGGTCTACCTGGTCAACTCACCCTTGGGAGGTTCGTTGTCGTGGATCTGCGAGTCCACTCCAGGTATTCCAAAAGATCTCACAAAAGAGCTGCAGGCTTTTGAATGCAGGTGATTCCGCATGTGTTCATTGAACCGTGCGGAATCACTGCACCCAATAGATTGAAAAGGTGAAATTTATCTTGCATAGACTGAGTGTCTCTGCAAGATCAATAGACATGCTGCAGTCTGGAAAGTCGTGCCGCATGTGCGTCTCCACAGGTAAGCTGCGGGTGCCGATGCACGCATAGTGCGCATGGGATTTCTTGAAATCCCATCCACTATGCTGTAACATCTGGCTGCTGCGGGTTGGAGGCTGTAGATGTATGCAGCATCTAACCCGCAGCATTTACTGACCGTGGAAAAATACCCTAACTGAGTAGTTCCAGAAGATACCAACCCTGGGTATAACTGATCAGCAGGGTTTTCCGGATGTTGCACCCCCACTGATCACACATTAATTATCTTAAGGATAGACCATGAATTTTAAAGTCCCGGAAAACCCCTTTAATAATTTTAAAATAATGAGGCTCCAAATCACCAGTAAATAAGCCCCATCCTCACACCTGGGGATATGCTAATACCTACCAATATATTATGAATATACCAGATAGGACAATCTCTTTAATCAGACAAATTAAATTAAGTGAGATTGTGACTGGGTTAAAATGAGAGTTGAGCGATTTTTCAAAATTCGATTCCGATTACAATCTGCGGCAAATATTGTTTTTGCAATATTTGCCAAATTCAGCCAAACGTCATTGGGGTCAATGGAAGAAGAATTGAACAAATATGTTTGGAACTGATCAATAACATAAATTCGGCATGAATAGGGTATAAATATGGCACGAATATGGCAAATTCCAAATTCAGATTTGGAATCTGATTCCGAACATATTCACTCAGATCTAGTTATAATATCCTGCTTGTTGTAACTCTTGAAGATTGATTATATTTAGTTATTGTATAATTTATTTGTAATCTTGATTTTCACACCACAGAAAAAAACACTGCATAAAGAAAAAGGTTTTTTTTAATTTTATTAGCAAGCATCAGTCAAACTTTACTTCCTAAAACCAAAGAGAAATCATCACTATTAAATCGAACTTGAAGGGCATGCAGGCCGAAATAAGATGCAGTATTTTTTGTTATACAATGAGATCATCAAATTCATATGTGCATATGTTAATATTTTTGACTGATCCAATATTGTCAAATTGTGCTTGAGCCATGTCAGCAGGAACAAAGCGCCAGCATCTGTTTTCATGGATGGTTAATTGCAAATACATGTATGTGGAATAGGCTAGGCTAATTTGTGCTGCATCATACTAACATACTTTTCAAGTATCTTACAATAATTTTGACAGGCAGTGAAAATGAATTAGTGTAATACAAATTGGCAAGAAATAAAAAGGCTGGTCTGCTTTTTCTGCTCTTGTATTAGCAGGCTTTCGACTCCCAACTTTTGATTTCCAGAGTCTTTGAATACTGGCAAGAAAAACATACAAAGAGTCACAACTTATATTAAGTCTATATATTGTAAACTGAAATCTGAAAATTAGTGATCATGGTATATGCTAGGCTTCCTCGAAAAAAGCAAACTTCAAAATAAACATTATAAACTGAATATTACATTTTGTAAGTAAATTTTAGATCAAAACCTGTTTCTCAATTTGTGGGGTAAGGTACTCCTGTAGGACGCTTCACGCCTGTCAAGTTTGTCTTTTAACACCATATGAAATTCATGGGCGAAGGCTTGAATTTAACAAATAAACAGCTTCACATGTGTTTTCAAAAGGAGCATCCTAATGGGACGCAGTAGACGTTAGCCAGATAAAACACAATTAAAGTGCTGAAATAAAAAAAATAAAAAATGAGCTTGTAAAAATGGAGAAATAAACATCAATAACATAAACATCACAAACAAAAAAGAAAAATAAAGGCAAATCAAATCACAAAAGTATGACAACAGTTTGTATTCTAATCTATGCATTGTCATAGGTAATGAAGTCCATTTACATGGCCTGACTGGCATCACGATACAACCGTTGATCTGTAAACTTTTATGGATTGGTGATTGATTAACTGTGTATTTACACAAGAAGATCAAAGCAAATGATACGCACTCAGCGATCAATACTATATCACTCAAGGCACATAGGCTACCATGGTTCTCACCAGTGCAAGTCCTGTTTACACAGAACGATGCACCACCAAAAAAAGTGATTTCACAATCAACAGCCTGTTAAAACAGCAAGATAATCATGAAACAAGCATTTTTTTACAACACACATTCATGATTAATGCACAGTGTAAATGCCCCTTAAGCCATTTCCGATGGTGCAATTTTTAATTTTTGAGCTGTCATTTTTTATCTTCCAAGTGCCATAACTTTTTTATTTTTCCATTTTATCATGTGATGTACTGGAATGTGGTGAAAAAATCTATTTACAGCATTCATTGTACGGTAAAAATGACCTCGAAGTATGCATCATTTTTGTTTTATTTGGGCACCCTTTACATGTCCTGGTAATACTTGTACAGGAATAAACAGTACCAGGGTTATCCAAGTCTGTGTTCCTTCCATGTGGCCATGTGCTGCATCCATGTATCTGTCTGTCCATGTCCATGTGACATCCATATATCTGTGTGACATCCCTGTTATATTTGTGTCCATGTGCTGTCCGCCTCCGAGTGTCAGTGTGCTGTTAGTGTGCTGTCAGTGTGACGCATATAGAATGAAATGCAACTTAAATATTAAAGAGTGCTATGTATTAAAGATGTTCAAAAATGGCGTAGGCTCTCGCGTAATATACATAACCGGCAGAGGGAAAGCTGACCGCTGGCATCATGCTGTGACGGTCTTCAGTAAGCAATAGGGGCCTCAAACTGTCCTTGGAGCTGGGAGGTTAACTATACCTGTCCCGGGGGTACTCTTAATGATAGAGAAGCCAAGACTCCGACCTTTCTATGCTCCTGTAAAAACCCTAATCTGTCCCCTCCTCAACACCATTAGGCATGGGACAGAAATGAAAGGTAAACCAGATACAATGGCAAAGCAGGGATAACAGAAAACCTCTATCATACAAAAGCACTAACCTACAATAGGGAGGAGGATAGGTACAGGGAGGAAAACACTAGATGGGAAAAGGGACCAGGAGATAAACACACACATACAACAGCAAACTACAGAACACCACAACTCCAACTCCAAACTTCAACTACTTCAGCACACAGCTCAGGAAGAGAAATCTTTTACTGGCAGGGGCTAATAGCCCAGAGTCTGTACTTATACACAGTAAGAAGTAAAGGGTAAGCAGTTGCAGATGAGAACCACCAGACTGTAAGGTCCCAGCAAGTGTGCAGAGTTATTAACCCTCTCAGAGCTGAAAGAAAGGGAAATCCATTTAAATTAGGACATGAATCATACCATCTTAAAAGAGGACTGTGATTCATTATCCAATGTGACCGTCTAACTCCAAGACTTCCAAGGGGATGTGACACCCTTATCACAGCAGCAGAATGATATTAATGATCTAGTAAAGGGGCCATTAGTCCCAAAGGTTCCCAGGCAATTAATAACAGCTCACAACTGTTTGATTAGCCTTTACTGGTCAGTTTACATGGGGATTCCAGAAATAAAATGACATAGGGTCCCCCTATAAATTCTAACCAGCAAGGGCTAAACAGACAGCAGTGGGCTGATAATATTAACTGTCATGATCCCCCAATGGCATGGGAACATCAGAAACACAAAATAACAGACTAGCCCTCGGGTGATGGAAACTCAAGCTGACCGTGACCTAAATCTACCACACAACTAACAGTAGCCAGGAAGCATTCCTACGGCTGCCTAGATGCCATGCGCCAGCCGGAGAACTAACTACGCCTGGAAGAGGAAGGAACAGACCTGGCTTACCTCTAGTGAAATTCCCCAAAGATGATAGTAGCCCCCACATATATTAACGGTGAGTTCAGAGGAAAAGACATACACAGTATGAAGGTAGATTTAGCAAAGCGAGGTCCACTTACTAGATAGAGGAAAGATACAAAAGAGGACTTCACGGTCAGCTGAAAAACCCTTTCAAAAACCCATCCTGAAATTACTTTAAGACTCCTGTGTCAACTCATGACACAGGAGTGGCAATTTCAGTCCACAAGAGCTTCCAGTAACAGGAAATGACAAACTGTAAACTGGACAAAAAATACAAAACAAAAAGGACAAGAGTCCACTTAGCTGATCAGCAGACTGGTAGCAGGAACATGCAACTGAAAGACTCAGGTTACAATGATGACCGGCAAGGAAGTGACTGGAGAGCAAGGCTAAATAGGGAACTCCCAAAACTGATGGAAGCAGGTGAGCTGAGGCAGAAAAGAACACACAAGTCTCCAGTACCACCAGCCACCACTAGGGGAGCCCAAAAAGCGGATCACAACAGTACCCCCCCCTTAAGGAGGGGGCACCGAACCCTCACAAGAACCGCCAGGGCGACCTGGATGAGCCCTATGAAAGGCACGAACCAAATCCGAGGCATGAACATCAGAGGCAGTTACCCAAGAATTATCTTCCTGACCATAGCCCTTCCATTTAACCAGATACTGGAGTCTCCGCCTGGAAATACGGGAGTCCAAGATCTTCTCTATAACGTACTCCAATTCACCCTCAACCAGCACAGGAGCAGGAGGCTCAGCAGAAGGAACCACCGGCACCTCGTATCTCCGCAACAACGACCGATGGAACACATTATGGATAGCGAAAGATGCCGGGAGGTCCAAACGAAAGGAAACAGGGTTAATAATCTCCAAAATCCTATAGGGACCGATGAACCGAGGCTTAAATTTAGGAGAAGAAACCCTCATTGGGACAAAACGGGAAGACAACCACACCAAGTCCCCAACACGAAGGCGAGGACCAACCCGACGCTGGCGGTTAGCAAACCGCTGAGTCCTCTCCTGGGACAAATTCAAATTGTCCACCACTTGTTCCCAAATCCGATACAACCGATCCACCACAGCATCTACTCCAGGACAATCCGAAGACTCCGCCTGACCAGAAGAAAAACGGGGATGAAACCCCGAATTGCAAAAGAAAGGGGAAACCAAAGTGGCCGAACTAGCCCGATTATTAAGAGCAAACTCCGCCAACGGCAAAAAGGCAACCCAATCATCCTGATCCGCAGACACAAAACACCTCAAATACGTCTCCAAAGTCTGATTAGTTCGCTCCGTCTGGCCATTAGTCTGAGGATGGAAGGCAGACGAAAAAGACAAATCAATGCCCAACCTGGCACAGAATGCCCGCCAAAATCTAGAAACGAACTGGGTACCCCTATCAGAAACGATATTTTCAGGAATACCATGCAAGCGAACCACATTTTGAAAAAACAAAGGAACCAACTCAGACGAGGAAGGCAACTTTGGCAATGGCACCAAATGAACCATCTTAGAAAAACGGTCACACACCACCCAGATAACAGACATCCTCTGAGAGACAGGAAGATCAGAAATAAAGTCCATCGAGATGTGCGTCCAAGGCCTCTTCAGATTAGGCAAGGGCAACAACAACCCGCTAGCCCTAGAACAACAAGGCTTGGCCCGAGCACACACATCACAAGACTGCACAAAAACACGCACATCTCGAGACAGAGATGGCCACCAGAAGGATCTAGCCACCAAATCCCTGGTACCAAAAATTCCAGGATGACCCGCCAGCGTAGAAGAATGAACCTCCGAGATGACTCTACTGGTCCAATCATCAGGAACAAACAGTCTACCAGGTGGACAGCGATCAGGTCTATCCGCCTGAAACTCTTGCAAAGCACGTCGCAGATCTGGGGAAATAGCGGATAATATCACCCCATCCTTAAGGATACCTGTAGGTTCCGAATCACCAGGGGAATCAGGCTCAAAACTCCTAGAAAGGGCATCTGCCTTCACATTCTTAGAACCTGGTAGATATGAGACCACAAAATTAAACCGAGAGAAAAACAACGACCAGCGCGCCTGTCTAGGATTCAGGCGCCTGGCAGACTCAAGATAAATCAGATTCTTGTGATCAGTCAAAACCACCACCTGATGTCTAGCACCCTCAAGCCAATGACGCCACTCCTCAAATGCCCACTTCATGGCCAAAAGCTCCCGATTACCGACATCATAATTTCTTTTGGCGGCAGAAAATTTTTGAGAAAAGAACGCACAAGGTCTCATCACTGAGCAATCGGAACTTTTCTGCGACAAAACCGCCCCCGCTCCGATCTCGGAAGCATCGACCTCAACCTGAAAGGGGAGAGAGACATCAGGCTGGCGCAACACAGGGGCAGACGAAAAGCGGCGCTTAAGTTCCCGAAAGGCCTCCACAGCGGCAGAGGACCAATTGGCAACATCAGCACCCTTCTTAGTCAAATCCGTAAGAGGCTTAGCAACACCAGAAAAACCAGTTATAAATCGACGATAAAAATTAGCAAAGCCCAAGAACTTCTGAAGACCCTTTAGAGAAGTAGGCTGCGTCCAGTCACAAATAGCCCGAACCTTGACAGGATCCATCTCAACAGAAGAAGGGGAAAAAATGTACCCCAAAAAGGAAATCTTTTGAACCCCAAAAACACACTTAGAACCCTTTACACACAGAGAATTCTCCCGCAAGACCTGAAAAACCCTCCTGACCTGCTGAACATGAGACTCCCAGTCCTCAGAAAAAATCAAGATATCGTCCAAATACACAATCATAAATTTATCCAGATATTCACGGAAAATATCATGCATAAAGGACTGAAAAACTGAAGGTGCATTAGAAAGGCCGAAAGGCATTACTAAATACTCAAAGTGTCCCTCAGGCGTATTAAATGCGGTTTTCCACTCATCCCCTTGCTTAATTCGCACCAAATTATACGCCCCACGGAGATCAATCTTGGAGAACCACTTAGCCCCCCTTATGCGAGCAAACAAATCAGTAAGCAGCGGCAACGGATACTGATATTTGACAGTAATTTTATTCAGGAGTCGATAATCAATACAAGGCCTCAGCGAGCCATCCTTTTTAGAGACAAAGAAAAACCCAGCTCCTAAAGGTGATGAAGAAGGACGAATATGTCCCTTTTCCAGGGACTCCTTAACATACTCTCGCATGGCAGCATGCTCAGGTACAGATAGGTTAAACAAACAACCCTTTGGAAATTTACTGCCTGGAATCAGATCTATGGCGCAATCACACTCTCTGTGGGGAGGGAGAGAACCAATTTTAGGCTCTTCAAAAATATCCCCAAAATCCGACAAAAATGCCGGAACCTCAGAGGGAATAGATGACGAGATAGAAACCAAAGGTATGTCCCCATGAGCCCCCCGACATCCCCAGCTTAACACAGACATAGTTTTCCAGTCCAGTACTGGGTTATGAGATTGCAACCATGGTAATCCAAGCACTAACACATCATGTAAATTATGCAACACGAGGAAGCGAATCATCTCCTGATGGTCTGGAGTCATACGCATAGTCACTTGCGTCCAGAACTGTGGTCTATTACAAGCCAGAGGTGTAGAATCAATACCCTTCAGAGGTATAGGAACTTCCAGAGGCTCCAAATCAAACCCACAGCGCCTGGCGAAGGACCAATCCATGAGACTCAGAGCGGCGCCAGAGTCCACATAGGCATCCACGGTAATAACTGATAATGAACAAATCAGAGTTACAGACAGAAGAAATTTAGACTGTAAAGTGCCAATAGAAACAGACTTGTCAACCTTCCTAGTACGTTTAGAGCATGCTGATATAACATGCGCGGAATCACCACAGTAGAAGCACAAGCCATTTTTGCGCCTATAATTCTGCCGCTCGCTTCTTGACAGAATTCTGTCACATTGCATTTTCTCTGGCGTCCCTTCAGAAGATACCGCCAAATGGTGCACAGGTTTGCGCTCCCGCAAACGCCGATCAATCTGAATCGCCATTGTGATGGACTCATTCAGACCTGTGGGCGTAGGAAACCCCACCATGACATCCTTAACGGCATCAGAAAGGCCTTCTCTGAAAATTGCCGCTAGGGCACACTCATTCCACTGAGTAAGCACAGACCATTTACGAAATTTTTGGCAGTATATCTCAGCTTCATCTTGCCCTTGAGACAGGGCTATTAAAGCTTTTTCAGCTTGAATCTCCAAATTAGGTTCCTCATACAGCAACCCTAAAGCCAGAAAAAACGCATCCACATTGAGCAACGCAGGATCCCCTGGTGTCAATGAAAATGCCCAATTTTGAGGGTCACCTCGCAGCAAAGAAATCACAATCTTAACCTGCTGAACAGGATCTCCAGAGGAGTGAGGTCTGAGAGAAAGGAATAATTTACAATTACATTTGAAATTCAGAAACCGAGATCTATCTCAGGAAAATACCTCTGGTGTAGGAATCTTAGGTTCAGAAATAGGAGTACGTATAACATAATCTTGTAAATTCTGAACCTTCGTAGCAAGATTATTTAAACCTGCAGCCAAACTCTGAGAGTCCATCCTTAAACCGGAGAGATCAGAGCCATTCAAGGATTAGAAGGAGAGAAAGGCAAGGCTGTAAATAGAGCAGAAATACAACTGAGCCAACTAAGTAGCAAACATGTGAGGAAAAAAAAAAAAAAATCTACAGACTTATTTTACTCTCCTTTCTTCTGCCAATTACTTTAACAGTGGCCGGTCATACTGTCATGATTCCCCAATGGCATGGGAACATCAGAAACACAAAATAACAGACTAGCCCTCGGGTGATGGAAACGCAAGCTGACCGTGACCTAAATCTACCACACAACTAACAGTAGCCAGGAAGCATTCCTACGGCTGCCTAGATGCCATGCGCCAGCCGGAGAACTAACTACGCCTGGAAGAGGAAGGAACAGACCTGGCTTACCTCTAGTGAAATTCCCCAAAGATGATAGTAGCCCCCACATATATTAACGGTGAGTTCAGAGGAAAAGACATACACAGTATGAAGGTAGATTTAGCAAAGCGAGGTCCACTTACTAGATAGAGGAAGGATACAAAAGAGGACTTCACGGTCAGCTGAAAAACCCTTTCAAAAACCCATCCTGAAATTACTTTAAGACTCCTGTGTCAACTCATGACACAGGAGTGGCAATTTCAGTCCACAAGAGCTTCCAGTAACAGGAAATGACAAACTGTAAACTGGACAAAAAATACAAAACAAAAAGGACAAGAGTCCACTTAGCTGATCAGCAGACTGGTAGCAGGAACATGCAACTGAAAGACTCAGGTTACAATGATGACCGGCAAGGAAGTGACTGGAGAGCAAGGCTAAATAGGGAACTCCCAAAACTGATGGAAGCAGGTGAGCTGAGGCAGAAAAGAACACACAAGTCTCCAGTACCACCAGCCACCACTAGGGGAGCCCAAAAAGCGGATCACAACAATTAACTAGGGAAGGAGCATGGAAATTGCCCCCCTTTCAGGCTAATAACATCAGCCCTCAGCAGTCCCAGAGATGGCACATTAATAAGATGCTTCAAATCTAGCGTTTAGCCTCGCTCTTCCCACTTGCCTTTGTGCAGTGGCAAGTGGGCTAATAAGATTTAGGTTGATTTCAGGTTTGTATTGTCAGCTGACATCAAGCTTAGGAGTTGGTAATGGAGAGGAATCTATAAGACACCCTGGTTACTAACCCCATAGTCATATTTTTAAAAATACACAGCCAGAATAAAGTCCTTTAATTGAAAGAAACATACTCCTTTACTTGAAATAAACACTCCCCCCTTTTACCTATTTTTTTATGTAAAATAAAAAATTAAAAAACACCATATTCCTTAACTGTCCAACGATAATACTTTTTTCCGACGCTGCAATCCATCTCTACTTCATATGGATGCCTTGCTGAATGGTGGCATGATGTAATCTTTCAGCCTGGCAACCAGGAGACACTGAGCTTCAGTGAGCTGCAGTGATGTCATTGAGGTTACCGTAGGTTGCTGAAACTGCCTTTCCCACGAGTAACTAATTGTGAGCGGCCCGATGAACTTTGGTGACCTCACTGAGATCACTGCTAGCATTGAGAGAAAATTCTCACGATGCTAGTGGTGACGTCATGAAGGTTACCACAGCACATTGGCCAGCTCACACTGAACTGAGCATGGGAATAATTGGTAATGACCAACGTAACCTCTATGATTTTACTGCTCAACACTGAAGCTCCGCATCAAGCTCCACTCAATGTGTCCTAGATTCATGGCTTAGCAGTCACATCATGCCACTGCTCAGCCATCTAGATGTAATCCAGATGTAGCGGAGCTGGACTTCTTCATGGGACAAATGGATTGTCATTGGACAGGTGAGGATTTTTTTTTATTGTTTTTATTTTTACAGTAATAAATGAGAAAATTAGGGTGGGGTGTGTTTATTTCAATTAAAGGACTTTATTCTGATTGTATATTTGTTTACAATTTGACTATGGCGTTAGTAATATGGGCGTCTTTGACAACTAGACATCTCTTCATGACTAACCCCTGGGCTTGATGTCAGCTGACAATACAAAGCTGACATCAACAACAGCCCTATTATTCCACTTGCCACCACACCAAGTGGGAAGAGCAAAGCTAAGCACCAGATTTGGTGCATCTTATGGATGTGCCATTTCTGGGAGAGCTTAGGACTGATGTTGGTAGCTTGGGAGCTGTTACTACTAGCCTGAGAACCTTTTGGGATATTGTCCCCTGTCCCAGATTAGTAATATCAGCCCCCCCCAATAATGAGCTTTCCCTCTGCTAGTTATCAAAATTACTTGGGAGCCCACACAATTTTTTTAAATTTAGTTCTTTATTTTACACACAATTTACACACCAGGTGCTGAATACAATTCTCATCATGGTCACCTGGTCTCCCTGTTAAGAGATTCAGTGTAGTCAGTGACTTTGTCTCATCCAAGTGGACCAAATTATACTCTGCCATCATGGAAGACCTTAAATTTGTCAAAATGAATCAGGCATGAATTTGTGCCAACTTTAATTCACCTACAGCCAATATGTCAAGAATTGCATCAAACATACCATCTAACTGCCCATTATCTATCTTCTACATATTTCTGAGGCCACCAGTGCCAATGGCCCATGCTTCACTTGCCATCTACTCTCTGTCCATCTTATGATTTATGCTGTAATACTACTGCTTCCAGGGCTGCTGTTGCTGACTCTAAAGTGCCACACACATCCTTGCCTGCCCCATCCTAATTCTCTGTCGTATGGTTTCTGCAATGGTCAAAGCAAATCCATACCAGCCACAAATCTTCTGGCTGTGCTTTGTTTTATAATGCTATATGTACCAATGCAGACTGCTATTGCTCTAGCTACACTGCCAGACATCTGCTTGCTGACTTGTACTAATTTTCTACAGTGCAGCTTCTACCGCTGACACTGCACAGTCCCACATTTTATGCCTGTGTGTCCATTATGTCTTATAGTGCCAGACTGTAATGATACTGCCAGGGCTGCAGTTGCTTGCCCCACAATGCTACATATCTTCTTCTGCCCCATCCTAACTCAAGTGGCTTCCTCTGCTAGCAATGTCACTGCACAGTCATGGCAGCCATACATGTGGATGCACACAGTGTTTTATAGAGATAGACAGTAGTGATGAGCGAGTGTACTCGATACTCAGGTTTTCCAAGCATGCTCGAGTGGTCTCTGAGTATTTTGGGTGTGCTTGGAGATTATGCTTGAGTCGCCACAGCTGCATGATTTGCGGCTGCAGACAGCCTGAATACATGTGGGGATTCCCTAACAAACAGGCAACCCCAACATGTATTCAGGATGTCTAGCAGCCGCAAATCATGCAGCTGTGGTGACTCAAACATAATCTCAGAGCACACCCAAAATACTCAGAGACCTCCAGAGTATGGTCAGAAAACCCCAGAACTGAGTATACTCGCTCATCACTACTGTCAGCACTACTGATGTGAAATGCATTCTTTTGAGGGAGCGCAAAATTTGTTAATTTTGTTAAAGGCTTATTAACAATAAGCCTTTACTTCTTCACTCTGAGTGTACCCTTAAAAAGGCATCATTTTTGTTAAGTTTGACACGAAGCCTTTCTAACTGTTTATTCATTTTCAGAATATAGAACCTGATATTTTTTATTACTAGATGATAAGCCATTACGATATGATACAATATGATAATAATAATAATAATTATTATTATTTTATTCATATGGTGCAAACATATTCCGCAGCGCTTTACAAATTATAGAGGGGACTTGTACAGACAATAGACATTACAGCATAACAGAAATCACAGTTCAAAATAGATACCAAGAGGAATGAGGGCCCTGCTCGCAAGCTTACAATCTATGAGGAAAAGGGGAGACACGAGAGGTGGATGGTAACAATTGCTTTAGTTATTCGGACCAGCCAAAGTGTAAGGCTCAGGTGTTCATGTAAAGCTGCATGAACCAGCTAACTGCCTAAGTATGTAGCAGTACAAACACAGAGGGCTATTAACTGCATAAAGTGTATGAGAACATGATGAGAGGAACCTGATTATGGTTTTGTTTATTTATTTTTTTAATGGGCCACACAGGGATAGTTACCGTATTTTCCGGCGTACAAGACGACTTTTTAACCCCAGAAAATCTTCTTAAAAGTCGGGGGTCGTCTTGTACGCCGGGAATCGCCTTGTACGCCGGGTGTATATGGTGGGTGGGGGGGGGAGTGGTCCTGATGACGACGAGGGGGCGTCTCACAGGAAAGTGAGTATCCCCCATTACCTCATCATAGCGCTGCAGCGTGGGGTCTCTGTGCTGGGAGCGGCGGCTGCTGTGCTGTGGTGCGGCGGCTCCTCTTCTGCAGTGTGGGGCCTCTGGTGCTGTGGGGCGGTGGCGGCAGCGTATCTTCACGCAGTCGGGGCTCCTCCGGCATCTCAAAGCTTGGAAGCCCCGCCGGCAACTCCATCGGTGTAATGCGGTGGCCTCCGGGAAAATGGCCGCTGCTTAGATTCAGATCTCGTGTCCCGAGATTTCGGGACGAGATCTGAATCTGAGCATGCGCAGCCCCCAGCGGCCATTTTCCCGGAGGCCACCGCATCGCACCTATTGAGCTGTCTCTGGGAAAATGGCCGCTGCTCAGATTCAGATCTCGTCTCCCGAGATCTCGGGACGAGATCTGAATCTGAGCAGCGGCCATGTTCCCGGAGGCCACCGCATTGTACCGATGGAGTTGCCGGCGGGGCCTCCAGGCTTTAATGAGATGCCGGAGGAGCCCCGACTGCATAAAGATACGCCGCCGCCGCCACCCCACAGCACAGAGGCCCCACACTGCAGAAGAGGAGCCGCCGCCCCACAGCACAAAGAGGAGCAGCAGCCGCCGCTCCTAGCACAGAGACCCCACGCTGCAGCGCTATGATAAGGTAATGGGGGATACTCACTTTCCTGTGAGACGCCCCCTCGTCGTCATCAGGATCACTCCCCCCCCCCAGAAAGGCACATATTCACCGGCCCTATAAGACGACATAGGGTGTATAAGAAGACCCCCGACTTTTAAGAAGATTTTATTTTTTAACTGGTAAAGTTGGGGGGTCGTCTTATATGCCCAGTCGTCTTATACGCCGGAAAATACGGTAGGTTAATGCGTTGAGGCGGTAGGCCAATCTGAGCAAATGAGTTTTTAGGGCACGCTTAAAACTGTGGGGATTGGGGATTAATCGTATTAACCTAGGTAGTGCATTCCAAAGAATCGGCGCAGCACGTGTAAAGTCTTGGAGACGGGAGTGTGAGGTTCTGATTACTGAGGATGCTAACCTGAGGTCATTAGCGGAGTGGAGGGCACGGGTAGGGTGGTAGACTGAGACCAGAGAGGAGATGTAGGGTGGTGCTGAGCCATGGAGTGCTTTGTGGATGGGGGTAGTAGTTTTGTACTAGATTCTGGAGCGGATGGGTAGCCAGTGTAATGACTGGCACAAGGTAGAGGCATCGTTGTAACGGTTGGTGAGGAATATGACCTGGCTGCAGCATTCAGGACAGATTGGAGCAGGGAGAGTTTGGTAAGAGGGAGGCCGATTAGTAGAGAGTTACAGTAGTCCAGACGAGAATGAATAAGTGAAACAGTTAAGGTACCTTCACACGATACGACGCTGCAGCGATAACGACAGCGAGCCGACCAAAACGCGATCGCTGGAGCGTCGCTGTTTAGGTCGCTGTAGAGATGTCAAACACACCAACTTACGAACGATGCAGGAGCGATACCATGACGTAACAGCGACTCACATATCGTTCTCGCTGGTTGTTGCTCCATGTCAAACAGCAGCGGTTGTAACGATGTGATGATAGCAAACCTAGCCAGATAGGTGTGTTTCCCCGCTGGGAGACACCCAGGATGTGACGTCCCGGCATCACTGAATATAAACCACGACGCTACAGCGATTGATTCATATTGTTTCAGAGCAGCGTCCAATTTCTATAGCCTTTCCAGCGTCCTGTCCGGAACGATCCTTCGCCAGCTACGATCCTCTTCACCCGTGAACGTTCTGTCCGGAACGCCGTACTCTATACTGCCGGCGTCTTCATTGGTTCTTTTCTTCTTATCAACGGTATGTATAGTTGTATGTATGTATGTATGTATGTATAGTATAGTTATGGTTATGCAGCAATGCTTATCTACGTACATGGTATAATTATGTATACACCATCTCCGGCAGCCATCTTGTGCATCTGGCAAGCGGACGCACAAGATGGAAGCACTTTACGATGCGGTTTGCAAACTCTTTTGTGCTGTCTGCCATTTTTGCCACACACTATATGGAAAGGTAAACCAACTCTTTTGTGTCTGCCTTGGCTTGGCTGGCCCTGGCCTGCTCCGCTAGTAAATAAAAATAGCACACATATTAACGGTAACAATATATATATTTTTTTAAATTGTTTTTGAAATACTTAACTTTTTTTTTTTTTGGGGTGGGGGGTGGTGTTTGCAAACAATTAGAAAAACAAACAAAAAAAATTTACATCCTCCCGTGCCTCAACAGGTGTCGCAGCGTGCGGCCATGCTGCTGTACCTGCTGCATGAGGAGAGCAACAGTTCTCTCCATCCGCTGTTGCTTGGCCAGCAGCCCTCTCACGGTGTCCGGTTCTGTGGATAGAAGATAGAAAAAGTTGGAGAAGGGAAGGTGATTAAGGCTTCTTTCACACTAGCGTCTGGCTTGGCCTGCCGCAGTGCGTTGGGTCGAGGTTACCAATGCTAGCGTTGTGTGCACCGCAAAACGGGGGCAGCGGATGCATTTTTCCTGCGCATCCGCTGCCCCATTGTGAGGTGCGGGGAGGTGGGGGAGGAGTTCCATACCGCGCATGCGCTGCCGAAAATGGCGGACCTTAACATGTATCGTTTTTTGCATCCGGCAGTTTTTGCATCCGGTGGTTAGCCACAACCCGGCGCAACGTTCGCACAACTATTGAGACGTGTGGCAATGCATCACTAATGTTAGTCAATTTAGAAAAATGCATCCTGCAAGAACTTTTGCAGGGTGCGTTTTTGGTCCAAAAGGACGCATTTGCGACGTATTTCAAAAAACGCTTGTGTGAAAGTAGCCAAAGCTGCAAATACGGCATGTGTTTACATACCCAGAGATTTCAGGTACCATTAAATTGGCAAGTGGCAAAAAAAAAAAGAAGTACATACTCACATTGCGGTGTTGGGCAAGTTCCGCGCCGACAGCTTCCCGCTGTGCTGTGCTTTACGGCCGGCGCTCACATTCAGTGCGGGAAACTGACGGCTAGGGACGTGACAGACACCGTAATGTGAGTATGTTTTTATTTTTTTTTTTAACATTTACAATGGTAACCTGGGCCCTGCGCTTAGTAACCCGATGTTTACCCTTGTTATCCGGGGGACTTCGGCATCGTTGGTCGCTGGCGAGCTGTCTGTGTGCAATTTTTTTGGGTTGCTTTTGTAGTTGTCAAATGTGACATCCCACCGATAACCTCTCCCACTGTCTGTATACTTACGGAGAAAGGACGCCTGTTGCTCATCACTGGAGCTGCTGACCACCCATCCCCTCGCGTGGGCCAGAGCTAACGCTGCTAAAATGAAGCAAATACATATCTGGTTAACAAATGAATTCGGTGTGGGGAGGCGCGCGCAGTTTTGGTCACTTACGACTGCTCGCCGCAGGGGAGAAACACTCCGACCCGGGGGAGGAAGATGGGTGGCGGAAGGGCGGGGTTGTTTGCAGCGGTGGTGTAACTGCATCTGTAATGTATACAATATTTCAGCTCCCCTCTAATGTCCCATAAGCTGTTATAAAATTGCAATATATGACGGTTAACTTACGGGACGGTCCGGGCTGTGGGCTGCCGCTGGTGACCGCAGTAGTGGCTGCCGCCGATGCCTGATGCCGGTGACGTCTCTCTACACAAAAAAAAAATAGAAGCGCAAGGTTTAGACACCAAAACTACAGATCTCCATACTTAAAAAAAAAATAAAAATTGGCGCCATTGACAGCAAAAGTTAGGAGCCAATGGAAATTGGCATGCATTTGTTATGTATACAATATTTCAACTCCCCTCTAATGTCCCGTAAGCTGTTATAACATTGCAATATATGACGGTTAACTTACGGGACGGTCCGGGCTGTGAGCTGCCGCTGGTGGCCGCAGTAGTGGCTGCCGCCGATGCCTGATGCCGGTGGCGTCTATCTACACAAAAAAAAAAAAAAAGAAGCGCAAGGTTTAGACACCAAAACTACAGATCTCCATACTTAAAAAAATAAATAAAATTGGCGCCATTGACAGCAAAAGTTAGGAGCCAATGGAAATTGGCATGCATTTGTTATGTATACAATATTTCAGCTCCCCTCTAATGTCCCGTAAGCTGTTATAACATTGCAATATATTATGGTTAACTTACGGGACGGTCCAGGCTGTGGGCTGCCGCTGGTGGCCGCAGTTGTGGCTGCCGCCGATGCCCGTTGCCGGTGTCGTCTCTCTACAAAAAAAAAAAAAAAGAAACGCAATTTTTAGACACCAAAACTACAGGGCTACAGACCCCCCCAAAAAAACGTAGGCCATTGGCGGCAAGGAGTTTAATTAAATATTGCCTCGCCAAATGTTGGCACATATATAAAAGATAGGAAGCGCCGCACGGCAGCGTGCGTCTCCTAACTCCCCCCTCCTGGCAGGGCGCGCAGTGTTGCCGACCTCGTCGTAAAGATTTCTGGACAATGTACATAACAATAGCGGCCATCCATAAAAATTAAATATGGGGGGGGGAGATTCTGGAAGCCATGACGTGAGCACTTTATCACGGACACCGCATTTTGCTCTCAGTCAAGACGGACATGAGAACAAAGTGGCATATCCAGGACAAGTTGGCAACCACGAGCACGATTATCCCAATTCCCCCCTCCCAGTACCGTGCGTCACCCAAATACCCCATACTGGTACTTGCCTCGCCTTGTCTCCGCCAGCAACTCTGCCAGAAGAAGTGGCTGCTTGTAACGGAGATCGGCCCACTTCTTCCGCAGCTGGAGCACACTGCGGCGGAGGCCAAATCTCCGCTCCATCATACGCCCAATGCGGCGCAGGACCTCATTTTTGTGGAGATTGGGGTGGGTAGGGCGACTCTCCCGACCCTCGTAATCGAGGGCATCCATTTCTCCCACAAAAAAACGAACCTCAGTCTGCCCCAGAGGAGCAGACCGCTGTCTCGCCACCATTTTAAGAAAATGAGATGCTCGGCAACGCCTAACCACGCCCAGAGAACGTCCTTGACTCTGCCTCGCTACCGCGCGATCCACATCGCTATAGCGTCTCTGTTTATGCACAGCGTCGCGGTTGTGACGCTGGCTCCCGAACTCTCTTTTTGGCGTTCCCATTATCAAGCCGCAGCGCTCATCGTCCTGGTTTGTTTTTCAGCGGCTTGTACAGTAATTTTTGGGTATTATATCAGTATGGCTGTTGTGTCAACATAATGTACCTTATGTATAGAAAATGTGAATGTAGCCATAAAATCGTCGAAAAAAATTAACATGTGTGAACGCTACGTAACACTATTGGATGTCTTGTGTCAGTTTAGCTAATCATATGTACAAATTTTTTTTTTTTTCTTTTTCAGGGATCAATGGTAGAGTTTCTGATGGCGGAGTTTTGGAGCACACCGATTTTGGGGAACGCTTGAAAGAACAGAAACTGGCCTTGCCGCCCAACAGCGACACTACTGAAAACCTGAACTTTGTGTTTGTCGGAGATGAGGCGTTCCCACTGCATCCCAACCTTCTGAAGCCCTTTTCCCAGAAAACTCTGACACCGGAGCGGCGCATTTTTAATTACCGACTTTCAAGAGCTCGCCGCGTTGTGGAGAATGCTTTTGGCATTATGGCAAACCGATTTCGGGTTTTCCACACTGCACTACACATGAAACTAACGTCTATTGACTCAGTGGTGCTTGCCTGTTGCGTCCTGCACAACTTTCTCCGCCGCCGTGATGCCACTGCATACAGCCCTCCACAGTATGTTGACTCTGTTGACCCTGCAAACCGAGATGTAACCCAGGGCGAATGGCATCTAGAGGAGCACAGGGTTTCTGGCTTGGAAAGTCTGGGATCCGGAAGGAACTCTGATGATGCTATGATCTGCAGGGAGAAGTACTGTAACTTTTTCAATGGGCCAGGGGCTGTCCCATGGCAGCATCTTCAGCAGTAGCACAACTGTTGTCATTACGTGTCATAACTTTTAGCATGTATTATGCACTACATTCTGTGGGGTAGACGTGCTCTCGTGTTCCATTTGGTTGAAGACCCATTAAAATCATTTTCTGTTTCAATCTATTCACAGTACTCAACTTCTGTATCAAACATATGAATAAATATATCTATGTATGCAACATACTCTAGTTCTGTATCAGACATATGAATCTTGGGAGTCCGCAGCATTGTCTGTCCTCGTGCTTTACTGATTTTAAGATGTATATATATAAGCACCCCTGCCATTCCATATGTATCTCTCTCCCTATCACGGTCCGGATGTGTCTCACCCCTGCCATTCCATATGTATCTCTCTCCCCATGATGCTCCCGATGTGTCTCACCCCTGCCATTCCATATGTATCTCTCTCCCCATGATGCTCCCGATGTGTCTCACCCCTGCCATTCCATATGTATCTCTCTCCCCATCACACTCCCGATGTATCTCACCCCTGCCATTCCATATGTATCTCTCTCCCCATCACGCTCCCGATGTGTCTCACCCCTGCCATTCCATATGTATCTCTCTCCCCATCACGCTCCCAATGTGTCTCACCCCTGCCATTCCATGTGTCTCTCTCCCCATCACGCTCCCAATGTGTCTCACCCCTGCCATTCTCATGTATCTCTCTCCCTATCACGCTCCGGATTTGTGTCACACCCCTGCCATTCCATATGTATCTCTCTCCCCATGACGCTCCCGATGTGTCTCACCCCTGCCATTCCATATGTATCTCTCTCCCCATCACACTCCGGATGTGTCTCACCCCTGCCATTCCATATGTATTTCTCTCCCCATCACGCTCCCGATGTGTCTCACCCCTGCCATTCCATATGTATCTCTCTCCCCATCACGCTCCCGATGTGTCTCACCCCTGCCATTCCATATGTATCTCTCTCCCTATCACGCTCCCAATGTGTCTCACCCCTGCCATTCCATATGTATCTCTCTCCCCATCACGCTCCGGATGTGTCTCACCCCTGCCATTCCATGTGTCTCTCTCCCCATGACGCTCCCAATGTGTCTCACCCCTGCCATTCTCATGTATCTCTCTCCCCATCACGCTCCCGATGTGTCTCACCCCTGCCATTCCATATGTATCTCTCTCCCCATCACGCTCCCGATGTGTCTCACCCCTGCCATTCCATATGTATCTCTCTCCCCATGACGCTCCCGATGTGTCTCACCCCTGCCATTCCATATGTATCTCTCTCCCCATCACGCTCCGGATGTGTCTCACCCCTGCCATTCCATATGTATCTCTCTCCCCATCACGCTCCCGATGTGTCTCACCCCTGCCATTCCATATGTATCTCTCTCCCCATCACGCTCCCGATGTGTCTCACCCCTGCCATTCCATATGTATCTCTCTCCCCATCACGCTCCCGATGTGTCTCACCCCTGCCATTCTCATGTATCTCTCTCCCCATCACGCTCCGGATTTGTGTCACACCCCTGCCATTCCATATGTATCTCTCTCCCCATGACGCTCCCGATGTGTCTCACCCCTGCCATTCCATATGTATCTCTCTCCCCATCACACTCCGGATGTGTCTCACCCCTGCCATTCCATATGTATTTCTCTCCCCATCACGCTCCCGATGTGTCTCACCCCTGCCATTCCATATGTATCTCTCTCCCCATCACGCTCCCGATGTGTCTCACCCCTGCCATTCCATATGTATCTCTCTCCCCATCACGCTCCCAATGTGTCTCACCTCTGCCATTCCATATGTATCTCTCTCCCCATCACGCTCCGGATGTGTCTCACCCCTGCCATTCCATGTGTCTCTCTCCCCATGACGCTCCCAATGTGTCTCACCCCTGCCATTCTCATGTATCTCTCTCCCCATCACGCTCCCGATGTGTCTCACCCCTGCCATTCCATATGTATCTCTCTCCCCATCACGCTCCCGATGTGTCTCACCCCTGCCATTCCATATGTATCTCTCTCCCCATGACGCTCCCGATGTGTCTCACCCCTGCCATTCCATATGTATCTCTCTCCCCATCACGCTCCGGATGTGTCTCACCCCTGCCATTCCATATGTATCTCTCTCCCCATCACGCTCCCGATGTGTCTCACCCCTGCCATTCCATATGTATCTCTCTCCCCATCACGCTCCCGATGTGTCACACCCCTGCCATTCCATATGTATCTCTCTCCCCATCACGCTCCCGATGTGTCTCACCCCTGCCATTCCATATGTATCTCTCTCCCCATCACGCTCCCAATGTGTCTCACCCCTGCCATTCCATGTGTCTCTCTCCCCATGACGCTCCCAATGTGTCTCACCCCTGCCATTCCATATGTATCTCTCTCCCCATCACGCTCCCGATGTGTCTCACCCCTGCCATTCCATATGTATTTCTCTCCCCATCACGCTCCCGATGTGTCTCACCCCTGCCATTCCATGTGTCTCTCTCCCCATCACGCTCCCTATGTGTCTCACCCCTGCCATTCCATATATATCTCTCTTTTCCCAATGACGCTCCCCATGTGTCTCACCCCTGCTATATATATATATATATATATATATATATATATATATATATATATATATATATATATTCATTCATACATTATGTGACACAGTAAACAATAAATCAAAATAAAATGTTACATGTAAAGCTTATAAAGTTTATTAACATATTACAACCGTAACTTGGGAAAAATGTGGCTCAGTAACTAAAAGGTAAAAAAAAAAAAAAAAAAACGGGAAGGCATAAAGTGCTTATGAAACGGAAGTCTATTGGTTTCTGTCCAAGAACACTACAGCTGCTGATAGTAGTTGTCCATCTCGCCGTACGGCTGTGTGGCCGTTGAAGGTCCTTGCAAATAGTCACCAAAAGAAGGGGGTGGAGGTGGTGTACAGAACTGCAAATGAGGTGGGGCCGGTCTGCGGACAGGAGTGCTGTGAATGGGCTCCTGCTGGGGCCCCCAATAAAGCTGGCCACTGGGCTGATGGTCGCCGATGGTCATCATTGAAGTATCACTCAGTTTGCCAGCGGCTGCCTTGTTCAACACCTCAAGTATCAATCTCTCCGCGTTGCTTCGCTGGGTCTGGTCCAGACTGTTTAACCGTTCCCCTACGAAGGTTGGAAATCCGGAGAGCCGGGTTGTGGCATTCTGGATCATTATCTTGTTGGCCAGTGCAAGGAGATCCACCGGTAGACCTGCAGTTGCCTTTCTTTTGCGAGATCGCCGCTTTTCACCTGTCTGCTCCTCAACACACGGGCTTGCGGAGGAAAGAGGGGTATCGCTATCGGTCCCTTCCAGTGTATTGAGCTGTTCAGGAGGCACCTGCGAGTACAGGGAAAAAAAATAAAAAGTCAATAACATACAAACAACACAGCCCTAGAGAGCCCCCACCTCCCCAACACCAGTATGCCCGTGCGTGGGAAGCAATGAGGAACAGTTATTATCTAGGTATCAAACCACAGTGGTTACAGAGCTTAACTACTTTTGCCGGCTATACTGCACGATTGTGCGGAAGACAAAAAAGTTACATTATAGTAGACTTTTGCAATAAGACAGCATTGTAAGGTTGGGAAGGACTGTTTGGACATAGTTATCTGAACAGGAAGTGGCAACTGTTATTATCTGGTGGATTAAACATGAAAAACGTGAATTATTATAATTGGAAACCATGCAGTCTCACATACATATAAGACACACAGCATCCTACAAGCAGGGAAGCTAGGGGGTACTTACATGCTCGTCAGGAGACTCTTCAGCTGATGGCACACAAAGACTTGTCACAGTCTGGGCCGGGCGAGGGATTTCCTGGTCCCGTGTGAACGCCAGCAGGTCAAAGTACCACAACTTTGGCACATACACGTCGTCGGCTCTGGCCCCAGACTTCTTTGACTTTTCAACCTTGTTCAGCTCTTTTTTGTAGACTGTGCGGAGAGCCTGTATCTTCTTACGCACAATGGTTTCATCCACAGATTCTGTAGGCTGATGCTCTTTGTGGAGGGCCACCAGCTTCTCGTATGCAGCTCTCTTCATGTTGCGGTTGCTATAATCCGCAGACTTTATTTTCCATAAGCAGGGCAGGGAGCGGTACATAACAATGAGTGCCCGCACAAATTCGTTGTCATTGGTAGACATCTGAAAGACAGAAATAGTTAAGTTACATTAAGAAATTGAACGCTCAAAATGGCTGCCAACAAGCGCAACAGCGTAATTGTTTAAAAACTTGCAAGCTCAAACGGATACATCACTCTACAATACACATAAATTAGCATTGCTGCATGGCAGATGAAACAAACTGCACAAAGATATGACTTACTTTTGATGCAGTTATGGGATTCAGAATGAAGACGTTGCAGAGTTCTGGATTGCACTGTTGAAGGACACAGAATGAAGACGTTGCAGAGTTCTGGTTTGCAAAATAGGACGCACAGGTAGCGGAGGACGCACAAGTGATTCCAAAGGCCAGACTGTATAGAGTCGCGGTTTATATTTCAGTACGCAGCTATAGATGATCCCACTATGGCCAATCAGCGTTCACAGGTAGACGGTGTCACAGCCAGTCATTCCAGGCACATTTAAATTAAGGTAATGTATTGTTATAGAGCCCCCTTAATGTACATGACACCTCCCAGGCAGTCATCTTTTGTACTGAAAAGCGTCACCTTTAATTAAATGTTTTGGAAAAGCCCCCTTTTTGTAATGTACAAAGGCGTCTCGTTTGGTATGTCCTGTTATGAGTCATCACCTTTGTTTATGTATGTCACGATAGCATCTCCTTAATATTAAATCCTATTAAAAGGCGTCCCGTTTTATGTCAGTATTGTATGGCGTCTCCTTTTTAATGTGATTTACGTTATAGTGTCTCCTTTTTAATTGAAATTGAAAAGAAAAGACGTCACCTTTTGTGGCGTAATGATTTTGTCACCTCCCTTGCCATCACGACTGAGGGTGTCTCTTTTTGTAATGTTAAACGCCTACCTGGCTAGAATGAGACGCTGCGACGCCCCCTTTGATCGTTGCTGGCGTCGTTGCTTTTAATGTCAAACATGACGATACAAGTCGACCTAACGACCAAATAAAGTTCTGGACCTCTAGCCCCGACCAACGAAATCACAGCGGGATCCAGATAACTGCTGCGTGTCAAACACGATATCGCTATTTAGGATGCTGCAACGTCACGGATCGCTATCGTTATCGTTACAAAGTCGTTTCGTGTGAAGGTACCTTAAGAGTTTTTGCAGAGTCGAAAGTAAGAAAAGGGCAAATTCTAGAAATGTTTTTGAGATGCAGATAAGAAGAGTAAGCCAGTGATCAGATGTGGGAGGTGAATGAAAGCTCGGAATCAAGTATGACCCCAAGGTAGCGGGCATGTTCTTTTGGAGTAATGGAACCGCACACAGAGATAACAATGTCAGGCAAAGGTAGGTTAATAAAGAGAGAAAACATGAGTTCAGTTTTTGACAGGTTTAGTTTCAGATAGAGGGAGGACATGATGTTAGAGACAGCGGTAAGACAATCACTGGTGTTTTCTAAAAAGGTCGGCGTGATATCAGGAGAAGTGTATAATTGGGTGTCGTCAGCATAGAGATGGTACTGGAAATCAAATCTACTGATTGTTTGTCCAATGGGGGCAGTATACCAAGAGAAGAGGAGGGGGCCTAGGACTGATCCTTGAGGAACCCCAACAGTAAGGGGAAGGTAAGAGGAGGAGGAATCAGCAAAATATACAGTGAAGGATCGGTCAGAGAGATAGGAGGAGAACCAGGAGAGAACGGTGTCTTTGAGGCCGATGGAGCGGAGCATAGTGAGGAGGAGATGATGATCCACAGTGTCGAATGCTGCAGAGAGATCCAAGAGAATTAGCATGGAGTAGTGACTATTAGATTTAGCTGTTAGTAGGTCATTAGAAACTTTAGTGAGGGCAGTTTCAGTAGAGTGTAAAGAGCGGAAACCAGATTGAAGAGGGTCGAGAGGAGAGTTTTCTGAAAGATAGGGGGTAAGATGGGAGTGGACCAGGTGTTCGAGGAGTTTAGAGATGAAGGGAAGATTAGACACAGTAAAAACAAAATATTTAAATTTATATTGGGTCTTTTGCGCGGATTTAATTTAGATTTCTTATAGGATTTTTTCCCTCAGACCACATTGTGGTGGTGGTTAAAATCTGCAGCACTTCATCCAATCTGGTCTCTAAGCGCCACTGGAAAATTTATTCATATACAAGATTAGACACAGGTCTATAATTAGCGGCACAGTTTTGATCGAGGGATGGTTTTTAAGTAATGGATGTATGATGGCATGCTTAAATGAGGAGGGAAAAATACTGGAAGTGAGAGAAAGGTTGAATATTTTTGTTAGGTGAGAGGTGACAGCCGGGGAAAGGGACTGGAGGAGATGTGACGGGATGGGGTCACTGGTGCAAGTGGTTGGGCGAGAAGATGCAAGAAGCCTGATTAATTCTTCTTCTGTAACTGGTTCAAAGTCAGAGAGTGAACTAGATGCAGTGGGGGAGGGAGGACAGAGCATGGTATGAAGAGCTTGGGAGATGATTTCCTGTCGAATGTGGTCAATTTTTTCTTTGAAGTAATTGGCCAGATCATCAGCGCGGAGATCCGTGGTTGGGGCCTGCACTCTTGGGTTGAGTAGGGACTGGAAAGTGTCAAAGAGAAGTTTAGAGTTATTGGACAGCGAGGTGATGAGGGTGTTGAAATAGGTTTGTTTGGAGAGGTGAAAGGCAGAGTTGTATGTTTTTAGCATATGATACGATACACTTTATTGATCCTGAGGGAAAATGTAGTATCACAGCAGCACAAAATACACAAGAACATGAATTATTTGATTAATAAAAACAAAGCAGTGGAATTGACAAAAGAATGTCCTACATTAATATTATTCCTGACAGGTTATCCACAGTTTATACACACTTACTTCCCAGTAAAAGAGCATTCACTGAATTCATTTTGAAGATTTTCCACTTGTTATACATTCCCATAGCAGTTGGCACAAATGATTTATTGTATCTTTACTTCTTACATCTTAGTAGGATTAGATGGTTACTGAAGGTGCTCCTCTGTCCCATAAACAGTTCATATAATGGGTGTGCGCTATTGTTTATTATCTCCCAAAAAAATTTCAGGTTCCTTTTCTCCACTACCTTCTCAAAATTGTCAAGATGGCGTCCAACAGCTGAACTTGCCTTCTTCATAAGCTTATTTAGCATATTAGCATCAGACACCTGTACACTACATCCCCAGCATATGATTGCGAAAAAGATGGCACTTGCACTACAGACTGGTAGAACATTTCTACCATTTTGCTGTAAACATTAAATGACCTTAGCTTCCATAGGAAGTACAGTTTGTCCAACATTTTCTTGCAAACTCACTCTGCATGGCACCTCCAATCAAGCTTATTGTCCAAGTGGTCCCCCAAATATTTGTAACTCTCAACCTGCTCCACTTGCTGACTAGCTGTAGTGACAGGTAAACATGCCATCTTTCTCCTGCTATAGTTAATCACCAGCTCCTTCGTTTTCTTTATATTTAGATGCAAAAAGTTAGTATTGCACCAATCCACAAAATCTGACACCACCTTTCTATTTTCCTCATCACCCTGGCCCCCTATACTGAAAACTGCAGAATACAGTAAAAACACCATTCCCTGAAAGGCACCTATGCTACTGTGGCCTGTCTGACAGGCAGTCAGTTATCCAATTTTTTATCCCCTCCTCCCCCTTCATATCAGTAGTCTTTTTGCATTGCAATAGTGGGTGATTGATAGTTGAGTTCATCTGTTTTGCTCCTTAAAAAGATAATTTTTGGACAACTTGCGTAAAAGTTTTGCAAGTTTTTTATTAATCAAAAAAGCTCTTAAAATTCTCCAAATGGGGATAATTTTTACACCACTCCATGTGAAAAAGCCATGGCTTTACTGAATAAACACCAGCAAAACAGGCATCTGCCAAAAAAAGGGATAATTTGTTGACCATTTCTACAATTTGAGCAGCCTAACAAGTCTGATATTGCAGGGTGTTGTGAAATAGCCTGTTATTTAATTTATATTTTACATTGGTTACGATTCATTTTCATCTAGTCCGATAGGTGAGGTCACTTGGACATTAATAAAGCTGTGTTTGTGTTAAAGAATGGCTCCAATACAGTATAGGTAACCATCAAGTTTTATACAACTATTTTCAAGGCAATTATAGGCTCTGCAATATTGAGATTCACAGAAAATATTCTTCATTAAACTGTAATGCTTCTATTCTTTCCATCATCACCCTCAGTGAAAATCATATAAGCCATTACTATTAGGCAGGGCTTGTAGTGATGGAATGAAAGAGACAAAAAGTCCAATCTTCATCTTAAAATGAAAGGTATTTGTAAAACATCATTATCACAAAGTAAAAAAAATTGTAATCATGAGCTCTTTAAAGCAAACCTATCATCAGGTTTGTCATATATGAGATAAGAGCAGTACCTTTCAGCTCTGATATGCAGCATTCTAATATGCTGTATATATGCCCCCAATCTGGTTTGAAACTAAAGAAAAACACCTTTTATTACACTCACCTATGGGTCAGTCAGGTCAGTTGGGCATCATTCGTCTTGATCCGATGCCTCTGTTGTTCTTACAATGCCGTCCTCATTCTGTGCTTTGTGTGGATGATGCATCCTACATCATTCATACAATATCCCCGACATCGCATTCCATTTAATAGTCCAAAATTCAAGACAGTTTATGGAGTCAAAACTAAAGTATTTTAAGGTTTTTAATTGAAATACTATATTTAAAGTGGTTTGAATGTTTGTGAACACTTCAGAATATTCCATATTTCTGCATAGTTTTGACCCAAAACTAAAGTATATTAGATTGTCACATAAGTTTTAAAAATAAAAAAAGAGAAACAAATCAACCAAATGAGTAAAAACAAAAATTTGACTTTGCCATTTTTTATTTTGAAAAATGATACAATATTATTAGTGATGAGCAAGTGTACTCGTTGCTCAGGTTTTTCCAAGCATGCTCGGGTGGTCTTCGAGTGTTTGTAACTGCTCAGAGATTTAGTTTTTGTTGCTGCAGCTGCATGAATTTTGGCTGCTGGCCAGCCTGAGTACATGTGGGGGTTGCCCGGTTGCTAGGGAATCCCCACATGTATACAAGCTGTCTATAAGCTGTAAATCATGCAGCTGAGGCAAGGAAAACTAAATCTCTGAGCACTTACAAATACTCGGAGATCACCCGAGGTTGCTCGGGAAAACCTGAGCAACGAGTACACTCGCTCCTCATTAAATATCATATGTCTGTGAGTGGCAATATCATGTGAACCTTTCCTTTCAGTATCTAGGGTGCCTCCCTATGCCATATGACAGCATCTAAACATAAAAAACCTTAACCCCTTAACGACCGCCGATACGCCTTTTAACGGCGGCAGTTAAGGGTACTTAAACCACAGCGCCGTTAATAAACGGCACTGTGGAAAAAGTGAATAGCGCCCCCAGAGTCGGATTTTCTCTGGGGTCTCGGTTGCTGGGGGTAGCCGAGACCCCAGAGAACATGATTCAGGGGTTTTTTACCGACCCCCGAGTTGGTAATTAACCGTTTACCGGCAATCGCAAAAAAACCGCGATCTCCCTTTTAATTTCTCTGTCTTTCGATGTGATCACACATCAGAGTACAGAGAAATGGGGTCCCCAATAGCCCCCCGATACTCACCTATCTCCCCCGGTGCTCCTCGTGGCTCCCGATGGGCGCTGCCATCTTCTTTCTGCAAAAAAATGGCGGACGCATGCGCAGTGCGCCCGCCGGCCGGCACCAGGAGGATCTTTGGTGTCTCGGCTGCCGGGGGTAGCCGAGACCCCAAAGAACATGATCGGGGTTGGTTCTTACAGACCCCTGTTTTGCGATCGCCAGTAATTAACTATTTACCGGCGGTTGCAAAAAAAAAGCGATCGGTCATTCTCTGTCCTCTGATGTGATCGCACATCAGAGGACAGAGAAATAGTGGGATTCGGGGACCCTGCTATACTTACCGGTGTCCCTGGGTCCTCCTGTGTCCCCTCCTGCCCGCCGGCTTCTTCCTATGGAAAGAAAATGGCGGGCGCATGCGCAGTGCGCCCGCTCTCTGCTGCCATCTGCCGGCCGGCAGGAGAGAGGAGTTGGGGCTAAAATTAGGGTTAGGGTTAGGGTTGGGGCTAAATTTAGGGTTAGAGTTGGGGCTAAATGTTCTCTTGAGATTCTGCCATGGACAGATGTCTTAACATTATCCTTTAGAATTTGCTGATAAAATTCAGATTTAATTGTTCCATCAATAATATCAAGCCATCCTGGCCCAAATGCAGCAAAACAGGCTTAAACCATGACACTATCATCCTTGGGTTTTCACATATGTTATGATGTTTTATACTGCAATACAATGTTTTTGTTTTTCCAAATGTAATGCTTATTTTTACTAAAACACTGTATTTAGTTCTCACTCATCTGCAAAACATTGTTTCATCTGCTATCATTCTTGTCCAGGTAATCTTTAGCAATTGTATACTTCTTCATCATTTTTACAGTGTCTGCCTCTCTTTGGAGATGATTTTGCAACCTTTTCCAGCCTGCTGAGCACCAAAAACTTATCTTTTGAGGTTCTCAGAAATCTCCTGTTAATGTATTGATACAAGTCTATAAACATGTGGGAATCAGATTATGATAGATGTCTATTCTTTAAATAGTATAGGTCACCCACTCACATCTGATTATCATCCCATTAATTGAAAACCACCAACTCTAATTTTACCTTCCCATTAACTGCTAATCCAGAATGTTCAGATAGTTTTGTCCCATATACACAGGTGATATTTATTCATTTTTTATATCCATTTGCTTCATTTTGATCACTTTATCTAATTTTAAGACTTAGGCTGGCGTCACACTGGGGACTTAAAGGGACTCTGTCACCTGAATTTGGAGGGAACAATCTTCAGCCATAGGGGTGCGGTTTTCGGGTGTTTGATTTACCCTTTCCTTACCCGCTGGCTGCATGCTGGCTGCAATATTGGATTGAAGTTCATTCTCTGTCCTCCATAGTACATGCCTGCGTAAGGCAAGATTGAAATAATGAGAGGGTGATTGTACACTGCTCAAAAAAAATAAAGGGAACACTAAAATACCACATTCTAGATATCTCTGAATGAAATATTCCAGTTGCTAATTTTTATTCATTGCATAGTGGAATGTGTTCAGAATAATAAAACATAACAATTATTAATGTAAATCAAAATGAATATCCCATGGAGGTCTGGATTTGGAATGATACTCAAAATCAAAGTGGAAAAACAAATCCAACTTCAGTAGAAATGCCTCATGACAAGGAAAAGATGATCAGCATTGTGTGTGGCCTCCACGTGCCTGTATGACCTCCCTATTGTACAATGCCTGGGCATGCTCCTGATGAAGTGGAGGATGGTCTCCTGAGGGATCTCCTCCCAGACCTGGACTAAAGCATCTGCCAACTCCTGGACAGTCTGTGGTGCAACGGCACTTTGGTGGATGGAGCGAGACATGATGTCCCAGATGTGCTCAATCGGATTCAGGTCTCAGGAACTTGCGGGACAATCTATAGCTTCAATGCCTTCATCTTGCAGGAACTGCTGACAGACTCCAGCCACATGAGGTCTAGCATTGTCCTGCATTAGGAGGAACCCAGGGCCAACCGCACCAGCATATGGTCTCACAAGGGGTCTGAGGATCTCATCTCGGTACCTAATGGCAGTCAGGCTACCTATGGTGAGCACATGGAGGGCTGTGCGGCCCTCCAAAGAAATTACACCCCACATCCTACTGACCCACTGCCAAAGCGGTCATGCTGAAGGATGTTGCAGGCAGCACATCGCTCTGCATGGCATCTCCAGAGTCTGTCACGTCTATCACATGAGCTCGTTGTGAACCTGCTTTCATTTTTGAAGAGCACAGGGCGCCAGTGGCGAATTTGCCAATCCTGGTGTTCTGTGGCAAATGCCAAGCATCTTGCACGGTGTTGGGCTGTGAGCACAATTCCATCTGTGGACATCGGGCACTCAGACCATCCCCATGGAGTCAGTTTCTAACCATTTGTGCAGACACATATACATTTATGGCTTGCTGGAGGTCATTTTGCAGGGCTCTGGAAGTGCTCCTCCTGTTCCTCCTTGCACAAAGGCTGAGGTAGCGGTCCTGCTGCTGAGTTGTTGCCCTCATATAGCTCCCTCCATGTCTCCTGGTGTACTGGCCTGTCTCCTGGTAGCTCCTCCAGCCTCTGGACACTACGCTGACAGACGCAGCAAACCTTCTTGCCACAGCTCGCATTGATGTGCCATCCTGGATGAGCTGCACTACCTGAGCTACTTGTGTGGGTTGTAGAGTCCATCTCATGCTACCACGAGTGTGAAAGCACAACCAATATTCAAAAGTGACCAACACATCAGCCAGAAAGCATTTGTACTGAGATGTGGTCTGTGGTCCTCACCTGCAGAACCACTCCTTTATTGAGTGTGTCTTGATAATTGCCAATAATTTCCATCTGGTTTCTATTCCATTTGCACAACAGCATGTGAAATTGATTGTCAAACCATGTTGCTTCCTAAGTGGACAGTTTGATTTGACATAAGTTTGATTTACTTGGAGTTATATTCTGTTGTTTAAGTGTTCCCTTTATTTTTTTGAGCAGTGTATATATATATATATATATATATATATATATATATATATATATATATATAATTCTGTATAATTCTTAGCATTTAAAAATAAATACATGTTAAAAATATTTCAACATCATTTTGTATTACTAGTGTTACAGGAAGAGCAACAAAAAAAAAAGAAGAAATATGTATATGTGTACATACCTAGCCAACCACAATTCTTCTTTCTTCTAAGCAATGCAACCAAAAATCAAAGGCAATCCAAAGAAAAAAAATAAAATAAATAAAAAGAAAACCATGATGAATCATAGAAATTACAACTATAAATGTCTATAGCTCAATATACTAATACAAACGTATTACTAACATTTACTTTGAGCTTTAAAATGTTTATATTTACAATCACAATGATGATCTGCTTAAGTATTACTAACTGCAAAATTCACAGACACGTCTATTTTATTCATGGAAATGAGTAACAATTCTCCTCTCTACTGACTGTCCATAAATTTACAGATGTTGGCAGACCTGTCTTGCATATATTGTAGGTGATACACCGAAGAATGGTGAGTGCTGGTTATGATGTTGGTGTGGTACTCATTGCCACTGAATATTCTAAATAATCAATATTTATCTGCTTGGAGTTTTCTTTCTTCTTCTGTTTCAGGATTAGTTTCACTATGGGGGTTTTATTAAAAATATCTGCCCAAGGTGGAAAAAAACAGCATCAGAAAGATCCCTTTTTTAATTTGGTATGTCCCAAATTTTTATCCACTATCCACTATCCACTATCCACCGTATTTTGCACTCTTACGTAGAAATATAGTAAACATTTGCAATTATAGAATAGACAATGTATAGTGCCCTCTGTCTCTTAAGTGCCAAGATCTATCTTTGAACCTGTTCATTGAAATATATATGATCCTATATAAACGTGGATTAAAGATGAGTGAATTTTTAAAAAATTAATCCATTGCTTCTCCCATATGGGAATCTTCGGTGAATCTTAAATCTGTTATATAGGTTCAACCATCTTCAACGAGCAGTGGTAACAATTGTGTTTATTGGGGAGGTTAGATAGAGGAAAATAGATAGATAAAAAATAGATAGATAGATAGATAGATAGATAATATGGCCTTAATGGGAGAAAGAAGGGACTCGTCATAAATAAAAAATAGGAGTAGAATCAAGGAGTATGGTATTCTTATTTACAAAGATAAGATTTAACATTCCCAAGACATCTGCCTGTTTAGAAGCCTATAGTCGCGTTCTAATGGAGTAATCAAAAACGTTAACCCTCTATGGTCCAGCTTGTGCCGCCATAGTACCAAAGAAGCTGATCAAAAGGCAGAAAGTAATGAATAAAATTCCAAATCAGAGGCACTTCCCCCCTTGACCTTGTGGAACGCTTTCAAACCTTCATCTAATCTCACTTCTTTATGGAGATTGGTTCTCTTACTGCAGCCAGCAGTCCTCTCAGTGGTAGCTCTTCTTTTGATCTTCCAATGTACTGAAGCAGAACCTTGCAAATGTCCCAATATCACCAGAAAGAGGAGATCCAATGAAACATTTCTAGGTGTGTGCCAAATAAAGGGCAGATGGATCATTTTACAGAAATGTTCTGTAATATACCATATTGACAATCTGGACTTTGTAAAAGAAAGTATCTGCCCCGTAAATTAATCCACTTTAGCCCTTAGGATTCAAATAATATACATAATCTTTCTTTTTTTTTCTCTTGATTAAAATATTTCTTAGATTTTCTTAAGTGTTATCTTTGTTATTTATGTGACCATTGAAAGAATAACAAAGTGTTTTTCTGTAGATTATGTAGATCAAATAAGACACCAAAAAATGGTGACCACTAAGCATTGCACAATGATCAATATGTCCTATTCCATATGTATGAAGCTTATGTTAGGTTCTTGTGGCATACATTGATTAAAATGAACACAAATGACACAAATAGATGTAGCGGGGCCAAGTTGGCTGATTTCGTCTTTTGGCTCAACTCATTGTGATCCTCGGTTTTCCATAGGGCTGTAGATAAACCTAATCAGTCACAAAACACAAAAGAACCATTTAAAGGATAAATTCATGACTACTTTGGTTACACATGTCATATTTAGAAATATCTTTATCTTTAGTCATTCTCTGATCTTTTTCTTTTACTGAGAGCAATAGGCAATTTTGGCAGAATCTTATGGATTTTCTCCATTTTCAATTTTGATTGAAAATTTTTCGAAACACATTTAAATGCCTGTGTGAGACATTTACCAGCTACCTCCAAACATTAAAGAACAGGTCTATAAAATGAAATCTCCGTGAGTCTTTTACATGACTGAATAATCCTCTATCCCTGTGGTGTCTATGTTCATTTAGACATCCGCTAGGAGCAGATGGCTGCAACATGAGAGGGTAACCCAGCAGCCCACAGACATCTAGATGCATCCACTGTGACATTCCCTGTTGTGGGATTATAAACAGTTAATGAAGGAGAACTGAGATTCACCAAACTCACTCAAGTTCCCACATAATTTGGGAGCCCCATGAAGTTTAATGGACTTTGCTAGCATTGCATTGGTAGACGACCATCAGTTAGAGAAAGGCGGCTCTATCTTTGGAGCTTTGAATTACAGAAGGAGAGCAAATTAAACTTTATTCATTTATAGATTTAATTCTGACACTTTTACATTGCAGCATTGGAAATATCCATATCTTGAACATATGTGCATAACAGTATCAATATTGAGAATGCCCACTGAGATAACCCATCACAGAGGATTTTTAGCTATATACTTCAGGGATCACTAATGATTAATTAGTGTGTATCATAATGGGAAGCAAATGTCACCCTAGCTACCTGGGGTAGCTGTCATTTGAGAATGGAAGAATTCCCAGCTGATATTTTAGCTTACAAAATGAAAATCCTCATCGTAGACTGCCATCTTGTGGTAACACTACAGTGTTCATCAAACCAGGAAAATCTGATGTCCTAAAAGCGAAATAGAGAGGAATAAGGAAAATCAAAATGAGATTAAGACAGAAATAAAATAAAAATGTCAACAAATAATTAAAATTCAAACATCATAAATCTAAAAACATGTATGCATGCTGTATAAATACTGTATAAAGATATATATATATATATATATATATATATATATATATATATATATATATATATATATATATACAGTGTATATTTCATAGTTAAAACAAAAGGCTGCAGGATAGCTATCCTGAACATTTGCTTCCTTGCCAAAATAGTATCTTTATTTTTATGTAGCTGTTACATAATATTTGTAAAAAGTAATTATGTAACCCTCAAAAATTTAAAAACATATATTATTAATTTTTATTTTAATTCCTGGACGTTTTGCACTATATTTAAAACTATAAGAAAAAGTAAATGAAACAGTGTTTTTAAAATATGAGATAAAGGTATTTAGCAAAAATGAAGTAAAATGTGTTAACAAAGAAGAAATAGAATTCAAGGCCGCAAATCAATTAGTACAAAAAAAGTCACTTTATTAGCCTAGTTCCAGTAAGTGGTCACTTGACATTTGTTGACAGGATGGTAATATATTATCCTGCTGCTGCACATTAGGCTGCATAAGGATGACCACCTCTAGGGTTAAGAGCATACTTTATGTCATATGCATAATAAATCCTTGGCTCCAGTACCGGTACTGCCTACCAGGGTTCCAATTAGCCTTTATTGTGATAGTTGTGTCTTTGGTACGGACATCTGTCCTCAAGAGCTAGAAATTATCTTTATGTGTACAATTAAAAGGACGTCCGATGGAAATTAATTTGGTCATTGCTTATTTAAGTTTGTTGTGGAGAAGGCGACGTAAGTTTAAAAAGTTAAGCAGTTTGTAGAAAATATATGACAACACAAAAATTGTGATAATGTTCATTCATATCTAGCATACACAGGATACATACATTACCTTTATAAGCAATTCATAATTTAAAAAATCTAAACTCTCAATTTAACTACATTTTATGAAATATTTTGGCTATGAATTACATCCTCAAAGGGGAATAATGTTGGTATAGTTATATATATTCTATTGTTGTAGATTTAGAAAAAATGCATCTGAGCTGACATTATTTGCACAGTGTACATATTTGTCAAAATTTTTCAAAAACAAACACAATTACAATTTGAGTGTCATGAGTCTGAATATTTTCTGCATAAATATTTGCTGTAAATTATAGTTAACTTTGAAAACAACCTTACATCCTTGCAACGTCGCATGAAAAAAATTCGGATTTTTCGGATTTCTCTTATTTTTCTAATTTACTATAAGTTGACATTAAAACATGGAAACTGCTGACTGTGAGATAAATGCTAATGGCCATCTTAATTTAATATGAGCCCTCATTGATAATGCATAGAAAACAATTTATAACAAAAACACCTGTCATATATCTAGTGTCCATGAGATTGTATTTCGGTGTTTGAACATTTGGCACAGAGTTACCTGATAGATAAAGACTACAGAAACTCATTAGCATTGCATTGTCACTATTTAGCCATACCTCATACTTGAAGGTGCAGGTAATAAATAGTATTTATAAATAAATGAATGCAATTATTTTCATATAGATTAGGAGTAAAGGTGTAATTAGGTAAAATTAAATAAACGTACAAGTACACTTCTGCAATTGTAAAAATTGCACATAAAATCATCATTTCTTTCCATATTGGTCAATAAATACAAAAAAATGATAATCATAAAGCACATTTTACACCTAAAGAAATGAAGGGGAAAAAGATAAAAAAAATCCTAAAAACCTATAGTTACTAGAATTACATCTAATAACACTCCATATTAGCCTAATTCTGAGATTTTTGTGGGTTTAAAGTCTGTACCTTCTGCAATAGGTAGGAAATTGTTAGGTATGCAAATAAAGTTAATACGTACATGACTCTTTTACCCTTGCCTATCCTTTTCCCTTTACTTGTAGCAAGTAAGCCTTCAAGGTCAAAGTCTTCTCTTCCTCTGTATCAGTCTGCCACTTATCTATCTCGTATATATTGACTTTGTTTTTATTCTAGCCCCCATTCTCATATGTACACTGTCCTAGTATTAATTTCCTTCTTTAAAAATAATTATATGGTGGTTTAATTGTTTGTTGTTCACATAATACCTGCAACTTATTATTTATCACAAATATATATATATATACACTGCTCAAAAAAAAATCCCACATCCTAGATATCACTGAATGAAATATTCCGGTTGAAAATCTTTATTCATTACATAGTAGAACGTGTTGAGAACAATAAAACCTAAAAATGATCACCGTAAATCACAACTAATATCCCACGGAGGTCTGGGGTTGGAATGATGCTCAAAATAAAGTGGAAAATGAAGTTACAGGCTGATCCAACTTCAGTGGAAATGCCTCAAGACAAGGAAATGATGCTCAGTAGTGTGTGTGGCCTCCACATGCCTGTATGACATCCCTACAATGCCTGGGCATGCTCCTGATGAGGCGGCGGATGGTCTCCTGAGGGATCTGCTCCCAGACCTTGAATAAAGCATCCGCCAACTCCTGGACAGTCTGTAGTGCAACGTGACGTTGGTGGATGGTGCAAGACATGATGTCCCAGATGTGTTCAATCGGATTCAGGTTTGGGGAATGGGCAGGCCAGTCCATAGCTTCAATGCCTTCATCTTGCAGGAACTGCTGACACACTCCAGCCACATGAGGTCTGGCATTCTCCTGCATTAGGAGGAACCCAGGGCCAACCCCACCAGCATATGGTCTCACAAGGGGTCTGTGGATCTCATCTCACTACCTAATGGCAGTCAGGCTACCTCTGGCGAGCATATGGAGGGCTGTGCGGCCCTCCAAAGAAATGCCATTACTGACCCACTGCCAAAGCGGTCATGCTAAATGATGTTGCAGGCAGCAGATCACTCTCCACGGCATCTCCAGACTCTGTCACGTCTGTCACATGTGCACAGTGTGATCCTGCTTTCACCTGTGAAGAGCACAGAGCACCAGTGGCGGATTTGCCTATCCTGGTGTTCTGTGGCAAATGCCAAGCGTCCTGCACGGTGTTGGGCTGTGAGCGCAACCCCCAACTGTGGACGTCAGGCACTCAGACCATCCTCATGGAGTCGGTTTCTAAAATTTGTGCAGACACATGCACATTTCTGGCCTGCTGGAGGTCATTTTGCCGGGCTCTGGCAGTGCTACTCCTGTTCCTGCTCGCACAAAGGCTGAGGTAGCGGTCCTACTGCTGGGTTGTTGCCCTCCTCCGGCCCCCTCCATGTCTCCAGGTATACTGGCCTGTCTCCTGGTAGCCCCTCCAGCCTCAGACACAGCAAACCTTCCAGCCACAGCTCGCATTGATGTGCCATCCTGGATGAGCTGCACTACCTGAGCCACTTGTGTGGGTTGTAGAGTTCGTCTCATGCTACCACGAGTGTGAAAGCACAACCAACATTCAAAAGTGACCAAAACATCAGCCAGAAAGCATTTGTACTGAGATGTGGTCTGTGGTTCCCACCTGCAGAACCACTCCTTTATTGAGTGTGTCTTGATAATTGTCAATAATTTCCATCTGTTGTCTATTCCATTTGCACAACAGCATATGAAATTAATTGTCAAACAGTGTTGCTTCCTAAGTTGGACAGTTTGATTTCACAGAAGTTTGATTTACTTGGAGTTACATTCTGTTGTTTAAGCGTTCCCTTTATTTTTTTGAGCAGTATATATATATATATATATATGTATATATATAATTCTGTATAATTCTTAGCATTTAAAAATAAATACATGTTAAAAATATTTCAACGTCATTTTTTATTACTAGTGTTACAGGAAGAGCAAAAAAAAAAAAAAGAAGAAATATGTATCGGTTCACCACTATATTAGGAAATGCAAACAATCATGGAACGATGCTCGGGAACAAAAAAAAAATCTCCAGGCTGGTATCCTTGAGTGAGATAAGTCCAATAGAAAAAATAGTGATGATCCAGCACCGTAGAAAACATAGGACTTTATTTAAAAAGTATTCATTAATTAAATAAACATATTTATAGGAAAAAAAAGTCCTTAGTAACACAAATTAAAGGTTCCTATTTTTTCGGTGGTGCTGGATCATCACTACTTTTCCTATTGTTACAGAAGAGCTTGAACATGTATACTTCTTACACAGTTTTAACCAAAGTAACAAAATAATCTGCTGAATAAATATGCACCTGTAAGGATTTATGTAAGCAAGTTGTAAAAAATAAAGACAATACAATGAATAGGCTTTTTTCACCTGGCTGTATTAGGGTGCTTTTACATTAGCCTACATTAGGTCACAGAGTGTAGTAAGCTGTGTCTGAGTGTTCCCTTTCTGTAGGCATACACTCCCGAAAATGATGCATGTCAGTAAACACACGTTTACTCTGTCGTTACCATTACAGTCTATGGCCCATTAGCGTTAATGGCCGAATCCTGTTTGGCTTGGGGTTTGGACGTATGCACCGAAGGGACCTAGCGAACGTGACCCTAGGTACAATGTGAAAACACCTTTACAGCTATGTATGGGAGTCAAACACCCAGCACAGAAATGGAACTGGATTCTCATGACAGGCTCTCTTTTCTTTCTTTTAGCCTTCCACACCGTGCTCTAATATGGTCATGTGTGTAATGCCAAAAATCAAATTGGCCTCTATATTGTAGAGTTCTGAGAATGATATATTTATATGGATGCTACAATTGTCTTATATGAAGTCACATTTATTTAAAAAAAAGAAGCACATACATATGAATCATGTTAAAAAGCAAGTGGCAAGCATAATTTGTACTTTTTGTGGGTGATTTTATTTTACTGTAGTTAAAGACGTGGTTTAATTTGTCTCAAAATTGTAAAGACATGTTCACCATTTTCTACATTTATGAAACTGTCCACAAAAGGCCAAAACGGCCTTACATTTATTTACATCCATGACATGTTTGAAATTTGTTTGCTTATGTCCCTGAATTTCTATTTTTTATTTTTACTAATTTTCTCCAATTAGATTTCTTGAGAATGATTTCCACTGATGTAATAGATGAACTGATCTCTGGACTTCATTTTTAGTTTAATAAAGAAAAAAAATTGAAAAATATTCTAAAATTTCTGTTATTGAAATAATTGAAATAATAAATTAAAAAATAATGAATGTACTTGACATAATTAGATAAAAATTACTATTTTATTATAAAATGTAAAAATGTTTGATAGCTAAAATATCCAAAACACAACATGCATAAATTAGTTTGTTATTTACATTAAATAATCATTATTGTCTTTGACCAGTGGTACAAGGGTTGTATCCTTATCAGCACAATGCTTTATAAACATGTAAACACTTTACATTGTCAATGTGGCAATTTTAAATGTCACACTTCCCAACCAATAAATGGAACCCAGTGGGCATAATATAGATGACAAAATAGAGTTCATAATAGAATACATTGGAACAACGTTTGATGCAAATGTCTGACTTTCATCTCCATGAATGAAAGAGTTAAATGGTGAAAGGCAGGTGGATGCTGTAAGTACTTTAGAAAGCAGATGAATAGAGTTGAAGGAAAGCTACAGGGAATCCATTGAGAGAGCAGATGCATTGCTGTCCTCACTTCACAAGCAGTTCAAAGTGGGGTGAAGCTGTTTGGGTAATTGGCTATGAAATAACTAACCTTTGGTCGAAAATTTGTACTTGGACTTTAATTGCTTATGATCATGGTACCATGCAGGCACCTGGTGGACTCGTGACCTTACCTTTACCCACCATCACCGGAGTGTGAAGTGAAATGCATAGTCACATAGTTTGATGGTTATCAGCAAATTCATTCTCTGTAAATATAGTAATTGTAACACTGATAAATTAATGGCAGCCTTACAAATTATTGCCTTCAATTCTGCAAGCTATTACAGCAATAAATGAATGATATACTTCAGTACATTATTTTACATCAAGTTACCAACATTGCATTATACAGTTATCAGCTATCTAGTTACTAGGCCTCATACAGTATATGGGGAAAAGTCGTGAACACAGAAGCTATGTAGTCCCTTTGGCTCTGTACTACAGTTTTAGGCTTCAGACAGCTGCAAAATTTGTCATAAGTGGAATTTTGCAGGAGATACCAGGAGGACAGAAAAGCCCAATAGGGTCTTATCATGTAAAATAGGAGGTGTAAAATCAGAGAAAATGCTCAGCTGGTACAGTTGAGTATCACACAACAAGAAATAACCACAGATAAATCAGCTGCTGCAGATCTGCAAGTAAAGGAACCATAAAGGGCCAAAAGATGGATAATAATAAGTAGTTCCTCTGCACTGCTGAAGGAGAGCAAAAGGAAAATGTCAAAAGACACACAAAAACCTTGATGAGTTTTTATTATCAGCGCGTTTCAAAGTCATCTGACTTCTTCATCAAGATATACCGTAACCTCAGTTATCTAACTGTGGTGATAAGAAGTCAGATGACTTTGAAACGAGTTGATAAAACTGCATCGGGTTTCTTCGTGTCTCCTGGAATTTTCCTATGGATCTCCTTCAGCAGCGTAGAGGAAGCACATATTGTCCATATTTTTGCGAATAAATGTAATTTTGAGCAATATTTTGCAGTCTTATGTGGCTGCTTTGCTACTTTTCCTTAAAGTGGGTAGTGCTTAGCTACACAACAAATTTACTATACATTAAAAATTGGTGGGCACTGTACCTAAAACCTATGTCAGCTCAATGCTGACATAGAATTTTCTGTGCACAGACAGCTCAAATATGTGCTAAATTTATAAAAAGGCATCTTAGCAAATTTGCACTACCAGTTTAAGACATCTTCAGTATATAAAATGGCAGTAATCGTACTGAAAATATCCCCCCCTCTTTTTTGCCATTGGATTATGCTTTGCATGGTACCATATGTTAGGGGTCAAGATCTCGCTGCTGCACAGAGGGAATCTCAAGGCATGTCTGCTGCGGTCTCCCATTCGGCATCAGCCGCAGTGGAGCCTGCTCAGCGGAAACGTCGGTCCCAGCATCTCACTCAGCCTGAAACTGTGCAAAGGGTTGCTGCTGCCTTTCCAGGCTCTGCTATTGTAGCCAGCACTGGTCAGCGGCGAGCAGGATTTTCTGGGACTAAGTCCTGCTTTGCACACACTGAGCATGCCCACGGGAGGACCTCTCATTGGAGGTCGGGGGGTCACACGCTCAGTATCTGTAGCAGCTCCAATTGGACCACTAGGAAGGTCCTTGTCTGCTGCAGCTACATAAGGTTCGCATGGCTGCATGGCCATATGCTAGAATTAACCTATGTTATGAGCTTTGCTACTTGGTGGTTATGTCTGCATGTGGTTAGGGTTGGCTAAAATAAGCCCCTAGAATACCGGCACCTCCGGTGAGGAGTTTTGTAAGCTTGGATTCAGGGCCCAGCTGAAATAAGCCCCTAGAATACCGGCACCTCCAGTGAGGAGTTGTTTGTGTGCTATGCTGTCTGCATGACCACTCTTTGCTTTGCTCAGTTAGGTAGCTGTGATCCTCTGTGAGGTTAACAGGGCACAGCGTTTTCATATCTTTGCGATTCCTTGAAGTTAACAGAGTTCGCTTATACCACCATATAGTGCCGCCAATTACTTTGCAGCAAATTTCTCTGCACTTTGGACCCTGGGCTGCGAACGCACCTTGTTGTTTCCTTCCTATACTCGATGAATTCTGCTAGCCCTAACAGTAACAGTATACTAGCACCAGGGTCTGGCTAAGTAATGGCGGACAAATAGCGATTGCAGGGGTACATCCAGCAGCTGGAGGGCAGGTTGGCGACTCTCGAGCGTGCAACCTCAGCTGTGCATGTAACCGCAATAGCTGTGCAGGCTGCTAGCACGGCTGCAGCAACTTTGTCCACTGCCACCTCTGTTCCGACTTTATCCCATCTCCTGCTGCCAGAGAAATTCTCTGGTGACAGTAAAACCTGTAGGAGTTTCGTGAGCCAGTGCGGTATACACCTAGAGCTTCTGGCTGCACGTTTTCCTACAGAGCGGGCAAGGGTGGGATTTATAATCTCTCTTCCAAAAGGATGCTCAGGGTCGGAAGCATCCTTGCTTCCTCTTCTCCAAGACTTTCACACCAGTGGAGAGCAATTATTCCATCGGGGACAGGGAGTTGCTAGCCATGAAGTTGGCTTTCTCGGAGTGGAGACACCTCCTGGAGGGAGCTCGCTTTCCCTTCCAAGTGTTCACAGACTACAAAAACTTGGTGTATTTACAGACGGCCCAGCGGCTAAATTCCTAGATGGTCCCTGTTCTTCTCCTGGTTCCATTTCACCCTCCATTTTCTTTCCAGGGAGAAGAACATTTGTGCCAATGCTCTCTTTCACTCTGTAGTGTCATCAGAGGAGGAGGAGGAGCCTCGGCTTATTGTCCCTTCAGAGAGTTTGAGAACTGTGGCTCCGGTTTCGGTAGAGTCTGTGCCTCAGGCAAGACTTTCGTTCCATCTAATTTGCGACCGGAGGTTCTCTCTTGGGCTCACTCATCCAGGGTGGGTGGACATTTTTGGACCAAGAGGACATCTGAGCTCTTGGCAAGGATGTACTGGTGGCCGCATATGGCCCGTGACGTCGAGGACTATATTCGGGCGTGTGTCTCCTGCGCCAAGGATCGGTCTCCTCGGCAACGGCCTGCTGGTCTACAGCTCTGCCGGTGGCAGACAGGCCCTGGGAGATGGTCGGGATGGACTTCCTGGTAGGCTTACCCAAGTCTTGTAGCTGTACAGTTATCTGGGTAGTCACCGACCATTTTTCTAAGATGGTGCACTTGGTTCTGCCTCCATGGTTACCTTCTGCACGGGCTTTAGCGGCGTTGTTCGTCAAACATGGTTTCTGTCTACATGGCATGCCTGACAAAATTGTCAGTGACAGGGGTCCTCAGCTTGCATCTCGGTTCTGGAGAGAGCTCTGTAGGTTACTCAGCATTGACCTGAATCTCTCTTCTGCTTATCATCCTGAGATGAATGGGTTGGTAGAGATGGCCAACCAGACTCTGGTCACATACTTGCAACATTTTGTCTCCGCCAGACAGGATGACTGGGCATCTTTGCTACCTTGGGCAGAATTTGCCTTGAACAACACCGTAGCTGACTCTACCGGACAGACTCCATTTCTCCTTAATTACAGCCAGCATCCGCCTATCCCTGTGCCCATGCCCATGTCATCCATTAATTCTAGGATGGCAGACTGGGCGGTGGAGGCACGTGACATTTGGGACAGCACATAGGATGCTATCCGGGCATCCAAGGAGAGAATGAGGGTTTCTGCTCATGCACACCGGCATCCCGCTCTGACCTTTGCTCTTGGCGACTTAGTGTGGCTCTCTGTTGTGAACTCTGTTTTTGGGCTCCCTCTTGTGGTCACAAGTGGTACTGTGTGAGTGCTATCTTTGGGCTCCCTCTGGTGGCTCTTTTTGTCATTCTGCAGGTCTGTGGCTGGGATCAGCTGTCTCGTTATCTGCTGGTTGATTTCCTTGCTTGCTGGTAGCTCTAGAGGGCTAAGTTTCTCCCCTCACACCGTTAGTTGGTGTGGGGGTTCTTGTATTCTCAGCGTGGATATTTTGTATAGGGTTTTCTACTGACCGCACAGTTTCCTATCTGATTTCAACGATGCCAGGCATTGAACTGAAGGTCCAGGGAGCTTATATAGCAACGCCCCTGAACTAACGGCCCAGGTGAGGATATAAGAAAAGACAGACGCTCCAGAGTCAAATCACTAATGACCACTAGAGGGAGCAAAAAGCAAAATCACAACAGCTCTCCGCCTGTAACATCAGGCTGCGAGTTGAGTCCACTAAGTTTTCACCTCACTACATAAGCCCCTTTCAAGGTTCTGGAACAGGTCAACCCTGTGGTCTACCGTTTGGCTATTCCTCTGCGCCTTGGTATCACCGACACCTTTCATGTTTCTCTCTTAAAGCCCATCTGTTTGTCCCGGTTTTCCGAGTCATCTGCCGGGACATCGTGTTCATGCACAGATGAGTTTGAGGTGAACTCTATCGTGGGGTGCAAGGTGGTACATGGCAAGAAATATTATCTGGTGGACTGGAAAGGTCACGGCCCAGAGGACAGAACCTGGGAGCCTGTCATGCACATTCGGGCTCTGCTGCTCATTACAGCCTTTGAGCATAGCGAGGCTCAAGGAGGGGGGCCCTAGGAGGGGGGGTAACGTTAGGGGTCGAGTTCCTGCTGCTGCACAGGGGGCATCTCGAGCCATGTCTGCTGCAGTCTCCCATTCTGCATCAACCGCAGTGGAGCCTGCTCAGCGGAGACGTCGGTCCCAGCGTCTCGTTCAGCCTGATACTGTGGAAAAGGTTACTGCTGCCTTTCCAGGCTCTGCTTTAGTAGCCAGCACTGGTCAGCAGCGAGCAGGCTTTTCTGGGACTAAGTCCTGCTTTGCACACACTGAGCATGCCCACGGGAGGATCTCTCATTGGAGGTCGGTGGTCACACGCTCAGGTCCTGTAGCAGCTCCAATTGGACCATTAGGAAGGTCCTTGTCTGCTGCAGCTATATAAGGTTCGCATAGCCGCATGGCCATGCGCTATTATCAACCTATGTTATGAGCTTTGCTACTTGGTGGTCATGTCTGCATGTGGTCATCGTTGGCTGAAATAAGCCCCTAGGATACCGGCACCTCCGGTGAGGAATTGTGTGCTATGCTGTCTGCATGACCACTCTTTGCTTTGCTCAGTTAGGTAGCTGTGATCCTCTGTGAGGTTAACAGGGCACAGCATTTTCATATCTTTGCAATTCTGTGAAGTTAACACAGTTCGCTTATACCACCATATAGTGCCGACAATTACTTTACAGCAGATATCTCTGCATGGTGGACCCCGGGCTGCGAACACACCTTGTTGTTTCCTTCCTATACTTGGTGACTTCCGCTAGCCCTAACACCATATTATGGAGAAAATCTTTCATTGCTTTCATGTTGGATACCTTCTTCATACCAACTCTTAAATCAATGCCAGCCAAGGAAGTGTATAAATTTAGACAACAAAGGTCCCTGACCTTGGAATCTGTGTGCGGCATTGTCAAGTGCAGCTTTTAAGTGTAAAACAGAAATATACCAGAAATGTCCCAGAAGTAAAGAAGTCACCAGAAGGTAAGAGATACAACAGTTTATTAACTGTACTTTCCTTTGTATCTTACACACTTACCGTATATACTCGAGTATAAGCCGAGAATTTCAGCCCATTTTTTTAGGCTGAAGTTGCCCCTCTCGGCTTATAATCGAGTCATTCCCAGGGGTCAGCAGGGGAGGAAGAGCGGCAGCTGTCTAATCATACTCACCTGCTCCTGGCATGGTCCCTGCACATCCCTGGTTCTCCGGGCGCCGGCAGATTCTTCCAGCGTTGAGCGGTCACATGGTACCACTCATTACAGTAATGAATATAAACCTGACTCCACTCCCATAGGGCTGGAGCCGCATATTCATTACTGTAATGAGCGGTACCCTGTGACCGCTCAACATAGGAAGAAGCTGCCGGCGCCCGGAGAACCAGGGATGTGCAGGGACCGTGCCAGGAGCAGGTGAGTATAATGAGGCATTGCACGATATTCACCTGTCCCACGCTCCACCGCTGGGCTCCATCTTCCGCATCCTCTGCAGTGACGCTCAGGTCAGAGGGCGCGATGATACGATTAGTGTGCGCGCCGCCCTCTGCCTGAACTTCAATGCAGAGGACGCGGAAGACACAGCAGAGCCCAATGGTGGAACGGGAAAAGGTGACTATAGCAAGTGCGGGGGCCTGAGCGACGAGAGGTGAGTGATTTTTTTTATTGCAGCAACAGCATATGGGGCAAATGTCTCTATGGGGCATCTTTTGGGGCCATAATCAGCATTTGTGGAGCATTATACAGGGCAAATGTGTCTATGGAGCATCTTATCGGGCCACAATCACTATTTGTGCAGCATTATGTGGGGCAAATATATCTATGGAGCATCTTATGGGGCCATAGTTAACATTTGTGGAGCATTATATGGGGCAAATGTTTGTATGGAGCATCTTATGGGGCCATTATCAGCATTTGTGCAGCATTATATGGGGCAAATTTTAATATGGAGCAACCTTTGGGGCCCATCATGAACTGTATGGAGAATTATATGGGGCTCCTGATTCAATATGGATATTCAAAAACACACAACCTACTGATATCTCAATTAATTTTACTTTTATTGGTATCTATTTTTATTTTTGACATTTGCCGATCGCTGCTGCATTTTTCACCCTCGGCTTATACTCAAGTCATTAAGTTTTCCCAGTTTTTTGTGGCAAAATTAGGGGTCTCGGCTTACACTCAGGTTGTATATACGGTACTTTTCATGCTAACTTATGCAAATACACTAATCCTTACTCTAATTTGCCATCATCAAACTCCATCACTCTCAAAACAAATCATTTTCTTACCTTCCGTCCTACTCCCCCACCTGACCTTAACTGCAGACCTGAGCCTTAACCTTAGATCTCTTCTATTAAAAAACAAAAGGATCCAGCCACTTTCCTTCTCCAACCTCCTCTCCCTTACTGTACTTCTCCTCACTGCTGGCAATTCTGGACCTCCACAACCCCCAACTTCACCATACACTTTCTCTGCACTGCCTTGGAATGTCTGTTTCATCTGCATCAAACTCCACGCCACTCACAACCTTTTTACCTCCCACATCCAGCCTAAAAACAACTTTCACATTCATACTGGCATTCACCTCTGCTAAACAGGTTTATTTCACAACCCTTGTATCTTTTTTATCCCACAACCCCAAGCAGTTATTTAACAATTTTAACTCCCTTCTTTGCCTTCCACTGCCCCCTTTGACTTCCCTCATCTCTGCAGAAGTTTGTTGCACATTTCAAAAATAAGGTCAACCAAGTCCTTATTGCCCATCAACCACAAACCCTATGTATGAAAGACCATTGCCCCCCCATAAAATGCCTTCCTGCCATCACTGAAGGAGAACTCACTTATGTCCTCTCCAAATCATACCTCACCACTTGTGCACTTCCCCAATGTATCCAGTTCAAATTATTAACATTGAACTACAAAGCCATCCATAATCAGTCTCCCTCTTATATCTCTGAACTAATCTCCCGTTACCTTCTAACACGTAATCTCCGATCCTCTCAAGACCTTCTCTACTCCACAATTATACGTTTCTCACCCAATCACTTCTAAAACTTCTTCTGAACATCCTCCATACCCTGGAATTCTGTGCCTCAACATGTCCGATTATCCGCCAGTTTCAGAACTTTCAGACAGAAACTTGAAAACGCATCTCTTCAAGAAAGCTTGCAACCTGCAATAACCCCAGTGTAACCTCACCAATGCTGAAGCTGCTGTAACCACCTAAATCTACTGCCTTCTTTCCCATTATCCAGCAGAATGCAAAATGTAAGCCCTTGAGGGCAGGGCCATCTCCTCCTCAGTACCAGTCTGTCATTGTGGCTTGCTTACTGTAATTTATATCTGACTGCTGACAGTGTCTGACCCGCCCATGGTGGGTGTGGCTAAAGAAGAGAGGGGGAGTAGAGGAGGCTGTAGCTTACCTGTTCCGGAAGTTCCCCTAAGCACCAAACTGCTGGCTGCCCGAGCCAGGGAGGAGTGATGAGCTTGTCCAGTCATACCAGGAGAAGAGGCCTGCACCAGCGATGTCGACATTGCCGAATGACGAGTCTGTCCAGCGATACCAGGAGAGGAGGCCTGCACTACCGATGACAATGTATTCAATCCAGCGGAGACCGAAGGTGACACCCGTTCTTGAGGAACCCGGACGGGAAGCCGGGAATAAGCTGGATCCTGATGTAGAGACACCGCAGAAGGATACAGTGATCCCAGGACGAGCATGGCTAATGTGATCGGAATGTAAGTGCACACTAGCCCCTTACCTCAGAAGTACTGTAAGGTCCGTGCCACAACCCCCGGTCCCTGAGGCCCAGTTTCCCTCCACTTCTATGGTGTATCTGGGTGCCTCCTGTTCCTATCAGCTGAGAGAGGGCCCTTTTCTGTCACCTAGCCAGGCCACCTGGATTGAGAATGTGATCAGGCAATAAGATGGGTGCCATTAAATGACTACTGCTAAGGGACTGTTCCACATCCCTGCTAATGTGCTTGCTGCGCTTATCCGATAATAAGAGACTGTTTTGTGTCCCTGGAAAAAAAAATTCAAAGGGACTGTTCTGCGTCCCTGTGGGGCCGAGAGAGCCCATACCACCCTCAAAGGAAGGGAGTAGCCCGACCGGATCGGGTCACACAGGAACTGTTTTTTTGTTTTTGTTGCGCTTCTTGTGCCCTTCTGATGGAAATCAGAACTATGCCCGAGGACTGTATCCAGGCTTTCATGCTGCTGCAATAACAGACTGTTTTAAGGACAGGCAGCGCACATTGCGTAAAATACTGTGCTATTTTCTAAGGAAGGGGGACAACTTCTCTCCCCCCAAGGACTGTGGACCTTATTTTTGTAAATATTTTTACGTCCTGTGAACAGGAATGGGACTGATGTTGAACATTCGTTGTCGTGGAAAGAGACTTTCTTTTATCATGGATAATCTGATGGCCTGGTCATATTTTGAAAAACTGTTGTATCTATAACCTGGAGGACTGTGAGCCAGGTACCCCTTAAGAAAAAAAAGGACTCTTGCGCCATTCTCCCTGCATGGAGTATTACTTGTACATATTAAAGTTTTGGGGTAAAATGTTGGAGATGACCATTGTTAAAGGGAGGGGGAATGTAAGGGACACAAGGAGCTGTCTGTATATATTACTTGTAATGTCTTTGTAAGTGTCCATGTTGTGCATTTCCCTGCTATGTATAATTACTGTTATAGTTGTAGGGAAAGTGTAGTACCCTAGTTTGGACATTAGATGGGGGTGCAGAGCTATTCAGCTTGTAAGTAGTTAAGTGGGAGGAGCTAACGGCAGTTAATCTGGGAAACATCTGGAAATTTCAATCAGTTTGGCGGGAGCGCCCTGTCTGGGCAGTCAGCTCTGCAGCAGCCCGAGATCCAATCAGGGAGCATCAGGGCCAGGAAGGCTATGAGAGAAAGAATGAAGGCATTGAAAGGGTCACTAACAGTGCAGTATAAGTGGGACTGCGGTTGTAGGTGCTAGAAAAGATCTAAGCAGTATGGACAGGTCACTCAGAATGTGGCGGCTTGCTAAGTGGATGGATGTACTCGGGACCAGGGCAAAATGCTTTAGAGGAATCCCTACTAAAGTCAGACAGGGCACAGAGGACGCTGGAGGACCAGTAAGCATGGTCCATTCCGGAAGAGGGCTTAGTAAAGATCAAGGAAAGACAGAGAAAGAGGACAAGCTGTGTAATGCAAAGCCTGTAAATGCTGACAAGGAAAGAGAGGAGACAAGGACAGAGAAGAAACCGTGCATTGTAAAGCCTGCTTTAAATGCTGAAAAGAACCGTTATATGCCTGTTTCAAGTAAAGTTCATTGTTCAAGCATTCAACAGGACTGTGACTCTGATTATTCTGCTTCGGCTGAGGAAAACATGCAGATCTTTATAGGAAGCCCCAAGGGAAAAGGAGCTGCAGGTATACTGACCGAGAGTTGCGGAATATATATGAGGGGAGGTTAGGGTGTGCAAGAGACTTTTACCTCAGCCACGACTACCGCCCTGGCCCACTTTTACACTTGGCGTAGTCGGCAGGATGCCAAAATCATGCAGCGTGGGAATGCCGTGAGAAAAGAGAATGATGTGCTGAAAGCAGCAAGTGAAATCAATCACTATCATGGAAGCAATGGTGCTCAAAAATTAAATAATAATACATATCTGCACTGTAATGCAACTGCAGAGCAGTTGCGCTCAGCCATCACCAGGGGGCGCTGTAACGGGAAAAATGGTCGCACTTACTGTGTAACACTTCGGTGCAGAAGTGCAGGCCGCCACCAGGGGGTTGCAGAGTAGTCACACAGGCCAAAGTCAGCAACAAACAGGGAGATGAAGTACCAGAGGTCACAGGAAAGTACGAGGTCAGAGACAAGCCAAAAGTCAGAGCCAGATGGGAGCATGGTATCCAAAGCAGCAACAAGCAGCAACTCTTAAGACTAATTGACCTAGTCAGTCCATGTTTTATATTTACTTGAGGGTCTCTACTAGCAGAAAGGTTGTTTACAAGTTTTAATCTTTGAGAAATAAACTGTATTCTTCAGCTCACTTCCCAGTATTTCAGAACTTCAAGTTCTGAAGTTGTTTTGCAATATTTTTTTTCTTAAGAGCCGTTTGTAGCCTTTGGATTTAACAGTACTTAGGTTGGAGAGGTTTCCTTCAAAGAAGTGGTATGCATTTTTTCCCCCAGGATTTTTCCAAAACCTTGAGGAAAAAATATAGCTACAAAAACTCCTCCACACAGTGTGTCCTATTTCGCTCCTGCGCATGCAGCAGCTTTACCTATGGGTCATCATCGCTCTGTGGCTTCGCCAGGCACATACATGATAATGTACTTTGCTTTACCCTCAGCGTCTGTACAGGAACACGATGGGTGATACTATATGATGATGTAGGCTGTGTCATCCACATGAAGCATGGAAGGAGAACGGCGATCGTAAGAAGAGTGGAGGGGCTTACTTTTTAGTCTCTGTGCTCTTCTGTTCCAAAGATATGCTTTCCGATAATAATGATGCAAGTTTTTCATTAGATGAACTGGGTGTATACCACATTACTCGAACATTTTCAGTTTACAGGCAGAGCAGAGTTTCAGAGCAGATAGCTGAAGTAGAGCTATCATTCAATTTTGAAAGCAGGATGACTAGCACTGGGCGATCTGGTCAGACCATCAATCAATAAACGGAGAATGCAGTCTGTTGTGTATCCGCTTTTTGGGCTCCCCTGGTGGTTGCTGGTGGTACTGGTGACTTGTTTGTACTTTGCTGCTTCTGTTCACCTGCTTCCATCAGTGTTTGGGAGTTTCCTATTTAGCCTTGCTCTCCAGTCATTTCCTTGCCGGTCATCATTGTAACCAGAGCCTTCGGTTGCATGTTCCTGCTACTAGTCTGCTAATCAGCTAAGTGGACTTTGTCCTTTTGTTTTGTACCTTTTGTCCAGTTTGCAGTTTTTGTAATTCTCTGTAGCTGGAAGCTCTTGCGGGCTGAAATTGCCACTCCTGTGTCATGAGTTGACACAGGAGTCTTAAAGTAATTTCAGGATGGTTTTTGAAAGGGTTTTCAGTTGACCGTGAAGTCCTCTTTTGTATCCTTCTGCTATCTAGTAAGTGGACCTCCCTTTGCTAAATCTACTTTCATACTGTGTATGTCTTTTCCTCTTAATTCACCGTTATTACATGTGGGGGGCTGCTATCATCTTTTGGGGTATTTCCCTAGAGGTAAGCCAGGTCTGTTTCTTCCTCTACCAGGCGTAGTTAGTCCTCCGGCTGGCGCGTGGCATTTAGGAAGCCGTAGGTATGCTCCCTGGCTACTGTTAGTTGTGTGGTAGATTTAGCTCACGGTCAACTCGAGTTTCCATCACCCGAGAGCTCGTTCGTTATTTATATGTTTCTTACGTTCCCTTGCCATTAGGAACCATGACAGTATGACCGGCCAGTGTTAAACTTATTGGCAGAAGAAAGGAGAGAAAAAAGAAGTCTGTAAATTATTATTTTTTTTTTCGTTTCCCCTATGCTTGCTCCATAGTTGGATCAGTTGTATTTCAGCTCTAATTACTGCCTTTGCCTTTCTCTCCTTATAATCCTTGAATGGCTCTGAGCTCACCTGTTTAAAGATGGATCCTCAGAGTTTGGCTGCAGGTTTAAATAATCTTGCTACGAAGGTTCAAAATTTACAAGATTTTGTTATGCATACTCCTATTTCTGAACCTAAAATCCCTACACCAGAGGTGTTTTCCGGAGATAGATCTCGGTTTCTGAATTTCAAATATAATTGTAAATTATTCCTTTCTCTCAGACCTCACTCCTCAGGAGATCCTGTCCAGCAGGTTAAGATTGTAATTTCTTTGCTGCGAGGTGACCCTCAAAATTGGGCATTTTCATTGGCACCAGGGGATTCTGCGTTGCTCAATGTGGATGCGTTTTTCCTGGCTTTAGGGTTGCTTTATGAGGAACCTAATTTGGAGATTCAAGCTGAAAAAGCTTTGATAGCCCTATCTCAAGGGCAAGATGAAGCTGAGATATACTGCCAAAAATTTCGTAAATGGTCTGTGCTTACTCAGTGGAATGAGTGCGCCTTAGCGGCAAATTTCAGAGAGGGCCTTTCTGATGCCGTTAAAGATGTTATGATCGGGTTCCCTGCGCCTACAGGTCTGAATGAGTCCATGACAATGGCAATTCAGATTGATCGGCGTTTGCGGGAGTGCAAACCCGTGCACCATTTGGCGGTATCTTCTGAAGAGACGCCAGAGAAAATGCAATGTGACAGAATTATGTCCAGAAGCGAGCGGCAGAATTATAGGCGTAAAAATGGGTTATGCTTCTATTGTGGTGATTCTGCTCATGTTATATCGGCATGCTCTAAACGTACTAGGAAGGTTGACAAGTCTATTTCAATTGCCACTTTACAGTCCAAATTTATTTTGTCTGTAACCTTGATTTGTTCATTATCAGTTATTACCGTGGATGCCTATGTGGACTCTGGCGCCGCTCTGAGTCTTATGGACTGGTCCTTTGCCAGGCGCTGTGGGTTTGATTTAGAGCCTCTGGAAGTCCCTATACCTCTGAAGGGTATTGATTCTACACCTTTGGCTTGTAATAAACCACAGTTCTGGACGCAAGTGACTATGCGTATGACTCCAGACCATCAGGAGGTGATTCGCTTCCTTGTGTTGTACAATTTACATGATGTTTTGGTGCTTGGATTACCATGGTTACAGTCTCATAACCCAGTCCTTGACTGGAAAGCTATGTCTGTGGTAAGCTGGGGATGTCGGGGGGCTCATGGGGACACTCCTTTGGTGTCCATTTCGTCATCTATTCCAACTGAGATTCCGGCATTTTTGTCTGATTGTCGTGATATTTTTGAAGAGCCTAAAATTGGTTCACTCCCTCCTCACAGGGATTGTGATTGCGCCATAGATCTGATTCCTGGCAGTAAATTTCCAAAGGGTCGTTTGTTTAACCTATCTGTACCTGAACATGCTGCTATGCGCGAGTATATTAAGGAGTCCCTGGAAAAGGGACATATTCGTCCTTCTTCATCACCTTTAGGAGCCGGTTTTTTCTTTGTCTCTAAAAAGGATGGCTCTCTGAGGCCTTGTATTGATTATCGACTCCTGAATAAAATTACAGTCAAATATCAGTATCCGTTGCCTTTGCTGACTGATTTGTTTGCTCGCATAAGGGGGGCTAAGTGGTTCTCTAAGATTGATCTTCGTGGGGCGTATAATTTGGTGCGAATTAAGCAGGGGGATGAGTGGAAAACTGCATTTAATACGCCTGAAGGCCATTTTGAGTATTTGGTAATGCCTTTCGGCCTTTCTAATGCACCTTCTGTCTTTCAGTCCTTAATGCATGATATTTTCCGTGAATATTTGGATAAATTTATGATTGTGTACTTGGATGATATTTTGATTTTTTCTGATGACTGGGAGTCTCATGTTCAGCAGGTCAGGAGGGTTTTTCAGGTTTTGCGGGAGAATTCTTTGTGTGTAAAGGGTTCAAAGTGTGTTTTTGGGGTTCAAAAAATTTCCTTTTTGGGGTACATTTTTTCCCCTTCTTCTATTGAGATGGACCCTGTCAAGGTTCGGGCTATTTACGACTGGACGCAGCCTACTTCTCTGAAGAGTCTTCAGAAATTCTTGGGCTTTGCTAATTTTTATCGTCGATTTATAGCTGGTTTTTCTGGCGTTGCTAAACCTCTCACGGATTTGACTAAAAAGGGTGCTGATGTTGCCAATTGGTCCCCTGCTGCTGTGGAGGCCTTTCGAGAGCTTAAGCGCCGCTTTTTGTCTGCCCCTGTGTTGCGCCAGCCTGATGTTTCTCTTCCCTTTCAGGTTGAGGTCGATGCTTCCGAGATCGGAGCGGGGGCGGTTTTGTCGCAGAGAAGTTCCGACTGCTCAGTGATGAGACCTTGTGCGTTCTTTTCGCGAAAATTTTCGGCCGCCGAGCGAAACTATGATGTTGGTAATTGGGAGCTTTTGGCCATGAAGTGGGCATTTGAGGAGTGGCGTCATTGGCTTGAGGGTGCCAGACATCAGGTGGTAGTTTTGACTGATCACAAGAATTTAATTTATTTGGAGTCTGCCAGGCGCCTGAATCCTAGACAGGCACGTTGGTCGTTGTTCTTTTCCCGGTTTAATTTTGTGGTCTCGTACTTACCGGGTTCTAGGAATGTGAAGGCAGATGCTCTTTCTAGGAGTTTTGAGCCTGACTCTCCTGGGAATTCTGAATCTGCTGGTGTCCTTAAGGATGGGGTGGTTTTGTCTGCTGTCTCTCCAGATCTGTGACGTGCTTTGCAAGAATTTCAGGCGGAGAGACCTGATCGTTGTCCGTCTGGTAGACTGTTTGTTCCTGACGATTGGACCACTAGAGTCATCTCGGAAGTTCATTCTTCTACTCTGGCAGGTCATCCGGGAATTTTTGGCACCAGAGATTTGGTGGCTAGATCCTTCTGGTGGCCGTCCCTGTCTCGAGATGTGCGTGTTTTTGTGCAGTCTTGCGATGTGTGTGCTCGGGCCAAGCCTTGTTGTTCTAGGGCTAGTGGGTTGTTGTTGCCCTTGCCTATTCCTAAGAGGCCTTGGACGCACATCTCTATGGACTTTATCTCGGATCTCCCTGTTTCTCAGAAGATGTCTGTCATCTGGGTGGTGTGTGACCGTTTTTCTAAAATGGTTCATTTGGTGCCATTGCCTAAGTTGCCTTCCTCATCTGAGTTGGTCCCTCTGTTTTTTCAAAATGTGGTTCGCTTGCATGGTATTCCGGAAAACATCGTTTCTGACAGGGGTACCCAGTTCGTGTCTAGATTTTGGCGAGCAGTCTGTGCCAGGTTGGGCATTGATTTGTCCTTTTCGTCTGCATTCCATCCTCAGACCAATGGCCAGACGGAGCGAACTAATCAAACTTTGGAGACTTATTTGAGGTGTTTTGTGTCTGCGGATCAGGATGATTGGGCTAGTTCTGCCACTTTGGTTTCTCCTTTCTTTTGCAATTCAGGGTTTCATCCGCGGTTTTCATCTGGTCAGGTTGAATCTTCGGATTGTCCTGGAGTGGATGCGGTGGTGGATCGGTTGCATCGGATTTGGGGACAAGTGGTGGATAATTTGGAATTGTCCCAGGAGAGGACTCAGCAGTTTGCTAACCGTCGTCGTCGTGTTGGTCCCCACCTTCGTGTTGGGGACTTGGTGTGGTTGTCTTCCCGTTTTGTCCCTATGAGGGTTTCTTCTCCCAAATTTAAGCATCGGTTCATCGGTCCTTATAGGATTTTGGAGATTCTTAACCCTGTTTCCTTTCGTTTGGACCTCCCGGCATCTTTCGCTATCCATAATGTGTTCCATCGGTCGTTGTTGCGGAGATATGAGGTACCGGTGGTTCCTTCTACTGAACCTCCTGCTCCTGTGCTGGTGGAGGGTGAATTGGAGTACGTCGTAGAGAAGATCTTGGACTCCCGTATTTCCAGACGGAGACTTCAATATCTGGTTAAATGGAAAGGCTATGGTCAGGAAGATAATTCTTGGGTAACTGCCTCTGATGTTCATGCCTCGGATTTGGTTCGTGCCTTTCATAGGGCTCATCCAGATCGCCCTGGCGGTTCTTGTGAGGGTTCAGTGCCCCCTCCTTAAGGGGAGGGTACTGTTGTGTATCCGCTTTTTGGGCTCCCCTGGTGGTTGCTGGTGGTACTGGTGACTTGTTTGCACTTTGCTGCTTCTGTTCACCTGCTTCCATCAGTGTTTGGGAGTTTCCTATTTAGCCTTGCTCTCCAGTCATTTCCTTGCCGGTCATCATTGTAACCAGAGCCTTCGGTTGCATGTTCCTGCTACTAGTCTGCTGATCAGCTAAGTGGACTTTGTCCTTTTGTTTTGTACCTTTTGTCCAGTTTGCAGTTTTTGTAATTCTCTGTAGCTGGAAGCTCTTGCGGGCTGAAATTGCCACTCCTGTGTCATGAGTTGACACAGGAGTCTTAAAGTAATTTCAGGATGGTTTTTGAAAGGGTTTTCAGTTGACCGTGAAGTCCTCTTTTGTATCCTTCTGCTATCTAGTAAGTGGACCTCCCTTTGCTAAATCTACTTTCATACTGTGTATGTCTTTTCCTCTTAATTCACCGTTATTACATGTGGGGGGCTGCTATCATCTTTTGGGGTATTTCCCTAGAGGTAAGCCAGGTCTGTTTCTTCCTCTACCAGGCGTAGTTAGTCCTCCGGCTGGCGCGTGGCATTTAGGAAGCCGTAGGTATGCTCCCTGGCTACTGTTAGTTGTGTGGTAGATTTAGCTCACGGTCAACTCGAGTTTCCATCACCCGAGAGCTCGTTCGTTATTTATATGTTTCTTACGTTCCCTTGCCATTGGGAACCATGACAGCAGTCATAGCCATGGGAGTATGAAAAACACCAGTGTGTCAGGAAATATCAAAACTAAAAAGATATGTACTCAATCTGTAGTGCTCCAATCTGAAGAGTCACCTTTTTAGTCCACAATTAGACACAACCACCAGGAATTGTGAAGTAATTTGCCAAGATTAATTTCATAGGAGTTTGCAAAGAAATAAAAGGAACTCTCAATCTTATGGCTAGTGAGAAGTCAATAAAGTTCTCTGCAGCTCCGAGCCCTTTCCCTTTAATTTTAGTGGTAAAGTAGCAATCTCTACTTCCTCACCTCATATTTGAAGTTTCCCTGTTTGGCTTAGAATTTGGAAAAGTCTATGCAAGAATGACTTTTTCAGCATATTATAGTCTTCCTGCGAGGAATGGGATCTTACTGATAATAATTTCTTGTGGCCAATTTTCACGGGTTTTTGAAGAAACTCTAGAATATATGGAATCTTGAGAATTCTCCTTTAATGTTTCTTTAAAACATAAGTCTAATTGGGTGGTAAGATTAATTATGACACCTAAAAAATTCTTCAATCTTGCTGTCAAAAAAACCCTCCTGGAAGAAAATAAAAGCTACAATCTACAACAAAGAAGGAAAACTCATTCCCAAACGTGGGTTAAAAAATAAATTTTTATTAATACACAATATCAAAAATACATAATCATGTTCAAAATAAGATAATAACAATGTACCATTGGGGGAACATACAGGGACAGAGATACAAGTGGGACACCTGGAAATAGCAGAGCAGCATGCAGACAACAACCTGAAAAAATAGACTGCTATCAAATGGGTATATTGTGTAAAAGTTTTTTTCTTTTAATATATAATATATCATATGAATGCTATTAAACCTAAAGTGCAAATATATATATATATATATATATATATATATATATATATATATATATATATATATATATATATATATACTGTATACACATATATATAAATATGTGTAACAAAAAAATAAATTTAAATATGCAAGACTCTCACAGCATATCCCTTTGCAATGGCAGAAACATATAGATATATATAAAGTGCAATGTCGCATGTTCCAGACCAAAGGTCCTGTGGATGTTGTCAAAACATGAATAATACAAGAAAGCAAGTCAAATTAAGCACTGCATATTTACCTCTAGAGTATAGCTAGGTGCCCACCACACACACTTCTTTGGTGTAGATGGTAAGATTAATTAGTTAATCAAAGAAAAATGGCAAATTCCTTCCAGCAAGTTTTCATTTGATCTGACTGTGTAGGCTGGGGCAGCGTCATATTTCCAGGCTAATTCAGTGGACAGGATATGAAACTGGGTGGCCTAACATTCTACAGTGTTAGCCCTTGTTTAAGCCTGAGTCTATAATCAGCGGCTGAGTGAACACAACTAGGTTTGTTAAGAAGTCTATGGGGGGTAGAATGAAACAATTGTAGAGAATGCATCATTGCATTGTCTTATTCCCATAATGGAGCAGCCCAAGTCAAAGTGTCACCAGATAACAAATCAAAAATATATTCTACGTTCATTCGGTCAAGCAAAATGTTGGGGACAAAATTTAAAGTGTATGGCACATTGGCTCACAAAGCCCTGCCATGCATTAGAAACTCCAACAAAATTAGTAGAAATAGGCAATTGTGCAGATGTTCCCAAAGTAGAATGTCCCAGGTCTGAGGCAAGTGTTGAGGAGCTAGAAGTGTAACCAAAGTAGATTACAGCAGTGCATCCATGCAGACTAAGAGGTTATGCATAGCCTGGACAACACAGAAAGTTGCATAAAGTAGTATAATCAGTCCAAGTATGCCCTCAATATTCAATGACAACAAAGTTATACCTTTGAAATTAAAAGTTTAAGTACTGTTGTGGAGTTGTGGTATCTCGGTACCCGTTCTACTGCTGCTGAATGAGACAGTTGTTGTATGGCAGTAGATTTGTTCCACTGTATCAGAATTAGTTTGTGAGTTAGGAGATGTAATACATTCTATTGTATACCGACGACTCATAAATGTGGTTTGCTACCACTATTGGCCAATGTGTATATGAAAGCTAAGTGATTATTCTCCTCACAACAAGCTGCCATAGAAATGGCTGGGAGGAGCCTCCCAGCTCAGGGCTCTGACACTTCCTGAGGTAACTTCCTGTTCTGGGCCGTTCAAGCTGCTTAAGGATGCAGACACTACCGCACCCAGCATAATTTTCCATGTGAGTCCACACTGAGGGGACAACTCTCTCCACATAATCTCCTCCACAAAGGAGTGAAGCCTCATTCAGTTAGGAGACATAATGCTGCACATGTGCTCTCCTGCATGCTGTTTATCCTGTTTGCTTCAAGCAAGGACCTGATCCACGTTTCTGCCACCGCACTGACTTTGTTTACCCTACTCCTTGTGATAGGGAATGGTAGGCTCAAAAATGTGAGTACTTCCACACTTTAGTGTGTTTCTACGAAGAGCCAATCTGTGAAGGTCCCTGTTATGACCTGGTGGTTAAGAGGCCATACTGATATGACCTGGTGGCTAAAACGCAACATGGGACGAGCTCTGAGAAGGTGGTATCTCTACTGACCGCAGTCCCTAATCCTAACAACAACACTAGTAATAGCCGTGGGATGTTCCTGACTCTCCCTAGACACCTCTTCACAGCCTAAGAACTAACTACCCCTAAAGAAGGAAATAGAAAGCTATCTTGCCTCAGAGAAAACCCCAAAAGGAAAGACAGCCCCCCACAAATATTGACTGTGAGTGAAGAGGGAAATGACGTACACAGAAATGAAATCAGATTTCAGCAAAGGAGGCCAATACTAAACTTGATAGACAGAGAGAAAAGGATACTGTGCGGTCAGTATTAAAAACTACAAAATCCACGCAGAGTTTACAAAAATGAACTCCATACCGACTCACGGTGTGGAGGGGCAAATCTGCTTTCCCAGAGCTTCCAGCTAGCCTGAATATGACATAGTGACAAGCTGGACAAAAAGAGACATATTTGCAGAGCAATAGAGTCCAGGTAAATGGACAAACAAAAACTTAGCAAAAACTTATCTTTTGCTGACAAGGACAGGCCATATGAGAAATCCAAGGAGAAAACCAAATCCAACCAAGAACATTGACAGCTGGCATGAACTAAAGCCCAGAGCAGGTTTAAATAACAAACCCAGGCAAGGCGATTAGTGAAGGCAGCTGCCACAGCTACCTAAAGGAGCAGCAGTTCCACTTGAAACCACCAGAGGGAGCACAAGGGCAGAACTCACAAAAATACCATTAGCAACCACAGGAGGGAGCTCCAGAACGGAATTCACAACATATAACAACTGATACCGCGCTTGGGTGATACAAACAGAACCTGGGTGGCAAAAACCAAAAACCACATAAATATATATGACAATAGGTGATAGGCTACACGTTGTGACCAATCCAATTATAAGCTGATGTGTGAGCCTTCACCCTGCGTATTGCTTAGACCGTACATTCAGTTGTATGTTACTTGCAATGTGATACCATGGACACATATAGTGCCCGTACCTTGTGCATTACTTATATACTAGAATAAACTCGGTAACGACCGTGCATAAGTTCTTACCGAATAGAGGTATGGTCTGCAGGGAACAGATGTACTGTGTTGTGATCCCGCTGATCTGCTCGTTGTGATTCCCGGAGGTGATGTGTCTGTTTCCCCAATAGACCCGGCAGGTGCGAGGATGAGATGACCTGCGTTTGTTGGTGGACAGGTGGGCAGACGAGGGTTGGTGCCGCCTGGAGCCGTGCAGGTCTGATAGATGTAGCTACTCAGTGTAGAGCCAGGAAGACGTCCCGGCCGGAGGCGTCCCTGGTTACACTGAAGAAAAAAATGGCCGCCGCTGACAAGCAGCGTGTGACGTCACGAGCCTACGGAGCCCTGCTAGGACAAAAAGACTAACCGACGCGTTTCGAAGGGTAATCGCCCTTCTTCATCAGGGTTGATGCCCTATCTAGGAACTCCTCTATTATATACCTCCACTGCGCACCTGTGCCTGCCCCTCAGGGCTTGAGGTCCCACCCCACCTGCCTTACTTAATATAGGTCTAAAATAACAGCCTATTTGTCGCACCACATTAATGTTCCCCTATCATATCAGGGTTGTAAAAGAATATACGCTTCCTGTCAACTATTATTAGGACCTCCAAACAAAACTAGCTCTGGACCATATTCAGAATGGTGTATACCGCATTAAAAATATAAATATATGTTTATTAAATAAATATTTGCCACACTGAGCAAATATGCATAAAAATATAAAAATATACAAAAAAATGCAAATATAAGAAAAGTACAAAATATGTGAGAACTATCTTTATTATTTAAAATCATGTATAACCCTCATGGATTCAAACATGGACCAGTACTTAAAATATGCTAAAAAACATGTCCCTAAAATTATTTATATAAATGTATTTCCACTGCCTCCAGACATTATTTAAAAATGACCATAACAGACTTAAACGTGCCACTTGGGCACAAAACTCCACACGTGTCATTGAAAGGCATATAGTTCAAAGTCGTGGTTCAAGCCTTTGGGAGTAAGGCAGTCCAACCTAAATATCCACTCAGACTCAATTTTTGACATCTGTTTCAGGAAATTGCCCCCCCCCTTGGATTTTGACGGACCTTTTGGATCCCACAAAATTGCACCCCTTTGACACTCATATTGTGTTTCTCTTTAAAGTGACGGGATAGGGGGTGACCTAAGAACCCTTTCTGAATATTTCTCAGATGCTCCTTTATTCGTACCACTAATTTCCTCTTAGTCCTGCCAACATACAATTTCCCACATGGGCATTGAATTAAGTAGATTATTCCTGATGAGAAACATGTTATTTTGTCCTGGATCTTAAATATTTCAGTGTTATCCGAATTCCTGAATGTGGCCTGGCACCTCCTATTTGAACCTGTACTAATACAGCAATGGATAATCCCATAATCTGAATTTCCAAGAAAGAAGTTCCCTAAGGAGTCTGCAAACTAACAACGATATCATTGTCCGCCCGGCAGATAAGGGTGGGGGAATTGTTATTTTAGACAAAACCAAATATCAGGAGGAAGCAGAACGGCTCCTTGGGGATATGACCACCTATAAAAAACTAATGGGTGATCCAACTCCACAATATGTGAAGAAATTGAAGTTTTTGGGCCTAAAGGGAAAATCATCAGGTATTCTTGATAAGAAGGAGTATCTGTTTATAATTAACCCTAGTCCAAATGTGGCCTTTTTCTATCATATACCTAAGGTGCACAAGAACCTGATAGACCCTCCAGGGAGGCCCATTATTTCAGGTATTGGCAGCCTTACGGCAAATTTATCTCAGTACGTGGACATACATCTACAGAAATGTATGCCCTTAATTCCAGCATACCTAAAGGACACGGGCCATACCTTAGAGATTTTAGAAACTATTGAGTGGAATCCCAAGTATATTCTGGCAACGTTGGATATTAAATCCTTATATACTGTCATCAATCAGGACATGGGATGCCAGGCATCCGGAGATTTCTTGAAAAAATTAGGGGTATACTCCAGCAATCAAATTGAATATATACAGGAATGTATAATGTTTATCACCAAGCACAATTATTTCATGTATGAGGGCCGTTTTTTCCTACAACAATGGGGCACGGCAATGGGGACGCGTTTTGCCCCATCTTTTGCAAACATATACGTAGCCAAGTGGGAGGAGTCGGCCATCTACGAAAACGGCCAAATACGTACGGGGGTGGTATTGTGGCGTCGTTTCATTGACGACGTCATACTTATTTGGGAGGGCACCAGGTCTGATCTAGACTCATTTATCCTTGGTTTAAACACCAATAATTTTGGCTTGGAGTTCACACCCACCATAAGTGACAGCACTATCAACTTCCTGGATCTTCACATCTTTATAGAAGGGGGCCATCTACGTACAAAATGTCATCGCAAGGAAGTTGACTCGAATAGTTATATTCATACCACCAGCTGCCACTTGCCGGTGTGGCTCACGAATATCCCGAAGGGGCAATTCACCAGGATTCGGCGCAACTGCACCAACCTTAGTGATTTCGTGCAGGAATCTGAATACCTCACACAACAGTTCCTGGAGAAGGGTTATGCTCTGCCATTGGTCGAACGGGCAGTAAATGAAGCAAGGGCTATACCCAGGAGCACCCTGGTACATAGATCTAGATCCGATTTCCAAAGAACGGAAACTATCCCTGAACAGATTAAACAACTGCCAATTATTACACAGTTTCATGCAGGATACAAGCAATTTCAGGGTATCATACGTAAACACTGGGCAATTCTTCAGAGGGATAGGATCACAGGGGAGCATTTACCATTATATCCCAGGTTTGTATACAGGAGAGCCCAGACTTTAAACAATCTTCTGGCCCCTACAGCGAAACTGGCTGGCCACAAGCAGGATTTGGTGCGCAGCCAGCAACCTGATCCTAACATGGGTTTTACACCATGTGGGGGGTGTTTTGCTGTATTAGTACAGGTTCAAATAGGAGGTGCCAGGCCACATTCAGGAATTCGGATAACACTGAAATATTTAAGATCCAGGACAAAATAACATGTTTCTCATCAGGAATAATCTACTTAATTCAATGCCCATGTGGGAAATTGTATGTTGGCAGGACTAAGAGGAAATTAGTGGTACGAATAAAGGAGCATCTGAGAAATATTCAGAAAGGGTTCTTAGGTCACCCCCTATCCCGTCACTTTAAAGAGAAACACAATATGAGTGTCAAAGGGGTGCAATTTTGTGGGATCCAAAAGGTCCGTCAAAATCCAAGGGGGGGGGGCAATTTCCTGAAACAGATGTCAAAAATTGAGTCTGAGTGGATATTTAGGTTGGACTGCCTTACTCCCAAAGGCTTGAACCACGACTTTGAACTATATGCCTTTCAATGACACGTGTGGAGTTTTGTGCCCAAGTGGCACGTTTAAGTCTGTTATGGTCATTTTTAAATAATGTCTGGAGGCAGTGGAAATACATTTATATAAATAATTTTAGGGACATGTTTTTTAGCATATTTTAAGTACTGGTCCATGTTTGAATCCATGAGGGTTATACATGATTTTAAATAATAAAGATAGTTCTCACATATTTTGTACTTTTCTTATATTTGCATTTTTTTGTATATTTTTATATTTTTATGCATATTTGCTCAGTGTGGCAAATATTTATTTAATAAACATATATTTATATTTTTAATGCGGTATACACCATTCTGAATATGGTCCAGAGCTAGTTTTGTTTGGAGGTCCTAATAATAGTTGACAGGAAGCGTATATTCTTTTACAACCCTGATATGATAGGGGAACATTAATGTGGTGCGACAAATAGGCTGTTATTTTAGACCTATATTAAGTAAGGCAGGTGGGGTGGGACCTCAAGCCCTGAGGGGCAGGCACAGGTGCGCAGTGGAGGTATATAATAGAGGAGTTCCTAGATAGGGCATCAACCCTGATGAAGAAGGGCGATTACCCTTCGAAACGCGTCGGTTAGTCTTTTTGTCCTAGCAGGGCTCCGTAGGCTCGTGACGTCACACGCTGCTTGTCAGCGGCGGCCATTTTTTTCTTCAGTGTAACCAGGGACGCCTCCGGCCGGGACGTCTTCCTGGCTCTACACTGAGTAGCTACATCTATCAGACCTGCACAGCTCCAGGCGGCACCAACCCTCGTCTGCCCACCTGTCCACCAACAAACGCAGGTCATCTCATCCTCGCACCTGCCGGGTCTATTGGGGAAACAGACACATCACCTCCGGGAATCACAACGAGCAGATCAGCGGGATCACAACACAGTACATCTGTTCCCTGCAGACCATACCTCTATTCGGTAAGAACTTATGCACGGTCGTTACCGAGTTTATTCTAGTATATAAGTAATGCACAAGGTACGGGCACTATATGTGTCCATGGTATCACATTGCAAGTAACATACAACTGAATGTACGGTCTAAGCAATACGCAGGGTGAAGGCTCACACATCAGCTTATAATTGGATTGGTCACAACGTGTAGCCTATCACCTATTGTCATATATATTTATGTGGTTTTTGGTTTTTGCCAGCCAGGTTCTGTTTGTATCACCCAAGCGCGGTATCAGTTGTTATATGTATTTTTTTTTCATAGAAGTGGCACATTCTTTGGTGTTACCAGCAGCTGGGTGATTCCATTGGTTATCCCCACTCAGGTAGTGGGCATTAGTGGCGAGCGCCAGTGTCATTTGTATATTCATTGGGAATTCACAACAGTACCCCCCCTTGAGGAGGGGTCACCGAACCCTCACCAGAGCTCCCAGGCCGATCAGGACGAGCCAAATGGAAAGCATGAACCAAATCGGCAGCATGAACATCGGAGGCAACAACCCAAGAATTATCCTCCTGGCCATAACCCTTCCACTTGACCAGATATTGAAGCTTCCGCCTCGAAAAACGAGAATCCAAAATCTTCTCCACCACATATTCCAATTCCCCCTCAACCAACACCGGAGCCGGAGGGTCAACGGAGGGAACCATAGGTACCACATATCTCCGCAACAAAGATCTATGGAACACATTATGAATGGAAAAGGAAGCTGGAAGGGCCAAACGAAAAGACACCGGATTGATAATTTCAGAAATCTTATAAGGCCCAATAAAGCGAGGCTTGAACTTAGGGGAAGAAACCTTCATAGGAACATGACGAGAAGACAACCAGACCAAATCCCCAACACGAAGCCGGGGACCGACACACCGACGACGGTTAGCAAAACATTGAGCCTTTTCCTGAGACAACGTCAAATTGTCCACCACATGAGTCCAAATTTGCTGCAACCTGTCCACCACAGAATCCACACCAGGACAGTCAGAAGGCTCAAGCTGCCCCGAAGAAAAACGAGGATGAAAACCAAAATTACAAAAGAAAGGCGAAACCAAGGTAGCCGAACTAGCCCGATTATTAAGGGCAAACTCGGCCAACGGCAAAAAGGTCACCCAATCATCCTGATCAGCAGACACGAAGCATCTCAAATAGGTTTCCAAGGTCTGATTGGTTTGCTCCGTTTGGCCATTTGTCTGAGGATGGAATGCTGAAGAAAAAGACAAATCAATGCCCATTCTAGCACAAAAGGACCGCCAAAACCTAGAAACGAACTGGGAACCTCTGTCAGACACAATATTCTCCGGAATACCATGCAAACGAACCACATGCTGAAAAAATAATGAAACCAAATCAGAGGAGGAAGGCAACTTAGGCAACGGTACCAAATGGACCATCTTAGAAAACCGGTCACAAACCACCCAGATGGCAGACATCTTCTGAGAAACAGGAAGATCAGAAATAAAATCCATGGAAATATGCGTCCAGGACCTCTCAGGAATAGGCAAAGGCAAAAGCAACCCACTGGCACGGGAACAGCAAGGCTTAGCCCGGGCACAGGTCCCACAGGACTGCACATACGAACGCACATCCCGCGACAAGGAAGGCCACCAAAAGGACCTGGCCACCAAATCTCTGGTACCGAAAATCCCAGGGTGACCAGCCAACACCGAACAATGAACCTCAGAAATTACCCTGCTAGTCCATCTATCAGGAACAAACAGTTTCCCCACAGGACAGCGGTCAGGTTTATCAGCCTGAAACTCCTGAAGTACCCGCCGCAAATCAGGGGAGATGGCAGAAAGAATCACCCCCTCCTTGAGGATCCCAGACGGCTCAAGAACTCCCGGAGAATCAGGCAAAAAACTCCTAGAAAGGGCATCAGCCTTCACATTCTTAGATCCCGGAATATACGAGACCACAAAATCAAAACGTGAGAAAAACAGAGACCACCAAGCTTGTCTAGGATTCAACCGCTTAGCAGACTCAAGGTAAATCAGATTCTTATGATCAGTCAAGACCACCACACGATGCTTGGCTCCCTCAAGCCAATGTCGCCACTCCTCAAATGCCCACTTCATAGCCAACAACTCTCGATTGCCGACATCATAATTACGCTCAGCTTTCCAGAACTTTGTGGAGAAGAAAGCACATGGTTTCATCAAAGAGCCATCAGAATTTCTCTGAGACAAAACGGCCCCTGCCCCAATCTCAGAAGCATCAACCTCAACATGAAAAGGGAGAGAAACATCTGGCTGACGCAACACAGGGGCAGAAGTAAAACGACGTTTAAGCTCCTGAAAGGCCTCAACAGCCGCAGAGGACCAATTCATCACATCAGCACCCTTCCTCGTCAAATCGGTCAGAGGCTTCACCACACTAGAAAAATTAGCAATAAAGCGGCGATAAAAATTGGCAAAGCCCAAAAATTTCTGAAGGCTCTTTACAGATGTAGGTTGAGTCCAATCATGAATGGCCTGGACTTTAACAGGGTCCATTTCAATAGCCGAGGGAGAAAAAATGAAACCCAAAAAAGAAACCTTCTGAACTCCAAAGAGTCACTTAGACCCCTTCACAAACAACGCATTAGCACGAAGGACATGAAATACCATCCTAACCTGCTTCACATGAGACTCCCAATCATCGGAGAAAACCAAAATATCATCCAAATACACAATCATGAATTTATCCAGATAATTCCGGAAGATATCATGCATAAAGGACTGAAATACCGATGGAGCATTAGAGAGCCCGAATGGCATCACAAGATATTCAAAATGGCCTTCGGGCATATTAAATGCTGTTTTCCATTCATCACCTTGTTTAATACGCACGAGATTATACGCCCCTCGAAGGTCGATTTCAGTAAACCAACTGGCACCCTTAATCCGAGCAAACAAATCAGAAAGTAAAGGTAAAGGGTACTGGAATTTGACAGTGATCTTATTGAGAAGGCGATAATCTATACAGGGTCTCAAGGAGCCATCCTTGGTGTTGTGAATTTGGTTTCTGGGCTCCCCCGGTGGTCACTGGTGGTACTGAACGTGGGTTTGTCATCTCCTCTGTTCACCTGTTTCCATCAGGATGTGGGAGTTTCTATTTAGCCTTGCTCCTCAGTCATTTCTATGCCGGCCAACAATGTTACCAGAAGCATTTCTGTTGTATGTTCCTGCTCCTAGACTACTTTCAGCTAAGTTGGATTTTTGTCCTAAGTTTGTTTGCATTTTTGTTCCAGTTCTCTGTGTTTGAATATTTCTGAGACTGGAAGCTCTTGTGAACTGAAATTGCCACTCTGGTGTCATGAGTTGATATTAGAGTTCTAAAGTAATTTCAGGATGGAATTTTGAATAGGGTTTTCAGCTGGCCGTGAAGTCCCCTTTTCTGTCTTCCTTCTATCTAGTAAGCGGACCTCAATTTTGCTAAACCTATTTTCATACTTCGTATGTCAATTTCCTCTAATATCACCGACAATATTTGTGGGGGCTACTGTCCGCCTTTTGGGGAAAATTTCTCTAGAGGTGAGCCAGGTCTGTATTTTCCTCTGCTAGGGTCAGTCAGTTCTCCGGCTGGCGCTGGGCGTCTAGGGATAAAACGTAGGCACGCTACCCGGCCACTTTCAGTTGTTGTGATAGGTTTAGCTCACGGTCAGCTCGAGTTCCCATCTTCCAAGAGCTAGTCCTTTTTGTATGCTCAACTATGTTCTCTGTGTGTTGAGAACCATGACAGTTTGGCCGGCCTAGGGTTAAAATAATTGGCTGAAGAAAGGAGAGAATTAGAAGTCTGCAGAGAATTTTTTTTTTTTTTTCCCCCTGAGTTTGCTTCTCTGCTTATACTGCAGCCTTCGTCTCTCTCTCCTTCTAATCCTTGAATGGCTCTGATCTCACCTGATTAAAATGGATCCTCAGAGTTTAGCTACTGGTTTGAGTAATCTCGCTAATGAGGTTCAAGGTTTGCAGGATTTTGTTATTCATGCTCCAATATCTGAACCTAGAATCCCTTTACCTGAATTTTTCTCCGGGGATAGATCTCGCTTTCAGAATTTCAAACATAATTGTAAATTGTTTTTGTCTCTGAGATCTCGCTCCGCTGGAGATCCTGCACAGCAGGTCAGGATTGTAATTTCCTTACTCCGGGGCGACCCTCAGGATTGGGCATTTGCTTTGGCACCAGGGGATCCTGCGTTGCTCAATGTGGATGCGTTTTTTCTAGCTTTGGGGTTGCTCTATGAGGAACCCCATTTAGAGATTCAGGCTGAAAAAGCCTTGATGGCCCTGTCCCAGGGTACAGATGAGGCGGAAATATACTGCCAAAAATTTCGTAAGTGGTCTGTGCTTACTCAGTGGAATGAGTGCGCCCTGGCGGCGATTTTCAGAGAGGGTCTCTCTGATGCCATTAAGGATGTTATGGTGGGGTTCCCTGTGCCTGCAGGTCTGAATGAGTCCATGACAATGGCTATTCAGATTGATCGGCGTTTGCGGGAGCGCAAACCTGTGCACCATTTGGCGGTGTCTACTGAGAAGGCGCCAGAGAATATGCAATGTGATAGAATTCTGTCTAGAAGCGAACGGCAGAACTTTAGGCGAAAAAATGGGTTATGCTTCTATTGTGGTGATGCAACTCATGTTATATCAGCATGCTCTAAACGTACAAAGAAGGTTGATAAGTCTGTTTCAATCAGCACTTTACAGTCTAAGTTTATTCTATCTGTGACCCTGATTTGCTCTTTATCGTCAATTACCGCGGACGCTTATGTCGACTCTGGCGCCGCTTTGAGTCTTATGGATTGGTCCTTTGCCAAATGCTGTGGTTATGATTTAGAGCCTTTGGAAGTTCCTATACCTCTGAAGGGTATTGACTCCACGCCATTGGCTAGTAATAAACCACAATACTGGACACAAGTGACTATGCGTATTAATCCGGATCACCAGGAGATTATTCGCTTTCTTGTATTGTATAATCTACATGATGTTTTGGTGCTTGGATTGCCATGGCTGCAATCTCATAACCCAGTCCTCGACTGGAAAGCAATGTCTGTGTTAAGCTGGGGATGTCAGGGGACTCATGGGGACGTATCTTTGGTTGCCATTTCGTCATCTGTTCCCTCTGAGATTCCGGAATTCTTATCTGATTATCGTGACGTTTTTGAGGAACCTAAACTTGGTTCACTGCCTCCGCACAGAGATTGCGATTGTACAATAGATCTGATTCCGGGCAGTAAGTTTCCAAAAGGTCGTTTATTTAATCTGTCTGTGCCTGAACATGCTGCTATGCGTGAATATATTAAGGAGTCCTTGGAAAAGGGACATATTCGTCCTTCGTCATCTCCTTTAGGAGCCGGCTTTTTCTTTGTATCTAAAAAGGATGGCTCTTTGAGGCCGTGTATTGATTATCGGCTTTTGAATAAAATCACGATTAAATATCAGTACCCTTTGCCATTGCTTACTGATTTGTTTGCTCGCATAAAGGGGGCCAAGTGGTTCTCTAAGATTGATCTTCGTGGGGCGTATAATTTAGTGCGAATTAAGCAGGGGGACGAGTGGAAAACCGCATTTAATACGCCTGAGGGTCATTTTGAGTATTTAGTAATGCCTTTTGGTCTTTCAAATGCCCCTTCAGTCTTTCAGTCCTTTATGCATGACATTTTCCGTGAATATTTGGATAAATTTATGATTGTGTATTTGGATGATATTTTGATTTTTTCGGATGACTGGGACTCTCATGTCCAGCAGGTCAGGAAGGTTTTTCAGGTTTTGCGCTCTAATTCCTTGTGTGTAAAGGGTTCTAAGTGCATTTTTGGGGTTCAAAAGATTTCTTTTTTGGGGTATATTTTTTCCCCCTCTTCCATTGAGATGGATCCTGTCAAGGTTCAGGCTATTTGCGATTGGACGCAACCCTCTTCTCTTAAGAGCCTTCAGAAATTCTTGGGCTTTGCTAATTTCTACCGTCGATTTATAACTGGGTTTTCTGATGTTGCTAAACCACTGACTGATTTGACTAAGAAGGGTGCTGATGTTGCTGATTGGTCCCCTGCTGCTGTGGAGGCCTTTCGGGAGCTTAAGCGCCGCTTTTCTTCCGCCCCTGTATTGCGTCAGCCTGATGTTACTCTTCCTTTTCAGGTTGAGGTCGACGCTTCAGAAATTGGAGCTGGGGCGGTTTTGTCGCAGAAAAGTTCCGACTGCTCCGTGATGAGACCTTGCGCGTTCTTTTCTCGTAAATTTTCGCCCGCGGAGCGAAATTATGATATTGGTAATCGTGAACTCTTAGCTATGAAGTGGGCTTTTGAGGAATGGCGTCATTGGCTTGAGGGGGCTCGACATCAGGTGGTGGTATTGACCGACCACAAGAATTTGATTTATCTTGAGTCTGCCAGGCGCCTGAATCCTAGACAGGCGTGCTGGTCGTTATTTTTCTCTCGGTTTAATTTTGTGGTTTCATACCTACCAGGTTCTAAAAATGTGAAGGCGGATGCCCTTTCTAGGAGTTTTGAGCCTGATTCTCCTGGTAATTCTGAACCTACGGGTATCCTTAAGGAGGGAGTGATTTTATCTGCTGTTTCCCCAGACCTGCGACGGGCCTTGCAGGAGTTTCAGGCGGATAGACCTGATCGTTGCCCGCCTGGTAGAATGTTTGTTCCTGATGATTGGACCAGTAGAGTCATCCCGGAGGTCCATTCTTCTGCGTTGGCAGGGCATCCTGGAATCTTTGGTACCAGGGAGTTGGTGGCTAGGTCCTTCTGGTGGCCTTCCCTGTCACGAGATGTGCGAGGTTTTGTGCAGTCTTGTGATGTTTGTGCTCGGGCCAAGCCTTGTTGTTCTCGGGCTAGTGGATTGTTGTTGCCCTTGCCTATTCCGAAGAGGCCTTGGACTCACATCTCGATGGATTTTATTTCTGATCTCCCTGTTTCTCAGAAGATGTCTGTCATCTGGGTGGTGTGTGACCGTTTCTCTAAGATGGTCCATTTGGTTCCCTTGCCTAAGTTGCCTTCCTCATCCGAGTTGGTTCCTCTGTTTTTTCAAAATGTGGTTCGCTTGCATGGTATTCCGGAGAATATCGTTTCTGACAGGGGGACCCAATTCGTGTCTAGATTTTGGCGAGCGTTCTGTGCTAGGATGGGCATTGATTTGTCTTTTTCGTCTGCTTTCCATCCTCAGACTAATGGCCAGACCGAGCGAACTAATCAGACCTTGGAGACTTATTTGAGGTGTTTTGTCTCTGCGGATCAGGATGATTGGGTTGCCTTCTTGCCCTTGGCGGAGTTTGCCCTCAATAATCGGGCTAGTTCTGCCACTTTGGTTTCTCCTTTCTTCTGTAATTCGGGGTTTCATCCTCGTTTCTCTTCCGGTCAGGTGGAGCCTTCGGATTGTCCTGGAGTGGATGCTGTGGTGGAGAGGTTGCATCAGATTTGGGGGCAGGTGGTGGACAATTTGAAGTTGTCCCAGGAGAAGACTCAGCATTTTGCCAACCGCCGTCGTCGTGTTGGTCCTCGTCTTTGTGTTGGGGATTTGGTGTGGTTATCTTCTCGGTTTGTCCCTATGAAGGTTTCTTCTCCTAAGTTTAAGCCTCGGTTCATCGGCCCGTACAAGATATTGGAGATTCTTAACCCTGTGTCCTTTCGTTTGGACCTCCCTGCATCTTTTTCTATTCATAATGTCTTCCATCGGTCATTGTTGCGCAGGTATGAGGTACCTGTTGTGCCTTCCGTTGAGCCTCCTGCTCCGGTGTTGGTTGAGGGTGAGTTGGAGTACGTTGTGGAGAAGATCTTGGACTCCCGTGTTTCCAGACGGAGACTTCAGTATTTGGTCAAGTGGAAGGGCTACGGTCAGGAGGATAATTCTTGGGTGACAGCCTCTGATGTTCATGCCTCCGATTTGGTCCGTGCCTTTCATAGGGCTCATCCTGATCGCCCTGGTGGTTCTGGTGAGGGTTCGGTGCCCCCTCCTTGAGGGGGGGTACTGTTGTGAATTTGGTTTCTGGGCTCCCCCGGTGGTCACTGGTGGTACTGAACGTGGGTTTGTCATCTCCTCTGTTCACCTGTTTCCATCAGGATGTGGGAGTTTCTATTTAGCCTTGCTCCTCAGTCATTTCTATGCCGGCCAACAATGTTACCAGAAGCATTTCTGTTGTATGTTCCTGCCCCTAGACTACTTTCAGCTAAGTTGGATTTTTGTCCTAAGTTTGTTTGCATTTTTGTTCCAGTTCTCTGTGTTTGAATATTTCTGAGACTGGAAGCTCTTGTGAACTGAAATTGCCACTCTGGTGTCATGAGTTGATATTAGAGTTCTAAAGTAATTTCAGGATGGAATTTTGAATAGGGTTTTCAGCTGGCCGTGAAGTCCCCTTTTCTGTCTTCCTTCTATCTAGTAAGCGGACCTCAATTTTGCTAAACCTATTTTCATACTTCGTATGTCAATTTCCTCTAATATCACCGACAATATTTGTGGGGGCTACTGTCCGCCTTTTGGGGAAAATTTCTCTAGAGGTGAGCCAGGTCTGTATTTTCCTCTGCTAGGGTCAGTCAGTTCTCCGGCTGGCGCTGGGCGTCTAGGGATAAAACGTAGGCACGCTACCCGGCCACTTTCAGTTGTTGTGATAGGTTAAGCTCACGGTCAGCTCGAGTTCCCATCTTCCAAGAGCTAGTCCTTTTTGTATGCTCAACTATGTTCTCTGTGTGTTGAGAACCATGACACCTTGGCAACAAAAAAGAATCCCGCTCCCAACGGTGACGAAGACTGGCGAATATGCCCCTTCTCCAAGGACTCCTTTACATAACTCCGCATAGCGGCATGCTCTGGCACAGACAGATTGAAAAGTCGGCCCTTAGGGAACTTACAGCCAGGAATCAAATTAATGGCACAATCGCAGTCCCTATGAGGAGGCAGGGAACTGGACTTGGGCTCATCAAATATATCCTGGAAATCTGACAAAAACTCAGGAACTTCAGAAGAAGGGGACGAGGAAATGGACATCAAAGGAATATCACTATGTATCCCCTGACAACCCCAACCAGTTACAGACATAGATCTCCAATCCAGCACTGGATTATGTACCTGTAACCATGGAAAACCCAGCACAACAACATCATGCAAATTATGCAACACCAAAAAGCGAATATTTTCCTGATGTGCTGGAGCCATGTACATGGTTAACTGTGTCCAGTACTGAGGTTTATTCTTTGCCAATGGCGTAGCATCAATCCCCCTTAAGGGAATAGGGCTTTGCAAAGGCTCCAAGGAAAATCCACAGCGCTTGGCAAATTCTAAGTCCATTAAGTTCAGGGCAGAGCCAGAATCCACAAATGCCATAACAGAAAAGGACGACAATGAGCAAATCAGGGTAACAGACAAGAGAAATTTAGGCTGTACAGTACTAATGGTATCAGACCTAGGGACCTGTTATGATCCCGAGTGGCTGAGGATCACAAATAGATCAGCAAGTGATTAAACTAAGGACGAGCTCTAGGGAGATGGTAACTGGACTGATCGCAAATCTGAACCTATCCAAAACAACTAGAGGTAGCCGGTGAACGTGCCTAAAAAATTCCTAGACGTCTCGAGCCAGCCTGAGGAACTAGCTACTCCTAAAGAGAAAGAAAGACCTCGCTTGCCTCCAGAGAAATAATCCCCAAAGATATAGAAGCCCCCAACAAATATTAACGGTGAAGTAAGAAGAAGGCACATACATAGGGATGAAATCAGATTCAGCAAAAGAGGCCCACTAGTACTAGAAAGCAGGAAATAGAGCATGGGTCTATGCGATCAATAAAAAACCCTTACAAAATATCCATCCTGAGATTTCAAGAACCCACACACCAACTAACGGTGTGTGGGGAGAAACTCAGCCCACTAGAGCAACCAGCAAGCGGGGGAATTACATTTTAGCAAGCTGGAACAGAAAACATGATAAACACTGCTGATCAAAAAATGAGCAAACAAAACTTAGCTTATCCTGGATGGCCTGGGAGCAAGGTAGTCAGAAGGAATCTGAGTAGCACTGATTACATCGACAGCCGGCAACAAGTGAAAGTAAAACAGAGCTATATAGGAACCTCCCAGAGGATAGCGAACCAGCTGATAGCCAGAGACCAGCAGGATAACAGGCAAAGCCACCAGGGGGAGCCCAAAGCAAAATTCACACCATACCACCAGTGACCACAAGAGGGAGCCTGAACACAGAGTTCACAACAGTACCCCCCCTTGAGGAGGGGTCACCGAACCCTCATGAAAACCACCAGGGCGATCAGGATGAGCCACATGGAAGGCACGAACCAAATCGGCTGCATGAACATCAGAGGCGACAACTCCCACATCCTGATGGAAACAGGTGAACAGAGGAGATGAAGCATTACAAGTTCAGTACCACCAGTAACCACCGTGGGAGCCCAGAAACCAAATTCACAACAGTACCCCCCCTCAAGGAGGGGGCACCGAACCCTCACCAGAACCACCAGGGCGATCAGGATGAGCCCTATGAAAGGCACGGACCAAATCGGAGGCATGAACATCAGAGGCTGTCACCCAAGAATTATCCTCCTGACCATAGCCCTTCCATTTAACCAAATACTGGAGCCTCCGTCTAGAAATACGAGAATCCAAGATCTTCTCCAGCACGTATTCCAATTCTCCCTCAACCAGCACCGGGGCAGGAGGCTCAACCGGAGGAACCACAGGCACCACATACCTCCGCAACAACGAGCGATGGAACACATTATGACTAGCAAATGATGCTGGGAGGTCCAGACAAAATGACACAGGGCCAAGGACTTCCAGAATCTTATAAGGACCGATAAACCGAGGCTTGAACTTAGGAGAGGAGACCTTCATAGGAACGAAGCGAGAAGACAACCACACCAAGTCCCCAACGCGAAGTCGGGGACCCACACAGCGACGGCGGTTGGCAAAGAGCTGAGCCTTCTCTTGAGACAGCTTCAAATTGTCCACCACATGATTCCAAATCTGACACAACCTATCAACCACAACATCCACTCCAGGACAGTCAGAAGGCTCCACCTGACCCGAGGAAAAACGAGGATGAAACCCCGAATTACAAAAGAAAGGAGAAACCAAAGTAGCAGAACTAGCCTGATTATTAAGGGCAAACTCAGCCAATAACAAAAAAGTAACCCAGTCGTCCTGATCAGCAGAAACAAAACATCTTAAATAAGTCTCCAAGGTCTGATTAGTTCGCTCGGTTTGGCCATTCGTCTGAGGATGGAAGGCCGACGAAAAAGACAAATCAATGCCCAATTTAGCACAAAAGGTCCGCCAAAATCTAGACACAAACTGGGATCCTCTGTCAGAAACAATGTTCTCAGGAATCCCGTGCAAACGAACCACATTTTGAAAAAACAGTGGAACCAACTCGGAGGAGGAAGGCAACTTAGGCAAGGGCACCAAATAGACCATCTTAGAAAAACGATCACACACCACCCAGATGACAGACGTTCTCTGAGAGACAGGGAGATCTGAAATAAAATCCATGGAAATGGCCTCTTCGGGACAGGCAAAGGTAACAGCAAACCACTGGCTCGAGAACAGCAAGGCTTAGCCCGAGCACAAATTCCACAAGACTGCACAAAGGAACGCACATCCCGCGACAAGGAAGGCCACCAAAAAGACCTGGCCACCAAGTCTATGGTACCAAATATTCCAGGATGGCCCGCCAACACCGAAGAATGAACCTCGGAGATAACTCTGTTGGTCCATCTATCCGGGACAAACAGTCTCTCCGGTGGACAGCGATCAGGTCTATTCGCCTGAAACTCTTGCAGCACACGTCGCAAATCTGGGGAGATGGCAGACAAAATCACCCCTTCTCTAAGAATACCAGCCGGCTCTGAATCTCCAGGAGAGTCAGGCACAAAACTCCTAGAAAGAGCATCAGCCTTCACATTCTTCGAACCAGGCAGGTACGAAACCACGAAATCAAAACGAGAGAAAAACAATGACCAACGAGCCTGTCTGGGATTCAGCCGCTTGGCCGACTCGAGATAAATCAAATTCTTGTGATCAGTCAAGACCACCACACGATGCTTAGCTCCCTCGAGCCAATGTCGCCACTCCTCAAATGCCCACTTCATAGCCAACAACTCCCGATTACCGACATCATAATTCCGCTCGGCAGGCAAAAACTTTCTTGAAAAGAAAGCACATGGCTTCATCACAGAGTCATCGGAGCTTCTCTGCGACAAAACAGCCCCCGCTCCAATCTCGGAAGCATCAACCTCCACCTGGAAGGGAAGTGAGACATCTGGCTGACATAAGACCGGAGCCGAAGAAAACCGGCGCTTCAGCTCCCAAAAGGCCTCCACAGCCGCAGAGGACCAATTAGTCACATCAGAACCTTTCTTGGTCAAATCCGTCAAAGGCTTAACAACACCAGAAAAATTAGCTATGAAGCGACGGTAAAAATTAGCAAAAAAAAAAGAACTTTTGAAGACTCTTAACCGATGTACGCTGCGTCCAGTCATGAATAGCCTGAACCTTGACTGGGTCCATCTCAATAGTAGAAGGAGAAAACATGAAACCCAAAAAAGAAATCTTCTGGAGTCCAAAAAGACATTTTGAGCCCTTCACAAATAAAGCATTGTCACGCAGGACCTGAAAGACCATCCTGACCTGCTTAACATGAGACTCCCAATCATCCGAAAAAACCAGAATATCATCCAGATACACAATCATAAACTTATCCAGATATTCACGGAAGATGTCGTGCATAAAGGACTGAAAGACTGAAGGAGCATTAGAAAGTCCAAAAGGCATCACCAGGTACTCAAAATGGCCTTCAGGCGTATTAAATGCAGTTTTCCATTCAACACCCTGTTTTATACGCACAAGGTTATACGCACCACGAAGATCTATCTTGGTGAACCAACTAGACCCCCTAATGCGAGCAAACAAATCAGTTAACAATGGCAAAGGATACTGAAATTTGACCGTGATTTTATTCAAAAGGCGATAATCAATACAAGGTCTCAGGGAACCATCCTTCTTAGCCACAAAAAAGAATCCCGCACCAAGAGGGGAAGAGGACGGGCGAATATGTCCCTTCTCCAAAGACTCCTTTATATAACTCCGCATGGCAGCATGCACCGGCACAGATAAATTGAAAAGTCGTCCCTTAGGAAACTTACTACCAGGAATCAAATTTATAGCACAATCACAGTCCCTATGAGGAGGTAGAGAATTGAGTTTGGGCTCCTCAAATACATCCTGGTAGTCTGACAAAAACGTAGGGACTTCAGAAGGAGTGGACGAAGCAATTGACACCACAGGAGCGTCACCATGAATTCCCTGACAACCCCAACTTGACACAGACATAGCTTTCCAATCCAGGACTGGATTAGGAGTCTGCAACCATGGTAAACCCAACACGACAACATCATGCAAATTATGCAATACAAGAAAGCGAATCACCTCCTGATGAACAGGAGTCATGCACATGGTCACTTGTGTCCAGTACTGAGGTCTATTCGTAGCCAATGGCGTAGAGTCAATTCCCCTTAGTGGAATAGGGAATTTTAAAGGCTCCAAATCAAAACCACAGTGCCTGGCAAATGACCAATCCATCAGACTCAGGGCAGCACCTGAATCTACAAAGGCATTAACCGGGTAAGATGACAGGGAACAAATCAGGGTAACAGACATAATGAACTTAGGCTGTAAAGTACCAATGGTGACAGATTTATCAACCTTTTTTTTTGCGCTTAAAGCATGCTGAGATAACATGAGCTGAGTCACCACAGTAAAAGCACAACCCATTTTGCCATCTATAATTTTGCCGTTCACTTCTGGTCAGAATTCTGTCACATTGCATAGATTCAGGTGTCTGTTCAGAAGACACCGCCAAATGGTGCACAGGTTTGCGCTCCCGCAACCGCCGATCAATCTGAATGGCCAGAGTCATTGACTCATTCAGACCTGCAGGCGTAGGGAACCCCACCATGACATTCTTAATGGCTTCAGAAAGACCTTCTCTGAAATTTGCAGCCAGGGAACACTCATTCCACTGAGTAAGCACCGACCATTTCCGAAATTTCTGGCAGTACACCTCTGCTTCATCTTGCCCCTGCGAGAGGGCCAATAACGCTTTTTCAGCCTGGTTCTCAAGATTAGGTTCCTCATAGAGCAATCCAAGGGCCAGAAAAAACGCATCCACATTGAGCAATGCAGGATCCCCTGGCGCCAATGCGAAGGCCCAATCTTGAGGGTCACCGCGCAAAAAGGAAATAATAATCCTAACTTGCTGAACGGCATCACCAGAGGAAAGAGGTTTCAAAGAAAGAAACAACTTACAATTGTTCTTAAAATTCAGGAACCTAGATCTATCTCCAGAAAACAACTCCGGAATAGGTATCCTAGGCTCAGACATAGGACTGTAAACAACAAAATCCTGAATACTTTGAACTCTAGCAGCAAGATGATCCAGACTGGAAGCCAAGCTCTGGACATCCATGTCAGCAGCTGAACTCAGAGCCACACCAAGATTAAGAGGAGGAGAGAAGCTAGCACAGAAGCTAGACACACGGCAACAACAAGAAAAAAAAAAAAATTCTCAAGGCTTCTTTTCTCCTGCTTCTGCCATGCAAATAAACACTTTGCTGGCCGGCTGTACTGTTATGATCCCGAGTGCCTGAGGATCACAAATAGATCAGCAAGTGATTAAACTAAGGACGAGCTCTAGGGAGATGGTAACTGGACTGATCGCAAATCTGAACCTATCCAAAACAACTAGAGGTAGCCGGTGAACGTGCCTAAAAAATTCCTAGACGTCTTGAGCCAGCCTGAGGAACTAGCTACCCCTAAAGAGAAAGAAAGACCTCGCTTGCCTCCAGAGAAATAATCCCCAAAGATATAGAAGCCCCCAACAAATATTAACGGTGAAGTAAGAAGAAGGCACATACATAGGGATGAAATCAGATTCAGCAAAAGAGGCCCACTAGTACTAGAAAGCAGAAAATAGAGCAGGGGTCTATGCGATCAATAAAAAACCCTTACAAAATATCCATCCTGAGATTTCAAGAACCCACACACCAACTAACGGTGTGTGGGGAGAAACTCAGCCCACTAGAGCAACCAGCAAGCGGGGGAATTACATTTTAGCAAGCTGGAACAGAAAACATGATAAACACTGCTGATCAAAAAATGAGCAAACAAAACTTAGCTTATCCTGGATGGACTGGGAGCAAGGTAGTCAGAAGGAATCTGAGTAGCACTGATTACATCGACAGCCGGCAACAAGTGAAAGTAAAACAGAGCTATATAGGAACCTCCCAGAGGATAACGAACCAGCTGATAGCCAGAGACCAGCAGGATAACAGGCAAAGCCACCAGGGGGAGCCCAAAGCAAAATTCACACCATACCACCAGTGACCACAAGAGGGAGCCTGAACACAGAGTTCACAACAGGGACCCTCTTAGTACGCTTAGGGCAATCAGAAATAGCATGAGCAGAATCACCACAGTAAAAACACAGGCCATTCTGATGTCTGAATTTCTGCCTTTCTGCTCTAGTCAAAATCCTATCACATTGCATAGGCTCAGGACTCTGCTCAGAGGACACCGCCATATGGTGCACCACCTTGCGCTCGCGCAAGCGCCGATCAATCTGAATGGCCAAAGACATTGACTCATTCAGACCAGCAGGCGTAGGAAACCCCACCATAACATCTTTCAGGGCTTCAGAAAGACCCTTTCTGAAAATAGCTGCCAGGGCATACTCATTCCATTTTGTGAGCACAGACCACTTTCTAAATTTCTGGCAGTATACTTCTGCTGCTTCCTGACCCTGACACAGAGCCAGCAAAGTTTTTTCTGCCTGATCCACAGAATTAGGCTCGTCATACAGCAATCCGAGCGCTTGAAAAAATGCGTCAATATTGAGCAATGCAGGATTTCCTGGCTCAAGGGAGAATGCCCAGTCCTGCGGGTCGCCACGCAGCAAAGAAATAACAATCTTCACCTGCTGAATGGGGTCACCAGAGGAACGGGGTCTCAGAGCAAAAAACAATCTGCAATTATTTTTAAAGTTCAAAAATTTAGATCTATCCCCAGAAAATAAATCAGGAATAGGAATTCTAGGCTCTAATACCAGAGTCTGGACAACATAATCTTGGATACTCTGTACCCTTGCAGCAAGTTGATCCACGCGCAAGGACAGACCCTGAACCTCCATATCAGCACCAAAATCCTGAATCACCCAGAGATTAAGGGGAAAAAAAGACAAAACAAGCTACAAAGGAAAAAAAAAGACTCAGAACTTTCTTTTCCCTCTTTTGAGATGCATTTAACACATTGTGGGCCAGCTGTACTGTTATGACCTGGTGGTTAAGAGGCCATACTGATATAACCTGGTGGCTAAAACGCAACATGGGACGAGCTCTGAGAAGGTGGTATCTCTACTGACCGCAGTCCCTAATCCTAACAACAACACTAGTAATAGCCGTGGAATGTTCCTGACTCTCCCTAGACACCTCTTCACAGCCTAAGAACTAACTACCCCTAAAGAAGGAAATAGAAAGTTATCTTGCCTCAGAGAAAACCCCAAAAGGAAAGACAGCCCCCCACAAATATTGACTGTGAGTGAAGAGGGAAATGACGTACACAGAAATGAAATCAGATTTCAGCAAAGGAGGCCAATACTAAACTTGATAGACAGAGAGAAAAGGATACTGTGCGGTCAGTATTAAAAACTACAAAATCCACGCAGAGTTTACAAAAATGAACTCCACACCGACTCACGGTGTGGAGGGGCAAATCTGCTTTCCCAGGGCTTCCAGCTAGCCTGAATATGACATAGTGACAAGCTGGACAAAAAGAGACATATTTGCAGAGCAATAGAGTCCAGGCAAATGGACAAACAAAAACTTAGCAAAAACTTATCTTTTGCTGACAAGGACAGGCCATATGAGAAATCCAAGGAGAAAACCAAATCCAACCAAGAACATTGACAGCTGGCATGAACTAAAGCCCAGAGCAGGTTTAAATAACAAACCCAGGCAAGGCGATTAGTGAAGGCAGCTGCCACAGCTACCTAAAGGAGCAGCAGTTCCACTCGAAACCACCAGAGGGAGCCCAAGGGCAGAACTCACAAAAATACCATTAGCAACCACAGGAGGGAGCTCCAGAACGGAAATCACAACAGGTCCCTCCATCAGTGTAATATTTCTTGGACTGCGCATAGCATTTCCTCTAATAGCAAGTGAAGAGAACTCTACTCCAGCCGTCCTGAGAGACCATAACCTCGCTTGTCTCATGAGTAGAGAACTATTACTTTGGTATACACAATATTAATGTGAACTTTGCCTTTAAGAGAGAGACTGTATCCCGTTACCTCTTTCAGTAAAATTGTTAGCTTTACCAAGTTCACCTGCGTGTCACCCACGAGTACTAAGAGAACTAAGTAATGTAATAGATAAACCATTATTTCTTATTTTTAGGGACTCTATAGCGACGGGGTCTGTTCCGCAGGACTGGCGCATAGCAAATGTGGTGCCAATATTCAAAAAGGGCTCTAAAAGTGAACCTGGAAATTATAGGCCAGTAAGTCTAACCTCTACTGTTGGTAAAATATTTGAAGGGTTTCTGAAGGATGTTATTCTGGATTATCTCAATGAGAATAACTGTTTAACTCCATATCAGCATGGGTTTATGAGAAATCGCTCATGTCAAACCAATCTAATCAGTTTTTATGAAGAGGTAAGCTATAGGCTAGACCACGGTGAGTCATTGGACGTGGTATATCTCGATTTTTCAAAAGCGTTTGATACCGTGCCGCACAAGAGGTTGGTACACAAAATGAGAATGCTTGGTCTGGGGGAAAATGTGTGTAAATGGGTTAGTAACTGGCTTAGTGATAGAAAGCAGAGGGTGGTTATAAATGGTATAGTCTCTAACTGGGTCGCTGTGACCAGTGGGGTACCGCAGGGGTCGGTATTGGGACCTGTTCTCTTCAACATATTCATTAATGATCTGGTAGAAGGTTTACACAGTAAAATATTGATATTTGCAGATGATACAAAACTATGTAAAGCAGTTAATACAAGAGAAGATAGTATTCTGCTACAGATGGATCTGGGTAAATGCGCGCGTGTCCAGCCTCCCGTGACGTCACGGCTTGTGATTGGTCGCGTCGCCCATGTGACCGCGACGCGACCAATCACAAAGCCGGAACGTAATTTTAAAATCCTGAAGGACCTGAAATTACGTCACGGCTTGCTGTGATTGGTCGCGTCGCGGCCACATGGGCGGCGCGCGACCAATCACAAGCCGGGACTTCACGTAAGGAAGTTAAAGCGCGAATTTTAAGCAAACAACACTGCCGGTTCCCTCGGTGAGGTCCAGGCTGCGTCGGAGAGGTGAGTATAGCAATATTTTTTATTTTAATTCTTTATTTTACACATTAATATGGTTCCCAGGGCCTGAAGGAGAGTTTCCTCTCCTTCAGACCCTGGGAACCATCAGGAATACCGTCCGATACATGAGTCCCATTGACTTGTATTGGTATCGGGTATCGGTATCGGATTAGATCCGATACTTTGCCGGTATCGGCCGATACTTTCCGATACCGATACTTTCAAGTATCGGACGGTATCGCTCAACACTACCCTTGACTTAACCTGCAGATACTGGCAAGTTCCAATGGCACAAGAGGACAGAGAGAATACTGCCTTCACCACATCAATGGGGCTTTTTGAATATATCTTTATGCCTTTCTGGCTTTGTGATGCCCCTGCTACGTTCCAACAGATAATGGAGAGATGTCTTGGCCATGAAACTTTTCAGAGTGTCCTTTTTTACCTTGATGATATGATGTCATTGTCTATTCACGGACATATGAAGACCACATTCATCATCTGTCTGAAGTCTTGAAGGTACTAAACCAACATGGCCTCAAAATCAAGCCCTCCAAATGCACGTTGCTAATATGACAAGTCAACTACCTTGGACATGTGGTAAGCACAGAAGGGGTGCAGCCTGGCCCCCCCAAAAAATTGCTGCAGCACAGGGGGCAGCAGAGTTGTAAATATGAATAACATTAGGCAGGGCCGGACTGGGACTAAAATTCAGCCCTGGCATTTGAAGTTACACAGGCCCACTTGTCACATGGTGACTGTATAATATCTTTGTACACTTGTAGGCAGGGCCGGCCCCAAATGCTAACATATTGCACATCACACAAAAGCATTTCTGTTGTATTTACGTGCGCTGAGTTCAGGCCGCTAAATGAGTTATCGACAATACGGAAGTTGTTCAACGCTTGTTTCCCGGCCTCTTTCCACCAACTGAGGAATAATGATGGGACAGAACGATCACTAATAGATCACTAACAGATCATCATACAGTATCATGTTATCAGCAGCACATGTACAGTTTACGCTGGCGATGTGCTGCTGAGAACAATGATTTTTGTTCCAGCAAGAACAATCTGAATATGCAGCATTTTACTTGTTTAGTAAAATACACCCCATAGTCCTCCATATATTATAATGTGCCCCACAGTCCTCCATATAGTATAATACACTCCCTATAGTCCTCCATATTAAAATACACTGCTCAGTCCTCCACATAGTATAATACACTCCTCACAGTGCTCCATATGGTATAATGCACCGCCATAGTCATCCATGTACTACAATTCACTTCCCATAGTATAATGCACCCCATAGTTCTTCATATAGTATAACATATTCCCCATAGTCCTCGATACAGTATAATGCAGCCCACATACAGTATAATGCAGCCACCACCCTACAGAGTATAATGCAGCCACCCCAGAGTATAATGTAACCCCCCATAGAATATAATGCAGCCCCCCATAGAATATAATGCAGCCCCCCATCTATATATATAATTGTCTAAGGGTTTTTCCGTCTGTCTGTCTGTCTGTCTGTCTGTCTTTCTGTCTGTCTGTCCTGGAAATCCCACATCTCTGATTGGTCGAGGCCGCCAGGCCTCAACTAATCAGAGACAGGCACAGCATGGCGACGATGATGTCATAATGGAAATCCCACGTCTCTGATTGGTCGAGGCCTGGCGGCCTCGACCAATCAGCGAAGGGCACAGTATCGACGTAGATGTCATAATGGTTGCCATGGCGACGATGATGTCATAAAGGTTGCCTCGACCAATCAGCGACGGGCACAGTCTGCCGCGAATTCTGGAATCATCATTGTCCATATACTACGGGGACATGCATATTCTAGAATACCCGATGCGTTAGAATCGGGCCACAGTCTAGTAGTATATAACACAGCCTCCCCCATAGAATATAACACAGCCTCCCCCATAGTATATAATATACCCCCACAATAGTATATAACACAGCCACATAGTACATAACATGGCTTCCCCTATAGAATATAATATACTCCCCATAGTATATAGCAAAGCCCGCATAGTATATAGCACAAACCGTATAGTATATAGCACAGCCTGCATAACAGCACAGCACGTGTAGTAGATAACACAGCCCACACAGCAGTATACAGCACAGCCCACACAGTAGTATATAGCACAGACCAAACAGTAGTATACAGCACAGCCCAGAGTACTATATACAGCACAGCCCACAGAGAACTATATACAGCACAGCCCACAGAGCACTATATACAGCACAGCCCACAGAGAACTATATACAGCACAGCCCAGAGTACTATATACAGCACAGCCCACAGAGCAATATATACAGCACAGCCCACAGAGTACTATATACAGCACAGCCCACAGAGTACTATATACAGCACAGCCCACAGAGTACTATATACAGCACAGCCCACAGAGTACTATATACAGCACAGCCCACAGAGTACTATATACAGCACAGCCCACAGAGTACTATATACAGCACAGCCCACAGAGCACTATATACAGCACAGCCCACAGAGCACTATATACAGCACAGCCCACAGAGTACTATATACAGCACAGCCCACAGAGTACTATATACAGCACAGCCCACAGAGTACTATATACAGCACAGCCCACAGAGCACTATATACAGCACAGCCCACAGAGCACTATATACAGCACAGCCCACAGAGCACTATATACAGCACAGCCCACAGAGTACTATATACAGCACAGCCCACAGAGCACTATATACAGCACAGCCCACAGAGTACTATATACAGCACAGCCCACAGAGCACTATATACAGCACAGCCCACAGAGTACTATATACAGCACAGCCCACAGAGCACTATATACAGCACAGCCCACAGAGTACTATATACAGCACAGCCCACAGAGCACTATATACAGCACAGCCCACAGAGTACTATATACAGCACAGCCCACAGAGCACTATATACAGCACAGCCCAGAGTACTATATACAGCACTGCCCACAGAGAACTATATATAGCACAGCCCACAGAGCACTATATACAGCACAGCCCACAGAGCACTATATACAGCACAGCCCACAGAGCACTATATACAGCACAGCCCACAGAGCACTATATACAGCAGAGCCCACAGATTACTAAATACAGCAGAGCCCACAGAGCACTATATACAGCACAGCCCACAGAGCACTAAATACAGCAGAGCCCACAGAGTAATATATACAGCACAGCCCACAGTGTACTATATACAGCACAGCCCACAGAGCACTACATACAGCAGAGCCCACAGAGCACTAAATACAGCACAGCCCACAGAGCACTATATATAGCACAGCCCACAGAGTACTATATATAGCACAGCCCACACAGTAGTATACAGCACAGCCCGCATCTCTTCTCTTCCTCCCCCGCCCCAGAATGGCCCCACACAGTTCAGTAAAAAAAAAAAAAACTCTCCTCACCTCTCCTCGTGCCCCGCGTTGCTTCCTGGTTCCTGCTCCTGTCTCAGCAGCTGCAGTCTGCCCGGGACACAGCAGGTGCGCGATGATATGACGTCATCGCGCACCCGCAGTGTCAGAGGCAGAGCGGGGAATGATGGGAGAGGGAGCGTCTGTAGACGCTCTCTCCTCCATCATTGCGTTCAACTGTACCGGCGTCTATACGCCGGTATAGTTGAATGCGACGGCGGGGGCGGGGGGAGGCGGATCGAGCGGCCCACTACTGGCACCGGCCCTTCTGGCATTTGCCAGAAGTGCCCGATGGCCAGTCCGGCCCTGACATTAGGGTACACAAAGTGGAGCTAGGAATTAATAGCAAAAAGGGGATAAACACCAGGAATCTGCTGACGAGATGATAAGCCAGCTGACTGCAAAGGATTGTGGAGCAAATTCCTGAAGCACATGAGATAATTAAAGAATTTGCTTATTGTGTCACCATAAAGAATACCTTGAACTAAGCAGAAAAGGTGGAAATAAATGGTTTTGTAATTTACAGTTATTAAAAAGTATGCCACATTCAAAAAAGAACAAACTTTCATCTTCTGAAGTATGCCCCTTGGCATTATTACATTCCGTCCTCCCAGTGGCCGATCAGCTGGCTGAGCATGCACAGTTCCTGTCATCATAAGAGTTCCCCCCAACTCCCCATCCGGAAGTGTGCACAACGTATGCTCTCTGCATTCACCTCACCCAGGTCTGACCTCTGGGTGAGATCATTCTGCTTCACAGACCTGTGTGGTGCAATTGTAGACAGACGCAGGGGAAAGAATCACTGACATGCTACTGTGCTTTCAGGAATCTGCTCCATGCACTTGCTGGCAGACTTGTGTGAGGTGGGCGCAGAGAGCATACGGTGTGCACTCTGGGGGTGGGGAGTTGAGGGGGGAAATCTTATGATGACAAGAACTGCACATGCTTGGCCAGCTGATCAGCCAGCTGATCGGCCACTGGGAAGACAGAATGGAATAATGCCAGGGGGCATGCTTCAGAAGATGAAAACTTGTTACTTTTAGAATGGAGCATCATTTTTAAAAACTGTAAATTACAAAGCAATTTATTTCAACTTTTTCTGTTTAGTTACATTTATTCTTTATGCTGGGACAACCCCTTTAAGTGATTATTATAAAAGTGGTTGTTGAGTTGCCGTAGTTATCTGTAAAGGAGTTACACAAAGGTAATCAGCCATAGGAGAAAGAACCAAACCCAGCACTTGAGTTAGGAGAGGTGAGTAACAGAATGTAACTGTAAAATACTGTATGGGCTTGTCATTCACTATGTAATGGAAGAAGGAAACCACTCTATCTGCCAATCCTGGGCAATCCAATGCAGAATGAATGCCGTGCTGGTAATGACTGCACCATTCTGACAAGGCCTTTCAGAGCTTCATTCTCAGGATTGGTTGGGGCTCCAATGGTCAGATCCATACTAATCCACAATTATCACTTATCAGTTCAAAAGAAAACAGATCTAAGAGTATTTTTTCAGCAGAATACTAATTTGCTAATGTAGTGGTGTCCCAGTATAGAAAAAAGATGGAGACGATTAGTATTATTCAACTTCTGATATTTATTTGAAGAAAAACCATGTGGCCTAGTTCTACTCGCCTCCTTCTCCTCTGCCGGTTTTGCTGCCGATGTTCTTGATAAAGACCTTTGAAACATAAAGCAATATCTGCCTTTTACATCACCACATGAAGCAAAAATTATAAATTGAATGATGCTAGTCATCTTTCTCTCCATTCTGTGCGTGGGCTGTACAACATTGATAATTGGGATGACGCTCGATTTCCCGTACACAACAGTATTTTCTCGTTTACGTTTGAATCTTGGTATATTAATTTACTAATCACCTGTCTATGCCGTGTTCCCTTTTCCAATGCCTGCACCCTTTGCTGTTATTTGTGCCAGGTTTTTCGAGTAAACCTGACAAACTCCTTTGATAACAACACCCAAGGCCTTTAGTTCCATATTTACTAAACATTTCTCTAATCTGGATAATCATCTCATGAGAAAACTCTTGATTGTTTGTCATCTATCTGCATTTAATGCTTGACTCAGAATGCTGGTTAACCATTTGTTTGCTATAAGCATTTCAAATTCTTCCCTGCTAGTACTGGTAGGGTTCACGCTTTAACGTTGCTGCCACAGAGTGTAATCATCTCTGCCACCAGTGTTTCATTGCCTGTTCCTCACTGCTGCCTGGGGTTAACCACTTGTTTGCTGCTTGCCTATGTCTCTGCCATTGACCATCTGTTTGCTAAAAGCACACAACTTTGCCAATAAACATTTTTTTAGTGCAAGTCCTGGATTTACTATACACATACAGTTCCTTTTTATAGCCACACTCCTTGCTCTGTGTCTTCTTGTGTTTTCTTTTCCACTTGTCTGTCGGTTATCCTGCATGCCATGTTGTTATAATCCTCGCTAATTCAATTGCAATCCGATAAGTTCAGCCCACTGTACCATCAGTTTATGTTGCTCACCTTGACCTAAAGGCCCCGTCACACATAACGATTTACCAACGATCACGACCAGCGATACGACCTGGCCGTGATCGTTGGTAAGTCGCTGTGTGGTCGCTGGGGAGCTGTCACACAGACAGCTCTCTCCAGCGACCAACGATCAGGGGAACAACTTCGGCATCGTTGAAACTGTCTTCAACGATGCCGAAGTCCCCCTGCAGCACCCGGGTAACCAGGGTAAACATCGGGTTACTAAGCGCAGGGCCGCGCTTAGTAACCCGATGTTTACCCTGGTTACCAAAAAAAACAAACAGTACATACTCACCATCTGATGTCCGTCAGGTCCCTTGCCGTCTGCTTCCTGCTGTGACTGAGATCCGGCCGTACAGTGAGAGCAGAGCGCAGCGGTGACGTCACCGCTGTGCTGTACTTTCACTTTCACTTTGCGGCGCTCAGTCAGTGTGGGAAGCAGACGGCAAGGGACCTGACGGACATCAGATGGTGAGTATGTACTGTTTTTTTTTTTTACATTTACGCTGGTAACCAGGGTAAACATCGGGTTACTAAGCGCGGCCCTGCGCTTAGTAACCCGATGTTTACCCTGGTTACCAGTGAAGACATCGCTGGATTGGTGTCACACACACCGATTCAGCGATGTTAGCGGGACCTCAACGACCAAAAAACGGCCCAGGCCATTCCGACATGACCAGCGATCTCACAGCAGGGGCCGGGTCGCTGGTACGTGTCACACATAGCGAGATCGCTACTGAGGTCGCTGTTGCGTCACAAAACTTGTGACTCAACAGCGATCTCGCTAGCGATCTCGCTATGTGTGACGGGGCCTTAAGGCTTGAGACTCTACCTCACCAGATAAGCCCATGACAATTTACATCTGTATTAATACCAGAATAGACGAAATCCAAACTTCAGAGACATTTTAAAAGCAAAAATTGTTAAGTATTCAATTAATTACAGAGTGTTGAATTATTTATTTTTTAGATGAGACATTCCTTATAACGCATTGCACTTATAATTGTTAAACAAATGTTTTCCACATTAAATAATTTTTACTACAGCATATCTGTCAGTCATTGTCATTTATTACCAGACTGCTCTGACAGATCTTTGATATTATTTTCAAGCCTGACTGGACATTAGACTGGCTTTAGAGGAGTACTAGGAATTTTACTGCCATCTTTTGGTCATAAGCTGTTTAGCAATATTGAAGTTTGACCTTGCACAACATTTAGAAGACCAGATATATTTAAAGGCATGCAACATGCAAAATGGAAGAAAAATCTCTCCGGAGGTTGCATAAATGAAGTATTATAGTACAGATAATGATTACACTTCTAGAATAGAGTATCCCACCTATGTTATTATTTCACTTCCACAGAAATTGAATCTGTACCATTCTTATAAAACAATCAAGATCCTTATACAATTAATACATCAAATTCTATAAACAAATGATGAATTTATGGGGGTCTCCACTCTACGCTTTTAACATTTCATACTAGGAACCGAAAATTTGTTAGCTTATATTTTTGCAGGGGACTAAAAGGTAGAGTTGTTGGCATGTACAGTGCCATTGTCCCTATGGCTGACATATTTTTTAAAAAACTGGAGTGGTTGTAACTTTCCAAGCTAAAGATTTCATCCATCTATATAGCTTTATTTATCTGATGGAGGAAGAGTCTGGCTAGAGGTAGTGAAGTGGAAGAATAAATTAGCAGTTTCCGTGTGCTGAGGTTAAAAAGTTAGATTTGAATGGCCTAAAAGTAGTAGATAAAATTGACAAAATAACCATTTACTGTACATAGATCTGTTATATAACTCTCCAAAATACATTTATGGCTTCACAGTTCAATCACATGTGAAAAATAGAACCGGAGTGTGTACTCCTAGGACAAAGGTCATAATTAGTGTTGAGCGATACCTTCCGATATTCGAAAGTATCGGTATTGGATTGGATCGTCCGATACCGGCAAAATATCGGATCTCGCCGATACCGATACGCGATACCAATACAAGTCAATGGGACACAAATATCGGAAGGTATTCTGGATGGTTCCCAGGGTCTGAAGGAGAGGAAACTCTCCTTCAGGCCCTGGGATCCATATTCATGTAAAAAATAAAGAATAAAAATAAAAAATATGGATATACTCACCCCTCCGGCAGACCCTGGACCTTAGCGATGTAACCGGCAGCCTCCGTTCCTAAGAATACAGAGTGAAGGACCTTCGATGACGTCGCGGCTTGTGATTGGTCGCGTGACCGCTCATGTGACCGCTCACATGACCAATCACAAGCCGCGACGTCATCGCAGGTCCTACACTCACTGCGTTCTTAGGAACGGAGGCTGCCGGTTACATCGCTAAGGTCCAGGGTCCACCAGAGGGGTGAGTATATCCATATTTTTTATTTTTATTCTTTATTTTTTACATGAATATGGATCCCAGGGCCTGAAGGAGAGTCTTCTCTCCTCCAGACCCTGGGAACCATACACTGGGAACTTCCGATTCCGATTTACGATATCACAAAAATATCGGAACTCGGTATCGGAATTCCGATACAGCAAATATCGGCCGATACCCGATACTTGCGGCATCGGAATGCTCAACACTAGTCATAATCATAAAAATTGGGATAGCAATAAAAAAATTGGTATAGTAGTTTTGATGTTGCATACCAACTTATAGCTGGGCCATTATACTACAAGAAAAACTATGTGAGTGTAGGAGAATAAAGTTAATTTCTGATTCTTTCAGTGAAATACCTTGTTCTTTTTTGTCAAGATATAGTGATTTATGTCAAGGATAGTGGATTTAGAAACCTGCACCATGGAGATCAGTTTGTTATATTAAATTAAAATTATTTGGGAATATGTTTATATATAAAAGTATAATTCTCTAACCAAGTTATGTCCTTCATGAGAGATATGACTGTTTAATAAGCATATGATTTAAGGCTTGGTTAGGAAATAAGGAGATTCACATATATATGAGTATTGCCATTTAAAAAGTATTTTGTTAGTTGTGAGGTGGACAATTCTTGTCATATATCAACTGGGTCTTGTAAATTAGAATTAAGGCAGCATGGGATAGTACATGCCCGAGCAAGAGAGGAAAGAGTTAGAGAGAAGTTCGCTTGAAAGTTTATAGAGTACCATAACTTAAGAGTAGACTTGGTGATTGCAGTTTTATGGCATTTGTGTCTAAACAGGCGCTTAGTTCCTCTGCCTTTGTCACTAGGGAGCAGATGCTGCTATATGATAGTAGCATGTCTCAGTTTTCCGTCTTCAATTCATCTGTGCTGTGCAGCAGAGATCTGCTTTTTAATTTATTTCGCTCTCTGATGGGAACCCTTATTTAAACCCTCAGCCAACTATGGCTTCTAGTTATAGGTTATTGTTGTGAAATTGGATTCTGGGCTCCCCCGGTGGCCACTTGTGGAATTAACTTGTGTGCATCATCCCCTCTGTTCACCTGCTCCTATCAGGATGTGGGAGTCGCTATATAACCTTGCTCCTCTGTCAGTTTCATGCCGGTCAACAATGTAATCAGAAGCCTTTCTGTGCATGTTCCTGCTACCAGACAACTCCCAGCTAAGTTGGACTTTTGTCCTTGTGTGTTTTTGCATTTTGTTCCTGTTCACAGCTGCTGTTTCGTTACTGTGTCTGGAAAGCTCTTGTGATCGGAAATTGCCACTCTGGTGTTATGAGTTAATGCTAGAGTCTTAAAGTAATTTCTGGATGGTGTTTTGATAGGGTTTTCTGCTGACCATGAAAGTGCCCTTTCTGTCTTCCTGCTATCTAGTAAGCGGACCTCGATTGTGCTAAACCTATTTTCATACTACGTTTGTCATTTCATCTAAAATCACCGCCAATATATGTGGGGGCCTCTGTCTGCCTTTTGGGGAAATTTCTCTAGAGGTGAGCCAGGACTGTCTTTTCCTCTGCTAGGATTAGGTAGTTCTCCGGCTGGCGCTGGGCATCTAGGGATAAAAAACGTAGGCATGCTACCCGGCCACTTCTAGTTGTGCGGCAGGTTTAGTTCATGGTCAGTATAGTTTCCATCTTCCAAGAGCTAGTTCTCATATATGCTGGGCTATGTTCTCTCGCCATTGAGAATCATGACAGTTTGACCGGCCCAAAAAAGGGTTAAATTACTGGCTGAGAAAGGAGAGAAAAAAGAAGTCTGCTACAATTTTTTTTTTTTTTTTCCCTCTAGTTCTGAGTGTGCTCTTAATTGAATCACTTGCTAGTCTGCCTATACTGCAGCCTTCCTCCATTTTTCTCCTTCTAATCCTTGAATGGCTCTGTGTTCACCTGTTTCAAATGGATCTTCAGAGTGTAGCTACAGGTTTGAATAATCTCGCCACAAAGGTACAAAATTTGCAAGATTTTGTTGTTCATGCACCTATGTCTGAGCCTAGAATTCCTTTGCCTGAATTCTTCTCGGGGAATAGATCTCACTTTCAAAATTTTAAAAATAATTGCAAATTGTTTTTGTCCCTGAAGTCTCGCTCTGCCGGAGACCCTGCACAGCAGGTCAGGATTGTAATTTCCTTGCTCCGGGGCGACCCTCAAGACTGGGCTTTTGCATTGGCACCAGGGGATCCTGCGTTGCTCAATGTGGATGCGTTTTTTCTGGCCTTGGGGTTGCTTTATGAGGAACCTCATTTAGAGCTTCAGGCGGAAAAGGCCTTGATGTCCTTGTCTCAGGGGCAAGATGAAGCTGAAATATACTGCCAAAAATTCCGCAAATGGTCTGTGCTTACTCAGTGGAATGAGTGCGCCCTGGCGGCGATTTTCAGAGAAGGTCTCTCTGATGTCATTAAGGATGTTATGGTGGGGTTCCCTGTGCCTGCGGGTCTGAATGAGTCCATGACGATGGCTATTCAGATCGATAGGCGTCTGCGGGAGCGCAAACCTGTGCACCATTTGGCGGTGTCTACTGAGAAAACGCCAGAAAATATGCAATGTGATAGAATTCTGTCCAGAAGCGAGCGGCAGAATTTTAGACGTAAAAATGGGTTGTGCTTCTATTGTGGTGATTCTACTCATGTTATATCAGCATGCTTTAAGCGTACTAAGAAGCCTGACAAGTCTGTTTCAATTAGCACTTTACAGTCTAAGTTTATTCTATCTGTGACCCTGATTTGTTCTTTGTCATCTATTACCGCGGACGCCTATGTCGACTCTGGCGCTGCTTTGAGTCTTATGGATTGGTCCTTTGCCAAACGCTGTGGGTATGATTTGGAGCCATTGGAGGCTCCGATACCTCTGAAAGGGATTGACTCCACCCCATTGGCTAGTAATAAACCACAATACTGGACACAAGTGACTATGCGTGTTAATCCGGATCACCAGGAGGTTATTCGCTTTCTGGTGCTGTATAATCTGCATGATGTTTTGGTGCTGGGATTGCCATGGCTGCAATCTCATAACCCAGTCCTCGACTGGAGAGCTATGTCTGTGTTAAGCTGGGGATGTAAAGGAACTCATGGGGACGTACCTTTGGTTTCCATTTCATCATCTATTCCCTCTGAGATTCCTGAATTCTTGTCTGACTTTCGTGACGTTTTTGAAGAACCCAAGGTTGGTTCACTACCTCCGCACCGGGAGTGCGATTGTGCCATAGACTTGATCCCGGGTAGTAAATACCCTAAGGGTCGTTTATTTAATCTGTCTGTGCCTGAACACGCTGCTATGCGAGAATATATAAAGGAGTCCTTGGAAAAGGGACATATTCGTCCTTCGTCATCTCCCTTAGGAGCCGGTTTTTTCTTTGTGTCTAAGAAAGACGGCTCTTTGAGGCCGTGTATTGATTATCGACTTTTGAATAAAATCACGGTTAAATATCAATATCCGTTACCACTGCTTACTGATTTGTTTGCTCGTATAAAGGGGGCCAAGTGGTTCTCTAAGATTGATCTCCGTGGGGCGTATAATTTGGTGCGAATCAAGCAGGGGGATGAGTGGAAAACCGCATTTAATACGCCCGAGGGCCATTTTGAGTATTTGGTGATGCCTTTTGGTCTTTCAAATGCCCCTTCAGTCTTCCAGTCCTTTATGCATGACATTTTCCGCGATTATTTGGATAAATTTATGATTGTGTATCTGGATGATATTCTGATTTTTTCGGATGACTGGGACTCTCATGTCCAGCAGGTCAGGAGGGTTTTTCAGGTTTTGCGGTCTAATTCCTTGTGTGTGAAGGGTTCTAAGTGTGTTTTTGGGGTTCAAAAGATTTCTTTCTTGGGATACATTTTTTCCCCCTCTTCCATCGAGATGGATCCTGTCAAGGTTCAGGCTATTGGTGATTGGACGCAACCCTCTTCTCTTAAGAGTCTTCAGAAATTTTTGGGCTTTGCTAACTTTTATCGTCGATTTATTGCTGGTTTTTCTGATGTTGTAAAACCATTGACTGATTTGACTAAGAAGGGTGCTGATGTTGCTGATTGGTCCACTGATGCTGTGGAGGCCTTTCGGGAGCTCAAGCGCCGCTTTTCTTCCGCCCCAGTGTTGCGTCAGCCTGATGTTGCTCTTCCTTTTCAGGTTGAGGTCGACGCTTCTGAAATCGGAGCTGGGGCGGTGTTGTCGCAGAGAAGTTCCGACTGCTCCGTGATGAGACCTTGTGCTTTTTTTTCCCGTAAATTTTCGCCCGCCGAGCGGAATTATGATATTGGGAATCGGGAGCTTTTGGCCATGAAGTGGGCTTTTGAGGAGTGGCGTCACTGGCTTGAGGGGGCCAGACATCAGGTGGTGGTATTGACTGACCACAAAAATTTAATTTACCTTGAGTCTGCCAGGCGCCTGAATCCTAGACAGGCGCGCTGGTCGTTGTTTTTCTCTCGGTTTAATTTTGTGGTGTCGTACCTACCGGGTTCTAAGAATGTTAAGGCGGATGCCCTTTCTAGGAGTTTTGAGCCTGACTCCCCTGGTAATTCTGAGCCCACAGGTATCCTTAAAGATGGAGTGATATTGTCTGCCGTTTCTCCAGACCTGCGGCGGGCCTTGCAGGAGTTTCAGGCGGATAGACCTGATCGTTGCCCACCTGGTAGACTGTTTGTTCCTGATGATTGGACCAGTAGAGTCATCTCTGAGGTTCATTCTTCTGCGTTGGCAGGTCATCCTGGAATCTTTGGTACCAGGGATTTGGTGGCAAGGTCCTTCTGGTGGCCTTCCCTGTCACGAGATGTGCGAGGCTTTGTGCAGTCTTGTGACGTTTGTGCTCGGGCCAAGCCTTGTTGTTCTCGGGCTAGTGGATTGTTGTTACCCTTGCCTATCCCGAAGAGGCCTTGGACGCACATCTCGATGGATTTTATTTCGGATCTGCCTGTTTCTCAGAAGATGTCTGTCATCTGGGTGGTGTGTGACCGTTTCTCTAAGATGGTCCATCTGGTTCCCTTGCCTAAGTTGCCTTCTTCTTCCGAGTTGGTTCCTCTGTTTTTTCAAAATGTTGTTCGTTTGCATGGTATTCCGGAGAATATCGTTTCTGACAGAGGGACCCAATTCGTGTCTAGATTTTGGCGGGCATTCTGTGCTAGGATGGGCATAGATTTGTCTTTTTCGTCTGCTTTCCATCCTCAGACTAATGGCCAGACCGAGCGGACTAATCAGACCTTGGAGACATATTTGAGGTGTTTTGTGTCTGCGGATCAGGATGATTGGGTTGCTTTTTTGCCTTTGGCGGAGTTCGCCCTCAATAATCGGGCCAGCTCTGCCACCTTGGTGTCCCCGTTTTTCTGTAATTCGGGGTTTCATCCTCGATTTTCCTCCGGTCAAGTGGAATCTTCGGATTGTCCTGGAGTGGATGCTGTGGTGGAGAGGTTGCATCAGATTTGGGGGCAGGTGGTGGACAATTTGAAGTTGTCCCAGGAGAAGACTCAGCTTTTTGCCAACCGCCGTCGTCGTGTTGGTCCTCGGCTTTGTGTTGGGGACTTGGTGTGGTTGTCTTCTCGTTTTGTCCCTATGAGGGTTTCTTCTCCTAAGTTTAAGCCTCGGTTCATCGGCCCGTACAAGATATTGGAGATTCTTAACCCTGTGTCCTTCCGTTTGGACCTCCCTGCATCCTTTTCGATTCATAATGTTTTTCATCGGTCATTATTGCGCAGGTATGAGGTACCGGTTGTGCCTTCCGTTGAGCCTCCTGCTCCGGTGTTGGTTGAGGGTGAGTTGGAGTACGTTGTGGAAAAGATCTTAGACTCTCGTGTTTCCAGACGGAAACTCCAGTATCTGGTCAAATGGAAGGGATACGGTCAGGAGGATAATTCTTGGGTCACTGCCTCTGATGTTCATGCCTCCGATCTTGTCCGTGCCTTTCATAGGGCTCATCCTGATCGCCCTGGTGGTTCTGGTGAGGGTTCGGTGCCCCCTCCTTGAGGGGGGGGTACTGTTGTGAAATTGGATTCTGGGCTCCCCCGGTGGCCACTTGTGGAATTAACTTGTGTGCATCATCCCCTCTGTTCACCTGCTCCTATCAGGATGTGGGAGTCGCTATATAACCTTGCTCCTCTGTCAGTTTCATGCCGGTCAACAATGTAATCAGAAGCCTTTCTGTGCATGTTCCTGCTACCAGACAACTCCCAGCTAAGTTGGACTTTTGTCCTTGTGTGTTTTTGCATTTTGTTCCTGTTCACAGCTGCTGTTTCGTTACTGTGTCTGGAAAGCTCTTGTGATCGGAAATTGCCACTCTGGTGTTATGAGTTAATGCTAGAGTCTTAAAGTAATTTCTGGATGGTGTTTTGATAGGGTTTTCTGCTGACCATGAAAGTGCCCTTTCTGTCTTCCTGCTATCTAGTAAGCGGACCTCGATTGTGCTAAACCTATTTTCATACTACGTTTGTCATTTCATCTAAAATCACCGCCAATATATGTGGGGGCCTCTGTCTGCCTTTTGGGGAAATTTCTCTAGAGGTGAGCCAGGACTGTCTTTTCCTCTGCTAGTATTAGGTAGTTCTCCGGCTGGCGCTGGGCATCTAGGGATAAAAAACGTAGGCATGCTACCCGGCCACTTCTAGTTGTGCGGCAGGTTTAGTTCATGGTCAGTATAGTTTCCATCTTCCAAGAGCTAGTTCTCATATATGCTGGGCTATGTTCTCTCGCCATTGAGAATCATGACAGGTTATACTTTCTCTGGTTCAACTGTACTTTACTGCTCTCTCTCAAGTTGTTTTTCTTTTTCATTCTTCACCTCAGTTGGTGTTTTGGCTACTAAACTGCCTCTTGATTTTCTTTTTGACCTTGACCTCCTGGTTCAGACCCTAAGCTCTGTCATTTCTCTGCCAGCCTGCTTTAGCAGCCAGCAGCCACTCTATTGATGCAACCCAGGGGACTCTATGTAAGTCCACATCCCTATATAGGGGTTACATGGTGAAAGCCAGGGTTTCTCTGTAACAGTGAGTGACTTGTGCAAAGTTCTTCTGTGGAAGTCATTGAAAGAGCTGTTAGCTTTCCATTTCCAGTGCTCCAATACAGGTAGTAAGCTGATTTAGTAGTTTACATGTGGCTGGTGTCCACAAAAGGTGGTGGCTTTATGACATCAGTATATAAAGCTCTACTTCCTTTTAGAGGGAAGTCTTAAAGCTACTTACTAAATCCAGTCATGTATTCAGAAGGATAGAGTTATAATTGTATTACACTTGTATATCAGTGAGGGCTAGTTCTGCATTATATGTTCATTGTTTTAATAGCTTATCAGCTAAACTTGGTGGTTTGGAGAGGTTCATGATTTTCACCTGTTGTCCTGAAGGCTGCAACAGGAGAGGAAATACTGTTGCTCATCTTCAGGCTCTCTCCTTTCATTTTTCATAAAGATGAGTGTAGGAATAGATGAAGGAAGAAGAATGTGCAGCAGCAACTATACAGCCACACAAGTACCTCAATGATCGAGTAAAGAGCTTATTCAATGACTTTACTGATCTCTAAACATGAGAACTCAATGAGTCAGGACAAGACTTTTCGGAAGTATGGAAAGTTTTTATGCTGCTGCACATGACAGTGTCAACAGACATTACCAAATACTCCCCAACAATTTTTTACCACAACTCCCATGTTTTGTGATTTTTTTTTTCTTGGTTCACCTAAAAGACTAGGAGTGCTGTGTGCTTTTCTATATCTAGTACATAAAGTGATTCATGGTGCTAACCGTGTTAAGTGGCTAGCATGGTATTAGGGACACTTAATACTTGTCCTTTGTAATCATTATGCTTTAGTCTTGCAAACCTTTTGTGAGATCTGTGGACAACAACAAACGTGTTCATGATAGGTAATTCAAAAACTAAATCCCTCTTGACAAAGGGTCCTAGTCAAGTTCTTAAAACTGATCATTAAGACAATGGCAAGAAGCTAAAGCTAAACTCTTGTTGAGAGTTGAAGCAAATGTTATTACATAGGTAGAAGATTCGTCATCAGAACAAAAGATGATAATTACTCACAAAACTGCCCAGAATAAATTTTCATAATTTAATATGTGTATTGTGGTATAATACAAACTCTAAATGTGTTGACTGTAACAATGAAATATATTTATATCGGATTTTTAGTTACACATTATTTCACCTTATGGCTTTATTTCTGTTTGACATAAAATGTGTTATTTTGGCAACAAGGATAAATTGTGTTTTTTAAAAAGTTTAATTTGAAGAAAAGTAAAAGAATGGTAAAACCAATGGAAAGTTACAAAGTTGCCAAGCTATTATTACAGGGAACACTGAAAAACAAAGTTTGAATGGAATCATTGGAGTGCGGTGGTGTACATGTCCATGGAGTAAAGAGGTCTACAAAGAAGATTGTAGTCTATTGTGTCAAAAGCAGCAAGTGGACAAAAGGGCATTAAGATGTATTAGGCCATGTGCACACGTTCAGGATTGTTAGCGTTTTTTTCGCGTTTTTTTCGCTATAAAAACGTGATAAAAACGCGAAAAAAACGCTAACATATGCCTCCTATTATTTACAAGGTATTCCGCATTTTTTGTGCAAATGTTGCGATTTTTTCCGCGAAAAAATCGCATAGCGGAAAAAAAAGCAACATGTTCATTAAAAATGCGGAATTGCGGGGATTCCGCACACCTAGGGGTCCATTGATCTGCTTACTTCCCGCACGGGGCTGTGCCCACGATGCGGGAAGTAAGCAGATTATGTGCGGTTGGTACCCAGGGTGGAGGAGAGGAAACTCTCCTCCACGCACTGGGCACCATATAATTGGTAAAAAAATAAGAAATAAAATAAAAAACAGTCCTATACTCACCCTCGATGTCCGGCGCTGTGTTCCCGCCTCTGTGCTGCACGCTGGCTGGTTCCTGTAGCTGGTGTGCGCTGAAGGACCTCGCCGAATGACGTCACTGTCCTGTGATTGGTCGTGAGCGGTCATGTGACCGCTCACGTGACCGGACCGTGACGTCACGGAAGGTCCTGTGCGCACACGCCAGCTAGAGAAAGAGGAACGGACGCCGCTGAGGAGATGTCTGGGTGAGTATAAGCATTTTTTTATTTTTTTTATTATTTTTAACATTCTATCTTTTACTATAGATGCTGCATAAGCTGCATCTATAGTAAAAAGTTGGTCACACTTGTCAAACGCTATGTTTGACAAGTGTGACCAACCTGTCAGTCAGTTTTCCAAGCGATGCTACAGATCGCTTGGAAAACTTTAGCATTCTGCAAGCTAATTACGCTTGCAGAATGCGAAAAAAACGGAAAAAAAACGCAAAAAAAAAAATGCGGATTTCTTGCAGAAAATTTCAGGTTTTCTTCAGGAATTTTCTGCAAGAAATCCGCAACGTGTGCACATACCCTAAGTGTCCTACAGATGGCAAGACAAGGATAATCTTGGTTAAATATTAGCTTGTATGTTAGGGTACTTTGCGTATGAAGCAAGCATTATTCTGTTCGAGATTATTGCAACAGTCATTTTCCAATCAGATCTGATCTGATAGTCTGGACATAAGTAGAAAGCTATCTTACCTAACTTCCCTGCAAATATATGCATGCTTGAATTTCTGGTTTACTTCAATAAAAAGAAAAGGAAGAGACACCTACTAGGGTCATCTGACATAGCTCATTTTTGTTGAAATGCAATGGCCAACATCTATAAAAAATGGTGTAATTTTTCAACAAATCTTTAGTCAACTCAATTCAGCTCTTCCACTCCATATATATCAAATCTTGCGTGACAAATTTTGTACAAATAAAGGTAGCACAACCTTGTAGGATCCAGTCGGATAAAGCATGTTTGGTGGGCTACACTGTTAACTGATATACAACTGTTAAAAGGACTCTGTCACCTGAATTTGGAGGGAACAATTTTCAAGATTGCCTTGTGCAGGCATGTACTACGGAGGACAGAGAATGAACTTCAATCCAATATTGCAGCCAGCATGCAGCCAGCAGGTAAGGAAAGGGTGAATCAAACAGCCGAAAACCCCGCCTCTATGGCTGAAAATTGTTGACTCCAAATTCAGGTGACAGAGTCCCTTTAACTGGTAAACTGATTCTTCAACAATGATAAGATTTTTTTTTATTCACAATGGGTTTCAGTGCCATACAGATGTCTTTATCAAGTGAAGATCACATTTGTTTTTTTACACTTGATGAAGGCGTCAGTACGGTTTGAAACATGTTGTGAATAAAAAAAACTTTATTATCTTCATTGTTGAAGTATTGGCAGTGCATCCAACCTTTAGTGTTTTATCCAACTGGATCTAATATTTCCTGGAAGAGCTATCCATCAACCATGGGGCAGCAGCAGCTGTTTTTTGTCATGCCTACATAGGAGCTGTACCAGATACAACTCTAACAGGTGAGCGTTGACGAAGTACTTACCCACTCTCTCTCCAAAGGGTATTGCCCTATTGTGCACTTTGTTCTGCATATTTAAATTTCTTGAGCACAAACATGTAAGAATAGTAGTACAATTTCAAATCTATAATATAACGCTGGGAGCGTCACTCTGTCCGAAGCCTCTATAGACTGCGCAAGCGCAAGCGCCGGCGCAGTCTGGACCGCACAGAGCGACGCTCCCAGGAGATCGCGGTATGCGTAAGCGCTGAACGCACACCGCGATCTCCACCGGACAAGCAGGGACGAGCCAGGAGGCGGAGGGTGAGTATACTTACCTGACCCGTTCCACCGACGCGCTTCCGGGCCGTGACTGTCCCCCTGATCCCGGAATCGGCGCCTGCGCAGTCCGCGCTTTCCGGCGCCATTTTCTTGAAGACACATTGCAGTGTCTTCAAGAAAATGGCGCCGGAAAGCGCGGACTGCGCAGGCGCCGACTCCGGGAGCAGGACCGAGAAAATGGCCGCACCCAGCACAGCCGCCGCGCCCAGCACAGCCACGCACAGCCGCCCACAGCAACGCACAGCCGCCGCACCCAGCACAGCCGACCATAGATGCCCACAGCCACGCACAGGCGCCCACAGCCACGCACAGCCGCCGCACCCAGCACAGCTGCCCACAGCCACCCATAGCCACGCACAGCCGCCGCACCCAGCACAGCCGACCACAGCCGCCGCACCCAGCACAGCCGCCCACAGCCACGCACAGCCACCCATAGCCACGCACAGCCGCCGCACCCAGCACAGCCGCCCACAGCCACGCACAGCCGCCGCACCCAGCACAGCTGCCCACAGCCACGCACAGCCACCCATAGCCACGCACAGCCGCCGCACCCAGCACAGCCGACCACAGCCACGCACAGCCGCCGCACCCAGCACAGCCGCCCACAGCCACGCACAGCCGCCGCACCCAGCACAGCCGACCACAGCCGCCGCACCCAGCACAGCCGCCCACAGCCACGCACAGCCGCCCACAGCACAGCCGACCACAGCCGCCGCACCCAGCACAGCCGCCCACAGCCACGCACAGCCGCCCACAGACACGCACAGCCGCACCCAGCACAGCCGACCACAGCCACGCACAGCCGCCGCACCCAGCACAGCCGCCCACAGCCACGTACAGCCACCCATAGCCACGCACAGCCGCCGCACCCAGCACAGCCGACCACAGCCGCCGCACCCAGCACAGCTGCCCACAGCCACGCACAGCCACCCATAGCCACGCACAGCCGCCGCACCCAGCACAGCCGACCACAGCCACGCACAGCCGCCGCACCCAGCACAGCCGCCCACAGCCACGCACAGCCGCCGCACCCAGCACAGCTGCCCACAGCCACGCACAGCCACCCATAGCCACGCACAGCCGCCGCACCCAGCACAGCCGACCACAGCCACGCACAGCCGCCGCACCCAGCACAGCCGCCCACAGCCACGCACAGCCGCCGCACCCAGCACAGCTGCCCACAGCCACGCACAGCCACCCATAGCCACGCACAGCCGCCGCACCCAGCACAGCCGACCACAGCCACGCACAGCCGCCGCACCCAGCACAGCCGCCCACAGCCACGCACAGCCGCCGCACCCAGCACAGCCGACCACAGCCGCCGCACCCAGCACAGCCGCCCACAGCCACGCACAGCCGCCCACAGCACAGCCGACCACAGCCGCCGCACCCAGCACAGCCGCCCACAGCCACGCACAGCCGCCCACAGCCACGCACAGCCGCACCCAGCACAGCCGACCACAGCCACGCACAGCCGCCGCACCCAGCACAGCCGCCCACAGCCACGTACAGCCACCCATAGCCACGCACAGCCGCCGCACCCAGCACAGCCGACCACAGCCGCCGCACCCAGCACAGCCGCCCACAGCCACGCACAGCCCACAGCCACGCACAGCCGCCGCACCCAGCACAGCCGCCGCACCCAGCACATCCGCCGCACCCAGCACAGCCATGCACAGCCACGCACAGCCGCCTACAGCCACGCACAGCCTCCCACAGCCACGCACAGCTGCCCACAGCCACGGACAGCCGCCGCACCCAGCACAGCCGCCGCACCCAGCACAGCCGCGGCACCCAGCACAGCCGCCCACAGCTACGCACAGCCGCCCACAGCCACGCACAGCCGCCGCACCCAGCACAGCCGCCCACAGCCACGCACAACCGCTGCACCCAGCACAGCCACCCACAGCCGCCGCACCCAGCACAGCCGCCGCACCCAGCACAGCCGCCGCACCCAGCACATCCGCCGCACCCAGCACAGCCGCCGCACCCAGCACAGCCACGCACAGCCACGCACAGCCGCCACAGCCATGCACAGCCTCCGCACCCAGCACAGCCACGCACAGCCGCCTACAGCCACGGACAGCCGCACCCAGCACAGCCGACCACAGCCACGCACAGCCGCCGCACCCAGCACAGCCGCCCACAGCCACGCACAGCCGCCCACAGCCACGCACAGCCGCACCCAGCACAGCCGACCACAGCCACGCACAGCCACCGCACCCAGCACAGCCGCCCACAGCCACGTACAGCCACCCATAGCCACGCACAGCCGCCGCACCCAGCACAGCCGACCACAGCCGCCGCACCCAGCACAGCCGCCCACAGCCACGCACAGCCCACAGCCACGCACAGCCGCCGCACCCAGCACAGCCGCCGCACCCAGCACAGCCGCCGCACCCAGCACATCCGCCGCACCCAGCACAGCCATGCACAGCCACGCACAGCCGCCTACAGCCACGCACAGCCTCCCACAGCCACGCACAGCCGCCCACAGCCACGGACAGCCGCCGCACCCAGCACAGCTGCCCACAGCCACGCACAGCCGCCCACAGCCGCCGCACCCAGCACAGCCGCCCACAGCCACGCACAACCGCTGCACCCAGCACAGCCACCCACAGCCGCCGCACCCAGCACAGCCGCCGCACCCAGCACATCCGCCGCACCCAGCACAGCCGCCGCACCCAGCACAGCCACGCACAGCCGCCACAGCCATGCACAGCCTCCGCACCCAGCACAGCCACGCACAGCCGCCTACAGCCACGGACAGCTGCCGCACCCAGCACAGCCACCGCACCCAGCACAGCCGCCGCACCCAGCACAGCCGCCCACAGCCACGCACAGCCGCCGCACCCAGCACAGCCTCCCACAGCCGCCTACAGCCACGCACAGCCGCTGCACCCAGCACAGCCGCTGCACCCAGCACAGCCACCGCACCCAGCACAGCCGTCCACAGCTGCCGCACCCAGCACAGCCGCCCGCACCCAGCACAGCCACGTCACATACAGCCGCCCGCACTCAGCACAGCCACATACAGCCGCCCGCACTCAGCACAGCCGCCCGCACTCAGCACAGCCGCCCGCACTGATGGGGGCGCAGGATGGAGCAGCACGTGATAGGATGGGGGCGCAGGATGGGAGCACATGACAGGATGGGGATGAGGATGGAGCAGCACATGACACGGTGGAGCAGCACATGACAGGATGGGGGCGCAGGATGGAGCAGCACATGACACGGTGGAGCAGCACATGACAGGATGGGGATGCAGGATGGAGCAGCACATGACACGGTGGAGCAGCACATGACAGGATGGGGGCGCAGGATGGAGCAGCACATGACACGGTGGAGCAGCACATGACAGGATGGGGGCGCAGGATGGAGCAGCATATGACAGGATGGGAGCAGCACATACCAGGATGGAGACCATATTCCAATATAAATGCTCGCCACCCGGGCGTAGAACGGGTTCAATAGCTAGTGTTACATAACAGCCTGAGACCAATGTGTAAAATATCACAAATCATTTTCAAATGTTGACCAAATTGCAACTTTTATGAACGTAAAATATTTCTTTTACAGACGTTAATATAAATATTAAAATATTGTAAAGCATGTATCAAATGAGAAAATGACATAATTGATGTGCTTCTAAATTTCTTCTGTTTCTGAACTGTTACTTACAGTCATGTTACCTTCACCACTTTACTTACTGTTACAGTCCATTCAAAGCACAGAGTAAAGAGATTTCCAGTCTGGGCTTTGAACAGAGTGTGGCTGATCAGTCAGTTATAGGTGTCAGTACAATACTCAGGACTAAAGACAGCTGCTCTCAGAACAATGATGAACTCATGGGAGCTTGACCTGTTAACCTTGGCCAGTAAGTGTAATTGTAATTAAGCGAGGACATATCCAGACAATAAATTCAATACAAGGTAAGACAGTTTAAACAGTTACATTAGGAGTGAGGGCCCTGCTTGCAAGCTTACAATCTACAAGGAAATATGCTTGTTATTTCAGATTCAGCAATCTGATCCGGTCAATTCCTGCATGTGTCGCGGCTGTCAGACATGCAGGTGTGGGGACTCGAACATATTATTTGAGCACACCAAAATCACTTGGTTAGCACCTGAGCATACTCGGATAACACCTTATCCGAGCATGTTCCCTCATCACTAATAGTAATGCTATCAAACAAATAAGTTTGGCACAGGGGATGGTGCTGGCTGTTCTTGATTACATAAGGATAAATAAGTCCATTATATGACTCCAGGGAAAGTTTTGGACAAAGTGTGGCCATGTTAAAAATTAAAGTGAGGCCCCAAATGCTAAGGCATTGCATCATCATACAGAAGCATTTATGATTTCAAGCCATTAACCCCTTTACTACCAAAGGTAGTTTGCACCGTAATGACCAGACCAATTTTTACAATTCTGACCACTGTCACTTTATGAGGTAATAACTCTGGAATGCTTCAACGGATCCCGGTGATTCTGATACCTTTTTTATGACATATTGTACTTCATGATAGTGGTAAAATTTCATTGATGTGATTTGCGTTTTTTTGTGAAAACAATGGAAATTTGGTGAAAATTTGGAAAATGTAGCAATTTTCAAAATTTTAATTTTCATGCTCATGAGTCACAGAGATATGTCACACAAATAGTTAATAAATAATATTTCCCACATGTTTACTTTACATCAGCACAATTTTGGAACCAACATTTTTTCCTGTTAGGAAGTTATTTTTTGTTAGGAAGTTATAAGGGTTAAAAATTGACCAGCGATTTTTCATTTTTCCAACAAAATTTACAAAACCATTTTTTTAAGGACCACATAACATTTGAAGTCACTTTGAAGAGTCTATATGCCAGAAAAAATGAACCCCAAAATGAATTTGTTTGTCTTGAGCATACCGATACTCTATATGAGAAACAAAACCACTGTTTGGGCACATGGCAGAGCTCAAAAGGGAGGAAGCGCCAATTGAATTTTTGAATGCAAAATTTGCTGAAACAATTGGCGGAAGCCATGTCGCATTTGGAGAGCCTCTGATGTGCCCAAACAGTGAAAATTCCCCACAAGTGACACCATTTTGGAAACTAGATACCTCAGGGAACTGATCTAGATGTGTGGTGAGCACATTGAACCCTGAGGTGCTTCACAGAAGTTTATAACGTTGAGCTGTGAAAATAAAAAAATCACACTTTAACCACAAATATGTTTTTAGCCCCAAATGTTGCATTTTCATAAAGGAGAAATTACACCATACAAATTTAATGCAATTTCTCCTGAGTACGCCGATACCCCATATGAGGGAGAAAACTACTGTTTGGGCACACAGCAGGGCTCAGAAGGGAGGGAACGTCATTCTGGTAACCCCCTAATCCCTACACCTAGTAAGGAACTGTTCATCTCTTCTTCAATCCTCCCCATCCTTCTCACCTCCCCCTCAGAACTGTTCCTCAACATACAGTCCTCTGACTCCAAACACAGACAGCCACCTCCTGCTCTCTCTTGCTCTTACCTGCTAACACTTTCTCTGCTCCTTCTCACTGCTGGTGATATCTCTCCAAATCCTGGTGCTCCTCACCACATCCCCACAGTATGTTCTACGTCCCATCCACACTCCATCACAAATTTCCACAAACAGGAGCTCTGTGGAACGTTCGCTCTGTCCGCAACAAGCTTTCCTACATCCATGATCTTTTTGTTACTACCAAACTTTCCTTCCTGGCCATCACCGAAACCTGGCTCACCCCCTCTGACACAGCCTCTCCTGCTGCACTTCTGTATGGTGGCTTCCACCTTTCTCAAACACCTCGCCTCAGCAGCAAGCATGGCGGAAGAGTTGGTTTTCTCCTCAGATAACTGCTCCTTCTCCCCAATCCCACTCCCATCCTCTGTTACCCTCCCTTCCTTTGAGGTGCACTCTGTGTGCATCTTCTCCCCCTCCAACCTCCAACTGGCTGTTATTTACCGCCCCCAGAGCCAGCTACCACCTTCTTTGACCACTTTACCACCTGGCTACTTCATTTCTTTTCTGCAGACATCCCCACTATCATCGTGGGCGACTTCAACATCCCCATTGACACTTCCCTTTCAGCTGCCTCTAAACTTCTATCTCTCACTTCCTCCTTCGGCCTCACTCAAAGTTCTTCTGCAGCCACTCACAAACATGGTCACACACTGGACCTCATCTTCACCCGCCTCTGCTCCCTATCTAACCTCTCTAACTCACCTCTTCCTCTTTCAGACCACAATCTACTTACATTCTCTTTGCTCTCTACTCCTTGTCTACAATCCCCACTCCACAAACTTGCCCACCCTCGCAGAAATCTAAAACACCTTGATCTACACTCACTCTCTGAATCCCTTCTCCCTCTCACGGACAAAAGTTCCCTACACAATGCAGATGATGCTGCCGCTCTATATAACACCACAATAGCTGTAGCTTTGGAATCTCTTGCCCCTCTCACACATACCAAAGTTCGCAAAATCAACAGACAGCCCTGGCACACCAGCGTGACCAAAGAACTGAGGCGAGCTTCCAGGGCTGCTGAGCGGAGATGGAAAAGATCCCACTCCAACGAGCACTTCATCGCATTCAAACAGTCCCTCACTACTTTCAAGAACACACTCGCCACTGCGAAACAAACCTACTTCTCATCTCTCATATCCACCAACCCTAAACAGTTATTCAACACCTTCAATTCTCTCCTCCATCCCCCAGCACCTCCTCCCTCCCCACTTATCTCAGCTGAAGACTTTGCCTCATTTTTTAAGCAGAAGATTGATAACATCAGAGAGAGTTTTAGTCGACAACCCCCAGAACCCTTCCTCCCAACTGCCCAGCCCTCCACCTCCAAAACCAACTTCTCCACCATTACAGAAGATCGACTCTCCACTCTATTCTCAAGATCACATCTCACCACAAGTGCACTTGACCCGATCCCATCCCACTTCATCCCAAACCTCGCCACAGTCTTCATCCCAACCCTAACCCATCTCTTTAACCTATCACTAACAACTGGTGCTTCCCCTCAAGCTTTAAACATGCCTCAATCACACCTATCCTCAAAAAGCCCTCTCTTGACCCATCCTCTGTATCTAGCTGCCGCCCTATATCACTTCTCCCCTATGCCTCAAAACTACTGGAACAACACGTCCATCTTGAACTGTCCTCCCATCTCTCTTCCTGCTCCCTCTTCGACCGCTTACAATCTGGCTTCTGGTCACACCACTCCACTGAAACTGCCCTAACTAAGGTCACCAATGACCTAATAACTGCCAAGAGCAAGCGACATTACTCTGTCCTCCTCCTCCTGGACCTGAATTCTGCCTTTGACACAGTGGACCATTCCCTATTACTACAGACCCTCTCATCCCTTGGCATCACAGACTTGGCCCTATCCTGGATCTCATTATACCTAACAGACCACTCAGCGTCTCCCACTCACACACCACCTCCTCACCTCGCCCCCTATCTGTTGGAGTCCCGCAAGGTTCAGTTCTAGGGCCCCTGCTCTTATCCATTTACACCTTTGGCCTGGGACAGCTCATAGAATCTCACGGTTTTCAGTATCATCTCTATGCTGATGACACGCAGATCTACATCTCTGGACCAGATATCATCATCCTACTAACCAGAATCCCTCAATGTCTGTCCGCTATTTCATCCTTCTTCTCCACTAGATTTCTAAAACTTAACATGGACAAAACAGAATTCATCATCTTTCCCCCATCTCACATGACCCCTCCAACAAACCTATCCATTATAGTAAATGGCTGTCCACTCTCCCCAGTCCCACAGGCTCGCTGTCTCGGGGAAATCCTTGGCACTGATCTCTCCTTCAAACCACATATCCAAGCCCTTTCCACTTCCTGCCACCTTCAACTCAAAAATATTTCACGGATCCGTACATTCCTAAACCAAGAATCTGCAAAACCCTAGTCCATGCCCTCATCATCTCCCACCTCAACTACTGTAACCTCCTGCTCTGTGGCCTCCCCTCTAGCACTCTCGCACCCCTCCAATCTATTCTAAACTCTGCTGCCCAACTAATCCACCTGTCCCCCTGCTATTCCCTGGCCTCTCCCCTCTGTCAATCCCTTCACTGGCTCCCCATTACCCAGAGACTCAAGTACAAAATCCTAATCATGACATACAAAGCCATCCACAACCTGTCTCCTCCATACATCTGTGACCTTGTCTCCCGGTACTTTACTGCACGCAACCTCCGATCCTCACAAGATCTCCTTTGCTACTCCACTCTTATCTCCTCTTCTCACAATCGCGTACAAGATTTCTCGCGCGCATCACTGCTACTCTGGAACTCTCTACCACAGCATACATATCAGACTCTAGCCTACCATAGAAACCTTCAAAAAGAACCTGAAGACCCACCTCTTCCGACAAGCCTACAACCTGCAGTAACCACCGATCGACCAAACCAGCTCTTCCATCGCCTACTGTATCCTCACCCATCCCTTGTAGATTGTGAGCCCTCACGGGCAGGGTCCTCTCTCCTCCTGTATCAGTTGTGACTAGTGTTGAGCATTCCGATACCGCAAGTATCGGGTATCGGCCGATATTTGCTGTATCGGAATTCCGATACCGAGATCCGATACCTTTGTGGTATCGGGTATCGGTATCGAAACAACATTAATGTGTAAAAGAAAGAATTAAAATAAAAAATATTGCTATACTCACCTCTCCGACGCAGCCTGGACCTTACCGAGGGAACCGGCAGCGTTCTTTGCTTAAAATGCGCGCGTTTCCTTCCTTCCGTGACGTCACGGCTTCTGATTGGTCGCATGCCGCCCTATGTGGCCGCGACGCGACCAATCACAGCAAGCCGTGACATAATTTTCAGGTCCTTCTAGGCATTCAGTATTTTAAAATTACGTTCCGGCTTTGTGATTGGTCGCGTCACGGTCACATGGGCGACGCGACCAATCACAAGCCGTGACGTCACAGGAGGCAGGAAATGCGCGCATTTTTTAAATTACGTCACCCATGTGACCACGACGCGACCAATCACAAGCCAGAACGTAATTTTAAAATCCTGAAGGACCTGAAATTACGTCACGGCTTTCTGTGATTGGTTGCGTCGCGGCCACATGGGCGACGTGACCAATCACAAGCTGTAACGTCACGGGAGGCAGGACACGCGCGCATTTTAAAATGCGCGCGTGTCCTGCCTCCCGTGACGTCACGGCTTGTGATTGGTCGCGTCGCCCATGTGACCGCGACGCGACCAATCACAAGCCAGAACGTAATTTTAAAATCCTGAAGGACCTGAAATTACGTCACGGCTTGCTGTGATTGGTCGCGTCGCGGCCACATGGGCGGCACGCGACCAATCACAAGCCGGGACTTCACGTAAGGAAGTAAACGCGCAAATTTTAAGCAAAGAACGCTGCCAGTTCCCTCGGTGAGGTGAGTATAGCAATATTTTTTATTTTAATTCTTTCTTTTACACATTAATATGGATCCCAGGGCCTGAAGGAGAGTTTCCTCTCCTTCAGACCCTGGGAACCATCAGGGATACCGTCCGATACTTGAGTCCCATTGACTTGTATTGGTATCGGGTATCGGATTGGATCCGATACTTTGCCGGTATCGGCCGATACTTTCCGATACCGATACTTTCAAGTATCGGACGGTATCGCTCAACACTAGTTGTGACCTGTATTGTTTAAGATTATTGTACTTCTTTTTATTATATATACCCCTCCTCACATGTAAAGCGCCATGATATAAATGGCGCTATAATAATAAATAATAATAATATTAATAATAATAATAATTTCACTTTTTGAATGTAAAAGTTCTTGGAATCATTAGCGAACATCAGGCCCCATTTGGAGAGCCCCTGATGTGCATAAACAGTGGAAGTCTCCCACAAATGACCCCATTTTAGAATCTAGACTCCTCAGTTAATGTATTTAGATCTGTGTTGAGCACTTTGAACCCCCAGGTGTTTCACAGAAGTTTATAACATTGAGCAGTGAAAATAAATATCTAAATTTTCCCACAAAAATGTTATTTTGGCCTCATATTTTGCATTTTTCTTAAGGGTAACAGAAGAAATTGAACCATTCAATTTGATGTGCAATTTCTCCTGAGTATGCCAATACCCCATATGTGGGAGAATACTACTTTTGAGGCACAGTGGAAATCTCAGAAGGGAAGAGGTGCCATATTGGAGTTCAGATTTTGCAGGAATGGTTTGAGGTAGGGTTGAGCGACTTTCATTTTTTTACGGTCGAGTCGGGTTCTGTGAAACCCGACTTTGTCCAGAGTCGAGTCGAGTGCAGTCGGCCGATTATCGCTAAAAGTCGGGGATCGACCGAAACACGAAACCCAATGCAAGTCAATGGGGAAGCATAGTCGGCAGTGAGTGGAGGCCAGGAAAACACCTACAGTGCCCATTTTAATGCCAAAAACATCCATTCTTGTTTCTGAAGCTTGTCAATCTTAATTAACTTTATAATAATAGTTGGGCATTGGAAATTGGGGTCATTTGGCAAAAGTTGTGGGGGGTAGGGCTGGTTCAAGGTTTTAGTGGGCACAGGAAACGTGGACTACGTCACGGCGGTGGAGCAGTGAGAGGTAAGTATGTCAAGTTTGCAAGTGCTGTGATCCTAAGCAAGCAGGGGGGCCCACTCGTTGGCATTGGCACTGGCACAGGGCCCCTCAAAGTACAGCGGTGTGTTTGCACGGCGGGGGCGCCTCCCACCGGCAGCGACACTTTTGCGTACTCTGAGGGGCCCTGTGCCAGTGACGTCGCCAACGAGTATGCCCCCCCCCCACCTGATGAAGGAACCTGCACTTTCATCTGCACCTTCCTCTTTGTCCCTGTGTAAGGTGGTATAACATGCGGGAAGGGGAACCTTACTTTCAGCAGGGTCAGATTCTGGCTGTGTAGAGTGCAAGGGGAACCACCATTTTTTTAAAAAACAGCAGTTAATCAGAGCCAGAAGTTAGAAGCTCAGCTTTATTCAGTTGAGGACAACACCAGGCAGGGGCAGACACTGTTAGTAGGCCGGAACCACCATTTTTTTTAAAAACAGCAGTTAATCAGAGCCAGAAGGTAGAAGCTCAGCTGTATTCAGTTGAGGGCAACACCAGGGAGGGGCAGACACCGTTAGTAGGCGCTAACCACCAATTTTTAAAAACACAGCACTTAATGAGAGCCAGAAGGTTGAAGCACAGCTTTATTCAGTTGAGGACAACACCAGGCAGGGGCAGACACCGTTAGTAGGCCGGAACCACCAATCTTTTAAAAAACAGCACTTAATGAGAGCCAGAAGGTAGAAGCTCAGCTTTATTCAGTTGAGGACAAACACCAGGGAGCAGTAAACAGAGGTATTAGGCCCCATCCAGCAATTAAAAAAAAAAAAAAAAAAAAAAGCTTAATCAGAGCCAGAAGGTAGAAGCTCAGCTTTATTCAGTTGAGGACAACACCAGGCAGGGGCAAACACCGTTAGTAGGCCGGAACCAACAATTTTTTTAAAAAACAGCAGTTAATCAGAGCCAGAAGGTAGAAGCTCAGCTTTATTCAGTTGAGGACAACACCAGGCAGGGGCAGACACCGTTAGTAGGCCAGAACCACCAATCTTTTAAAAAACAGCACTTAAAGAGAGCCAGAAGGTAGAAGCTCAGCTTTATTCAGTTGAGGACAAACACCAGGGAGCAGCAAACAGAGGAATTAGGCCCCATCCAGCAATAAAAAAAAAAAAAAAAAAGAAAAAAGCTTAATCAGAGCCAGAAGGTAGAAGCTCAGCTTTATTCAGTTGAGGACAACACCAGGCAGGGGCAGACACCGTTAGTAGGCCCTAACCACCAATTTTTTTTAAAAACAGCAGTTAATCAGAGCCAGAAGGTAGAAGCTCAGCTTTATTCAGTTGAGGACAACACCAGGCAGGGGCAGACACCGTTAGTAGGCCGGAACCACCATTTTTTTAAAAAACAGCAGTTAATCAGAGCCAGAAGGTAGAAGCTCAGCTGTATTCAGTTGAGGGCAACACCAGGGAGGGGCAGACACCGTTAGTAGGCCGGAACCACCAATCTTTTAAAAAACAGCACTTAATGAGAGCCAGAAGGTAGAAGCTCAGCTTTATTCAGTTGAGGACAAACACCAGGGAGCAGCAAACAGAGGTATTAGGCCCCATCCAGCAATTAAAAAAAAAAAAAAAAAAAAAAAGCTTAATCAGAGCCAGAAGGTAGAAGCTCAGCTTTATTCAGTTGAGGACAACACCAGGCAGGGGCAGACACCGTTAGTAGGCCGGAACCAACAATTTTTTTTAAAAACAGCAGTTAATCAGAGCCAGAAGGTAGAAGCTCAGATTTATTCATTTGAGGACAACTTGAATTAGGGACTGCAGACAGACTTACCAGGCTGTCCCCTGTGTGGACCATGCATGCAATACATTAACCCATTGTGCCACAAAGGACACGTAACCTTCCGTGGCCATGCCTTCCGCTCCATGTGTCTGTTGTCAGGTGTACCTTTGGACTCACAGATTGACAGAATGAAAGGACAATGTGGTCTTTAACATGCTGGTGGAGGGGTGGGATAGCTTTTCTCGCAAAAGAATTGTCAACTGGGTAGCTCATAGCGTGGTACAGCGTAGTCCATCATGGCTTTATTAATATTAAATAAAATAAAATAATAGGCTCTATGCACTGTAAAATAGGTTCCAGGGGTACACGGGCAGCAGTGGTCAGGTGAGTGGAGGCCTAGTGGAAGGAGGGACCGCAGACAGGCTTCCAAGGCCTAACATACTAAAATGGGCGGGCTGTAGGCACTGTAAAATAGGTTCCAGGGGTACACGGGCAGCAGCGGTCAGGTCAGTGGAGGCCTAGTGGAAGGAGGGACCGCAGACAGGCTTCAAAGGCCTAACACAATAAAATGGGCGGGCTGTAGGCACTTTATAATTGGTTCCAGGGGTACACGGGCAGCAGTGGTCTGGTCAGTGGAGGCCTAGTGGAAGGAGGGACCGCAGACAGGCTTCCAAGGCCTAACACAATAAAATGGGCTGGCTGTAGGCACTTTATAATTGGTTCCAGGGGTACACGGGCAGCAGTGGTCTGGTCAGTGGAGGCCTAGTGGAAGGAGGGACTGCAGACAGGCTTCCAAGGCCTAACACAATAAAATGGGCTGGCTGTAGGCACTTTATAATTGGTTCCAGGGGTACACGGGCAGCAGTGGTCTGGTCAGTGGAGGCCTAGTGGAAGGAGGGACCGCAGACAGGCTTCGAAGGCCTAACACAATAAAATGGGCTGGCTGTAGGCACTTTATAATTGGTTCCAGGGGTACACGGGCAGCAGTGGTCTGGTCAGTGGAGGCCTAGTGGAAGGAGGGACCGCAGACAGGCTTCGAAGGCCTAACACAATAAAATGGGCTGGCTGTAGGCACTTTATAATTGGTTCCAGGGGTACACGGGCAGCAGTGGTCTGGTCAGTGGAGGCCTAGTGGAAGGAGGGACCGCAGACAGGCTTCCAAGGCCTAACACAATAAAATGGGCTGGCTGTAGGCACTTTATAATTGATTCCAGGGGTACACGGGCAGCAGTGGTCTGGTCAGTGGAGGCCTAGTGGAAGGAGGGACCGCAGACAGGCTTCCAAGGCCTAACACAATAAAATGGGCTGGCTGTAGGCACTTTATAATTGGTTCCAGGGGTACACGGGCAGCAGTGGTCTGGTCAGTGGAGGCCTAGTGGAAGGAGGGACCGCAGACAGGCTTCCAAGGCCTAACACAATAAAATGGGCTAGCTGTAGGCACTTTATAATTGGTTCCAGGGGTACACGGGCAGCAGTGGTCTGGTCAACGGAGGCCGATTGTAATGAGTGTCTGCCAGTTAGTAGTCAAAAACAACAATTAAATGTGAATGTCTCGCATTAAAACAAAACAAAAACACTAAAGGGTGCAATCATTAGGTTCAGGGGTGGGATCCTCTGCGTTGTTTCAGACCTACTAATTTAGCGCAAAGTATTTACTGTGGTAAATAGAGGACACTGCCCCTGACTATGTTAAGTACCATCATACATGTCAACACAATGGTATTGTCAGTGGCAGGTATGGAAGGATGTCAGCGCATAGACTAAACATTGGTGGAAGTGTGAGAGATAACTGTGGAAGTGGTAGAGCAATGTTTGACCTGGGGGTGGGTGAACTCTCTTGTGGCCGGCGGTACAGGCCCAGGGCCCCTCATGTTACAACAGTGTGTCTGATGTTGGGTGCGCACCACCACCGCCAGAGACACTTTATTGTACTATGAGGGACCCAGTAGCAATGCCGTCGACCAAAAGCGAGCACACCCACCTCTTCAGACAAACAGCAGTCTCACGGGTGCTTGCGCCAAGTCGCGATACCACGGCCCCGTGTGGGGAGTTTGGCCATTTAGGGAGGTGTAAACATGTCGTATGCTTGACAATCAGCTGCAGAAAATTAGACATTAGAAAAGTAATTCACAGTAGTCCACAGGCAAGAGCTTTTCAAAGGAAAGCTAGGTGTCGGCCGGGCAAGGTGGGGCAAAAGATTTCGAAATCCAGTTGTGGTTCATTTTAATGAATGTTAGATTGTCAACATTTTGGGTAGTCAGACGAGTCCTTTTTTCGGTTAATATTGAACCTGCAGCACTGAATACTCTTTCTGATAGGACACTTGCTGCCGGGCAAGCAAGCTCCTGCAATGCATATTCTGCCAATTATGGCCAGGTGTCTAATTTTGATGCCCAGTAATCAAATGGGAATGACGGTTGAGGGATAACATCGATAAGGGATGAAAAATAGTTAGTAACCATACTGGACAAATGTTGTCGCCTGTCACTTTCAATTGATGCAGCAGTACCTGTCCTGTCTGCGGTCATAGCAAAATCACTCCACAACCTGGTCAGAAAACCCCTCTGTCCAACGCCACTTCTGATGTGTGCACCCCTAACACTCCTAGTCTGCTGCCCCCTGGAGCTCGTGTGAGAACGATCACGTGCGCTGTGTGCTGGGAATGCCTGAAGCAAACGGTCAACAAGAGTTGATTGTTTGGTTGCTAATATTAGTTCCAAGTTCTCATGTGGCATAATATTTTGCAATTTGCCTTTATAGCGTGGATCAAGGAGGCAGGCCAACCAGTAATCGTCATTGTTCATCATTTTCGCAATGCGTGTGTCCCTTTTTAGGATACGTAAGGCATAATCCGCCATGTGGGCCAAAGTTCCAGTTGTCAAATCTCCGGTTGTGATTGGTTGAGGGGCAGTTTCAGGCAAATCTACGTCACTTGTGTCCCTCAAAAAACCAGAACCCGGCCTTGCCACGCAACCAATTTCCAGTGCCCCCGGGAAAGCTTCCGCATTAAAAATATACTCATCCCCATCATCCTCCTCGTCCTCCACCTCCTCTTCGCCCGCTACCTCGTCCTGTACACTGCCCTGACCAGACAATGGCTGACTGTCATCAAGGCTTTCCTCTTCCTCTGGTGCAGACGCCTGATCCTTTATGTGCGTCAAACTTTGCATCAGCAGACGCATTAGGGGGATGCTCATGCTTATTATGGCGTTGTCTGCACTAACCAGCCGTGTGCATTCCTCAAAACACTGAAGGACTTGACACATGTCTTGTATCTTCGACCACTGCACACCTGACAACTCCATGTCTGCCATCCTACTGCCTGCCCGTGTATGTGTATCCTCCCACAAAAACATAACAGCCCGCCTCTGTTGGCACAGTCTCTGAAGCATGTGCAGTGTTGAGTTCCACCTTGTTGCAACGTCTATGATTAGGCGATGCTGGGGAAGGTTCAAAGACCGCCGATAGGTCTGCATACGGCTGGAGTGTACAGGCGAACGTCGGATATGTGAGCAAAGTCCACGCACTTTGAGGAGCAGGTCGGAGAACCCAGGATAAGTTTTCAATAAGCACTGCACCACCAGGTTTAAGGTGTGAGCCAGGCAAGGAATGTGTTTCAGTTGGGAAAGGGAGATGGCAGCCATGAAATTCCTTCCGTTATCACTCACTACCTTGCCTGCCTCAAGATCTACTGTGCCCAGCCACGACTGCGTTTCTTGTTGCAAGAACTCGGACAGAACTTCCGTGGTGTGTCTGTTGTCGCCCAAACACTTCATAGCCAATACAGCCTGCTGACGCTTGCCAGTAGCTGGCCCATAATGGGACAACTGGTGTGCAACAGTGTCATCTGCCTATGGAGTGGTTGGCCGACTGCGGTCTGTGGAAGAGCTGTAGCTTCTGCAGGAGGACGAGGAGGAGGAGGAGGAGGGGGTGCGAACGCCTACAGCCAACTGTTTCCTAGACCGTGGGCAAGGCACAACTGTCCCGAAATTGATGTCCTCTGTGGACCCTGCATCCACCACATTCACCCAGGGTGCCGTGATGGACACATAACGTCCCTGGCCATGCCTACTGGTCCATGCATCTGTAGTCAGGTGCACCTTTGTACTCACAGATTGCCTGAGTGCATGGACGATGCGCTGTTTAACATGCTGGTGCAGGGCTGGGATGGCTTTTCTGGAAAAAAAGTGTCGACTGGGTAGCTCGTATCGTGGTTCAGCGTACTCCATCAGGGCTTTGAAAGCTTCGCTTTCAACTAACCGGTAGGGCATCATCTCTAACAAGATTAGTCTAGCTATGTGGGCGTTAAAACCCTGTGTACGCGGATGCGAGGATAAGTACTTCCTTTTTCTAACCAGAGTCTCATGTAGGGTGAGCTGGACTGGAGAGCTGGAGATCATGGAACTTTCGGGTGTGCCGGTGTACATGGCAGACTGAGAGACGGTTGGAGACGGTATTGTTTCCGCCGGTGCCCTAGATGCAATATTTCCTCCTACAAAACTGGTGATTCCCTGACCCTGACTGCTTTTGGCTGGCAAAGAAACCTGCACAGATACTGCCGGTGGTGCGGAAAATGGTGGCCTTACAGTGACGGAAGGGATGTTGCGTTGCTGACTAGCTTCATTGGCCGAGGGTGCTACAACCTTAAGGGACGTTTGGTAGTTAGTCCAGGCTTGAAAATGCATGGTGGTTAAGTGTCTATGCATGCAACTAGTATTTAGACTTTTCAGATTCTGACCTCTGCTTAAGCTAGTTGAACATTTTTGACAGATGACTTTGCGCTGATCAATTGGATGTTGTTTAAAAAAATGCCAGACTGCACTCTTCCTAGCATCGGATCCCTTTTCAGGGATTGCAGACTGAGCTTTAACTGGATGGCCACGCTGTCCTCCAACAGGTTTTGGCTTTGACACGCGTTTTCGGCCAGATACGGGCCCGGCAGATGGAACCTGTTGCGATGTTGATGCCTGCTGCGGCCCCTCCTCCACCTCCGCTTCTGAACTACTGCCGCCTGCACCCTGTTCCCCCAATGGCTGCCAATCGGGGTCAACAACTGGGTCATCTATTACCTCCTCTTCGAGCTCGTGTGCAACTTCGTCTGTGTCACTGTGTCGGTCGGTGGTATAGCTGTTGTGAAATTGGATTCTGGGCTCCCCCGGTGGCCACTTGTGGAATTGAACTTGTGTGCATCATCCCCTCTGTTCACCTGCTCCTATCAGGATGTGGGAGTCGCTATATAACCTTGCTCCTCTGTCAGTTTCTTGCCGGTCAACAATGTAATCAGAAGCCTTCTGTGCTTGTTCCTGCTACTAGACAACTCCCAGCTAAGTTGGACTTTTGTCCTTGTGTGTTTTGCATTTTGTTCCTGTTCACAGCTGTTGTTTCGTTACTGTGTCTGGAAAGCTCTTGTGATCGGAAATTGCCACTCTGGTGTTATGAGTTAATGCTAGAGTCTTAAAGGAATTTCTGGATGGTGTTTTGATAGGATTTTCTGCTGACCATGAAAGTGTCCTTTCTGTCTTCCTGCTATCTAGAAAGCGGACCTCGATTTTGCTAAACCTATTTTCATACTACGTTTGTCATTTCATCTAAAATCACCGCCAATATATGTGGGGGCCTCTGTCTGCCTTTTGGGAAAATTTCTCTAGAGGTGAGCCAGGACTGTCTTTTCCTCTGCTAGGATTAGGTAGTTCTCCGGCTGGCGCTGGGCATCTAGGGTTAAAAAACGTAGGCATGCTACCCGGCCACTTCTAGTTGTGCGGCAGGTTTAGTTCATGGTCAGTATAGTTTCCATCTTCCAAGAGCTAGTTCTCATATATGCTGGGCTATGTTCTCTCGCCATTGAGAATCATGACAGTTTGACCGGCCCAAAAAAGGGTTAAATTACTGGCTGAGAAAGGAGAGAAAAAAGAAGTCTGCTTCAATTTTTTTTTTTTTTTTTCCTCTAGTTCTGAGTGTGCTCTTAATTGAATCACTTGCTAGTCTGCCTACACTGCAGCCTTCCTCTCTTTCTCTCCTTCTAATCCTTGAATGGCTCTGTGTTCACCTGTTTCAAATGGATCTTCAGAGTGTAGCTACAGGTTTGAATAATCTCGCCACAAAGGTACAAAATTTGCAAGATTTTGTTGTTCATGCACTTATGTCTGAGCCTAGAATTCCTTTGCCTGAATTCTTCTCGGGGAATAGATCTCACTTTCAAAATTTTAAAAATAATTGCAAATTGTTTTTGTTCCTGAAGTCTCGCTCTGCCGGAGACCCTGCACAGCAGGTCAGGATTGTAATTTCCTTGCTCCGGGGCGACCCTCAAGACTGGGCTTTTGCATTGACACCAGGGGATCCTGCGTTGCTCAATGTGGATGCGTTTTTTCTGGCCTTGGGGTTGCTTTATGAGGAACCTCATTTAGAGCTTCAGGCGGAAAAGGCCTTGATGTCCTTGTCTCAGGGGCAAGATGAAGCTGAAATATACTGCCAAAAATTCCGCAAATGGTCTGTGCTTACTCAGTGGAATGAGTGCGCCCTGGCGGCGATTTTCAGAGAAGGTCTCTCTGATGCCATTAAGGATGTTATGGTGGGGTTCCCTGTGCCTGCGAGTCTGAATGAGTCCATGACGATGGCTATTCAGATCGATAGGCGTCTGCGGGAGCGCAAACCTGTGCACCATTTGGCGGTGTCTACTGAGAAAACGCCAGAAAATATGCAATGTGATAGAATTCTGTCCAGAAGCGAGCGGCAGAATTTTAGACGAAAAAATGGGTTGTGCTTCTATTGTGGTGATTCAACTCATGTTATATCAGCATGCTTTAAGCGTACTAAGAAGCCTGACAAGTCTGTTTCAATTAGCACTTTACAGTCTAAGTTTATTCTATCTGTGACCCTGATTTGTTCTTTGTCATCTATTACCGCGGACGCCTATGTCGACTCTGGCGCTGCTTTGAGTCTTATGGATTGGTCCTTTGCCAAACGCTGTGGGTATGATTTGGAGCCACTGGAGGCTCCGATACCTCTGAAAGGGATTGACTCCACCCCATTGGCTAGTAATAAACCACAATACTGGACACAAGTGACTATGCGTGTTAATCCGGATCACCAGGAGGTTATTCGCTTTCTGGTGCTGTATAATCTACATGATGTTTTGGTGCTGGGATTGCCATGGCTGCAATCTCATAACCCAGTCCTCGACTGGAGAGCTATGTCTGTGTTAAGCTGGGGATGTAAAGGAACTCATGGGGACGTACCTTTGGTTTCCATTTCATCATCTATTCCCTCTGAGATTCCTGAATTCTTGTCTGACTTTCGTGACGTTTTTGAAGAACCCAAGGTTGGTTCACTACCTCCGCACCGGGAGTGCGATTGTGCCATAGACTTGATTCCGGGTAGTAAATACCCTAAGGGTCGTTTATTTAATCTGTCTGTGCCTGAACACGCTGCTATGCGAGAATATATAAAGGAGTCCTTGGAAAAGGGACATATTCGTCCTTCGTCATCTCCCTTAGGAGCCGGTTTTTTCTTTGTGTCTAAGAAAGACGGCTCTTTGAGGCCGTGTATTGATTATCGACTTTTGAATAAAATCACGGTTAAATATCAATATCCGTTACCACTGCTTACTGATTTGTTTGCTCGTATAAAGGGGGCCAAGTGGTTCTCTAAGATTGATCTCCGTGGGGCGTATAATTTGGTGCGAATCAAGCAGGGGGATGAGTGGAAAACCGCATTTAATACGCCCGAGGGCCATTTTGAGTATATGGTGATGCCTTTTGGTCTTTCAAATGCCCCTTCAGTCTTCCAGTCCTTTATGCATGACATTTTCCGCGATTATTTGGATAAATTTATGATTGTGTATCATGTCCAGCAGGTCAGGAGGGTTTTTCAGGTTTTGCGGTCTAATTCCTTGTGTGTGAAGGGTTCTAAGTGTGTTTTTGGGGTTCAAAAGATTTCTTTCTTGGGATACATTTTTTCCCCCTCTTCCATCGAGATGGATCCTGTCAAGGTTCAGGCTATTGGTGATTGGACGCAACCCTCTTCTCTTAAGAGTCTTCAGAAATTTTTGGGCTTTGCTAACTTTTATCGTCGATTTATTGCTGGTTTTTCTGATGTTGTAAAACCATTGACTGATTTGACTAAGAAGGGTGCTGATGTTGCTGATTGGTCCCCTGATGCTGTGGAGGCCTTTCGGGAGCTCAAGCGCCGCTTTTCTTCCGCCCCAGTGTTGCGTCAGCCTGATGTTGCTCTTCCTTTTCAGGTTGAGGTCGACGCTTCTGAAATCGGAGCTGGGGCGGTGTTGTCGCAGAGAAGTTCCGACTGCTCCGTGATGAGACCTTGTGCTTTTTTTTCCCGTAAATTTTCGCCCGCCGAGCGGAATTATGATATTGGGAATCGGGAGCTTTTGGCCATGAAGTGGGCTTTTGAGGAGTGGCGTCACTGGCTTGAGGGGGCCAGACATCAGGTGGTGGTATTGACTGACCACAAAAATTTAATTTACCTTGAGTCTGCCAGGCGACTGAATCCTAGACAGGCGCGCTGGTCGTTGTTTTTCTCTCGGTTTAATTTTGTGGTGTCGTACCTACCGGGTTCTAAGAATGTTAAGGCGGATGCCCTTTCTAGGAGTTTTGAGCCTGACTCCCCTGGTAATTCTGAGCCCACAGGTATCCTTAAAGATGGAGTGATATTGTCTGCCGTTTCTCCAGACCTGCGGCGGGCCTTGCAGGAGTTTCAGGCGGATAGACCTGATCGTTGCCCACCTGGTAGACTGTTTGTTCCTGATGATTGGACCAGTAGAGTCATCTCTGAGGTTCATTCTTCTGCGTTGGCAGGTCATCCTGGAATCTTTGGTACCAGGGATTTGGTGGCAAGGTCCTTGTGGTGGCCTTCCCTGTCACGAGATGTGCGAGGCTTTGTGCAGTCTTGTGACGTTTGTGCTCGGGCCAAGCCTTGTTGTTCTCGGGCTAGTGGATTGTTGTTGCCCTTGCCTATCCCGAAGAGGCCTTGGACGCACATCTCGATGGATTTTATTTCGGATCTGCCTGTTTCTCAGAAGATGTCTGTCATCTGGGTGGTGTGTGACCGTTTCTCTAAGATGGTCCATCTGGTTCCCTTGCCTAAGTTGCCTTCTTCTTCCGAGTTGGTTCCTCTGTTTTTTCAAAATGTTGTTCGTTTGCATGGTATTCCTGAGAATATCGTTTCTGACAGAGGGACCCAATTCGTGTCTAGATTTTGGCGGGCATTCTGTGCTAGGATGGGCATAGATTTGTCTTTTTCGTCTGCTTTCCATCCTCAGACTAATGGCCAGACCGAGCGGACTAATCAGACCTTGGAGACATATTTGAGGTGTTTTGTGTCTGCGGATCAGGATGATTGGGTTGCTTTTTTGCCTTTGGCGGAGTTCGCCCTCAATAATCGGGCCAGCTCTGCCACCTTGGTGTCCCCGTTTTTCTGTAATTTGGGGTTTCATCCTCGATTTTCCTCCGGTCAAGTGGAATCTTCGGATTGTCCTGGAGTGGATGCTGTGGTGGAGAGGTTGCATCAGATTTGGGGGCAGGTGGTGGACAATTTGAAGTTGTCCCAGGAGAAGACTCAGCTTTTTGCCAACCGCCGTCGTCGTGTTGGTCCTCGGCTTTGTGTTGGGGACTTGGTGTGGTTGTCTTCTCGTTTTGTCCCTATGAGGGTTTCTTCTCCTAAGTTTAAGCCTCGGTTCATCGGCCCGTACAAGATATTGGAGATTCTTAACCCTGTGTCCTTCCGTTTGGACCTCCCTGCATCCTTTTCGATTCATAATGTTTTTCATCGGTCATTGTTGCGCAGGTATGAGGTACCGGTTGTGCCTTCCGTTGAGCCTCCTGCTCCGGTGTTGGTTGAGGGTGAGTTGGAGTACGTTGTGGAAAAGATCTTAGACTCTCGTGTTTCCAGACGGAGACTCCAGTATCTGGTCAAATGGAAGGGATACGGTCAGGAGGATAATTCTTGGGTCACTGCCTCTGATGTTCATGCCTCCGATCTTGTCCGTGCCTTTCATAGGGCTCATCCTGATCACCCTGGTGGTTCTGGTGAGGGTTCGGTGCCCCCTCCTTGAGGGGGGGGTACTGTTGTGAAATTGGATTCTGGGCTCCCCCGGTGGCCACTTGTGGAATTGAACTTGTGTGCATCATCCCCTCTGTTCACCTGCTCCTATCAGGATGTGGGAGTCGCTATATAACCTTGCTCCTCTGTCAGTTTCTTGCCGGTCAACAATGTAATCAGAAGCCTTCTGTGCTTGTTCCTGCTACTAGACAACTCCCAGCTAAGTTGGACTTTTGTCCTTGTGTGTTTTGCATTTTGTTCCTGTTCACAGCTGCTGTTTCGTTACTGTGTCTGGAAAGCTCTTGTGATCGGAAATTGCCACTCTGGTGTTATGAGTTAATGCTAAAGTCTTAAAGGAATTTCTGGATGGTGTTTTGATAGGATTTTCTGCTGACCATGAAAGTGTCCTTTCTGTCTTCCTGCTATCTAGAAAGCGGACCTCGATTTTGCTAAACCTATTTTCATACTACGTTTGTCATTTCATCTAAAATCACCGCCAATATATGTGGGGGCCTCTGTCTGCCTTTTGGGAAAATTTCTCTAGAGGTGAGCCAGGACTGTCTTTTCCTCTGCTAGGATTAGGCAGTTCTCCGGCTGGCGCTGGGCATCTAGGGTTAAAAAACGTAGGCATGCTACCCGGCCACTTCTAGTTGTGCGGCAGGTTTAGTTCATGGTCAGTATAGTTTCCATCTTCCAAGAGCTAGTTCTCATATATGCTGGGCTATGTTCTCTCGCCATTGAGAATCATGACATATAGCGTTCGTGGCGGGGCAACATAGTCTCATCAGGGTCTGATTGTGGATCAGTACCCTGAGAGGGCAATGTGGTGGTCTGAGTCAAAGGAGCAGCATAGTACTCTGGCTGTGGCTGTGCATCAGTGCACTCCATGTCAGAATCTACTTGTAATGGGCATGGCCTGTTAAGTGTTTCACTTTCTAAGCCAGGGACGGTATGTGTAAAGAGCTCCATGGAGTAACCCGTTGTGTCGCCTGCTGCATCCTTCTCTCTTGTTGTAGTTTTTGCTGAAGAGGACAAGGAAGCGACTTGTCCCTGACCGTGAACATCCACAAGCGACGCGCTGCTTTTATATTTACCAGTTTCAGAAGAGGAGGCAAAAGAGCTAGAGGCTGAGTCTGCAATGTAAGCCAAAACTTGCTGTTGCTGCTCCGCCTTTAAAAGCGGTTTTCGTACTCCCAGAAAAGAGAGCGTTCGAGGCCTTGTGTAGCCAGACGACGAAACTGGCTCCACAGCTCCAGACTTAGGTGGAATATTTTTATCCCCACGACCACCTGATGTTCCACTACCACTACCATCATTACCAGCTGACAATGAACGCCCACGGCCACGACGACCTCTTGCACCAGACTTCCTCATTGTTTTAAAAACTTAACCAAAGTAACTTTATTTGTTGCTGTCAAACAACTTACACGGTGAGCTATAACTTCAGTATGATTTCAATATCCCTTAACAGGTTGGTGAGACCACAAGGAAAATCAGGCACAATGTTACACACTCTGTTTTCTGTGGCACCAAATCACAGAGATGCCACACACGCAGGACTGTCACTCAAGCACAAATGTCAATATTAATCTCCCACTGTTTTATTTTTTTTTCTTTTTCAGGGAGACTTTAGAAACCAAATAATAAAAAAAAAACAAAGGCTTTCTATGGCCCACTGAGTGAGAGATGGCACACACAGGAGTCAGGAGTGGCACACAAGCAGAAAGGGCAATATTAATCTCCCACTGTTTTATTTTTTTTTTCTTTTTCAGGGAGACTTTAGAAACCAAATAATAAAAAATAAATAGGCTTTCTATGGCCCACTGAGTGAGAGATGGCACACACAGGAGTCAGGAGTGGCACACAAGCAGAAAGGGCAATATTAATCTCCCACTGTTTTATTTTTTTTTTCTTTTTCAGGGAGACTTTAGAAACCAAATATTAAAAAATAAATAGGCTTTCTATGGCCCACTGAGTGAGAGATGGCACACACAGGAGTCAGGAGTGGCACACAAGCAGAAAGGGCAATATTAATCTCCCACTGTTTTATTTTTTTTTTCTTTTTCAGGGAGACTTTAGAAACCAAATAATAAAAAATAAATAGGCTTTCTATGGCCCACTGAGTGAGAGATGGCACACACAGGAGTCAGGAGTGGCACACAAGCAGAAAGGGCAATATTAATCTCCCACTGTTTTAACTTTTTTTTTTTTCAGGTAGATTTTAGAACCCAAATCAAGCAAAAAAATAAATAGGCTTTCTATGGCCCACTGAGTGAGAGATGGCACACACAGGAGTCAGGAGTGGCACACAAGCCCTGAGGCCAATATTTTTCTCCCACTGATTGATGTAGTGATTTTTTTTCAGGTAGATTTTAGAACCCAAATCAAGCAAAAAAATTAATAGGCTTTCTATGGCCCACTGAGTGAGAGATGGCACACACAGGAGTCAGGAGTGGCACACAAGCAGAAAGGGCAATATTAATCTCCCACTGTTTGAATTTTTTTTTTTTTCAGGGAGACTTTAGAAACCAAATAATAAAAAAAGGCTTTCTATGGCCCACTGAGTGAGAGATGGCACACACAGGAGTCAGGAGTGGCACACAAGCCCTGAGGCCAATATTTTTCTCCCACTGATTGATGTAGTGATTTTTTTTCAGGTAGATTTTAGAACCCAAATCAAGCAAAAAAATAAATAGGCTTTCTATGGCCCACTGAGTGAGAGATGGCACACACAGGAGTCAGGAGTGGCACACAAGCAGAAAGGGCAATATTAATCTCCTACTGTTTGAATTTTTTTTTTTTTTTCAGGGAGACTTTAGAAACCAAATAATAAAAAAAAAGGCTTTCTATGGCCCACTGACTGAGAGATGGCACACACAGGAGTCAGGAGTGGCACAAGCCCTGAGGCCAATATTTTTCTCCCACTGATTGATGTAGTGATTTTTTTTCAGGTAGATTTTAGAACCCAAATCAAGCAAAAAAATTAATAGGCTTTCTATGGCCCACTGAGTGAGAGATGGCACACACAGGGATGGCACTCTAGCAGAAATGCCAATCTTAATCTCCCACAAAAAAATTAAAAAAAAAACAGGGACTGTCCTACAATTACTATCTCCCTGCAGTAATCTCAGCCAGGTATGGCAGGCAGCAATAAGGAGTGGACTGATGCACAAATTAAATAAAAAGTGTGGACAAACAAAAAAGATAGTTGTGCAGAAAGGAAGGAACAAGAGGATTTGTGCTTTTAAAAAAGCAGTTGGTTTGCACAGCGTCGTACACACACAGGCACAGCAACGCAGCTATCAGGGTCAGGGAGCCTTCTAGGGCAGCCCAATGAGCGACAGCGCTGAGGAAAAAAAAATGTAGCTTCCACTGTCCCTGCAAACAAAAGGTGGTGTTGGACAGTGGAAATCGCTACAGCACAAGCGGTTTGCAGCTTTATGTACCCTGCCTATCACTATCCCAAAGCTCTTCAGCTCCAAGGACGTCCACCCATTTCTTCTGATACATGTTGGCACCAATGACACGGCAAGGAAGGACCTACTGACAATCTGCAAGGACTTTGAAGAGTTGGGGAAGAAAGTAAAGGAACTGGATGCACAGGTAGTTTTTTCTTCTATCCTTCCAGTAGACGGGCATGGCACCAGGAGATGGAACAGGATCCTTGATGCGAACAACTGGCTAAGACAATGGTGCAGACAACAAGGATTCGGATTCCTGGACCACGGTGTGAATTACTTGTATGATGGACTCCTAGCCAGAGACAGACTACACCTCAACAAACCTGGGAAACACACATTCGCCAGAAGACTCGCTACAGTCATCAGGATTGCGTTAAACTAGAAGAAGAGGGGACGGGAAGAAAAACATTAGACTCGGACAAAGAAGACCCAGGAAAACATACTTAGAAGGGAGGTAAGAACATTTCTAAAACAATCCACTGGGAGGAGATTGGAACAAAACAAAATCCTCTAAACTGAATGCCCGCAAACGCCAGAAGCCTGACAAAAAAGATGGAAGAACTAGAAGCAGAAATATCTACAGGTAACTTTGACATAGTGGGAATAACCGAGACATGGTTAGATGAAAGCTATGACTGGGCAGTTAACTTACAGGGTTACAGTCTGTTTATAAAGGATCGTAAAAATCGGAGAGGAGGAGGGGTTTGTCTCTATGTAAAGTCTTGTCTAAAGTCCACTTTAAGGGAGGATATTAGCAAAGGGAATGAGGATGTCGAGTCCATATGGGTCAAAATTCATGGAGGGAAAAATGGTAACAAAATTCTCATTGGGGTCTGTTACAAACCCCCAAATATAACAGAAATCATGGAAAGTCTACTTCTAAAGCAGATAGATGAAGCTGCAACCCATAATGAGGTCCTGGTTATGGGGGACTTTAACTACCCGGATATTAACTGGGAAACAGAAACCTGTGAAACCCATAAAGGCAACAGGTTTCTGCTAATAGCCAAGAAATATTATCTTTCACAATTGGTGCAGAATCCAACCAGAGGAGCAGCACTTTTAGACCTAATACTATCTAATAGTGCCAATATTCAAAAAGGGCTCTAAAAGTGAACTTGGAAATTATAGGCCAGTAAGTCTAACCTCTACTGTTGGTAAAATATTTGAAGGGTTTCTGAAGGATGTTATTCTGGATTATCTCAATGAGAATAACTGTTTAACTCCATATCAGCATGGGTTTATGAGAAATCGCTCCTGTCAAACCAATCTAATCAGTTTTTATGAACAGGTAAGCTATAGGCTGGACCACAGTGAGTCATTGGACGTGGTATATCTCGATTTTTCCAAAGCGTTTGATACCGTGCCGCACAAGAGGTTGGTACACAAAATGACAATGCTTGGTCTGGGGGAAAATGTGTGTAAATGGGTTAGTAACTGGCTTAGAGATAGAAAGCAGAGGGTGGTTATAAATGGTATAGTCTCTAACTGGGTCGCTGTGACCAGTGGGGTACCGCAGGGGTCGGTATTGGGACCTGTTCTCTTCAACATATTCATTAATGATCTGGTAGAAGGTTTACACAGTAAAATATTGATATTTGCAGATGATACAAAACTATGTAAAGCAGTTAATACAAGAGAAGATAGTATTCTGCTACAGATGGATCTGGATAAGTTGGAAACTTGGGCTGAAAGGTGGCAGATGAGGTTTAACAATGATAAATGTAAGGTTATACACATGGGAAGAAGGAATCAATATAACCATTACACACTGAATGGGAAACCACTGGGTAAATCTGACAGGGAGAAGGACTTGGGGATCCTAGTTAATGACAAACTTACCTGGAGCAGCCAGTGCCAGGCAGCAGCTGCCAAGGCAAACAGGATCATGCATTAAAAGAGGTCTGGATACACATGATGAGAGCATTATACTGCCTCTGTACAAATCCCTAGTTAGACCGCACATGGAGTACTGTGTCCAGTTTTGGAAGGATATAATGGAACTAGAAAGAGTACAAAGGAGGGCAACAAAATTAATAAAGGGGATGGGAGAACTACAATACCCAGATAGATTAGCGAAATTAGGATTATTTAGTCTAGAAAAAAGATGACTGAGGGGCGATCTAATAACCATGTATAAGTATATAAGGGGACAATACAAATATCTCGCTGAGGATCTGTTTATACCAAGGAAGGTGACGGGCACAAGGGGCATTCTTTACGTCTGGAGGAGAGAAGGTTTTTCCACCAACATAGAGGATTCTTTACTGTTAGGGCAGTGAGAATCTGGAATTGCTTGCCTGAGGAGGTGGTGATGGCGAACTCATTCGAGGGGTTCAAGAGAGGCCTGGATGTTTTCCTGGAGCAGAACAATATTGTATCATACAATTATTAGGTTCTGTAGAAGGACGTAGATCTGGGGATTTATTATGATGGAGTATAGGCTGAACTGGATGGACAAATGTCTTTTTTTGGCCTTACTAACTATGTTACTATGTTACTATGTTACTATGTTAATCAGGAATTTTATTTTTCATGCACAGTGCAAAGCCCAGAAGGCAAGGAGCGTCAGAAGTGCACAAAACTGTGGTTGATGGCACTTTTATGCAATCCTAAAAAGAGGGACACTGCCAGATCACAGGCCAGACGACATCCACAGTGCCTCCATCTGACTCATTATAAGGAATCTTCCGCCGCGGGTTCCATCTGAATCACGTATTTCAGAGATTTACATGAATTCCTGGTGTAAGCTCTCAGCATGTAGCGCAGGATAAATGTGCACTGAGCCTTACTGTGATCTTTGGGAGGCAGAATGAAAAAAATCAACAGTAGGTGAAGAATTATTTTTTACGCTGTTCCTCATGCAGTATAAGTGATTAGGTGATTTTATTCTTCGGGTCGATGTGAGTACAGCGATGCCAGATTTATCCGGGGTTTTATGTTTGGCTGCTGACACACTGAAAGACACCTTTTATTGCAAAAAATAGTTTTTGCATCACCATATTTTGAGAGCTATAATGTTTTCATATTGCGACTGACAGTCATGTGATGGCTTGTTTTTTGCGGGACGAGTTGACATTTTTATTGGTACCATTTTCAGACACATTACATTTTTTGATCGCTTTCTATTCTGTTTTTTGAGAGGTAGAATGAACAAAAACCAGCAATTCAGGAATTGTTTGGGTGGGGTTTATGTAATTTCACGTGTGGTAAAATTGATAAGACAGTTTTATTCTTCTGCTCAGTACGATTACAGCGATACTTCATTTTTATTGTTTGTTTTAAGTTTTGGCACTTTTACACAATTAAAACTATTTTATAGAAAAAATAATTATTTTTGCCTCACTTTATTCTGAGATCTATAACTTTTTTTATTTTCCCACTGATGGAGTTTTTTAGTGGCTTGTTTTTTGCGGGACAAGATGATGTCTTCAGTGGTTCCATGTTTATTTATATCCGTCTTTTTGATTGCGTTCTATTCTACTTTTTGTTCATCGGCATAATGATATAGCATTGTTTTTGTCTTGTTTTTTTTACGGTGTTCACTATAGGGGTTAACTAGTGAGACAGTTTTATAGGACAGGTCATTCCAGACATGGCAATACCAAATATGTGTACTTTTATTGTTTTGTTTGCTTTTTTTTTTCCATACAAATATTTATTTTCGGGTACAATATCTTTTTATTTTTTATTAATTTTTAAGTTTTTTTTTAATTTTTGCAATTATTTCAAAAATTGTTTTAACTTTTTTTTTTAATTAATTACTTTGTCTCACTATGGGACTATCATTTTTGATAGCCAGTAGCATCCCTGTGCTATGCAAACTGTCAGCTATGCATTGACAAAGTTGCTGATCATGCACAGTGTGTGATTAAACAACCTTACAAGCTCTGGTGACCCAGATGTCATCAGGAAGACATCGGCTCACCATGGCAATGATTGGGACCCTGCATCCCTCTGCCTGATTCTGGAATGCTGCAATCGCATTTGATCGCAGCATTTAGGGGTTAATGTCATGGGAGCGGTGTGGTACCACTCCTGACACCTAATGCCAGGTGTCAGCTATCAGAATCAGCTGACACCTGGCAGTCTGCGCTCACAATCATGTGGACGTAATAATCCGTCCCATGTCATTAAGTATCAGGGAGCAGGGGCGTATTATTATGGACAGTGTAGGAAAGGGATTAAATGAGTGTTGATTGACTATATACAAGTTTAACTTTTGTCATTTACTGCACTGTTTACATAAGTTGATGAATAATGATATAGACAGAATGATCCACATATACAGGTTTATTTTAATTGACAATACATCACCTGCATACACTGCCGTAAACAGGCAGAAGCAATCAAATCTCTCAGTGAAAAATCCTTTTTTGCTGGTCTGTCAGACAATTTTTTTTTACTTTCTAATGCTAGAAGAAACTTCTAAAACTTCTGAGTTTTTTTCCAACATGAGGTGAATATTTTTCTGCCCAATGATGACAGAAGTATTCTAGGAGTGATACCTTTATTGGCTAACCAGACAATAAACAATACAATTTGTTATGGTACATAATTTCCTATATGACAAAACCTGATTACATGCAGATTTTTTAAATGGACACAGGATCAAAAAACAGATTAAAATTGGATTCAGCACACTGATGAAAATAAGTCATTTGTTTTTTTTAGAAAAGAAAAAAACTGTTGTGAATTAAGCCAATATTTACTATCCAAATGTACTTAATCTATCAATTATATTGTTACATTATTAAAGTACATATTATGCCGTGACGCTATTACAAGTCCAAACAGGATCTTGCTATGGCATTCATTCAACTAGAACAATAAAACAACTAAGATTCTCCTATTAATTTTTGTAGATACCATTAAAAGTAGAACCACAGCTAGTGCTATATCAGACCCAATTACACAAGCATACTGTTCCTTTCATGCTGTGGCACTTCCTTGCCCCCCGAAAACCCTTTTTCCTCAGTCTAGCAATTAACTGCTTGAACAGTATAATAAGGAAGCAATTAAGAGGTGACAGAGAAAAATTAACACTCCGTTTCACATTAAAGGTCAAGTGAGTATCCTTGCTATTGTGAGCAAAATGTGTCTTTGAAAACCTGTAGTTTGTATGTATTTTTCTTTTGAATAAGAAGCAAGCTCCAGGTTTTTTTGTCTAGCATTCCAATTTGAAAATGGATGATAACTAATTGGATGTTGTCTGCTAAAATAAGCTGTATTAATTGCAGTTTGTTCTCCTGCAAGTGTCAAGGAAAACAAAATCTGCGCAATGTGTAGGCACAAAGTAAGTTACTAGGGTTTAAACATGCAGGCAGTGTACTATAGCAAATAAAACAAAGTGTTCAATGCACTGTTGCCATGGCAGAAACCATTTGCATATTAAATAACAGCTATCACGAGTGTTTCTTTTTTCTCAAATTCTATACTGTGTTGTCAGCAGTATGTGATTTCAATATTGAAGAAATAAGGGAATGTGCTGCCAACGCCAAGGAAAGTCAGGCGGCAGAGGTAGAATATGGGAATGTGGAATTTGCTTCAGAATATAAAGCCATCAATAAATCAATACAACTATTATTAAGATAGTGAACTTGGTGTTATGGTGCTCAAACCATACCACCCAACTTTGAAATACAGAAAAGAGGGTCACATACTTCAAGTCAGTGGAAATTTGGATTTTATGCTGAGCCGCTTACCAAAGATCACCCAATACTTTATAAGTGCCCACACAGAAAAAAATGCTCCAAATAGTATGGTACCAATTTGATGGCCCCTCAACGGGTCCCCCACGCACAGTATAATATTCTTATAGTTCATTTTCCCGCATACAGTATGACATCCCACATTCAGTCCCCCACATACACAGCGTAATTCCCCCCACAGGACATTCCACCGCATACAGAATGATTTCCCCACAGTTCATTCCCCCAAACATTATGGTGCCCCAACAGTCTATTTTACAAAGTATGATGCCCCCACAGTCATTCTCACACAATATAAAAGCCCCTACACACAATATGATGCCCCCACAGTACCCTATTCACATTAAAATGCCCCACAGAACCTCATATACAGTGTATGATTCCCCACAGTCCCACACACACAGTATGATACCTGCACAATCTTTAAAATGCATGCTAATGCCACACAATATGATGGTCCTACAGTCCTTCACACAAATTATGATGCACTTTACAGCATCCTACACAGAGTAGGAGGTGTTGCACAGTCCTCTCACACAGTATGATGTTCTCACACACAGTACAATAATGTCACAGCACATCCTTACGCAACATGATACACCACCAAGTACATGAGTTTACAGAGTCTCCTCCTTCCACTGGCTTGCCGATATTAGAGCAGCTGCGACTACGGGGTTTCCAGGGCCGACTACCCCCACCCAAATGGCACCCAACTTTCAGCCGCCCAAATGGCACAGAGAGGAGGCTATAACAAGCTTAGGAAGCTGACAATCTATTGAGGTACATGGCCAGGTGATCTGATTGTCCCAACATGGCTTCTCCAAACATCTCCATGGGGTCTGGTGATCTGATTGTCCCAACCTGGCTTATCACCATGGGCTCAATGATGGTCAATGGATCAGATCTGTATTCCTACTGCAGGGGCCATGGTCCCTTAAGCTGGCATCTTGTAGAGTGTCTCAAATCTGTATTCCTCCTGTTGGTGCCTTGGCTACTGTCATGCAGAGTCTTAAATCTGTATTCCTCCAGTTGCAGCCATGGTTCCCTGGCAGCTTTTCTGTAGAGACTCTTTGCAGAAGGATATGGGACCTTTTTTATACCCACATCTGTCCATCAGGCCATCATCCACAGGTAAGGGGGAAGGTGAGATGAGGTCAACTCCCATTGAGTATTCAATCAATCTGTATTTATTGTTCCTCACTGTTTGCAGGTCAACAAACTGAATTGACTAATACAATTGGTAATCAACATATTTACAAGCATTGATTGTTCAATTATCCTGCGTTATTCTCTTGCAAAGATAGTAGCACAATAAGCTACAACAAATATCAATTCAAGAGTCAACATTCAGTGTCACATGAACAATGACCTATGTCTCTTGACTAACTGACGTTAAAATATGTCTGGCTTAATTAAGAATGAATCCGGTGTTGTCACACCCCACATAACATATTCCAACACAGTATGGTGGCCCCCACAGCCCACTTCACAGTATAGTGCACCTAGTGTCCACTCACACAGTGTAATGCCCTAACAGCCCTCCACACACAGTTTCATGCCCCACAACACACTTCACACACTATGATGCCATCACAGTCCTATACACAGTAATATTCCTCCACAGTAACTCCACACACATTATGATGCCCCCACAGCCCCACACACTTAGTATGATGCGCCCACAGCTTTTCACATACAGTATAATGCACTCCACAGTTTTTCACACAGAGTGAAGGCCATATTTGGCACTAGGAGCATGAAAGTTGGCGTCTAAGGCAGCAGGTTGCAAAGATCAGTATAAGCACAAAAGAATAAGAAATTAACAAAACTGGCATCTTTGCAGAATGGGGAAGGGTGTCATTTTTCTACATTCATCTATATTCACATTTTTTAACATGTGAAATCAAATGAAGGTGTGAATGCACCAGTACCAATCAGTTTCCTCCCCTGATCATAGAATCGTAGAATCATAGAATAGTAGAGTTGGAAGGGACCTCCTGGGTCATCTGATCCAACCCCCTGCTCAAAGCAGGATTCACTAAATCATCCCAGACAGATGTCTGTCCAGCCTCTGTTTGAAAAATTCCATGGAAGGAGAACTCACCACCACCTCTCGTGGCAGCCTGTTCCACTCATTGATCACCCTAACTGTCAAAAAGTTTTTTCTAATATCTAATCTGTGTCTCCTCCCATTCAGTTTCATCCCATTGCTTCTAGCGTTTCATTGTGCAAATGAGAATAAAGATGATCCTTCTACAATGTGACAGCCCTTGACATATTTGTAGTCAGCTATTATGTCTCCTCTCAGTCTTCTTTTTTGCAAGCTAAACATTCCAAAATCCTGTAACCATTCCTCATAGGACATGGTTTGCAGACCGGTCACCATTCTGATCGCTCTTCTCTAAACTTGCTCCAGTTTGTTGATGTCTTTTTTAAAATGTGATGCTTACGCTGATGATGTCATTGTAGGTCACCTCATCAATGCAGAAGAGGAGGAAAAGACACCACAGGCAGTGCAAGATACCATATATTCAAAGATATCAGTGGCTTTTGCTATAGACAGGAAGGGAGGTTCTTGTACAAAGTGAGGTTTAGCTTAGAGAAGGAGCTGTATGAGGAGAAGGCTCAGAATGGTGAGTGGAGGCAATGTGTAGGGCTTTAGTATATAGTGGTGCAGTTTGTGGATGGAAAGGGAGCAAAATAGGAGCTCAGTATGGGCAGTGGCAGTGTGGAGGGGCACAGTATTAACAAGGGGGCATCATGGAGGGGGTTCAATATGAAAAAGGATTTCTTGGAGGTGGCTTAGAATGGAAAGAGGGCAGCATGTTGGGCTCATTATGGCGGGAGAAAACAGAGGAGACTCAATATAGAGAGGGACAGTTGTAAAGATGGATTATGCATAGGGGTCAGCATTGAGATATGTGATATAATTGTTATACGGTAGAGGCTCACTTAACATTACAATTGGTCACTGTACTAAGCTTGGAGCTTTATTCATATACTGATGATGGCTCCAATGATGTGTTTATGTACTGATGGTGATTCTGGTGCTGTGTTCATGTACTGATGATAGTTTTAATGCTGTATTCATGTATTGATGATGGTTCTAGTGATTTATTCATGTACCGATTATAGTTTTGGTAGTGTATTCCTATACTGATGATGGTTGTGGTCCTGTGTTCATGTATTGGTGAAGGTTCAGCTGCTGTATTAATGTACTAATTGTAGTCTTGGTGTTGTATTATATACTAATGGTGGTTCTGGTTCTTAATTAATGTACTACTGGCAGTTCACATGCTATATTTATGCACTGATGTAGGTTCTTGTGTTGTATTTGTGTACTGATTCTGGTTCTGGTGATACATTCTATGTGGATGTGTAATCTTCAATTTGATAGACTTGATAATATATAATGAAATGGTCAGTTTGCTGTCTGTTACACACAGGGAGAGCAAAAGAAACAAAAACACAGTCTTCTAAATAAGGTCATATATGTCAGGTGAACAAGTGTTTGATTAAAGCCCCCCAATACTCTTTAGACAGCTGTTGGCCAAACGATGGTTGATCAATGATCACCTTTCAGATACTGATGACCCTTCTTAAGAATAGGCTATCAATAAAAAATATGGGACAGCTCCTTTATGGGACATAGTGCCATAACTCCAGAGCTGCTGGAAATCGATTCAGCAGTTCATGGCACAAAATTGCAAAGGAACTATTGAAAATTTTGTTACCCATATTTGCTCTAAAATGTTACAACTTGTAGCATTTTCAAAACAGCTCTACTATCTTGTTTTTTAAAGTAGGCATAGCTTAGCAGGAGGGAGAATGGCATAGCACATGCTTCTTAATGAATTTGGAGCATAGTCAAGCAGACTCTGCTGGGATACAAAAGTAGTACACAAGTAGTAATGAACTTTCCCCAATTGTCTCTGAACTGCATCAACTCCCTTACTACCATAAGATGGCTGTAGCACGAAGCTGTGTTCCAGCTGCAATTGCTAGGATGGAATATTACATTGATCATGAAGATTGGTAGTTCAGTTCACACCAGCGACATTGTCATGCCAATGTTTCCAATTATGTTTCCTCCCATGCTGCAAGCAGAGGCAGCTTTACATCTACAACTTGGTAGGAGTGCTCCTACCAAGTAGTATGTGTAAAGCTGCCTCTGCTTGCAGCATGGGAGGAAGCACAAATGGAAACATTGGCATGACAATGTCGCTGGAGTGAACTACCAGTCTTCAGGATACTGGATACTGGAGACTGGAGATGGCTGGATCTGGCCAATTTCAGAGTTGTGTTGGCAAATCAACACATTCTCCTTGCCTAGGAGATTAGCCGCTAAATTGCTAATAATAATAGGTAAATTGCAAAGTTGCTTGTTTTTATAAACACTTTTCAACTTTACCCATCTAAGAAGCTGAAACTACCTCTTTAAAGAATTAATATTATTAATATTTAGACTCAAAGTCATTTCATTTTCATCCATGTTTCACACTGACAAAGGTTTCTCTTTTTACTCTTTTAATTCAATACTAATTTTAATGTGATATTATATTATTGTGTAAAAACCAGCGTATATAGTGTATAACAACCCTTGTAACTGCAAGGTCACTAACATGTCAGATTTTGGTGTAATGTGGTGGTCACTCCACTAGAGGGAGCAGTACAGACTATTGGCTTTAATATTATGTATGTAAAAGTAACACTGTTCTTCCTGCTCCCTCATTAATTCATACTGAACTAAGCAGAGACTGGAAATAAGTAGTGAAAGCACAGGTCAGTGAGAAAATCATGTCTGCTGATGTACTTGACTTAATAAGACAGTTCTGTATATTTAATATCAAGATATATCAAGAGATGTTCATGACTGTCATGAATATCACAGTGCGCAAAACTTTATTTCAGAACACATAAAATTGTGAAACAATAAAACCAAATTGGAAAAACTTTCCTATATAACTAATAGAAAAATAACTAAATAATAAATAAAATGTTATTTTTTTATAATTATTGTACATTTTAGATTTATTGTAAAAGTTTAGATAATATTTTTTTAACCCCTTCATGACCAGAGGTATTTTCGTTTTTGCGTTTCCATTTTTTGCTCCCCTTCTTCCCAGACTAATAACTTTTTCATTTTTTTGTCAATATGGCCATGTGAAAGCTTGTTTTTTGCGGAACAAGTTGTACTTTGGAGCAACACCATTGGTTTTAACATATCTTGTACTGGAAAATGGGAAAAAAATCCTAGTGTGATGTAATTGCAAAAAAAGTGCAATTCCAGTTATTGTTTTTTTTTACCATGTTCACTAAATGCTGACCTGCAATTATGATTCTCAAGGTCATTAAGAGTTCATAGACACCAAGCATGTCTTTTTTAAGTGGTGAAACAAAAATTCAAAGTTTGGTTAAAAAAAAGGCGCCATTTTCCGATACCCGTAGCATCTCCATTTTTTGTGATCTGGGGCTTGGTGAGGGCTTATTTTTTGTGCATCGAGCTGCCATTTTTTTATATCATTTTGGTGTAGATACGAAATGTTTATATTATTGTAATATAGCGGTGACCAAAAAAACGTAATTCTGAGGTTTTGAATATTTTTCTAATTACGCCATTTAGCAAACTGATTAATTCATTTTTTATCTTGATAGATTGAGTGATTTTGAACGTGGTGACACCAAATATGTGTATTTTTGATTTGTATGGTTTTATTTTGAATGGGACTAAAGGAGGGTGATTTGAACTTTTATATTTTTATTATTTTTTCAATATTTTTAAAAACATGCATGCTTCAATAGTCTCCATGGGAAAATAGAAGCTGCAGCACTTTGATCGCCTCTGATACACACAGGTGATGATCAGATCGCCTGTGTATAGCAGAAATGCTCACTTGCTATGAGCGCGAACCACCATAGCAATCCAGCAATGACAACTAGTGATAAGTGAGTATACTCGTTGCTTGGATTTTTCCCAAGCACGCTCGGGTGATGTCCGAGTATTTGTTAGTACTCGGAGTTTAGTTTTCTTGGCCTCAGCTACATAATTTACGGCTGCTGGACAGCCTGAACACATGTGGGAATTCCCTAACAAACAGGCATTCCTCACATGCATTCAGCCTGTCTAGCAGCTGTAAATCATTCAGCTGCGGCAACGAAAACAAAATCTCCGAGCACTAACAAATACTCGGAGACCACCCAAGCGTGCTCGGGAAAAACCTAGCAACTAGTATACTCACTCATGACTAATGACAAACATAGAGGTCTGATTCAGACCTCTGGTTGTCATGCCGGCCCATCATTGACCAGCCATCATGTGACGGGGTCACCGATGGGCTGGATTTACGACGCACTTCTGGTAAGAGATTAAAGGGAATCTGTCATCAGATTTTTGCATGTAATATAAGTGCAGCATGATGGGCAGAAAGTCTGATTCCAGCCATGTATCTCTTGTTGGTCTGCTTCCTACAGTTTTAATAGAATCCTTGTTTTCTCTAATGTATGCTACTCTGAATACTGAGCTTGTAACCCATCTCACACCTCTGATTGGCAGCTTCCTGTACATTGTCAGCAAACTGCTAATCAGTGATGGGGTTGGGTTACACAGATCAGCTGGACTTGCACATGACATCTAGTCCTGAAGTGATAATTTCCTGCAGGTCAAACACTGCTTGTATTGAAAATAAAGCAAGCTCCTGAGCAAGTGACACAAACCTGGAATCATGCTCTCTATCTCTACATTAGGCTACTCTCAGTTTTAATAAACACCTGCTGATAGATTCTCATTCTTCAGAATGTGTCATCAGTACAGACTTGTTAATGTTTTCTTCTGGTAAGGTAAATTCTCTCAGTTGTAGTTTAGGGTGAGCTGCATAGATCAGAGGTGAAGATACAGTGGACTTGGACTTGCCAGACTGCATTTGGAATAGTAAAGATCGTGCTGCTGGGTTTGCAGGATGGCAAATGGATAGGGAATCAGGAAGCACAGGAGGCAGCAGAGTGAGATGCGTTGACTGCATTGGAGCAACAAAGTAATATGTGCGGTAGCACCAGGATTTCTGAGATAAGATGATTATCAGTAACTGGGCACAGTATAAGGGCTGTCCCACACGTCCAGATAATTCCGGTACCGGAATAAATCGGTACCGGAGTTATCCGTGTCCGTATGCCTGGGAACTCACGGAGGCCATACGTGCGGCACACGTGTGCCGCCCGTATGGCGAGTGGGTACCACACGGAGCGTGTGGTACCCACGCGTCTGGTACCCTGCATCACGGATTCATATGTTCCCTGCAGCAGCGTTTGCTGCAGAGAAAATATGAAGAATAGTGTTTAAAATAAAGATCTAAGTGTCCGCCGCCCTCCCACCCCCTGTGCGCCCCCCCCGCTGGTCAGAAAATACTTACCCGGGTCCCCCGTCGGCTGTTGCTCCTTCCTGGTCTGGCCGCGGCTTCTAGTGTATGCGGTCACGTGGAGCCGATCATTTACAGTCATGAATATGTGGCTCCACCTCCCATAGGGGCGGAGCCGACTATTCATGATTGTAAATGATCGGCCCCACGTGACCGCATACAGTGGAAGCCGCGGCCAGACCAGGAAGGAGCAACAGCCAACGAGGGAGCGGGTAAGTATTTTCTGAACAGCGGGGGGGGCGCACAGGGGGTGGGGGGGCGGCGGACACTTAGATCTTTATTTTAAACACTATTATTCATATTTTCTCTGCAGCAAACGCTGCTGCAGGGAACATATGAATCACGGCTTCAGCAACATGTGGGGGGGACAGCGCTTACTGTAGCGCTGTCTCCTGCACGCACACGGACCCCAGACGGAGAATGTCCGTGTGAGGTCCGTGCGCTCCCACGAACACTGACATGTCTCCGTGTTTGGCACACGGAGACACGGTCCGCAAAAAATCAATGACATCTGAACAGATGCATTGATTTTTATGGGTCTACGTGTGTCAGTGTCTCCGGTACGTGAGGAAACTGTCACCTCACGTACCGGAGCCACTGACGTGTGAAACCGGCCTAATTGAGGATGTGGTAGCACTAGGATAGCTGAAACAAGTGTGTGATTAGGAACCTAGACACAGCAGAGTTGTAGATGCTGGAGCAGCAGAATAGCTGAGATGAGTTAATTTTTTTGTAACTAGAAACAGCAGAGTTGCAGATGTAACAGCACCAGGAAAGCAGAGATCAGTTTGTTGGCAAATGTGTGAACAGTAATAAGAGTAGCAAAGACAAGTTCGTTATTATGTACCTTATTGCAGCAGAGATGAAGATGTGGACAACAACTGAAGTAGCAGGTATGAGCTTGGTAATAACACCAGGTTGCAGGATTGCAGTCTGAAACAGCTGAACTAATATAAGACACCAGTGGCTAAGGTGTGCAAAGTTAGAAGTGTCTACATGACGGACATCTCCTCTTCCCTCATCCCCTCACTTCACAGTGAATACTGTCCATGACAAATAGCATAATCAGAACATCTTCCCATAACTCAAATGAGACTTTTTTTTAACCCCTTTACCCCCAAGGGTGGTTTACACGTTAATGACTGGGCCAATTTTTACAAATCTGCCCACTGTCCCTTTATGAGGTAATAACTCCGGAACGCTTCAACGGGTTTGGCAATTCTGAGACTGTTTTCTCGTGACATACTTTAGTTCACATTAGTGGTAAAATTTCTTCAATATTACTTGCATTTATTTGTGTAAAAAACAGAAATTTGCGAAAATTTGGAAAATTTTGCAATTTTCAAACTTTGAATTTTTATGCCCTTAAAACAGAGAAATATGTCACACAAAATAGTTAACAAAATAACATTTCCCACATGTCTACTTTACATCAGCACAATCTTGGAATCAAATTTTTTTTTCGTTAGGAACTTATAAGGGTTAAAAGTTAACCAGTGATTTCTCATTTTTACAACAAAATTTACAAAACCATTTTTTTAGGGACCATTTCACATTTGAAGTCACTTTGACGGGTCTATATAGCTGAAAATACGCAAAGTGACACCATTCTAAAAACTGCACCCCTCAAGATACTCAAAACCACATTCAAGAAGTTTATTAACCCTTCAGGTGTTTCATAGGAGCAGAAGCAACGTGAAAGGAAAAAATTAACATTTATCTTTTTAGTCACAAAAATGATCTTACAGGAACAATTTTTTTATTTTACCAAGAGTAAAAGGAGAAAATGTACCACAAAAGTTGTTGTCCAATTTGTCCTGAGTACGCTGATGCCCCATATGTGTGGGGTAACCACTGTTTGTGCGCACGGCAGGGCTTGGAAGGGAAGGAGCACCATTTGACTTTTTCAAGTTAAAAGCGGCTGGAATTGAGATCGGACGCAATGTCGTGTTTGGCGAGCCCCTGATGTGCCTAAACAGTGGAAACCCCCCACAAGTGACCCCATTTTGGAAACTAGACCCCCTAAGGAACTTATCTAGATGTGTGGTGAGCACTTTTAAGCCCCAAGAGCTTCACGGACGTTTATAACGCCCGGGCGTGAAAATAAAAAATCATATTTTGTCCACAAACATGATCGTTTAGTCCCCAATTTTTTATTTTCACAAGAGTAACAGAAGATATTGGACCACAAAAGTTGTAGTCCAATTTGTCCTGAGTATGCCGATACCCCATATGTGGGGGTAACCACTGTTTGGGCGCACGGCAGGGCTTGGAAGGGAAGGAGCACCGTTTGACTTTTTCAAGCTAAAATTAGTTGGAATTGATATCGGACGACATGTCGCATTTGGCGAAACCCTGATGTGCCTAAACAGTGGAAACCACCCACAAGTGACCCTATTTTGGAAACTAGACCCCCTAAGGAACTTATCTAGATGTGTGGTGAGCACTTTTAAGCCCCAAGAGCTTCACGGACATTTATAACGCCCGGGCGTGAAAATAAAAAATCATATTTTTTCCACAAACATGATTGTTTAGTCCCCAATTTTTTATTTTCACAAGGGTAACAGTAGATATTGGACCACAAAAGTTGTAGTCCAATTTGTCATGAGTACGCTGATACCCCATATGTGGGGGTAACCACTGTTTGGGCGCATGGCAGGGCTCAGAAGAGAAGGAGCGCCGTTTGACTTTTTCAAACTAAAATTAGCTGGAATTGAGATCGGATGCCATGTCATGTTTGGCGAGCCCCTCATGTGCCTAAACAGTGGAAACCACCCACAAATGACCCCATTTTGGAAACTAGACCCCCTAAGGAACTTATCTACGTATGTGATGAAATTTTTGAACTCCCAGTGCTTCACTAAAGTTTATAATGCCTGGGCGTGTAAATAAAAAATCCTATTTTTTCCCACAAAAATGATTTTTAGTCCCCAATTTTTAATTTTCCCAAGGGTAACAGGAGAAATTGGACCCAAAAAGTTGTTGTCCAATTTGTCCTGAGTACTGTCATGAATCCCCAATAGCTAGGGATAGCACAGGATAAGCAAAATATCGGACGAGCTCTAGGGTGATGGAACCTGGGCTGACCGCTGCCCTACGCCTGACAAACGCAACTAGAGATAGCCAGGGAGCGTGCCTACGTTGGTTCTAGACGCCACGCACCAGCCTAAGAGCTAACTAGTACTGCAGAGAAAACAAAGACCTCACTTGCCTCCAGAGGAATTAACCCGAAAGATATAGTTGCCCCCCACATGTATTGACGGTGAAATGAGAGGAAGGCACATACATAGAGATGATGTATATAGCTTTAGCAAATAGAGGCCCGCTGAAAACTAGAAAGCAGAATGACACAAAAGGGGACTGAGCGGTCAGCAAAAAACCCTAATCAAAAAAACCATCGTGAGATTACAAGAACCCATGTGCCAACTCATGGCACATGGGGAGAACCTCAGTCCACTAGAGCAACCAGCTAACAAAGAGACATTCTAAGCAAGCTGGACAAAAAACCAAACAACTGAAAATCAGCACTTAGCTTATCCTGAAAGATCTGGGAGCAGGTAGGCAGGAACCAAACAGAACACATCTGAACACATTGATAGCCGGCAAGGGAAATGACAGAGAGGCCAGGTAAAATAGGAAACACCCAGCCACTGATGGACAGATAGAAACCAAAGGCCGCAACCCACCAAAGTCACCCAGTACCAGCAGTAACCACCAGAGGGAGCCCGCAAACAGAATCCACAACAGTACCCCCCCCTTGAGGAGGGGTCACCGAACCCTCACGAGAACCCCCAGGGCGATCAGGGTGAGCTCTATGGAAGGCGCGGACCAAATCAGTCGCATGAACATCGGAGGCGACCACCCAGGAATTGTCCTCCTGACCATAACCCTTCCACTTAACCAAATACTGGAGTTTGCGTCTGGAAACACGAGAATCCAAGATCTTTTCAACAACATACTCCAATTCTCCCTCCACCAGCACCGGAGCAGGAGGCTCGACCGAAGGAACAACAGGCACCTCATACCTCCGCAACAACGACCGATGGAACACATTATGAATAGCGAACGATGCTGGGAGATCCAAACGGAAAGATACTGGGTTAAGAATCTCCGAGATCCTATAAGGACCGATGAACCGAGGCTTGAACTTAGGAGAAGAGACCTTCATAGGGACAAAACGAGAAGACAACCACACCAAGTCCCCAACAAGAAGTCGAGGACCCACGCGGCGACGGCGATTAGCAAACTGCTGAGTCTTCTCCTGAGATAACTTCAAATTGTCCACCACCTGATTCCAAATGTGATGTAGCCTGTCCACCACCACGTCCACTCCCGGACAATCCGAAGACTCCACCTGACCAGAGGAAAAACGAGGATGAAACCCCGAATTACAAAAAAAAGGAGAGACCAACGTGGCCGAACTAGCCCGATTATTAAGAGCAAATTCGGCCAGTGGCAAAAAAGCAACCCAGTCATCCTGATCAGCAGAAACAAAACACCTCAAATAAGTTTCCAAGGTCTGATTAGTTCGCTCCGTCTGGCCATTCGTCTGAGGATGGAATGCAGACGAGAAAGACAAATCAATGCCCATCTTGGCACAAAACGTCCGCCAAAATCTAGACACAAACTGGGATCCCCTGTCAGAAACGATATTCTCCGGAATCCCATGCAAACGAACCACGTTCTGAAAAAACAAAGGAACCAACTCAGAGGAGGAGGGCAACTTAGGCAAGGGCACCAAATGAACCATCTTAGAAAAGCGGTCACACACAACCCAGATAACGGACATTTTCTGTGAAACCGGGAGATCAGAAATAAAATCCATGGAAATGTGCGTCCAAGGCCTCTTCGGGATGGGCAAGGATAACAACAACCCACTAGCCCGTGAACAGCAAGGCTTAGCTCGAGCACACACTTCACAAGACTGCACAAAGGTACGCACATCCCTAGACAAGGAAGGCCACCAAAAAGACCTGGCCACCAAGTCTCTTGTACCAAATATTCCAGGATGACCAGCCAACACAGAAGAATGGACCTCGGAGATGACTCTACTGGTCCAATCATCCGGAACAAACAGTCTTTCTGGTGGACATCGATCCAGTTTATCCACCTGAAACTCCTGCAATGCGCGTCGCAAGTCTGGGGATACGGCGGACAATATTACCCCATCCCTAAGGATACCAGCAGGCCCAGTGTCTCCAGGAGAGTCAGGCACAAAACTCCTGGAAAGAGCATCTCCCTTCACATTCTTTGAACCTGGCAGGTATGAAACCACAAAATTGAAACGAGAAAAAAATAACGACCAACGAGCCTGTCTAGGATTCAAACGCCTGGCAGACTCAAGGTAAATGAGATTCTTGTGATCAGTCAAGACCACCACGCGATGTTTAGCACCCTCAAGCCAATGACGCCACTCCTCAAATGCCCACTTCATGGCCAAAAGCTCCCGATTACCCACATCATAATTGCGCTCGGCGGGCGAGAATTTTCTAGAGAAGAAAGCACATGGCTTCATCACCGAGCCATTAGAACTTCTCTGTGACAAAACCGCCCCCGCTCCAATCTCGGAAGCATCAACCTCCACCTGGAAAGGAAGTGAAACATCTGGTTGACACAACACAGGAGCAGAAGAAAACCGGCGCTTAAGTTCCCGAAAAGCCTCCACGGCCGCAGGAGACCAATCAGCAACATCAGCACCCTTTTTAGTCAAATCAGTCAAAGGTTTAACAATACTGGAAAAATTAGCAATGAACCGACGATAAAAATTAGCAAACCCCAAGAACTTCTGAAGGCTCTTAACAGATGTAGGTTGTGTCCAGTCACAAATAGCCTGAACCTTAACGGGATCCATCTCAATAGTAGAAGGAGAAAAAATGTACCCCAAAAAAGAAATCTTCTGGACTCCGAAGAGACACTTTGAGCCCTTCACAAACAGAGAATTGGCCCGCAAAACCTGAAACACCTTCCTGACCTGTAGAACATGAGACTCCCAGTCATCAGAAAACACCAAAATATCATCCAAATACACAATCATAAACTTATCCAGATATTCACGGAAAATATTGTGCATAAAGGACTGAAAGACTGACGGAGCATTGGAGAGTCCAAAAGGCATTACCAAATACTCAAAATGGCCCTCAGGCGTATTAAATGCGGTTTTCCACTCATCACCCTGTTTTATCCGCACCAGATTATACGCACCACGAAGATCTATTTTAGTGAACCACCTAGCCCCCTTAATGCGAGCAAACAAATCAGTAAATAATGGCAATGGATACTGATACTTGACTGTAATCTTATTCAGAAGGTGATAATCTATACAAGGCCTCAGGGAACCATCTTTTTTTGCCACGAAAAAAAAACCTGCTCCCAGAGGGGACGAAGATGGACGAATATGTCCCTTTTCCAAGGACTCCTTAATATAATTCCGCATAGCAGTATGCTCTGGCAGTGACAGATTAAATAAACGACCCTTAGGGAACTTACTGCCAGGAATCAATTCTATAGCACAGTCACACTCTCTATGGGGAGGGAGCGAATTGAGCTTAGGCTCCTCAAAAACATCCCTATAATCCGACAAAAACACAGGGATCTCCGAAGGAGTAGATGAAGCTATAGAAATCGGAGGTGCATCATCATGAACCCCGTGACATCCCCAGCTTAGCACAGACATTGTTTTCCAGTCCAGGACAGGATTATGAGTTTGTAACCATGGCAGACCAAGCACTAGTACATCATGCAAATTATACAGTACAAGGAAACGAATCACCTCCTGATGAACGGGAGTCATGCGCATGGTCACTTGTGTCCAATACTGCGGTTTATTCATAGCCAATGGTGTAGAATCAATTCCTTTCAGAGGAATAGGAACTTCCAGAGGCTCTAGACTAAAACCGCAGCGTTTAGCAAATGACCAATCCATAAGACTCAGGGCAGCGCCTGAATCCACATAGGCATCGACGGAAATGGAAGACAGTGAAAAAATCAGAGTCACAGACAAAATGAACTTAGACTGCAGAGTATCAATGGCAAAAGATTTATCAACCCTTTTTGTGCGTTTAGAGCATGCTGATATAACATGAGCTGAATCACCACAATAAAAACACAAACCATTTTTCCGCCTATAATTTTGCCGTTCACTTCTGGACTGAATTCTATCACATTGCATAGTCTCAGGTGCCTGTTCAGAAGACACCGCCAACTGGTGCACGGGTTTGCGCTCCCGTAAACGCCGATCAATCTGAATGGCCATAGCCATAGACTCATTCAGACCTGTAGGCGCAGGGAACCCCACCATAATATCCTTAATGGCCTCAGAAAGACCATTTCTGAAGTTTGCAGCCAGGGCGCACTCATTCCACTGAGTAAGCACCGACCATTTCCGAAATTTCTGACAATATATTTCCGCTTCATCATGCCCCTGAGAGAGGGCCAATAAAGCCTTTTCAGCCTGAATCTCTAGGTTAGGTTCCTCATAGAGCAATCCCAATGCCAGAAAAAACGCATCCACACTGAGCAATGCAGGATCCCCTGGTGCCAATGCAAATGCCCAATTCTGAGGGTCGCCCCGTAGGAACGATATAACAATCTTGACCTGTTGAGCAGGGTCTCCAGAGGAGCGAGATTTCAAAGAGAGAAACAATTTACAATTGTTCCTGAAATTCAGGAAGGTAGATCTATCTCCAGAAAAAAACTCTGGAATAGGAATTCTAGGTTCAGACATGGGAGTGTGAACAACGAAATCCTGTATGTTTTGAACCTTTGCCGCGAGATTACTCAGGCTGGAAGCCAAACTCTGGACATCCATGATAAACAGCTAAGATCAGAGCCATTCAAGGGTTAAGAGGAGGTAAGAAGCAGCTAGACAGCAATTAAGGGCTAGGCAGAAAAACTCTGAAGGAAAAAAAAAAAAAAAAAAAATTTCCTTGAACACTTCTCTTACTCCTGCTTCAGCCCAAACAATTAACACTTTGTGGGCCGGCTATACTGTCATGAATCCCCAATGGCTAGGGATAGCACAGGATAAGCAAAATATCGGACGAGCTCTAGGGTGATGGAACCTGGGCTGACCGCTGCCCTACGCCTGACAAACGCAACTAGAGATAGCCAGGGAGCGTGCCTACGTTGGTTCTAGACGCCACGCACCAGCCTAAGAGCTAACTAGTACTGCAGAGAAAACAAAGACCTCACTTGCCTCCAGAGGAATTAACCCCAAAGATATAGTTGCCCCCCACATGTATTGACGGTGAAATGAGAGGAAGGCACATACATAGAGATGATGTATATAGCTTTAGCAAATAGAGGCCCGCTGAAAACTAGAAAGCAGAATGACACAAAAGGGGACTGAGCGGTCAGCAAAAAACCCTAATCAAAAAAAACATCCTGAGATTACAAGAACCCATGTGCCAACTCATGGCACATGGGGAGAACCTCAGTCCACTAGAGCAACCAGCTAACAAAGAGACATTCTAAGCAAGCTGGACAAAAAACCAAACAACTGAAAATCAGCACTTAGCTTATCCTGAAAGATCTGGGAGCAGGTAGGCAGGAACCAAACAGAACACATCTGAACACATTGATAGCCGGCAAGGGAAATGACAGAGAGGCCAGGTAAAATAGGAAACACCCAGCCACTGATGGACAGATAGAAACCAAAGGCCGCAACCCACCAAAGTCACCCAGTACCAGCAGTAACCACCAGAGGGAGCCCGCAAACAGAATCCACAACAGAGTACGCTGACACGCCACATGTGGGAGAAAACTACTGTTTGGATACACTTTGGGGCTCAGAAGGGAAGTAGTTACGTTTTGGAAAGCAGACTTTGATGAAATGGTCTGCGGGCATCATGTTCCATTTGCAGAGCCCCTGATGTGCCTAAACAGTGGAAATCCCCCACAAGTGACCCCATTTTGGAAACTAAACCTACTAGGGAACTTATCTATGTGTATGATGAGAATTTTGAACCCCTAAGTGTTTCACTAAAGTTTATAATGCCCGGGCGTGAAAATAAAAAATCCAATTTTTTCCCATAAAAATGATCTTTTAGTCCCCAATTTATAATTTTGCCACAGGTAACAGGAGAAATTGGACCCCAAAAGTTGTTGTCCAATTTGTCTTGAGTACGATGATACCCCATATGTGGGAGAAAACTACTGTTTGGGCACACTTCGGGGCTCGGAAGGGAAGTAGTAACGTTTTGGAAAGCAGACTTTGATGGAATGGTCTGCGGGCATCATGTTCCGTTTGCAGAGCCCCTGATGTGCCTAAACAGTAAAAAAAACCTCAAGTGACGTTTTGTAAACGAGACCACCAATGAACTTATCTAGATGTGCCCCCGTTTTGGAACTAATGGAACTAATCTACTGTTTCCTGTAAAGTAAATTAGTAGTGCATGGAGGTGTGGTACAATTTGAAGCAATCCTTCATACACAGGCCAGGTTTTTCGGGGCAGGTGTTGCATTGATAAATTGTGTCCTTGAATATTCCCTTTTGTAACATACTCGGCACCTTTTTTGCGACTTACCTATTTTTACAGTTTGCCGGACCCCCCACCATGAAATTCTGACCTGGTACGATACGAGCACCTTCAGTTCCAGAATTACTTTGGCCCGCTCCTTCCCTCATGCCAAATATCAGGGCCTTAACCACTACCTCCTGGAACTGAAGGTATGACTTATTGGTGTGGCGTGCACATCATGACAGCAGGAAAGCATTGAGCATTGCCATTTGTACGATGTACACGGACCGCTTTTTGTACCACACCTTGGCCTATCTCAAAGCACTGTATGGTTGGAAGAGTTAATCTGAGAGATCAACGCCCCCCATGTTTTTGTTGAACCCCAGTACACAGTCCAGTTTGCTGACCTGTGTAGAGGTACCCCATACAGTGCCGAGGGCACTGCCATCACCGTGTATGGTGGTCAAGAGAAGGACATTCCTCTTGTCCTTGTACTTGACCACCAGCAGGTGGTCGCTACATTGGGCTCTGCTGTCACCCCTTCTGAGCATCTGCCCAAGTAGCGTTTTCGGGAGGCCTCTCTGATTTTTGTGGACAGTAAAGCAGACTGCGGTACCTCGCGCTGAGAGGGATTTGAAGAGTGGGATGCTGGAATAAAAGTTATCAGTGTAGAGGTGATAACCTTTATCCAGCAGTGGGTGCACCAAATCCCACACAATTTTCCCACTCACTCCCAGGACAGGGGGACACTCAGGGGGTTCAATCCTGGTGTCCTTCCCTTCGTAGACTCTAAAGCTGTAGGTGTACCTGAGGTACTCTCACACAGCTTGTAGAGTTTGATTCCGTACCTGGCCCTCTTGCTGGGCAGGTACTGACAGAATCTGATCTGCCCCTTAAAATGAACCAAGGACTCATCCACGCAGATGTCCCTTTTGGGTACGTACACTTCACCAATCTTTTTGTTGAAGTGCTCAATGACAGGTCGAACTTTGAACAGACGGTCAAAGTTGGGGTCATCTCATGCGGGACTCTGTGCGTTATTGGAATAATGCAGGAACTTATGGATGGCCTCAAAACGCGTCCGGACCATGACCATTCGGAACACTGGAGTGTTGTATAAAATATCAACACTCCAATATTGCCGAATTTCTGGCTTCTTCAGGAGCCCCATATGAAGGACCAGGCCCCAAAACTGCATCATTTCAACTGCGTCTACAGGAGACCAGTTAGAATATGATGAACCTGTCTTTTGCTTTAAAAATTGCTGAGCATACAAATTAGTTTGCTCCACCATGAGGTTAACAAAATCCTCAGAGAAAAATACTTTGAAAAAGTCTATTTCTGTGAGGCCGGAGGTGTCAAACTTGATTCCTGATTCTGCCACATCTATGGTGGGCGCTGCTTCTGTCCTGCGACGTCTGCGTGGTGGTTCCACAGGACCTGAGGAGGAAGATGAGAAGGAAGAGGAGGAAGAGTCTGAAGCGTAAAGGAATGTGGGATCCTCTCCCTTGCTATCAGTGTCGGAGGCAATGAAAGAATATGCCTCCTCGAATGAATAGCGCTGTTGGGACGAACGTGACGGGCGGGACATTTTTTCGTGTGAATATGGTGCTTGGGTGTACTTTATTTATAACTGTATGTGTGTGTTTAGGGGGATAGTGATTGGTCCAAACTTGTCTAAAAAAGAAAAAGCTGCAAGGAATAAAGCAAATAGGGAGAAAAAATGCATGTGAAAAGAAGTCTAAAACAGCAGGCCCTAGCTCTGATAAGTGAACCGCGTCACTTATCAAAGTTCGGCAGCTGCTGGGTGTGCGAACGGGGATGTGAAAAAAAAGGAAAATGGCAGGCATGAGAGCTCTGATAAGTGAATCGCGTCACTTTTCAAAGTCCAGCGGCTGCTGGGTGCGCGCACGGGGATGTGGAAAAAAGAAAACGGAAGGCACGGGTTAGACGCGGCTGCTGGGTCCGCGCACGGGGATGTGGAAAAAAAGAAAACAAAAGGCACAGGTTAGACGTGGCTGCTGAGTGCGCACATGGGGATGTGGAAAAAAAAAAACAGAAGGCACGAGTTAGGCGCGGCTGCTGGGTGTGCGCGCAGGGGTGTGAAAAAGAAAAGTGAGCAGGAGTGTTGATCGGTGGACTGTGTCACCAATCAACGCTCGGCGGCTGCTAAAATTGGGCACAGAGGTGGCGCAAAGTGGGGGTAGAGGGAGAAAGGGAACAAGGGATGGGGGGATTAAGAGAGATCGGGCTGGGATCGGGGATCAACCCTTATGGTTGTAGTCTCTTTTCTTTCTTCTGTCTTCTTTCTTCTGTCTTCTTTCTTCTTTCTTTAACAAGAATTGTGGTGTCACAGGCTACTGTGGCACCACAAGTCCCAGCACAGGAGAGAATCTGTTAGCGTGACCGCTCTGCAGGAATCCTCAATTAGTGTGAGGATTCCTGCAGAGCAGTCAGACAGGTCAGGGTGAGGTGAGAGAGGTCACAGAGAGGTCATACTGCTGCTGTGACCTGTCATTGGTGGGATGGATGATCACATCGATCCCACCAATCAGAGGTGGCCCTGCTGACGCCGGTGTTGCTAGGCACCAGCCTATGATAGAAGCTCACAGCTCTGATCCTAGGCAGGTCACCGGCTGCTGTGCCCTGTGATAGGCTCGGTCGACGATCACATTGATTGAGCCAATCAGCTGCAGGCTCTGGCATAGGATCGGTGCTACCTGGATCGGTGCTGTAATAGCACCGATTCAGGAAGTTACCAACAGGCGCGATCGATTTGATTGGCGCGATCGATGTGATCATGGGCTAGGATCCAGTACATCAGTACTTGATCCTAGCCTGGGACCTCACTGTTTCAGCCAATCTGATTGGCTGAAACAATGAGAAAGGCTGCGATTGGTTGTTCAGACTTGAACAGGCAATCACAGCGATCGGGAGGCCGGATGGGGGAGGACACAGCCCAGGATGCCGACACCATCTTCCTCCAGGTAAGATGGTGTCGGAATTTTAATGCGATCACCGCGACTTAAGTTGCCGTGTCACATTAAAGGACATGAAGTACTATCCCCTCCATGGGAAGAAGGGCTCGGGTCACATGGACGGAATAGTACGTCTAATGGCAGAAAGGGGTTAAAGTCCACACACATTAGCTGAAAGTCAGCCAAACTTGAAATGTACATGGGGACCTTGTGTTCTGACTCTCTTCAAATAAATTATGTTGAGGGCGATAACCATAGGGTCGTTGGAATTTAAATGCCTATTTAATTTGCTTTTCCTGTAGATAAGTCACTACCAGGGGTGTCTAACAGCTGTAAACCTTCCTTTCCCCTATGCATGGGGTAATCAAGAGGGATAGCTGTCTTCCACCAACTATCTAAAATGTATAAACTGCTTTATGGTTATTGTTATTAAAAGGGTTTCCAGTAGGGTTGAGTGAAACAGGTTGACCATTTTCAGAAGTCGCCGACTTTTGGCAAAGTCGGGTTTCATGAAACCCGACCCCTGTGTGGGGTCGGCCATGAGGTCAGCGATCTTCTGAATCTGGTATCGGGATTCCGATACCGAGTTCCGATATGTTTGCGATATCGGAAATCGGTATCAGAATCCACATTTAAGTGTAAAATAAAGAATTAAAATAAAAAATATTGATATGCTCACCTCTCCGACGCAGCCTGGACATCACCGCTGGTAACCGGCATCTTCCGTTCCTAAAAATGGCGCTTGAAAGACCTTTTGAATGCTTCACGGCTTGTGATTGGTCGCGGCGGCCCACGTGACCGCTGAGCGACCAATCACAAGCCGGTGACGTAATTCTCAGGTCCTGTTCTGGTTCTCAGGTACATGAGAATTACGTCACGGCTTGTGATTGGTCGCTGAGCGGTCACGTGGGCCGCCGCGACCAATCACAAAGCCGTGATGTCATCGGAAGGTCCTTCACGCGTTCATTCTTAAGAAGGAAGGCTGCCGGAAAGAAGCCGAGGGTGAGTATATTCCTATTAGGTATATACTCACCCTCGTACGCACCCTGCTTCTTTCCGGCAGCCTTCCTTCTTAAGAATGAATGCGTGAAGGACCTTCCGATGACGTCACGGCTTTGTGATTGGTCGCGGCGGCCCACGTGACCGCTCAGCGACCAATCACAAGCCGTGACGTAATTCTCATGTACCTGAGAACCAGAACAGGACCTGAGAATTACGTCACCGGCTTGTGATTGGTCGCTCAGCGGTCACGTGGGCCGCCGCGACCAATCACAAGCCGTGAAGCATTCGAAAGTTCTTTCAAGCGCCATTTTTAGGAACGGAAGATGCCGGTTACTACCAGGGTTACTACCAGGGTGCGTCAGAGGGTGAGTATATCAATTTTTTTAATTTTAATTCTTTATTTTACACGTAAATATGGATCCCAGGGCCTGAAGGAGAGTTTCCTCTCCTTCAGACCCTGGGAACCATAGTATCCCATTGCACTGCATTGGGTTTCGCGTTTCGGCCGACCCCGACCTCGACTTTTTTATAGGATCGGCCGATTTCACTCGACCCGACTTTTGAGAAAGTCGGGTTTCGTGAAACCCGACCCGATCCTATAAAAATAAAAGTCGCTCAACCCTAGTTTCCAGTACTAGCACAACCTATTCTTGATCAAAATGTTTGGCCTTCATAAAATAATAAAGCCTTTACTCACCTCACGTGCCGCCGCCTTTCCTGCAGTGTCAATACTAGCTCTCCCTGGGGTTCTCGTGCGGTGTTGTGACACGTGATTCTGGCGCCCAATAACCTGAGAAGTTTACAACATATGGCATTGTAGCTAATTTCCCTGGAAATGGAAGGCAGAGAAAAATTGATGAAAAGTTGCAACGCAGGATAGCCCGCATAGTGGATAAGACGCCCCAATCAAGTTCCAAAGAATTTCAAGCTCTCCTGCAGGCTCAGGGTGCATCAGTGTCAGCATGAACTATCTGTCAACATGTAAGGAGGTGGCGGAGACCCTCAGTGCTCCCTCTCTCCTTCATACTGGTACCCTATGGTCCCCCTTGTATTTTGCACTGTTACTTATATGTACTGTAATGTTTGCTAATTGTATTAGTTTTCATGGCACCACCTGCCGCCACACCTGCCGCCGTGCCTGCCGCTCACTCTGCACGCCAACATACTTACCCGTCCCAGCACGCTCCAGTGGTGTGTGTGCGCCTTCCGGTCTCTTCTCCTGACTCGCCGCCGGTCCCTGGCTCTCATCTGGTTCACGTGCGCGCCTCTTACTGTGCATGCGCACTTCCTCTCCTGGTCTGCAGACGCTCCATTCCTCCACTCTATGATTCTGGAGGATCTTGACCAGGAAGTTCGGCAGCACTCAGTCTATTTAAGGCAACTCCTTCCTCTGCTCCATGCCTGACTGTCATTTGTCCTCATTTGACTCAGGTCCCTCTAAACCTTGCTCTGTCCTGTGCGTCTGCCATATCCTGCCTGTCCTGTGTTTCCGCCATACCCTGCCTGTCCTGTGTTTCCGCCATACCCTGCCTGTCCTGTGTTTCCGCCATATCCAGTCGGTCCTGGGAGTCCGCCCATTCTGTGTCTCAGTCATTTCCAGTCTGTCCTGTGTCTCCGCCATATCCAGTCTGTCCTGGGCATTCTCCATAACCTGCATGTCCTGTGTTTCCGCCATATCCAGTCTGTCCTGGGCGTCCGCCATATCCTGCCTATTCTTAGTCTCAGTCATTGCCAGTCTGTCCTGTGTCTCTATTATAGCCAGTTCTGCGTTTTTTCCGCTCCTACTTCCTGTCCCCGGGTATCAGCTTCTGCGGCAATAGTCTCCCTCGGGCCTGCCCCTAACACTCCCTGTATTGGGGGTGGTCCACCAGGCCAGCTCACCCTTGGGAGGTTCGTTGTCATGTTTCTGCGGGTTCACTTTTGGAGTTCCTAAAGATCTGACATTAATCTTATGCTCATAAGATGTGCTGTGTTTGCATTGTTTCAATGTTCTACTCATATATTGTGCCTGTATTTGATCTGTGATTAGTTCAGGGTAAGCACGGGTTAATTTAGGGGGTGGAGCCAACAGCCTCTGGGGAAGAGGAAGCTGAGACTTCTTGGTAAGAGCTCAGGCAGCAAGGCCTGAGGCAAGAACTCTGTCCCCATCTGGGACAGAAGGAGCCCCCATCTGGGGCATATGTGCATCCGCGTCTGGGACCGGAACTGCTTCCCTGGACTCATTGGCAGTGAAACTGGCACCAGGAATACATAGGTGCCCCACTGAAGGTACTTCTATCATCCAGATTCCTGCGTATGGAATATCTACTCTTTCGGACGCTGTGGCTGCTGTGGGACATTGTTAGGGAGAGAGCAGGACGTTGATGTGGTACTTGATTTCATCTCTTTTATTAAACTGTTTCCCTGTTGGACTGCAGCTGTGCCTGGGATAGCGTCTGCTCTGCCTATTTCTGTACAAGGTACCGGGGTGTACACTGACTGTGGCTTAGTTGAATAGGCTGAGACTACCACCACGAGTCGCTTTGTTACAGACATTTGAATGAAATTAAATGCTATGGCAGGAGACCCAGGAGGACCCCACTGCCGACACAGACATAAAAAAGCTAGATTGCAGTTTGTCAAAATGTATATGAGTAAGCCAAAATAGTGCTGGGAAAGTGTCTTGTCAAATGAAACCAAGATAGAGCTTTTTGGTAAAGGGCATCATTTTACTGTTTACTGAAAATGAAATAAAGCCTACAAAGAAAAGAAGACAGTATCTACAGTCAAATATGGTGGAAGTTCAAATACGTTTTTGAGTTGTTTTGCTGCCTCTGGCACTGGGTGCCTCGACTGTGTGCAAAGCATCATGAAATCTGATTACCAAAGTATTTTGGGTTGCAATGTAGTTCCCAGTGTCAGAAAGCTGGGTTTACATCCTAAGTCATGGGTCTTCCAAAAAGACAAGAAGAACCCTGAAATGGATGGCTAAAAGTGCTAGAGGGTTCTTAGGTGGCCAGCAATGAGTCTAGATCTAAATCACATTGAATACATGTGGAGAGATCTTAAAATTGCTGTTGGGAGAAGGCAGCCTTCAAATATGAAAGTCCTGAGGCAGTATGCAAAAGATGATTGGTCCAAAATTCCAGTTGATAGTTGTAGGAAGATATTGATTGCAGGTTTTTTTTCCAAAGGGTGTGCAACCAAATAGTAAGTTGAGGATGCCAACAATTTTTGTCTTGCCCATTTTGGTGGTTTTGTGAGAATTGACAAATTTGTGCTTTTTTCACAGTTTTTTGTGTTGGTCCAATACACACACAAAAAAATAAACATGTGTATAAGAAAACAGGTGTAATTGCAATAATTTTATCTGAGAAATATTTTATTTTCTGGAACAATTTTGAGGGTACCAACTAGGGATGACAGAACGTGCTCGGTGATACTCAGATATCACTCGAGCTTCTGAGTGCTCAGATGTGCTTGTTACTCAACAAGCATTAGCCAGTGCTTGATTACAAACTTCAATCTCCTACTGTGCATCATTGCAATGCTGTAGCCATCTTGGTAGTGGCATTACTATGATTGGCTGGCCCTGTGACATCATCAGGGTTTATAAAAGGACAGGCGCCACACGGCTCCGCACACTGATGCCATTGCACAGCTCAGTGACAGTGGTTGGAGGGTGAGAGTGCTTGTCCTGGTGTGTGTGCACTGTTTAATGAATTGGAGTCCTGTAGTATTGATACTGGTGCTGAAGTTGAACCATCATAGTAACAGTGCTTCTAAGGGCTAATCTTTGCTGTTTGTATCAGATATAATCTGCATTTATCTTAGGTAGGAAAAGAGAATTGCAGGAGCAGGGATAGTAGCTGAATACAGTCTGTAGGCAGGGATTAGGGCTTTGCAGTCCATTGCTGAAAATATAGCTGAGGCAGTTCACCACATTTTTATTTTTTGGGGTGAAAAAATGAATATATTGTCATTCATAGAGTATTGAGTGCTTTGTGAAACATTTCTGCGTTATATAACACTTCAAAAAAGGCTTGAAACATTTTTCTGTATTCAGTTATTTACTTAGCCATATATTATTATGCGGCCTGTGTTACATATCAGTGTTACATAACAGTCCAAAAAGCATTGAAACATTTTTCTGTATTCAATTATTCATACATATAATATTACATGGTCTGTCAAACATTTCTGTGCTATATAGCAATCCAAAAAAGCCTTGAAATATTTTTTTCTGCATTCAATTACTCATCCATATACTATTACCATTACATGGTCTGTGGTACAGTTTGGTGTTACATACCAGTTCAGAAAGGCTGTCACGATTCACACCGTGACTGTCAAGATCCCTTAGCCGCGGCCAGCAGTTTGTCACGAAATCCATAGGGATTCCTGACCACTGCCACCTTTAGGTCACGGATTGGGGTGACTTTAGACCAACAGACGGCTATCACATGTGCAGAGAGGCTTATCTTGGTTATCCCTCCACTGCCACAATGTGATGAAAAAAATACACACAAGGCTATTGACCTCTTAGTTTACAGCAGGGGCTTATTTTAGGTATCCCACTGCTCTTCAATATACCATGAACTGCAGGGATTTGTGTATATCCCGCTTACAGTTCCACTTAACACTTGCAGCTCTCTGGCGCCCCCCTTACCGTCAGGTCAGATCAGGTACTGCACCTAGGGTAATTCGTCGCCAGAAAGGCTGCCTGCTATGTACTGGCTTTTGGGCATGCTGCAGCGACGCGATAACTACTCCCACTCAGGCAGGAACAATAATTATCAAGCCGCAGTCGCTACAACACCCCAATGGCCTGCACAGTACGGTATCACTGCCACCAGCCTCGATTAAATGGGTCCGAAGCTAACCCAAAACAGTAGCGTAATTTCCCTTCAAGAGACTTAGGGTACGTTCTTAGAGCAGGGAGAAAGAACTGGCATGAAATAATATACCCCACCAAATGTAGGCAATGCTTTTTAAAAATATTTTACAAAGATGTTACAAGTGAGACAATTGCAAATATGTACAAGGTAATTATAAAAAAAAAACAGGAAATAACATGAGAAATAACACTTACAGTTGTTCAAAGCATTGCAGGCAACCAAGCTAGTGAAGTTTCCATCTATCCCAGTGCATTTGCACTCGCAGTCTGGTCGCTTCAGGTAAAAACTCACAACTCCCCCCTGGAAGCCTGCCAGCAACTTTATAACCTACAGCCTGTGACCTCACAAAAAGGGTTGTGTTGAGATCGCCTGCCTCTTTCTTCAGTGTAACTAAATGTCCCCTAAAGATAGCTAATGCTGGTATCTTCGCTACAGAACATGTCAGAATCATATCATACCCAGCATTCATCTCGGATTAAGGTCGGCATTCTAATGAGATCAAATATGTCCTATTATTTACAGAGCAATCCCTACTTCTTCACCCGATGGAGTTAGACGCCCGTGTTGAGAGTGATGCGTAGATCCACCGAGGGAGAATAAGAAGATATATCTACTCAAGGCCAAACTCGCTGGCGTCGGTCTGTACCAAGAACGGTCGACTGCTGTCGACTGCTTTCAACACAGGGGCGTTGCACAGTGCTGTTTTCAATGCCTGGAAGGCCCCCTCACAGCCATCTGTCCAGTTGACGATGTGGGGTAGCTTCTTCCTGGTGAGGTCCGTCAAAGGTTTTGCCAGGCTACTGTAGTGCTGCACAAAGTGCCTATAGTACCCTGCAGTGCCCAGGAAGGACATCACCTGTTTCTTGGTCCCAGGAGTGGGCCAGTTCACAATCGCACCCACTTTCTCAGGCTCCGGTTTCAGGGTGCCTCCGCCTACCCGGTGCCCCAGGTAGTGGACCTCCCTCATGCCCATCTGGCACTTTCCAGGCTTGATAGTGAGTGCTGCTCGGTGAATTTGCCTGAGCACCTCCTCGAGATGCTGCAGGTGTTCCCCCCAGGAGGGACTGAAGATGGCAATGTCATCCAAGTACGCCACTGCGTACTTCTCCAGTCCCTGAAGCAGGAGATTGACCATCCGCTGGAAAGTGGCAGGGGCATTCTTCATGCCGAAGGGCATGACCGTGGACTCGTACAGTCCAAAGGGTGTGATAAAGGTGGACTTCTCCTGTGCCTCGGGGCTCAGGGGAATCTGCCAGTATCCGCGACTCAGATCCATTATTGTCAGGTATTTTGCGCCAGCTAACTTCTCAAGCAGCTCCTCGATGCGCGGCATTGGGTGCGCGTCAGAGGCTGTAATGACGTTGAGCCCCCTGTAGTCCACGCAGAACTGGGTGGTCCGGTCCTTCTTTGGCACGAGAACTACCGGTGAGGCCCACGCGCTCTTTGACCGTCGAATCACTCCCAGCTGTAACATCTCGATCTCCTGGCGCATAATCTGCTGCACCTGGTCAGAGATTCGATAGGGTGTTTGCCGTAGTGGGGCGTGATTCCCGGTGTCCACCTCGTGGACGACTAACTCAGTCCTCCCAGGTCGGTTGGAGAACACGACCCGGAAGGGTTCCAGTGGGGTTTGCAACTGCAACCACTGTGGTTCATCTAGCGAGGCGCTTACCTACACGTCCTCAATGGACCCTCGGGCCTTGGCTTGGGCCAGCATGTCCAGGAGGGTGTCTTCCTCCCCGTCTTCGGGTGCGCTGCAGACCGGTAGGACGAAAGGTTCACGTTCGTGATGAGCCTTCATCATGTTGACGTGAAAGGCCTTTCGCCTACCCCGAGCGTGGTCAAGCGTGACCACATAGGTTACCGGGTTGAGCTGTTGGTGGACGACGTACGGGACCTCCCAGGCTGCCTGAAGCTTATCCGTTGGTACGGGGACCAGCACCCACACCTTTTGACCCACATGGTAGGTCCGATCCCGGGCGTTCTGGTCGTACCAGTGCTTCTGATCAGCCTGAGCCTGCGTCATGTTGTCATGCACCAACTGCGTCAAGGTCTGCATCTTGTCACGAAAGCGCATGACATACTCCACTATGGACACTTCAGAAGTGTTCAGCTCCTCTTCCCAGGATTCTCTTACCAACCCAAGGGGTCCCCGGACTCACCTGCCATACAGGAGCTCGAAGGGGGAGAACCCCGTCGAGGCCTGCGGAACCTCTCGGTAAGCGAATAGCAGGTGTGGGAGGTACCGCTCCCAGTCGCGCCCTTGTGTCTCAACCAGCATGCGTAGCATCTGTTTGAGGGTACCATTGAAGCATTCACACAAGCCATTGGTCTGTGGGTGATACGCACTCGATACCAGGTGCTTCACCTGCATTTTCTTACAGAGAGCCTCCATTAGGTGAGACATAAATTGGGACCCTTGATCAGTAAGCATTTCTCTGGGAAATCCTACCCGTGCAAAGATAGCCAACAGGGCATCCGCCACCTTATCTGCCCTAGTTGACGACAGAGCTACTGCCTCTGGGTACCGGGTAGCGTAGTCTACCACAGTAAGAATATATCGCTTTCCAGAGCTGCTGGAGACGGCCAGCGGGCCCACAATGTCCACCGCAATCCTCTGGAAAGGCTCCTCTATCACTGGCAAAGGGATCAGGGGAGCCTTAAGAGCAGGCCCCGCCTTCCCCACTCTTTGACAGGTGACACAGGAGCGGCAGTAGTTTGACACATCTGTCCCCATCTTAGGCCAATAGAAGTGTTGAGACAGCCGGGCCTTAGTTTTGCTGATCCCCAAGTGCCCAGCTAGCGGGATCTCATGGGCAATCCGCAACAACTCACCCCGGAATTGCTGCGGGACGACCAGCTGTCTTTCCCTCAACCACTCCATTTGCGATTTTCCGGGTACTGTCTCCCGGTACAACCTTCCTCCTTCCCAGAACACCTTCTCCTTATCAGTCTCGGAGAAGCACCTCCCGGCGAGTTGTCTCAAACTCTCTAGGCTCGCATCTGTGTGCAGAGCGGCCTGAAATTCCTGGCTAGGGGAAGCCAGAAGCGACGTCAGGGTCCCTTCCACACGGGAGCCCTCTGGGACCTGCGCTGGTCCACCTCTGGTTCAGTCATACTGATGACTGAGGAGGGTCCGGAAGGCAAACAGGTATCTGCGTTCCGGGCACTCTGACTGCGGGTGACAGCAGCTACGTAGGCTGTCTCCCCGGGGGTTTCTACAGACCCATCAGCCGACGCTGCTGTGGGCTCTACCTCCCCATCCACCCCCATTACCTCAGGAGCATTGCTACTTATGGGCCAGTTACCTTCCTCGGTGGCACTGGTCAATTGCATGGCATCACCTTGCTCACGGTTCCCATGTATCTCCCCATTTCTTGTAGCACCGACACTTGCCCCTGCTAGGGGTTCCTCAGCCGTCTCACTCCGCAGAGCAACATGGCTGAGCACTCCTGTACCTATGGACACATCAACTTGCACAGAAACATCATTATCAGATTCAGTTGGCACAGGTACAACATTTTCACCATCAATCCTAGGGAAAAAATGGTTAACAGATGCATCATTACAAGATAAAGCATGGTCAGGTAACACATGCGATTTCCCATCATCATCATCATCATCATCAGGGTTAACTTTACCCTCATTAGTAGATTGGGGAGGGGGGTCATCGACGAAGTATGCAACCAACCTCCCCAAATCAGTCCCCAACAAAACATCAGTGGGCAAATTATCAGACAGCCCCACTTCCTTCACCCCGCTCCCGGCACCCCAATCAATATAAACCCGGGCCATTGGCAAGGGACAGCTGATGCCCCCAATCCCAGTGACAGTTAGGGTTTTCCCCGGAATGATTTCTTCAGGGGCCGCCAGTTCGGGTCTGATGAGGGTCCGTTCAGCCCCGGTGTCCTTGAGGCCTGTAGCAACATAACCTCCCACAATGACATGCTGTACGTTATCACACCCCCTCCCAGCCACACCACCCACCAAAAGAACTGCTGCATTAGGCCCTGGGGCCTTGGATGAGGGGTTCTCCTGCTTGGCTGGACATTGGGGACTGATATGACCAGGCTGCCTGCAGTGGTAACACTGGCGAAGTTTGGTGGTAGGTCTGGTGCTGTTGGCCACGGGGACAGGACCTCTGGTGTGTTGGCTGGCAGGGGCACTGGCGTTGGATGCAGGCTTACCCCCTCTCCAGCTGGAGGTGACTGGCTTCCGAACTTCCGATCTACGGTTGGCCTCATAGGCATCGGCAATCTGCGCTGCTTTCGTCACGTCTTTGGGATCTCTGTCCATCACGAACTGTCGCACCTCAGTTGGGCAAAGATGGAAGAACTGGTCTTTGATCATCAGGTTGCGCAGCTGTGCAAAGGTGGTCACTGACAGTCCTTGGGTCCAATGGTCAAAGTGGGTCCCCAGTCCATGCACCACATCACTGTAACTGTCGTGTGGGCCACGTTGGAGGGTCCGGAACTTCTTACGGTACACCTCGGGTGTAAGCTGGTACTTGGCTATGAGAGCCTGCTTGATGGCCTCATAGTCACCATCTTGTTCTTGAGGGAGTGCAGCAAACGCCTCCAGAGCTTTGCCTCTCAGCCCTGGTGTCAGGTATTGTGCCCATTCATGTGTAGGCAGCTGGTACTGTCTGCAGGCTTTCTCAAAGGCCCGCAGAAAAGTGTCCAAGTCCCCATCCTTTTCCATAACCGGAAAGTGGTCTGGCCGGGGCTTCGGCATCTGAGCGCTGCTGGGCTCACGGCTGGACTGGGACGACCCCTGCATTTGCAGTTGGGCCATCTGCAGCTGGTACTCCCGCTGCGCTTGGGCCTCTCGCTCGGCTCGCTGGGCCTCTCACTCGGCTCGCTGGGCCTGAGCCTCTCGCTCGGCTCTCTCTTGGTATTGCTGGATCAGCTGCAGACGTCGGTCCAGGTCATCTGCAGAGCATTGTTGCAGAGCCAGCTGCAGGAGGAGGTCTGCGCCCCCTTGGTTGCCAGTAGGGCCCGTATTCAGTGGTTGGACCTCTGCTGCAGCACCATGTTCGCTTGTGCCGGCTTCTGCGGCCTCTGGGCTCTGTGGCCTGGCTTGGTCTGCTTCTAGTTGCACCAGTTCAGTGACCATTTGAGTCTTGGTCTTGCTGTGGGGGTTCAGGCCATGATACGTGCATATCCCAGCAAGAGCGTCCCTCTTCTGCTGGGCGTACCAGGCTTCTCCTTTCGCAGCCATGGTTGCCAAATAAAAGATAGGATAGAAAAACGAAGAGAAAGGGAGGGGATAATTACCAGTACACAATTGTCTCACAACTAATAAGCACTGAGTTCGTTCTCCCAAACTTATTTGCGCAGAGTTCTCGCAAGAACTTTCTGCAAGTTTTTAGTGAGAGGAATGATTGCTCAAACCAAATCACTAATGCTCTAATATCCCACCGCCTTGCCACCAATTGTCACGATTCACACCGTGACTGTCAAGATCCCTTAGCCGCGGCCAGCAGTTTGTCACGAAATCCACAGGGATTCCTGACCACTGCCACCTTTAGGTCACGGATTGGGGTGACTTTAGACCAACAGACGGCTATCACATTTGCAGAGGGGCTTATCTTGGTTATCCCTCCACTGCCACAATGTGATGAAAAAAATACACACAAGGCTATTGACCTCTTAGTTTACAGCAGGGGCTTATTTTAGGTATCCCACTGCTCTTCAATATACCATGAACTGCAGGGATTTGTGTATATCCCGCTTACAGTTCCACTTAACACTTGCAGCTCTCTGGCGCCCCCCTTACCGTCAGGTCAGATCAGGTACTGCACCTAGGGTAATTCGTCGCCAGAAAGGCTGCCTGCTATGTACTGGCTATTGGGCACGCTGCAGCGACGCGATAACTACTCCCACTCAGGCAGGAACAATAATTATCAAGCCGCAGTCGCTACAACACCCCAATGGCCTGCACAGTACGGTATCACTGCCACCAGCCTCGATTAAACGGGTCCGAAGCTAACCCAAAACAGTAGCGTAATTTCCCTTCAAGAGACTTAGGGTACGTTCTTAGAGCAGGGAGAAAGAACTGGCATGAAATAATATACCCCACCAAATGTAGGCAATGCTTTATAAAAATATTTTACAAAGATGTTACAAGTGAGACAATTGCAAATATGTACAAGGTAATTATAAAAAAAAACAGGAAATAACATGAGAAATAACACTTACAGTTGTTCAAAGCATTGCAGGCAACCAGGCTAGTGAAGTTTCCATCTATCCCAGTGCATTTGCACTCGCAGTCTGGTCGCTTCCGGTAAAAACTCACAACTCCCCCCTGGAAGCCTGCCAGCAACTTTATAACCTACAGCCTGTGACCTCACAGAAAGGGCTGTGTTGAGATCGCCTGCCTCTTTCTTCAGTGTAACTAAATGTCCCCTAAAGATAGCTAATGCTGGTATCTTCGCTACAGAACATGTCAGAATCATATCATACCCAGCATTTATCTCGGATTTAGGTCGGCTGTCATGGTTCTCAATGGCAAGAGACCGTAGTAAAGCATACAAAAGGACTAGCTCTTGGAAGATGGGAACTCGAGCTGACTGTGAGCTAAACCTATCGCACAACTAACAGTGGCCGGGTAGCGTGCCTACGTTTTATCCCTAGACGCCCAGCGCCAGCCAGAGGACTGACTGACCCTAGCAGAGGAAAATACAGACCTGGCTTACCTCTAGAGAAATTTTCCCCAAAAGGCAGACAGTAGCCCCCACATATATTGTCGGTGATTTTAGAGGAAAATGACATACGAAGTATGAAGATAGGTTTAGCAAATTGAGGTCTGCTTACTAGATAGTAGGAAGACAGAAAAGGGAACTTCACAGTCAACTGAAAACCCTTTCAAAACACCATCCTGAAATTACTTTAAGACTCTAATATCAACTCATGACACCAGAGTGGCAATTTCAGCTCACAAGAGCTTCCAGCCTCAGAAATATTCAAAAACAGAGAACTGGAACAAAAATGCAAAACAATCTTAGGACTACAAGTCCAACTTAGCTGATAGTAGTCTAGGAGCAGGAACATGCAACAGAAAGGCTTCTGGTAACATTGTTGGCCGGCATAGAAATGACTGAGGAGCAAGGCTAAATAGAAACTCCCACATCCTGATGGAAACAGGTGAACAGAGGAGATGAAGCACACAAGTTCAGTACCACCAGTAACCACCGTGGGAGCCCAGAAACCAAATTCACAACAGTACCCCCCCTCAAGGAGGGGGCACCGAACCCTCACCAGAACCACCAGGGCTGTCATGATCTCTGCAGGCAGAGATCATAGCAAGCCTATAGAGGGACAAGCTCTCGGAAGATGGAACTATACTGACCATGAACTAAGCCTGCCGCGCAACTAGAAATAGCCAGGTAGCATTTCCTATTTATCGCTAGATGCCCAGCTCTGGCCTAAGACCTAAATAGCTAGCAGAGGGAAATATAAGACCTGGCTCACCTCTAGAGAAATATTCCAAAGAAGACAGTAGCCCCCCACATATAATGACGGTGAGTTCAGATGAAACAACAAACGCAGCAGGAAAATAGTCTTAGCAAATTTGAGGTCCGCTTACTAGATAGCAGAAGACAGATAGTATACTTTCATGGTCAGCAGAAAAACACTAACAAAAACACCATCCAGAGATTACCTTAAACTCTGGCATTAACTCATAACGCCAGAGTAGCAATCCCTGATCAACGAGAGCTTTCCAGACACAGTAACAAAACTTAAGCTGTGAACTGGAACAAATAGGCAAAACAAAACATGGACAAAAGTCCAACTTATCTAGTAGTTGTCTAGAAGCAGGAACAAGCACTGAGAGGCATCAGATAACATTGTTGACCGGCAAGAAACCACCAGAGAAATGAGCTTAAATAGCGACACCCACTACTGATGGAAACAGGTGAAACAGGAAAGAGGATGACAAGTCCAATTCCACAAGCGGCCACCGGGGGAGCCCAGAATCCAAATTCACAACAGTACCCCCCCCTCAAGGAGGGGGCACCGAACCCTCACCAGATCCACCAGGGCGACCAGGATGAGCCCTATGGAAAGCACGAACAAGATCAGAAGCATGAACATCAGATGCATTGACCCAAGAATTATCCTCCTGGCCGTAACCCTTCCAGTTGACCAGATACTGGAGTCTCCGTCTGGAAACACGAGAGTCCAAAATTCTCTCCACAACGTACTCCAACTCACCCTCAACCAACACCGGAGCAGGAGGCTCAACTGAAGGTACAACAGGTACCTCATACCTGCGCAATAACGACCGATGAAAAACGTTATGAATGGAAAAGGACGCAGGGAGGTCCAAACGGAAAGAAACAGGATTAAGAATCTCCAATATTCTATAAGGGCCGATGAACCGAGGTTTAAACTTAGGAGAAGAGACCCTCATAGGGACAAAACGAGAAGACAACCACACCAAATCTCCAACACAAAGCCGAGAACCAACACGACGATGACGGTTGGCAAAACGCTGAGTCTTCTCCTGGGACAACTTCAAATTGTCCATAACCTGCCCCCAGATGTGATGCAATCTCTCCACCACCGCATCCACTCCAGGACAATCCGAGGATTCCACCTGACCGGAGGAAAATCGAGGGTGAAACCCCGAATTACAGAAAAACGGGGACACCAAGGTGGAAGAGCTGGCCCGATTATTGAGGGCGAACTCTGCCAATGGCAAAAAAGCAACCCAATCATCCTGGTCGGCAGAGACAAAACACCTCAGATATGTCTCCAGGGTCTGATTAGTCCGCTCGGTCTGGCCATTAGTCTGAGGGTGAAAAGCAGATGAAAAAGACAAATCTATGCCCATCCTAGCACAGAATGCCCGCCAAAATCTAGACACAAATTGGGTACCTCTGTCAGAAACGATATTCTCAGGAATACCGTGCAATCGGACAACATTCTGAAAAAACAGAGGAACCAACTCAGAAGAAGAAGGCAACTTGGGCAGAGGAACCAAATGGACCATTTTAGAGAAACGGTCACAGACCACCCAGATGACAGACATCTTCTGGGAAACAGGCAGATCTGAAATAAAATCCATCGAGATGTGTGTCCAAGGCCTCTTAGGAATAGGCAAGGGCAACAGCAGTCCGCTAGCCCGAGAACTACAAGACTTGGCCCGAGCACAAATGTCACATGACTGCACAAAGACTCGCACATCTCGTGACAGGGAAGGCCACCAGAAGGATCTTGCCACCAAATCCCTGGTACCAAAAATTCCGGGATGACCTGCCAATGCAGAAGAATGTACCTCAGAGATGACTCTACTGGTCCAATCATCCGGAACAAACAGTCTATCAGGCGGACAACGATCCGGTCTATCCGCCTGAAACACTTGCAAGGACCGCCGCAGATCAGGAGAAACGGCCGACAAAATTACTCCCTCCCTAAGGATACCTGTGGGTTCAGAATTACCAGGAGAGTCCGGGTCAAAACTCCTAGAAAGGGCATCTGCCTTAACATTCTTAGAACCCGGTAGGTATGACACCACAAAATTAAAGCGAGAAAAAAATAAAGACCAGCGCGCCTGTCTAGGATTCAGGCGCCTGGCAGTCTCAAGATAAATCAAATTTTTGTGGTCAGTCAATACCACCACCTGATGCCTAGCCCCCTCGAGCCAATGGCGCCACTCCTCAAACGCCCACTTCATGGCCAAAAGCTCCCGATTCCCAACATCATAATTCCGCTCTGCGGGCGAAAATTTGCGAGAAAAGAAGGCACAAGGCCTAATGACGGAGCAGTCGGAACCTTTCTGCGACAACACTGCCCCAGCTCCGATCTCCGAAGCGTCAACCTCAACCTGAAAAGGCAGATTCACATCAGGCTGACGCAACACAGGGGCAGAGGCAAAACGGTGCTTAAGCTCCTGAAAGGCCTCTACAGCATGAGGGGACCAATTAGCAACATCAGCGCCTTGTCTGGTCAAATCAGTCAGTGGTTTAACGACATCCGAAAAACCAGCAATAAATCGGCGGTAAAAGTTGGCAAAGCCCAAAAATCTCTGAAGACCCTTAAGAGAGGAGGGCTGAGTCCAGTCACAAATAGCTTGCACCTTGACGGGGTCCATCTCAATGGAAGAGGGGGAAAAAATATACCCCAAAAAGGAAATTTTCTGGACCCCAAAAACGCACTTAGACCCCTTCACACATAAAGAATTAGACCGCAGAACCTGAAAAACTCTCCTGACCTGCTGGACATGAGAGTCCCAGTCATCAGAAAAAATCAGAATATCATCCAGATATATTATCATAAATTTATCCAGAAAATCGCGGAAAATATCATGCATAAAAGACTGGAAAACTGAAGGGGCATTAGAAAGACCAAAAGGCATGACCAAATACTCAAAGTGGCCCTCGGGCGTATTAAATGCGGTCTTCCACTCATCCCCCTGCCTGATCCGCACCAAATTATACGCCCCACGAAGATCAATTTTAGAGAACCACTTAGCCCCCTCTATACGAGCAAACAAATCAGTAAGCAATGGCAATGGGTATTGATACTTAACAGTGATCTTATTCAGAAGCCGATAATCAATACATGGTCTCAAAGAGCCGTCTTTTTTTGAGACAAAGAAAAACCCAGCTCCCAAGGGAGAAGAAGATGGACGAATATGTCCCTTTTCCAAAGACTCCTTTATATATTCCCGCATAGCAGCATGTTCCGGCACAGACAGATTAAACAAACGACCCTTTGGATATTTACAACCCGGTATCAAGTCTATGGCACAATCGCACTCACGGTGCGGAGGTAACGACCCAAGCTTGGGTTCGTCAAAGACGTCTTGATAATCAGAGAGGAACTCAGGGACTTCAGAGGGAATGGACGAAGAAATAGAAACCAAAGGTAAGTCCCCATGAATACCCTTACATCCCCAGCTCAACACAGACATTGCTCTCCAGTCCAAGACTGGATTGTGAGACTGCAACCATGGCAATCCCAGTACCAAATCGTCATGTAAATTATACAGCACCAGGAAACGAATAATCTCCTGGTGATCCGGATTGATACGCATGGTTACTTGTGTCCAGTATTGTGGTTTATTATTAGCCAATGGGGTGGAGTCAATCCCCTTCAGAGGAATAAGAGTCTCCAAAGGCTCTAAATCAAAACCACAACGATTGGCAAAGGACCAATCCATAAGACTCAGAGCGGCGCCAGAGTCAACATAGGCGTCCGTGGCAATGGATGACAAAGAGCAAATCAGGGTTACAGACAAAATAAACTTAGACTGAATGGTGCCAATGGAAACAGACTTATCAAGCTTCTTTGTACGCCTAGAGCATGCTGATATAACATGAGTAGAATCCCCACAATAGAAACACAATCCATTCTTCCGTCTAAAATTCTGTCGCTCGCTCCTGGACAGAATTCTATCACACTGCATACTTTCTGGCGTCTTTTCCATAGACACCGCCAGATGGTGCACCGGTTTGCGCTCCCGCAGACGCCTATCAATCTGAATAGCCATTGTCATGGACTCATTCAGACCTGCAGGCACAGGGAACCCCACCATAACATCCTTAACGGCATCAGAGAGACCTTCTCTGAAAGTTGCCGCCAAGGCGCACTCATTCCACTGAGTAAGCACAGACCATTTACGGAATTTTTGGCAGTAAACTTCAGCTTCGTCTTGCCCCTGAGATAGTGCCATCAAAGTTTTTTCTGCCTGAAGTTCCAAATGAGGTTCCTCATAAAGCAAGCCCAAGGCCAGAAAAAACGCATCCACATCGCGCAACGCAGGATCCCCTGCTGGCAATGAGAAGGCCCAATCTTGAGGGTCACCCCTGAGCAAGGAAATCACAATCCTAACCTGCAGAGCAGGGTCTCCAGCTGAACGAGACTTCAGGGACAAATAAAGCTTACAATTATTTCGGAAATTCTGGAAGCTAGCTCTATTCCCTGTGAAGAACTCCGGCAAAGGAATTCTCGGCTCAGATACCGGAGCATGTACCACAAAATCTTGTAAATTTTGTACTTTCGTGATGAGATTATTCAAACCCGCAGTTACACTCTGAAGATCCATTATTGTCAGGTGCACACAGAGCCATACAGAGATTAGGAGGAGAGAGAGAAAAAAGACTGCAGCAAGGCAGACTGGAGGAAAGAAAAAAAAAAAAAAAAAAAAAATTCCAGCAGACTTCTTATAACTCTCCTCTCTCAACCTGGGTCTTTAACACTTTATTGGCCGGTCAAACTGTCATGATCTCTGCAGGCAGAGATCATAGCAAGCCTATAGAGGGACAAGCTCTCGGAAGATGGAACTATACTGACCATGAACTAAGCCTGCCGCGCAACTAGAAATAGCCAGGTAGCATTTCCTATTTATCGCTAGATGCCCAGCTCTGGCCTAAGACCTAAATAGCTAGCAGAGGGAAATATAAGACCTGGCTCACCTCTAGAGAAATATTCCAAAGAAGACAGTAGCCCCCCACATATAATGACGGTGAGTTCAGATGAAACAACAAACGCAGCAGGAAAATAGTCTTAGCAAATTTGAGGTCCGCTTACTAGATAGCAGAAGACAGATAGTATACTTTCATGGTCAGCAGAAAAACACTAACAAAAACACCATCCAGAGATTACCTTAAACTCTGGCATTAACTCATAACGCCAGAGTAGCAATCCCTGATCAACGAGAGCTTTCCAGACACAGTAACAAAACTTAAGCTGTGAACTGGAACAAATAGGCAAAACAAAACATGGACAAAAGTCCAACTTATCTAGTAGTTGTCTAGAAGCAGGAACAAGCACTGAGAGGCATCAGATAACATTGTTGACCGGCAAGAAACCACCAGAGAAATGAGCTTAAATAGCGACACCCACTACTGATGGAAACAGGTGAAACAGGAAAGAGGATGACAAGTCCAATTCCACAAGCGGCCACCGGGGGAGCCCAGAATCCAAATTCACAACACAGGGCGATCAGGATGAGCCCTATGAAAGGCACGGACCAAATCGGAGGCATGAACATCAGAGGCTGTCACCCAAGAATTATCCTCCTGACCGTAGCCCTTCCACTTGACCAAATACTGAAGTCTCCGTCTGGAAACACGGGAGTCCAAGATCTTCTCGACAACGTACTCCAACTCACCCTCAACCAACACCGGAGCAGGAGGCTCAACGGAAGGCACAACCGGTACCTCATACCTGCGCAACAATGACCGATGGAAGACATTATGAATAGAAAAAGATGCAGGGAGGTCCAAACGAAAGGACACAGGGTTAAGAATCTCCAATATCTTGTACGGGCCGATGAACCGAGGCTTAAACTTAGGAGAAGAAACCTTCATAGGGACAAAACGAGAAGACAACCACACCAAGTCCCCAACACAAAGACGAGGACCAGCACGACGACGGTGGTTGGCAAACTGCTGAGTCTTCTCCTGGGACAACTTCAAATTGTCCACCACATGCCCCCAAATCTGATGCAACCTCTCCACCACAGCATCCACTCCAGGACAATCCGAAGACTCCACCTGACCGGAAGAGAAACGAGGATGAAACCCCGAATTACAGAAGAAAGGAGAAACCAAGGTGGCAGAACTAGCCCGGTTATTGAGGGCAAACTCCGCCAAGGGCAAAAAGGCAACCCAATCATCCTGATCCGCAGACACAAAACACCTCAAATAAGTCTCCAAGGTCTGATTAGTTCGCTCGGTCTGACCATTAGTCTGAGGATGGAAAGCAGACGAAAAAGACAAATCAATGCCCATCCTAGCACAGAACGCTCACCAAAATCTAGACACGAATTGGGTTCCCCTGTCAGAAACGATATTCCCTGGAATACCATGCAAGCGAACCACATTTTGAAAAAACAGAGGAACCAGCTCTGAGATGAGGAAGGCAATTTAGGCAAGGGAACCAAATGGACCATCTTAGAGAAACGGTCACACACCACCCAGATGACAGACATCTTCTGAGAAACAGGGAGATCAGAAATAAAATCCATGGAGATGTGAGTCCAAGGCCTCTTCGGAATAGGCAAAGATAACAACAATCCACTAGCCCGAGAACAACAAGGCTTGGCCCGAGCACAAACATCACCAGACTGCACAAAACCTCGCACATCTCGCGACAGGGAAGGCCACCAGAAGGACCTAGCCACCAAATCCCTGGTACCAAAGATTCCAGGATGACCAGCTAACGCAGAAGAATGGACCTCCGAGATGACTCTACTGGTCCAATCATCCGGAACAAACAGTCTACCAGGCGGGCAACGATCAGGTCTATCCGCCTGAAACTCCTGCAAGACCCGTCGCAAGTCTGGGGAAACAGCAGATAATATCACTCCATCCTTAAGGATACCTGTAGGTTCAGAATTACCAGGGGAATCAGGCTCAAAACTCCTAGAAAGGGCATCCGCCTTCACATTTTTAGAACCCGGTAGGTAAGAAACCACAAAATTAAACCGAGAGAAAAATAACGACCAGCGCGCCTGTCTAGGATTCAGGCGCCTGGCAGACTCAAGATAAATCAAATTCTTGTGGTCGGTTAATACCACCACCTGATGTCTAGCCCCCTCAAGCCAATGACGCCACTCCTCAAAAGCCCACTTCATAGCCAAGAGCTCCCGATTACCAATATCATAATTTCGCTCAGCGGGCGAAAATTTACGAGAAAAGAACGAGCAAGGTCTCATCACGGAGCAGTCGGAACTTTTCTGCGACAAAACCGCCCCAGCTCCGATTTCTGAAGCGTCGACCTCAACCTGAAAAGGAAGAGTAACATCAGGCTGACGCAATACAGGGGCGGAAGAAAAGCGGCGCTTAAGCTCCCGAAAGGCCTCCACAGCAGCAGGGGACCAATCAGCAACATCAGCACCCTTCTTAGTCAAATCAGTCAACGGCTTAGCAACATCAGAAAAACCAGTTATAAATCGACGATAAAAATTAGCAAAGCCCAAAAACTTCTGAAGGCTCTTAAGAGAAGAGGGTTGCGTCCAATCACAAATAGACTGAACCTTGACAGGGTCCATCTCAATGGAAGAGGGGGAAAAAATGTACCCCAAAAACGAAATCTTTTGAACCCCAAAAACACACTTAGAACCCTTTACACACAAGGAATTAGAGCGCAAAACCTGAAAAACCCTCCTGACCTGTTGGACATGAGAGTCCCAGTCATCCGAAAAAATCAAAATATCATCCAGATACACAATCATAAATTTATCCAAATATTCACGGAAAATGTCATGCATAAAAGACTGAAAGACTGAAGGGGCATTTGAAAGACCAAAAGGCATTACTAAATACTCAAAATGGCCCTCAGGCGTATTAAATGCGGTTTTCCACTCATCCCCCTGCTTAATTCGCACTAAATTATACGCCCCACGAAGATCAATCTTAGAGAACCACTTGGCCCCCTTTATTCGAGCAAACAAATCAGTAAGCAGTGGCAAAGGATACTGATATTTAACCGTGATTTTATTCAAAAGCCGATAATCAATACACGGCCTCAAAGAGCCATCTTTTTTAGATACAAAGAAAAAACCGGCTCCTAAGGGATATGACGAAGGACGAATATGTCCCTGTTCCAAGGACTCCTTAATATATTCCCGCATAGCAGCATGTTCAGGCACAGATAGATTAAATAAACGACCCTTTGGAAACTTACTGCCCGGAATCAGATCTATAGTACAATCGCAATCTCTGTGCGGAGGTAGTGAACCAAGTTTAGGCTCCTCAAAAACGTCACGATAATCAGATAAAAATTCCGGAATCTCAGAGGGAATAGATGACGAAATGGAAACCAAAGGTACGTCCCCATGAGTCCCCCGACATCCCCAGCTTAACACAGACATTGCTTTCCAGTCGAGGACTGGGTTATGAGATTGCAGCCATGGCAATCCAAGCACCAACACATCATGTAGATTATACAACACAAGGAAGCGAATAATCTCCTGGTGATCCGGATTAATACACATAGTTACTTGTGTCCAGTATTGTGGTTTATTACTAGCCAATGGCGTGGAGTCAATACCCTTCAGAGGTATAGGAACTTCCAGAGGCTCTAAATTAAAAGCACAGCGTTTGGCAAAGGACCAATCCATAAGACTCAAAGCGGCGCCAGAGTCGACATAGGCGTCCGCGGTAATAGACGATAAAGAGCAAATCAGGGTCACAGATAGAATAAACTTAGACTGTAAAGTGCCAATTGAAACAGACTTATCAACCTTCTTAGTACGTTTAGAGCATGCTGATATAACATGAGTTGAATCACCACAATAGAAGCATAACCCATTTTTTCGCCTAAAATTCTGTCGTTCGCTTCTGGACAGAATTCTATCACATTGCATAATCTCTGGCGCCTTCTCAGTAGACACCGCCAAATGGTGCACAGGTTTGCGCTCCCGCAAACGCCGATCAATCTGAATAGCCATTGTCATGGACTCACTCAGACCTGTAGGCACAGGGAACCCCACCATAACATCCTTAATGGCATCAGAGAGACCCTCTCTGAAATTCGCCGCCAGGGCGCACTCATTCCACTGAGTAAGCACAGACCACTTACGAAATTTTTGGCAGTATATTTCAACCTCATCTTGCCCTTGAGACAGGGCCATCAAGGCTTTTTCAGCCTGAATCTCTAAATGAGGTTCCTCATAAAGCAACCCCAAAGCCAGGAAAAACGCATCCACATTGAGCAACGCAGGATCCCCTGGTGCCAAAGCAAATGCCCAATCCTGAGGGTCGCCCCGGAGCAAGGAGATTACAATCCTGACCTGCTGTGCAGGATCTCCAGCGGAGCGAGATCTCAGAGACAAAAATAATTTACAATTATGTTTGAAATTCTGGAAGCGAGATCTATCCCCGGAGAAAAATTCAGGTAAAGGAATTCTAGGTTCAGATATAGGAGCATGAATTACAAAATCCTGTAAACTTTGAACCTTCATAGCGAGATTATCCAAACCAATAGCTAAACTCTGAGGATCCATTTTAATCAGGTGAAATCAGAACCATTCAAGGATTAGAAGGAGAGAGAGACGAAGGCTGCAGTAAGCAGAGATGCAAGTGAATCAACTAATGAGCAAACTCAGAAAAAAAAAAAAAAATTCTCTGCAGACTTCTTTTCTCTCCTTTCCTCTGCCAATTATTTTAACTCTTGGCCGGCCAAACTGTCATGGTTCTCAATGGCAAGAGACCGTAGTAAAGCATACAAAAGGACTAGCTCTTGGAAGATGGGAACTCGAGCTGACTGTGAGCTAAACCTATCGCACAACTAACAGTGGCCGGGTAGCGTGCCTACGTTTTATCCCTAGACGCCCAGCGCCAGCCGGAGGACTGACTGACCCTAGCAGAGGAAAATACAGACCTGGCTTACCTCTAGAGAAATTTTCCCCAAAAGGCAGACAGTAGCCCCCACATATATTGTCGGTGATTTTAGAGGAAAATGACATACGAAGTATGAAGATAGGTTTAGCAAATTGAGGTCCGCTTACTAGATAGTAGGAAGACAGAAAAGGGAACTTCACAGTCAACTGAAAACCCTTTCAAAACACCATCCTGAAATTACTTTAAGACTCTAATATCAACTCATGACACCAGAGTGGCAATTTCAGCTCACAAGAGCTTCCAGCCTCAGAAATATTCAAAAACAGAGAACTGGAACAAAAATGCAAAACAATCTTAGGACTACAAGTCCAACTTAGCTGATAGTAGTCTAGGAGCAGGAACATGCAACAGAAAGGCTTCTGGTAACATTGTTGGCCGGCATAGAAATGACTGAGGAGCAAGGCTAAATAGAAACTCCCACATCCTGATGGAAACAGGTGAACAGAGGAGATGAAGCACACAAGTGCAGTACCACCAGTAACCACCGGGGGAAGCCCAGAAACCAAATTCACAACAGTCGGCATTCTAATGAGATCAAATATGTCCTATTATTTACAGAGCAATCCCTACTTCTTCACCCGATGGAGTTAGACGCCCGTGTTGAGAGTGATGCGTAGATCCACCGAGGGAGAATAAGAAGATATATCTACCATTTTCCTATCTTACATCATCTGCGTAATATCTTACAAAAATGGAACAAAAGACTTGTATGATTCCGGAATCTTCTCTAACAGTTCCAGCTAGAGCAGTTGGGAGGGGGCGAGTAACTTCCTTCAGAGCCTGGAATTTTTGGCATGGCCATGAAACCCCCTACTGCCTTAGATTCAGAAACTCACAGGGAAGCAAAGAGAACTAGAGAGAGGGGGGGGTTAGCCCCCGCATGCTAGCAAGAAAACTAACTTATGATATTTCATACCATATCGTGACAAAGGCGCACTCATCCATAGAGTATTACATCCTCTGGAGTACATTTCTGTGGTATATAATTCTCCAAAAAAGTGTTCAAAATTTTTTCAGTATTATATTGCTCATCTATAGAGTTATATAAGACTCCAAAAAGCATTTAAAAATATATCTGTATTCAATTAGTCATCCATATAGTATTTGATGGTTTCTGTGACATTTCGGCGGTATATAAGAGTCCAAAAACGTCTGGATTCAGTTAATCATCCATATGGTATTAGATGCTTTCGGTAACATTTTGATGGTGCATAAAACTCCAAAAAAGCGTTGAAATTTTTTTTCTGTGTTCAATTACTAATTTTTAGACTATTTCTCTTAGATACATTTTGGAGATATATAACACTCCAAAAGAGCATTCAAAATTTTTACAGTATGATATTACTCATCCTTAGAGTATTATGGGTTTTCTTTTACATTTTGGTGGTATACAAGTCTCAAAAAAGTGTTGAAAAATTTGTCTGTATTCGTGTGTGCTTTCTGTTGTATTTTGATGATATATAACATTACAAAAAAAGCATAACATTTTTTTCTGGATTGAATTAGTGATCCATAAAATGTAGTGTGTGACAAGGCAACAAAGATGAAAGAATCCCAGGAGACTCCCAAGGGAGTGATCGAAGGAATATCGAAGCCAGACCAAGCTGGTGAAATAGTGGAGGTGGCAGTAGCCTGTGGTCTGGAAATGGACGCTTTCACCACAAAACTCCCAAGGGAGTGATCGAAGGAATATCGAAGCCAGACCAAGCTGGTAAAATAGTGGAGGTGGCAGTAGCCTGTGGTCTGGAAATGGACGCTTTCACCGCTGGGGTTCATGCAGACTGCAGACAGGAGAGCAAGGATCCAGGAACTAGTGGGTGGACTGTGGGGCCTAGGCTGGTCAGAAGAGAGAAAGAGGAAAGCCAGGACCAGGGCTAGAGGAATGCTAGTGGGACAGCTAGCCGCAAGGTACCAACAGATGGCATTCAAGTGTGAGGTCATTCAACCAGCAGGCAGTAGAGACTGAACACTTGCCTTGAAGGCTGCAGGAGCTAATGCCTGGAACAAAGGTCATGTTCCTCAAAATGGAGGGTCAACATTGCTGGTATGCGGTGGGTGTGATCCAAGAAAAAAGGAGCAGAAATAAACAGCCCTGGGAGGGGCTATTCGAGCTGGCCTGAGATGCAGCTACCACCTCCGAGAGATTGTACTGTTCTAAGAGTTCTTCACCTCCTATGTGGTAGCAGACGATGGTGCAGCTTACATAGTGGGCTGTTGCCCCATTTCAACATGTTAGGGGCTCTGGCACTACCCAAAGCTAGATCACTTGCAGCCCAGGCACCTGGGAATTGTGCCCCAGGAAGCAGGTGGAGGCATTGTCCCCAGCCTACCAAGAAAGGAGAAGAAGTGGACACCTGAAGAGGATTACTGTATTACCCTCCTTATACCTTATAATTGTTTACTGGCTTTGTACTTTTTGCAAAGCATTTATGAGTGTAGCAGTACATCAACTACACTTTCAAAATATTTCAGCATTTTTTTCTGGATTCAATTAGCCATCCATACAGTTTAACGTACTTTGTGTAAAATTACAGTGGGTTAAAATTTTAAAAACTGCTTGAGCTTGTACACTTCACTAAATATTTTTATCCCAAAAATGTACTAATGTTATACAGTACAGACCAAAGGTTTGGACACACCTTCTCATTTAAAGATTTTTCTGTGTTTTCATGACTATGAAAATTGTACATTCACACTGAAGGCATCAAAACTATGAATTAACACATGTGGAATTGTATACTTAACAAAAAAGTGTGAAACAACTGAAAATATGTCTTATATTCTAGGTTCTTCAAAGTAGCCACCTTTTGCTTTGATGACTGCTTTGCACACTCTTGGCATTCTCTTGATGAGCTTTTTCTTCTAGGTTCTGTTACCCCCATCAAAACAGGATTTGGGCATATACGCCGAAGAAACTATTCACTATAATAGTGCAAATGGGGTCAATGTGAGTTCTTTTGAGCATCATTTTTGGCCGTATGTGTCTGTTGGAGGAGTGCACCAAGACATAGTTTACTTGAAGTGGCTTTCAGCTGTGCATCAAAGGAAACCCAATTTATGTTAGATACTGTAATAATAATCAAACAATAACAAGTTAAAGTCCCATAGGCAGACTAAAAAATAAAGTTAAAAAAAAGTTTTTTAAAAATAGTAAAAAAGTAAAATCAATAAAAGTTTAAATCACCCCCTCTTTTCCCAGTTTTAAAATAAAAAATAATAAAAAATGTAATAAACATAATTAGTATCCCAGTGTTTATAATTGTCCAGTCTAATAAATTCTGAATTATTTAAAACATATAATGAATGCCGAAAAATTAATAAAATCGCCAGATTTATGTTTTTTCAGTCTCCGCAGTTTCCCCAAAAATTGCAAAAGTAATCGGTATGTTATATGTACTTAAAAATGGTATCAATTAAAACTTTAGCTCTGCATGCAAAAGCAAGCTCTCACATAGCTCCATCGACAGAAAAATAAAAAAGTTATGGCTTTCAAAAAAATGCAGAAAAAACACATTTGGTTTTTTATAACGTATTTCAGAATTTCAAGCCATTTTTTTCTGTAGTATGATCCAAACCCGATAAATAATGGCAGAAATGAAGTATTTCACCTCAGTTGGAATTACCGTATATACTCGAGTATAAGCTGACCCGAGTATAAGCCGAGACCCCTAATTTTGCCACAAAAAACTGGGAAAACTTAATGACTCGAGTATAAGCCTAGGGTGGAAAATGCATCAGCTAACGGAAAAATGTCAAAAATACAAATAGATACCAATAAAAGTAAAATTTATTGAGACATCAGTAGTAGTGTTGAGCATTCTGATACTGCAAATATCGGGTATCGGCCGATATTCGCTGTATCGGAATTCTGATACCGAGTTCCGATATTTTTGTGATATCGGAAATCGGAATCGGAAGTTCCTATAAGTTCCCAGGCGTGTGCGGTGCGTATGGTTCCCAGGGTCTGGAGGAGAGGAGACTCTCCTTCAGGCCCTGGGATCCATATTCATGTAAAAAATAAAGAATACAAATAAAAAATATGGATATACTCACCCCTCCGACAGACCCTGGACCTCAGCGGTGCAACCGGCAGCCTCCATTCCTAAGAATGCAGTGAGTGTAGGACCTGCGATGATGTCGCGGCTTGTTATTGGTCGCGTGAGCGGTCACATGAGCGGTCATGCGACCAATCACAAGCCGCAACGTCATCGAAGGTCCTTCACTCTGCATTGTTAGGAACGGAGGCAGACGCTTGCAGCGGTGACAGCCAGGGCTCATCCGAGGGTGAGTATTTTTTATTTTTATTCTTTATTTTTTACATGAATATGGATCCCAGGGCCTGAAGGAGAGTTTCCTTTCCTTCAGACCCTGGGAACCATCCAGGATCACTTCCGAGATTTTTTGTCCCATTGACTTGTATTGGTATCGGGTATCGGTATCGGCGATATCCAATATTTTTTGGATATCTGCCGATCCAATCCGATACCGATACTTTCAAATATCGGAAGGTATCGCTCAACACTAATCAGTAGGTTAAGTGTATTTGAATATCCATATTGAATCAGGAGCCCCATATAATGCTCCATACAGTTTATGATGGGCCCCATAAGATGCTCCATATTAAAATATGCCCCATATAATGCTGCACAAATGTTGATTATGACCCCATAAGATGCTCTATACAGACATTTGCCCCATACAATGCTGCCCAAATGCTGATTATGGCACCATAAGATGCTCCATACAGACATTTGCCCTGTATAATGCTGCACAAATGTTTATTATGACCCCATAAGATGCTCCATACAGACATTTAACCCATATAATGCTCCACAAATGCTGATTATGGCCCCATAAGATGCTCCATACAGACATTTGCCCCATATAATTCTCCACAAATGTTGATTATGGCCCCATAAGATGCTCTATACAGACATTTGCCGCATATAATGCTCCACAAATGCTGATTATGGCCCCATAAGATGCGCCATAGAGATATTTGCCCCATATAATGCTGCACATGGCCCCATAAAGATATTTGCCCCATATAATGCTGCACATGACCGCATAGAGATATTTGCCCCATATAATGCTGCACATGGCCCCATAAAGATATTTGCCCCATATAATGCTGCACATGACCGCATAGAGATATTTGCCCCATATAATGCTGCACATGGCCCCATGTAATGCTCCATACAGATATTTGCCCCATATGCTGTTGCTGCGATTAAAAAAAAAATTACATACTCACCTCTTGTCGCTCAGGTCCCCTGCACTTGCTATATTCACCTGGCCCATGTTCCACCGACGGCCGCCGCTGTGTCTTCCCCGTCCTGTGCACTGACGCTCAGGCAGAGGGCGGCGCGCACACTAATCGTGTCACCGCGCCCTTTGACCTGAGCGTCATTGCAGAGGACACGGCGGCGCCATCGGTGGAACGGAGAGCAGGTGAATATTGCTCACCTGCTCCTGGCACGGTGCAGTCCCTGGTTCTCCGGCGCCGGCAGATTCTTCTGTTATGATCCTAGTGGCTGAGGATCACAAAACGGACTAGCTAAGTTTATGAACATAGACACGAACTCTAGGGAGGTGGTAACTGGACTGACCGCAAACCTGATCCTAACCAACACACTAAAGGTAGCCGGTGAACGTGCCTAAATTCCTGGACGTCTCGACACAGCCTGAGAAACTATCTACTCCTGGAGGGAAAGTAAGACCTCACTTGCCTCAAGAGAAATCACCCCAAAGATATAGGAAGCCCCCAACAAATAATAACGGTGAGGTAAGGGGAAAACACAAACGTAGAAATAAAAACAGATACAGCAAATGAGGCCCGCTAATACTAGATAGCAGAAGACAGATAGGGAACTGTGCGGTCAGTAAAAAACCCTATGCAAAATATCCACGCTGAGAATACAAGAACCCCCACACCAACTAACGGTTTGAGGGGAGAAACTCAGCCCCCTAGAGCTACCAGCAAGCAAGGAAATCACATATTAGCAAGCTGGACAAGAAACAAAAATAAACCAAGAAACATATGACCACTGATGGTCAAAAAATGAACCAAGCAAAACTTAGCTTCTCTTGAAGAGACTGATAACGAAGGACTGCAGGAGAGCTCCAAAATAGCACTGAAGACATTGACAGCAGGCAACAACTGAGAGTCCAGGTGAAATAAATAGGAAACCAGCTAACAGATAACGAGACAGCTGATCAAGCCTCAGACCTGCAGAATGACACAAAGAGCAACCAGAGGGAGCCCAAAGACAGCACTCACACAGTACCAGTTGTGACCACAAGAGGGAGCCCAAAAACAGAGTTCACAACAGTACCCCCCCTTGAGGAGGGGTCACCGAACCCTCATCAAAACCCCCAGGGCGATCAGGATGAGCCACATGGAAGGCATGAACCAAATCGGCCGCATGAACATCAGAGGCGACAACCCAGGAATTATCCTCCTGAACATAGCCCTTCCACTTAACCAAATACTGAAGCCTCCGTCTAGAAATACGAGAATCCAAGATCTTCTCCACCACATACTCTAATTCGCCCTCAACCAGCACCGGGGCAGGGGGTTCAACAGAAGGAACCACATGCACAACATACCTCCGCAACAAAGACCTATGGAACACGTTATGAATGGCAAACGATGCTGGGAGGTCCAAACGAAATGACACCGGGTTAAGGATTTCCAAAATCTTATAAGGACCGATGAAGCGAGGCTTGAATTTAGGAGAGGAAACCTTCATAGGAACATACCGAGAAGACAGCCATACCAAATCCCCAACAAGAAGTCGGGGACCCACACCGCGACGGCGGTTGGCAAAGCGCTGAGCCTTCTCCTGTGACAACTTCAAATTGTCCACCACATGGTTCCAAATCTGTTGCAACCTATCCACCACAGAATCCACCCCAGGACAGTCAGAAGGCTCAACCTGACCCGAGGAAAAACGAGGATGAAAACCAGAATTGCAGAAAAAAGGCAAAACCAAAGTAGCAGAACTAGCCCGATTATTAAGGGCAAACTCGGCCAATGGCAAAAAAGTCACCCAATCATCCTGATCAGCAGAAACAAAACATCTCAAATAAGTTTCCAAGGTCTGATTAGTTCGCTCGGTTTGGCCATTCGTCTGAGGATGGAAGGCCGACGAAAAAGACAAATCAATGCCCATCTTAGCACAAAAGATCCGCCAAAATCTGGACACAAACTGGGATCCTCTGTCAGACACAATATTTTCAGGGATGCCGTGCAAGCGAACCACATTCTGAAAAAATAGAGGAACCAAATCGGAGGAGGAAGGCAACTTAGGCAAGGGCACCAAATGGACCATTTTGGAAAAACGATCACACACCACCCAGATGACAGACATTCTCTGAGAGACTGGAAGATCCGAAATAAAATCCATGGAAATGTGCGTCCAAGGCCTCTTCGGGACAGGTAAAGGCAAAAGCAAACCGCTGGCACGAGAACAGCAAGGCTTAGCCCGAGCACAAATCCCACAGGACTGCACAAAGGAACGCACATCCCGCGACAAGGAAGGCCACCAGAAGGACCTAGCCACCAAATCTCTGGTACCAAAAATCCCAGGATGGCCTGCCAACACCGAAGAATGAACCTCGGAAATAACTCTGCTGGACCATCTATCTGGGACAAACAGTCTCTCTGGTGGGCAACGGTCAGGTCTATCCGCCTGAAATTTCTGCAGCACTCGCCGCAAATCTGGGGAAATGGCAGACAAAATTACTCCCTCTCTGAGGATACCAGCCGGCTCTGAAACTCCCGGAGAGTCAGGCACAAAACTCCTAGAAAGAGCATCAGCCTTCACGTTCTTCGAACCAGGCAGGTATGAGACCATGAAATCAAAACGGGAGAAAAACAACGACCAACGAGCCTGTCTAGGATTCAGCCGCTTGGCAGACTCGAGATAAATCAGATTTTTGTGATCAGTTAAGACCACTACACGATGCTTAGCTCCCTCGAGCCAATGTCACCACTCCTCAAATGCCCACTTCATAGCCAACAACTCCCGATTACCAACATCATAATTCCGCTCGGCAGGCGAAAACTTTCTTGAAAAGAAAGCACAAGGCTTCATCACAGAGCAATCAGAGCTTCTCTGCAACAAAACAGCCCCTTCTCCAATCTCAGAAGCATCAACCCCGACCTGAAAAGGAAAAGAGACATCAGGTTGACACAAAACTGGAGCCGAAGAAAACCGGCGCTTCAGCTCCCGAAAGGCTTCCACGGCCGCAGGAGACTAATTAGTTACATCAGAACCCTTCTTGGTCAAATCCGTCAAGGGTTTAACAACGCCAGAAAAATTAGCAATGAAGCGACGGTAAAAATTAGCAAAACCCAAGAACTTCTGAAGACTCTTAACAGATGTAGGCTGAGTCCAGTCATGAATAGCCTGGACCTTGACTGGGTCCATCTCAATAGTAGAAGGAGAAAAAATAAAACCCAAAGAGGAAACCTTCTGTACTCCGAAGAGACATTTTGAGCCCTTCACAAATAAGGCATTAGCATGCAGGACCTGAAATACCATCCTGACCTGCTTCACATGAGTCTCCCAGTCCTCAGAAAAGACCAAAATGTCATCCAGATACACAATCATAAATTTATCCAGATATTCTCGGAAGATGTCATGCATGAAGGACTGGAACACAGAAGGAGCATTAGAGAGTCCAAAAGGCATCACCAATTACTCAAAATGGCCTTCGGGCGTATTAAATGCTGTTTTCCATTCATCCCCCTGCTTAATGCGCACAAGGTTATACGCACCACGAAGATCTATCTTGGTAAACCAACTGGACCCCTTAATCCGAGCAAACAGATCAGACAACAATGGCAAAGGATACTGAAATTTGACCGTGATTTTATTTAGAAGACGATAATCTATACAAGGTCTCAGAGAACCATCCTTCTTGGCCACAAAAAAGAATCCTGCACCAAGAGGGGAGGAGGATGGGCGAATATGTCCCTTCTCTAAAGACTCCTTTATATAGCTCCGCATTGCGGCATGTTCTGGTACAGACAAATTAAAAAGTCATCCCTTAGGGAACTTAATACCAGGAATCAAATTTATAGCACAATCACAATCCCTGTGAGGAGGCAGAGCACCGGATCTGGGCTCATCAAATACATCCTGGTAGTCCGACAAAAACTCAGGGACCTCAGAAGGAGTGGAAGAAGCAATTGATACCAAAGGAGCATCGCCATGAATCTCCTGGCAACCCCAACTTGACACAGACATAGCTTTCCAATCCAGAACTGGATTATGGGCCTGAAGCCATGGCAGACCCAACACGACAACATCATGCAAATTATGCAGCACAAGAAAGCGAATCATCTCCTGATGCACAGGAGTCATGCACATGGTCACTTGAGTCCAATATTGAGGCTTATTCTCAGCCAATGGTGTAGCATCAATTCCCCTCAGTGGAATAGGGAATTCCAAAGGCTCCAGGACAAAACCACAGCGCCTGGCAAACGACAAATCCATCAGATTCAGGGCAGCACCTGAATCCACAAAAGCCATAACCGAGTAGGATGACAAAGAACAAATTAAAGTAACAGACAAAATGAATTTAGGCTGTATAGTACCAATGGTGACAGGTTTTTTTAATGCGCTTAGAGCATGCTGAGATAACATGAGTTGAATCACCACAGTAAAAGCACAACCCATTTTGACGTCTATGATTTTGCCGCTCAATTCTGGTCAGAACTCGGTCACATTGCATAGACTCAGGTCTCTGTTCAGAAAACACCGCCAGATGGTGCGCAGATTTGCACTCCCGCAAACGCCGATCAATCTGAATGGCCAAAGCCATTGAGTCATTCAGATTTGCAGGCGTGGGGAACCCCACCATAACATTCTTATTGGCTTCAGAAAGACCTTCTCTGAAATTTGCAGCCAGGGCACACTCATTCCATTGAGTAAGCACCGACCATTTCCGAAATTTTTGACAATACACCTCAGCTTCATCCTGGCCCTGAGAAAGAGCCAGCAAGGCCTTTTCTGCCTGGTTCTCAAGATTAGGTTCCTCATAAAGCAGTCCAAGCGCCAGAAAAAAACGCATCCACATTCAGCAATGCAGGATCTCCTGGCACCAGAGAGAAAGCCCAATCTTGAGGGTCGCCACGTAACAAGGAGATAACAATATTAACTTGCTGAGCGGAATCACCAGAGGAACGAGGTCTCAAAGATAGAAATAATTTACAATTATTCTTAAAATTCAGAAACCTAGATCTATCTCCAGAAAACAACTCAGGAATAGGTATTTTAGGCTCTGACATAGGGCTATGAACAACAAAATCCTGAATGCTTTGCACCCTTGCAGCAAGATGATCCACACTAGAAGTCAGACTCTGAATATCCATGTCTGCAGCTGAACACAAAACCACCCAGAGATTAAGGGGATGAGAGAAGCTGGACAGACTGCAGCAAAGATAGAGAGGAAAAAAAAAATTGTACTCAGGGCTTCTCTTATCCCACTTCTGCGATGCATTAAACACTTTTCAGCCTGCTGTACTGTTATGATCCTAGTGGCTGAGGATCACAAAACAGACTAGCTAAGTTTATGAACATAGACACGAACTCTAGGGAGGTGGTAACTGGACTGACCGCAAACCTGATCCTAACCAACACACTAAAGGTAGCCGGTGAATGTGCCTAAATTCCTGGATGTCTCGACGCAGCCTGAGAAACTATCTACTCCTGGAGGGAAAGTAAGACATCACTTGCCTCAAGAGAAATCACCCCAAAGATATAGGAAGCCCCCAACAAATAATAACGGTGAAGTAAGGGGAAAACACAAACGTAGAAATAAAAACAGATACAGCAAATGAGGCCCGCTAATACTAGATAGCAGAAGACAGATAGGGAACTGTGCGGTCAGTAAAAAACCCTATGCAAAATATCCACGCTGAGAATACAAGAACCCCCACACCAACTAACGGTGTGAGGGGAGAAACTCAGCCCCCTAGAGCTACCAGCAAGCAAGGAAATCACATATTAGCAAGCTGGACAAGAAACAAAAATAAACCAAGAAACATATGACCACTGATGGTCAAAAAATGAACCAAGCAAAACTTAGCTTCTCTTGAAGAGACTAATAACGAAGGACTGCAGGAGAGCTCCAAAATAGCACTGAAGACATTGACAGCAGGCAACAACTGAGAGTCCAGGTGAACTAAATAGGAAACTAACAGCTAACAGATAACGAGACAGCTGATCAAGCCTCAGACCTGCAGAATGACACAAAGAGCCACCAGAGGGAGCCCAAAGACAGCACTCACACAGTACCAGTTGTGACCACAAGAGGGAGCCCAAAAACAGAGTTCACAACATTCTCCCTGTAGTGAGCGGTCACATGGTACCGCTCATTACAGTAATGAATATGCGGTTCCACCCCTATGGGAGTGGAGTCAGGTCCATATTCATTACTGTAATGAGTGGTACCATGTGACCACTCACTACAGGAAGAAGCTGTCAGCGCCGGAGAACCAGGGATGTCCAGGGACCGCGCCAGGAGCAGGTGAGTATTATTAGACAGCTGCCACTTCCCCTCCCCTGCCGACCCCCCTGGGACAATGACTCGAGTATAAGCTGAGAGGCGCAATTTCAGCCTAAAAAAATGGGCTGAAATTCTCAGCTTAAACTCGAGTATATACGGTATTTACTCTTTTTTTCAGTACATGATACAGTAACATGAATGGTGTCTTTCAAAACTACAACTTGTCCCACAAAAAAGAAGCCCTCACATGACTATATTGACAGAAAAAAAAATATATAATTGGTCTTGGAAGAAGAGGAGGAAAAAATGAAAGCACAAATGTGGAAATTTGATTGGTCACGAAAAGGTAAATAAATGTATTCTTTCAAACATGAAGATTTTAGCTTGATGAAGAAGCTTACATATTTATCATGGGTAGTTAACTCCATTTACATCTTAGAGCTCTAATCTCTCCGTAATTTAATCAGTAGGGTAATGGATAGGTAAATTATACATGTAACCACACCAAAAACATTGAGTGTTAGTAGGCGTACAATGTGCTTTCTTTTCCTTTTACAGCTTTTTGGTGACTCACTTTACTTAATATGTAAAGGACTGAATGCAAACCCAAATCCATGAGTGAAAACTAAGCCGAACATCCACATCTGTATGTTTCCTGATACTACTGAGATAATTGATACTTTCTGAAACAGAAAACAGAAAGAAAAAATAGGTCAGAGACAAAATAGATGTGACAAAGAAAACCTGCATGCAATATTTATGTGACAACACTGTATGGGAAGAATTGTTAATAGTCCTCCTATCTGTATTTTTGGTCTGTTAACTACTTAAATGTAGTAATTAAAGCTACATAAATCTAAAAAGTTCATTATTAAATACTGTGGGTATTTATAAAAGCTGAAACCTGCAAACATTTGCTCCAGTTAACTATGTGACTTTCTAGTCTGCTTCTTGTTCTAATCTGGGAGAAATCCAGACAAATGTGATCGGTTCTTCCACAGCACCTCCACAGGTCAAATTATGTATTACACTGTGCATAAAAAATTAATGGGAGGTATAATGTACAAGTGTGCCTGGTACAAACCAACTTGAAATATTGATCAAAAATTAAAGTAGTATGCCTCCACAAAATGACTGTTCAAACCATGCATAGGTGCTCTTTGAATCATTGCAGTTCAGTGCACCCTCCCAGCTACTTGTTTTGCATTTATCTCAGATAGATTGAAAACAAGTAGGTGGGAAGGTGTTATGGACTATTTGGATACATCAAGGGTGCACCGAGTGCATTTGCTTTGTTTGAGCAGTCATTTTGTGCTAACAGACTGCTTCTTACATTAATACTTCAACTATACTTATTAGAGATGAGCAAATTTATTAGAGTGGAATTGATTTCTCCTCGACCCTTACATAAATTTGTATTTCCCAGATTACTGATATTTTTAGATCTGTGCAAATTAAGCAAAATAGCAGTGAGCTGAAGAGAGACAGACAAATGGTTTAAAAACTTCTCATTTGGCCTCTCCACTCCAGGCCTTAGACTTCTGACGTCATTGTATGCCATACCGTTGCAGTGCACATTGGAATGTTACGACATTATGAGGCACTTTGTCCAAGTGATTTCTCAGCATGCAGTAACTTCTGAGATCTAGCTGAGCCGGATGCCAAAGACTGGGGTGCAGAGGCCAAACAGGATGTGCTTGACGAAGGAAGGGGAAAAAAATTGGTGCAAATGACCAGAGAGCTCGCTGCAGGGAACAGTGGTACCCATGAGTCTAGGGATAAGTATTTTTTTTTGTTGCAGCCTACATTTACGATGCTATGGGGTCTAGAGAGAGACCCCAGAGCATAATAAGAAACAGTCAATTTTTAAGAGAATATCTTTGCTGTGAGTTGAGTTTCCCTGTAAAATCCATGTGATTTGGCAAATTCTAATCTTGGAAAATTCTATAATTTCTAACACAGGCTCTACATGTTAGAGACACGTACTTTAAAGATTCAAACAATAAGTGCTAAGATCTTCCATTAAACAGCTCCCAGACTCAAAGTACCAATGACTGCAAGCTGCACTGGTTATTCAGCTGAACTGGTCAATTGGAAGAAGCTTTGGAGGAGTCGTCCAGCACAAAATTACTATTCAAATCAAGTATGGGCACTCATTGCGCCATCAGAGCTGCCAAATATAAGGTCACCTTCTCACCTACTTGTTTTCCATCTATTTATCTGGCTTTAGAAAACCAGAACTGTCAATCAAAGAAAGAGCATGATAGAGGGTAAACCAGTAGGATAGAAAGTTACACGTAAAAGTTTCCTCACACCAAGGGTGCACCGAGCGCCTGTGCGTGAGTTGAACAGTCAGTGCTGACAGATTTCTTTTCAATTAGCTGCTCTTATCCAATCAGAACCATCATTGCGCAAAGAAGCACCTCCTATCACCAATGATTCTACAATATGTCCCTTTCAGCTTAAAGGGACAGTGAATCTAGAGATAAATCTTTAACTCCTTCATGACTTAGTGATTTTTTTTAGATTCTGTGCCCTCGCGGGCATGATCCTCTCTCCTCCTGTACCAGTCAGTGACTTTTATTGTTTAAGATTATTGTACTTGTTTTCATTATGAATACCCCTTTTCACATATAAAGCACCATGGAATAAACGGCGTTATAATTATAAATAATCTTCTGTTTTTCTGCTGTTGAGAGCCGTGACTATTTTATTTCCCTGATGGCTAAGTCATATGAAGACTTGTTTTTGAGGATCATGTGTTAGTTTTGAATTACACCCTTCATTTTGACATACAAAGCACTAGAAAATGTGCAAAAATTTCAAGCGTGGTGAAATTGTGAACAAAAACCACAATTACATCTTACTGTAAATATGACCTGGCAAGATAATACTACACAAGAGCATCATTACAGTGATGCCAAACTTGTGAAGTTTTTAAGTAAAAATTAAAAAATGTGAAAATCTGGAGTGCAGATTTTCCTAGAATAGTTTCCAGACTCCATATATAAAGCTCCTAAGTGCTAGAAGAGCAAAATACACCCCTTAAGACCCCATTTTGGAAATTATGCCCCTGCCAAACATGTGGATACTAAATTTGTTTTAGGTACACTGTGGGGCTGTGAAGGGAGAAGGGCATTTGGATTTAATAGATGATGGACATGAGTGGGGACTTGCTTTTTGTGTGGTTTGAGTTTAAGCTTTTAACCCCTTCATGACCTTGGGATTTTTCGTTTTTCCATTCTCGTTTTTCACTCCCCTCCTTCCCAGAGCCATAACTTTTTTATTTTTCCGTCAATTTGGCCATGTGAGGGCTTATTTTTTGTGGGATGATTTATACTTTTGAAGGACATCATTGGTATTACCATGGCATGTACTAGAAAACGGGGAAAAAATTCCAAGTGCGGTGAAATTGCAAAAAAAGTGCAATCCCACACTTGTTTTTTGCTTGGCTTTTTTGCTAGGTTCACTAAATGCTAAAACTGACCTACCATTATGATTTTCCAGGTCACTACGAGTTCATAGACACCTAACATGACTAGGTTATTTTTTACCTAAGTGGTGAAAAAAAATTCCAAACTTCGCTAAAAAAAAAAAAACAATTGCGCCATTTTCCAATACTCGTAGCGTCTCCATTTTTCATGATCTGGGGTCGGTTGAGGGCTTATTTTTTGCGTGCCGAGCTGGCGTTTTTAATGATGCCATTTTGGTGCAGATACGTTCTTTTGATCCCCCGTTATTGCATTTTAATGCAATGTCACGGCGACCAAAAAACGTAATTCTGGCGTTTTGATTTTTTTTCTCGTTACGCCGTTTAGCGATCAGGTTAATGCTTTTTTATTGATAGATCATGCAATTCTGCACGTGGCGATACCAAATATGTGTAGGTTTGATTTTTTTTTTATTGATTTATTTTGATTGGGGCGAAAGGGGGGTGATTTAAACTTTTATATATTTTTTTTTTTTTCACATTTTTTTTTACTTTTTTTTTTACTTTTGCCATGCTTCAATAGCCTCCATGGGAGGCTAGAAGCAGGCACAGCACAATCGCCTCTGCTACATAGCAGCGATCTGCTGTTCGCTGCTATGTAGTAGAAAATCAGGTGTGCTGTGAGCACCGACCACAGGGTGGCGCTCACAGCTACCGGCGATCAGTAATCATAGAGGTCTCAAGGACCTCTATGGTTACAATGGAGAAGCATCATCAAGCTCCAATCATGTGACGGGGGTCGGCGATGCGCTCATATCCGGCCGCCCGGCCGGATGCGGTAGTTAAATGCTGCAGTCTGCGTTTGACAGCGACATTTAACTAGTTAATAGCGGTGGGTGAATCGCGATTTCACCCGCCGCTATTCCGGGCACATGTCAGCTGTTCGAAACAGCTGACATGTCCCGGCTTTGATGCGGGCTCACCACGGAGCCCTGCATCAAAGCAGGGAGCTGACCTCGGACGTACTATCCCGTCCGAGGTCAGTAAGGGGTTAAATACTTCACATAACTTTTGAGATCACATTTATCCGGCGCTCTACGCTGAGCACTTATGTTGGGGTTTCCATTAAAAATCAAATTGCATTCATACCAATTTAATCCTATTGTTCTGTTCTAAATTTTTCCTGCTTCAATTGGATCATGATCAGACAGGAAAAAAATACAGCATGCTGCGATTGCATGCTGAATTCGGATAGCACGCACCCATTTAAGTTTATGGGTGCATGCGAAACATCATACTGCACTCGGGTATCACCCAAGTGTTGTGCGATTCCCACCTGCAGAAGATGGAGAAATTAATTTCTCCATCCCCTCTACAGCTGTGCTGCGATCCTGCCATGCGAGCACTGACACTCGGTTCATGCTCACAGCAGATCAGGAGCCGAGTGTCATTATCATATTGTATCCGATGGTCTCACATCGGATGTGATTAGCTAGTGGAACCCCAGCCTAAATCTCAAAGTGACATGATTCAAATGAGTCCCTAAAGGGATCCATTCGCTATAATGAGGCAGCAGAGTTACTCTGGACTCCATCTGTCCTCTAATCAGCATTTTCTGAAGTGCATAAAACTGTGGCCGACGGCGCTTTTATGCACGAAAGAAAAGACGGACACCACCGAATGATAGGCCAGAGGGCATCCACAGTGCCTCCATTTGCCTCATTATAGGGAATCTTCCATCTAAATCACATATTTGAGAGAGTTACACAAAAACCCCTGTGTAAGTTCTCAACGCAGAGCGCAGCAGAAATGTGAGCGAAGCCTTACCTTTGGGAGACAGAATGAAAATATTGTTTTTATTTATTTTTTATGCTGTTACTTGTGCGGTATAAGTGAATAGATGACTTTATCCTTCGGGTCGTTGCGATTGCAGAGATACCAGATTTATATAGTTTGTTTATATTTGGCTAGAAGTTTTTTTTTTTTTTGCAAAAACAAGTCTTTGCATTGCCATCTTTTGATAGCTATAATTTTTTCAGATTCCTGCTCTCACATGATGGCTTGTTTTTTGCAGGACAAGTTGACTTTTTATTGGTATCGTTCTCGGGCACATGACATGTTTTGATCTCTTTCTATTCCGATTTTTAGCAGGCAGAATTAACAAAAACCAGCAATTCGGGAATTGTATTTGTTTTTTTATGCCATTTCACATGTGGTAAAATTGATAAAGGCAACTTTATTCTTTGAGTCTGTACGAATACAGCAAGACCCCTTATATATTTTTTTATATTTTTGCTCTTTTAACCCCTTTATCCCTAAGGTGATTTACACATTAATGACCTGGCCATTTTTTTCAATTCTGACCACTGTCAATTTATGAGGTCATAACTCTGTAACGCTTCAATGGATCCTAGTGATTCCGAGATGTTTTTTTCATGACATATTGTTTTTCATGATAGTGGTAACATTTATTTGATATGACTTGTGTTTATTTGTGAAAAGAAATGGAAATTTGGAGAAAATTTAGAAAATGTTGTAATTTTGCAACTTTAAATTTGCATGCCCTTAAATCACAGAGATACTTCACACAAAATACTTAATAAATAACATTTCCCACATGTTTACTTTACATCAGCACAATTTTGGAACCAACTTTTTTTTGTTAGGAAGTAATAAGGGTTAAAATTTGGCCGGTGATTTCTTATTTTTACAAAGAAATTTACAAAACCATTTTTTAGGGACCACATCACATTTGAAGTCCCTCTTAACGGTCTATATGATAGAATATACCCCAAAGTGACACAATTCTCAAAACCACATTCAAGAAATGTATTTACCCTTCTGGTGTTTCACAGGATTTTTTGGAATGTGGAAAAGAATGAACATTTAACTTTTTTCACAAAAAATTTACTTCAAATCCAATTTGTTTAATTTTGACAAGGGTAACAGGAAAAAATGGACCACAAAATGTGTTGTGTAATTTCTCCTGAGCATCCTGATACACCATATGAGGGAGAAAACCCCTCTTTAGATTGCACGGCAGAGCTCAGAAGAGAAGGAGCGCCATTTCATTTTTTGAATGCAAAATTTGCTGGAACAATTGTCAGACACCATGTTGCATTTGTAGAGCCTCTGATGTGCAGTGAAAATATCCCACAACTGGCACCATTTTGGAAACTAGACCCCTTAGGGAACTGAACTAGATGTGTGGTGAGCACATTAAACCCTCAGGTGCTTCACAGAAGTTATAACGTTGAGCCATAAAAATAAAAAAAATCTAAATTTTCCCCACAAATATGTTTTTAGCACAAAATATTGCATTTTCATAAGGCTAACAGGAAAAATTGCACGATACAATGTGTTGTGCAGTTTCGAAGCCTTTACAGGTGTTTTTTGTTAATTATTCTAATTTACTGAGATAATGACTTTTGGGTTGTCACTGGCTGTAAGCCATAATCATCAACATTAGCAAAAATAAACACTTGAAAATCGATCACTCTGTTTGTAATGACTCTATATAATATAGGAGTTTCAATTTTTGTATTGAAGAACTGAAATAAATTACTGTATATACTCGAGTATAAGCCGACCTGAGTATAAGCCGAGACCCCTAATTTTGCAACAAAAAACTGGGAAATCTTAATGACTCGAGTATAAGCCTAGTGTGGAAAATGCAGCAGCTACCGGTAAGTGTCAAAAATAAAAATAGATACCACTAAAAGTAAAATTAATTGAGACATCAGTAGGTTAAGTGTTTTTGAATATCCATATTGAATCAGGAGTCCCATATAATGCTCCATACAGTTCATGATGGGCCCCATAAGATGCTCCATACAAAATACACCCCATATAATGCTCCATAAAATTTATGATGGGCCCCATAAGATGCTCCATATTAAAATATGCCCCATATAATGCTGCACAAATGTTGATTATGGCCCTATAAGATGCTCCATACAGACATTTGCCCCATATAATGCTGCACAAATGCTGATTATGGCCCCATAAGATGCTCCATAGACACATTTGCCCTGTATAATGCTCCACAAATGTTGATTATGACCCCATAAGATGCTCCGTATAAAAATGTGCCACATATAATGCTCCATACAGTTCATTATGGCCCAATAAGATGATCCGTATAAAAATGTGCCACATATTATGATCCATACAGTTTGTTATGGCCCCATAGAATGCTCCATATAAAAATGTGCCACATATAATGCTCCATACAGTTCATCATGGCCCCATAAGATGCTCCATATAAAAATGTGACACAAGTATTGCTGCTGCAATAAAAAAATGACATACTTCTTGTTGCTGCCCGCTGCTCCTCAGCGTCCCGTCTCTCCACAGTGACAGTTCAGGCAGAGGGCGGTGCGCACACTAATACGTCATCACGCCGTCTGACCTGAACAATAACTGCAGAGAATGTGGAGGACAGGGTGGCGGTGGAACGAGGAAAGGTGAATATGAAATACTCACCTGCTCCCGGTGTGGTCCCTGGCAGCTTCTCCCCTACAGATGGTCTTCGGGAGCTGGCAGCTTCTTCCTCTGTTCAGCGGTCACTGGTACCGCTCATTACAGTAATGAATATGCGGCTCCACCCCTATGGGATTGGAGTCCATATTCATTACTTTAATGAGCGGTACCATGTGACCGCTGAACAGGGGAAGAGCTGCGGGTGCCGGAGACCATGGGACATGCTGGGGCCGCGCCAGGAGCAGGTGAGTATGTCACAGTCGTCGCTCCCCCTCACCTGCCGACCCCCCCACCAACCATGACATGAGTATAAGCCGAGAGGGGCACTTTCAGCCCCAAAAATGGGCTGAAAATCTCGGCTTATACTCGAGTATATACGGTAACTTTTTGATGATATTCTAATTTAATGCGAAGCACTTGTATGTTCATACGTTGCGTTTTTGCTGAGTTTTTTTTAATTCAAATTCTGTTTAAATCGATTTTTAGTATTTTTTCCAAAAAGAGAAAAAAAAGTTAATAAAAGTTAAAATTAAGTAAATTCTAAGCTGTCTTTTACATTATCAGCAAAAGCTGTAAGATTTCAGAAATCTCAAGCACACACATTGTTTTTTGTTTTTTTTTTAGAACTGCTGCGTTTTTGAAAACTGCAGCATGTCACTTCTTTCAGCATTTTTTCACCCATAGAAAGCACTAAGTAAGTGCATAAAACTCAGGTATCAGGTTTTGCTGCGTTTGTGGTGCAGAAAATTTAGGAAGTAGCATCTTGCTTTTTGGGGGCACTAAACTTTATCAGCATGCACAAGAGGCAAAATATACTAGATAAAAACGCAACAAATAAATGCAACAAAAATGCAGCAAATATGCAGCACAAAATGCAACAAAACCTGCTTTTTTTAAGCAGCTTCTTTACTGCCAAGAGAGCAGACTTTACCTGTAGAAAAAACTGCAGCAAAACCACAACATTTGAAGATAGCCTAATTAAGGTTTTACGCTTACCCCATATCATCACCAGACACAAATAGAAGATAGAATATACAGTATTTAATGCTTCACCTTCCATATTAACCAGGTCAGAGGGTCCTTCACATCTCACTTATCTCTGTACCTACATAAACCATCAATCAATGTACAGACCAAATTACTAACGTTTTACTTCCATTATACGTTCATATTTGTAATTCTTACAACCCACTTGAATGGAGATGTTGTAAAGCAAAATGTGGTATCAGAAATAAAGGAATGAATGTGAAAGAAATGGAATCATTAACGGAACTAGAACTTACAGTATGCACCATTAAATGAGGAAATCTTTCATGTCTGTAATAAAGCTTTAAACTAGGAAACATTCATAATTAATGTGAGAGGTCAGATGCAAATGTCATATGGCTTGTATGTGAGGATTATACTGATGGACATTATTATTAGAGATGTACAAAGTTCATTTCACTTAGTTCAAATTGCAGTGAAAACTGTGATTTTAAAGAAACTAACGAACCTTTGAATTATATAGGAAAGGCTAATTTACAAGCTTTACTCTTCTCGATCGCCCAGTCCTTTAACCTTTCTTCCTAGATATTTTGCCTAACTACCCTAATTACCTTTTGCTGAGAAGTCATGTACCTAACCAACACATTTGATTATCTCTGTCATCTTGCAATCTCCTTCTGTGGCAATAGATTAAAGACCATATACAGAAAAAAAGCCGAATGAGTATTACCTCACATAATCACTGAGTATTGTGTGTGTATTTTTTTGTTCTCTTGGGATACAGATCCATACATAACTATAGCGGGTGCAGGCATTGCAGGTGCACCCTATCCTAGATCTTTGGGTGGCCCAAAAAAGTCACTTTGACTCATGACCACAACTACATTTTCCTGTGCATGAGTGTTGGAAGATGATGATGGACGTCATGACGTAACAATTTAGCAAACTTACAATTCATATGGTTGCAGGTAGGAAGTTTCACCCTAGTGTGAAGAAGGCAAATCTTTCAGTGCACAGTGCTGGTAAGATAAAGCGCTAGTAAGATAAAGCGCTGAGGACCATACATGGAGCAGAGGTGGCCAGAGAGGTGAGCTATAAGGTGAGTTGTTTGTTTTTTTAAACCTTTTGCCAATACTCTGTCAGAAAAAAGACAGTCAACATTTTGATAAATTCAAGCGGAGTGAATTATAAAAATAAATATTTTGGAGAATGTGGATCTTTGTAAAATTCAAGTAGACTTCAACAGCTCTGGAATAAATTCTCCCTACTCTAACAACTTACATGATTACTATTTCTTTATTTTTTGACTGGTGTGATATCCCCTGACAAGCTGCTGCACAGGATTTAGCCCCTTAACACAATTGGACATTATATATATGTATATATATATATATATATATATATATACACTCACCGGCCACTTTATTAGGTACACCATGCTAGTAATGGGTTGGACCCCCTTTTGCCTTCAGAACTGCCTCAATTCTTCGTGGCATAGATTCAACAAGGTGCTGGAAGCATTCCTCAGAGATTTTGGTCCATATTGACATGATGGCATCACACAGTTGCCGCAGATTTGTCGGCTGCACATCCCAAAGATGCTCCATACAAGGCAGGATGGATCCATGCTTTCATGTTGTTTACGCCAAATTCTGACCCTACCATCCGAATGTCGCAGCAGAAATCGAGACTCATCAGACCAAGCAACGTTTTTCCAATCTTCTACTGTCCAATTTCGATGAGCTTGTACAAATTGTAGCCTCAGTTTCCTGTTCTTAGCTGAAAGAAGTGGTACCCGGTGTGGTCTTCTGCTGCTGTAGCCCATCTGCCTCAAAGTTCGACGCACTGTGCATTCAGAGATGCTCTTAGGCCTACCTTGGTTGTAACGGGTGGCGATTTGAGTCACTGTTGCCTTTCTATCAGCTCGAACCAGTCTGCCCATTCTCCTCTGACCTCTGGCATCAACAAGGCATTTCCGCCCACAGAACTGCCGCTCACTGGATTTTTTTTCTTTTTCGGACCATTCTCTGTAAACCCTAGAGATGGTTGTGCGTGAAAATCCCAGTAGATCAGCAGTTTCTGAAATACTCAGACCAGCCCTTCTGGCACCAACAACCATGCCACGTTCAAAGGCACTCAAATCACCTTTCTTCCCCATACTGATGCTCGGTTTGAACTGCAGGAGATTGTCTTGACCATGTCTACATGCCTAAATGCACTGAGTTGCCGCCATGTGATTGGCTGATTAGAAATTAAGTGTTAACAAGAAGTTGGACAGGTGTACCTAATAAAGTGGCCGGTGAGTGTATATATATATATATATATATAAATATATATATCACAAGAATAGGCAGCACTCCATTTTCTTTGAAATAATGTGCAGGAATTTATTTCACCCACATCTCATTGCGACGTTTCGGCTCTGAATGAGCCTTTCTCAAGCAGTGAGTATTGCTTCATACAATCTCTATATAGAGACACATCCCCATCATCCCCTAATCCCAGCCAATTGGTGAACTTCATATATCATAAATATTCTAACGTGCTTCAGTGCTAACAGTGTATAAACATCTTTGCATAAACCAATTCATTCAGAGAACAACTGTCCATTCATGTTCTGCCTACCTCTGGAGGAACATGACGCTTATGGAGGATCCAGCATGTTGTCGGCGTCCCAAACTGCCTACTGCGCATGTCAGAACGTCTCTGTACACATCATAATCACATGTCGGACTGAGGGCCAATCGAAATCACTCCACTGCAACTAGCGTCAGATGCATGCGCAGTAGCGCTTATAATCGTCATGTTAGTTGTGGCATCCTGTCAAAACATTATCAGCGCCATCTTAGATGTGGCATAAACAATCGGATACATGCGCAGTAGCGCCTGTAGTCACCATTCTGGTGATTGCACCCTATAATAGTCTCTTCCAAAGCGCCATTATAGTAGTGGCATATCTCTAATTATATTAATGAAGACAATCCATGCTTGAATCTCATATAGCGATCTGACTACTCTTATACACCTTGATTAAAAGATGGTGTGACTTAGTTACTGCCACATTAAAGTTCACATAGGCAGCTTGACCACTCTTTGCCATATGGACACATATATGTTTGCATAATCCCACTTTGACACACCAGATAAAGCCTTTATTCAGGCCCTCCTCTCGCAGTCACGCAGTGTCCAGAAGGTGCACCCAACCCCTCCAGGTAAGGTGCCTCCACTCATAACCCCTGCATAGCAGTAGCACACTAGTCCCGGCTGGTGTGAACATATATGGCTTTTTATTTATATCCAGTCAACCAAGTAATAATTGCAACTAGCCCTTTCTGGCCACCATATAAATAATTCCACCGATATGTAGTAGTGTCTATCAAACCATTAAAAGTAATACTAAAAGAGTATTTTTACATAATTTATTTATCCTTCAATAAATTCATAATTTTAATGATCTTATAATTTAATTTTTCTAGTGAAATTTTTTTTTTTTTTTAAACACAATTCTATTGAAAAAGATTTTTCTCCAGCCACGTATGTCACTCCAGATAGTATCTTCTATTACATATGACAATGGAAGCACCTGAACAAAAATAAAAGTAAAATTAGGAACATACCTATAAAACAAGTATTCCCAAACATAAAATCACTATAACCAAGTTATTAACCACAAAGTTTCAGCATAGGTACCGTATATTATATGACTGTATGCAATTTAAAGTCTACATTGAGGCCCTGGGGCCTAAGTGTATTTAATTTGTAGATCCACATCAATTCCCTTTTATAGAGGACCAGCTCCCTGTCACCCCCCCTGTCCACTGGCACCCTATCAATTATCTTAAATTTTAGGTCTTTTTCTGAATGATTACATTCTACGAAATGCTTAGGGACAGGAAGATCAGTCCTCTTCTTCCTAATAGAATGCCGATGTTGGTTCATTCTTACTTTAAACTCACACGTCGTTTCCCCGACATACCGCAGTTTACACGGACACATCAGGAGGTACAAAACGTAATCTGTTCTGGCATGGTGGAGATACATATTTGATGTCTTCCTCCTTTGGACAGGCTCTCAGAGTGAGTTGGAGGAATTTCATCAATTTTTGAATACCATAGGTGACACAATCAAATTCACATTAGTGATGTCAAAAATGGACATCCAATTTCTTTATGTGCTTGTCAGTCTAGAGGAGGGGCAGCTCAGTACCACACTTTTTGTGAAAAACACAGACAGAAATAATCTGTTGCTATATGATAGCCAGCATCCACAGTCCATGATGAAGTCCATCCCACTAAGCCAATTACTTAGAGTCAGACATATCGTAAAGAAAGAAGAAGATATAAAAAGTAAACGCGAGGTAAAACATAAACGTGTTCCGTTTGTCACCACGTATGGTGAGGAGAGTAGGGATGTGGCCAATGTCATTAGTAAACATTGGGGGATGTTGGGTAGATGTTTGCTCGGTATAAAAGAATTAGAATTATCACCACTGTATTCATATAGGAGGAACAAGAATATTAAGGATTATCTTGTGAAATCGGATGTTGGCCCAAGAAGGAAGAGTAGGCAATTGTTTCTAACAGGTTCAAGTAGAAATGGTTGCTTCCAGTGCCTAAACTGTGTAAATTGCACTTATATGATGAAGAGGGCAACATTTGAACATCCAGTTACAGGGAAGGTGTTTGAAATAAAACACTTCCTGACGTGTAGTTCAGATTATGTTGTGTACCTCCTGATGTGTCCGTGTAAACTGTGGTATGTCGGGGAAACGACGTGTGAGTTTAAAGTAAGAATGAACCAACATCGGCATTCTATTAGGAAGAAGAGGACGGATCTTCCTGTCCCTAAGCATTTGGTAGAATGTAATCATTCAGAAAAAGACCTAAAATTTAAGATAATTGATAGGGTGCCAGTGGACAGGGGGGGAGGGGGGGGTGACAGGGAGCTGGTCCTCCATAAAAGGGAATTGATGTGGATCTACAAATTAAAGGAATTGATGTGGATCTACAAATTAAATACACTTAGGCCCCAGGGCCTCAATGTAGACTTTAAATTGCATACAGTTATATAATATACGGTACCTATGCTGAAATTTTGTGGTTAATAATTTGGTTATAGTGATTTTATGTTTGGGAATACTTGTTTTATAGGTATGTTCCTAATTTTACTTTTATTTTTGTTCAGGTGCTTCCATTGTCATATGTAATAGAAGATCCTATCTGGAGTGACATACGTGGCTGGAGAAAAAATCTTTTTCAATAGAATTGTGTTTTTTTTAAAAAAAAAATTTTTCACTAGAAAAATTGAATTATAAGATCATTAAAATTATGAATTTATTGAAGGATTGGAGGCCAATAAATAAATTATGTAAAAATACTCTTTTAGTATTACTTTTAATGGTTTGATAGACAATACTACATACCGGTGGAATTATTTATATGGTGGCCAGAAAGGGCTAGTTGCAATTATTACTTGGTTGACTGGATATAAATAAAAAGCCATATATGTTCACACCAGCCGGGACTAGTGTGCTACTGCTATGCAGGGGTTATGAGTGGAGGCACCTTACCTGGAGGGGTTGGGTGCACCCTCTGGACACTGCGTGACTGCGAGAGGAGGGCCTGAATAAAGGCTTTATCTGGTGTGTCAAAGTGGGATTATGCACACATATATGTGTCCATATGGCAAAGAGTGGGCAAGCTGCCTATGTGAACTTTAATGTGGCAGTACCTAAGTCATACCATCTTTTAATCAAGGTGTATAAGAGTAGTCAGATCGCTATATGAGATTCAAGCGAGGATCGTCTTCATTAATATAATTAGAGATATGCCACTACTATAATGGCGCTTTGGAAGAGACTATTATAGGGTGCAATCACCAGAATGGTGACTACAGGCGCTACTGCGCATGTATCCGATTGTGTATGCCACATCTAAGATGGCGCTGATAATGTTTTGACAGGATGCCACAACTAACATGACGATTATAAGGGCTACTGCGCATGCGTCTGACGCTAGTTGCGGTGGAGTGATTTCGATTGGCCCTCAGTCCGACATGTGATTATGATGTGTACAGAGACGTTCTGACATGCGCAGTAGGCAGTTTGGGACGCCGACAACATGCTGGATCCTCCATAAGCGTCATGTTCCTCCAGAGGTAGGCAGAACATGAATGGACAGTTGTTCTCTGAATGAATTGGTTTATGCAAAGATGTTTATACACTGTTAGCACTGAAGCACGTTAGAATATTTATGATATATGAAGTTCACCAATTGGCTGGGATTAGGGGATGATGGGGATGTGTCTCTATATATAGATTCTATGAAGCAATTGGAGCGCCCCCACCCCGCCGCAGGGCCGAGGGGTACCCGGAGCCGGGCCTCTGGGTCTCAGTCCTGGGGTTGTCACGGTGGCTAGACCCGGTCCGTGGCCCTGTCTGTCAGTGGGGGACGTCCGGTGCAGTAAGTGGTGTTGTAACGGTGCAGTTGTGGGGTGCAGGTCGCGGTAAATAACGAGGACACCAGGTTGCGGTCTCTTTACCTCTTTACTGGAGATCTCTGAGTCCTCAGTCCAGAATACGGTTCACCAGGCTGCGCAAGTCCGGCCGGTCCAATGGCACCTCCAGAGTTCTCTTCACAGGTGGAAATCGGTGCCTTCCTTCTTAGCGCTATGTGTTGTAGTCCTCCCCTGCTGTGCTTACGGAAAGTACCCCACAACCGTTGTGTCTGTTTCTTATGTTCCCTCACAACTCGATTAAATGATGTTCTTCTAATCTTCCGTCCCTTCCTGATGTTACAGTTAGAACGGCACCCGTTTATCGGATAGGCCTGGAGTTCTTCCGGGACCCTAGAGACGCCCCTCTCCCGCAATTGCCTCCCAAGACTTCATAGTTGATGAGTGTTAGACAGCCCGCCTTAAACTGACTGTCCTGCCGCTGTTTAGAGTATTGCTTGAAGCTGAATGTTATAATACTCCCTCGGCGTTCCGGCCACCGGTAGTGCGCCTCAGTAGGGTGTTGCTCCGGTCTTACAGCACGACCCCTACTGGAATTCTCCTATCGCTTGATCTCGTTTCTCACTCAGCACAATCTATCTCGCTTCTAGTCCTTTCTTGGGCCCCGCCGCTTCCCGGAGCTGGCGCGGACCCGTTACGTTCTTTCCAATGCCAAGCCTCTGTCAGGATCCCACCCCTGACAGAGACCCTACTGTCTCTTCCTCCACAACACCCTCTGCCACTAGGTGTTGCTTCGTCCAATCCAGTCAGCTTTCTAATCTAACTTCCTGCCTGACCCCCAGTTTACCCACTATGGTGGGGAGTGGCCTAATGAATAGAACCCTTAGCTCCCCCCGGAGGCCCGGCTGTGAAATGTATTGGTGTCTGTGATACCTGATCAGATGAACTCCTTCAGTGCCATCGGACGCACCATGGCTCCCCATAGTGGCGGAGCCACAGTACTGCAACGACCAGGACTCTGGGGCGCTGCACAATACTCACTGCTTGAGAAAGGCTCATTCAGAGCCGAAACGTCGCAAGGAGATGTGGGTGAAATAAATTCCTGCACATTATTTCAAAGAAAATGGAGTGCTGCCTATTTTTGTGAAGCATATGGACTAAAAGCAATCAGAGGACGGGTTGTTTGGGCCTTGCACCCGAGGATAAGTAGACGATTTGTGCTGTTCCATTTTTGTGTACTAATATATATATATATATATATATATATATATATATATATATATATATATATATATATATAATAAAAAGGTTTTCATGATTCCTATTTTTTAACAAAACACTAATGAAATATTTCTTGTTTTTTGATTGGTGTAAATTCCCCTTGGGATGCCCCTATACAAGATTGGGTCCCTGCTCACATTTGGACTCAACATGCTAATTAAATAAATAAATAAATAAATAAATTCTTTACATTCATGATTACTATTTTATTTAATCATCTTCCTTTTTTATGTAAAAATGTAACTATTGAAAGAGTTATGCAAAAAAATGTTTGTAACACTTTGTGAAGTAGACAGCCACATGCTATGTGTCTTGTTTTTTAGGGTATCTTCTTTTATTGTTTAAAAAAAATAATTATTTCCCCTCTTCACAAAATTAGTTGCACAAGAGATGCAAAAGTGCAGCATAACAAGCTCTCTGAATGACACTGATTTCACATTTCATTTTTATTTCTGTACAACTAATGTTCTAACATACTGATGCTTTCTACTGCATTAAGAATGACAAAAAAGTGTAATTTTTTATTCAAATGCAGCAGGACTGATGCCCAGCTACACCTAATCAATGATCAATCACACTGAGTTTGTCACTGCTGCTGCTGGTACCTTTCCTATATCTCACTCTCTCTCTCTACATATCTATTGAATCTCTGTATTATTAACAGACAAACTGTTACGGCTAGCGGAACGCACCGAATAAATAGAGATGTTTTTATTGATATTGGTGCGTTCGCAGCCCGGGGTCCACCGTTCAGGAGTACCTGCTGCTAGCAACGGCGGCATGATATGGCGGTATGGACTAACTCAGTTACTTCACCGAGTAGTCGTGAAAGAAAAGCACTGTGCCCTGTTAGGCTTCACAGAGGCACAGGCTAACTGCCCACACAGAGAGCAGTCAGTGGTCACGCATGCACACAAAACTCCTCGCTGGAGGTGCCAGCATTCTAGGGGCTTATTTCAGCCGGGTCCCTGAACACATTCAAACACAAACTCCTCGCCGGAGGCGCCAGCATTCTAGGGGCTTATTTCAGCCGGGTCCCTGAACACATACTCTTGTGACCACACTGGCGCAAAGCACTTAACAAAGAACAATACTAGCGCATGGCCGTGCGGTCATGCGAACTTTAAATAGCTGCAGCACGTACAGGACCTTCCTAGAAGGACCAATGAGAAGCTACACCAGAGCGTGAGCACCTACAGGACCTGAAGGAGCCAATAACCTTAGCTGCAGTATCAGATCATGTGACCCTCGATCTCCACTGAGAGATCTTACTCTGGGCATGCTCAGAATGAGCAAAGCAGGACTTAGACACAGAAGCGTCTGCTCGCCGCTGCCCAGCACTGACTTCAATGGCAGAAGCAGGAAAGGCAGCAGTAACTCTTAGCACAGAGTCAGACTGAGCGAGACGCTGGGACCGACGTCTCCACTGAGCAGGCTCCACTGCGGCAGGAGAAGAATGGGAGACCGCAGCGGAGATGGACCAAGATTCCCCCTGTGCAGAGGAGGGAACTCAACCCCTAACACAAACCCTCTTATCTACTTATACTGTCTGTAATATTTGTTGAACGCCTTAGGGTTTTTTGTTTTTTGTTTTTTCTCTATTGTTGCTCTGTGAGCTCTGACAAACTCTCACTATCCTAAAACCACCCTAAAATGGCTGCTGCATTCTCTTCCTAGGCTTTTATACAGGCTATGATAGTCTTCCTGATTTCCTGTGCTAAATATTGTGATGTGATAGCTGCAAGTCATTATGGGGAACCCCAGTAGTCATGTTTTGATCATGTCAGCCTTCTTTGACTGTTGCAATCTTTTGCAATGTCTAAAAAGTCAGCTGTCATTTTTTAGCAATTATTCAAACTCACTAGGAAGTGCGAACTTCATAATATCCGAGTTAAATTTGATTTGTCTCGAAATGATAGAGTTGATAGAATCAATTCTATCATCTCTAATTATAAGCTTTGGTGGCATGCAAAAATACAGATTTCACAGCACAGAATTGTTTGTTGCTATTGTTCTCCATTATTTGGATTCTCCTTTTACATCAGTTTAGGTGATGCAGTGTAAAAACTAAAAAAGACAAACTTTTTTTTTAACACACGGTGAAATGGATTCTATCATTCAGTATTTCTCAGAAAATCACACACAGGTTAATGGATTTCATGATTTCTATATGAAGTCATCCATGAGATAATTTGTGCAATGATCCTGTGTTTGAGGCCTTATTGACTTTTAGCTACAGAAAACAAAAAGGCTCTGTTATTCTTCAGAAGCATGAACAGGCCACCTACAGAAGACCTTATTGTGCCCTTTCATAGCAGTAGGCATCACCTTTCAAAGAATCAATTTAACTTCTTCAGAATTAATTTTTAGCCCTTATTGGAAGCTGGCCAGACCTCAGGATGTATGAGACTCAGTTCTACCTATCAGTCAGACAAAATCATTTTCTCCAATATAAACATCATCTAAAATTGCAAAACCATTTACTGTCATAGCAAACTCTAGTACATTAATGATTATGTAATGTCACTGTGTTTTGTGCAACTTTTTACCTATACTAATGAGCCTTACTGTACTGTTCAAGGAATAGAGCTCTACATTTTTGATGTCTAATAACAAGATGGATCTGGTGACAAATGTCAGCTCCACAATACATTTCCTCCTACGCACTGAACAGTGTTAGTGCCTCAGATCACAACAGCCCACACACGTCAAGCGACAAGTGAGTGAATCTCGATGCTCTATTTACCACAATGCAATTGCGGTATTTGGCTCCATTTGAACAGTGGAGAAAATATGTTTTTCTTGGAGACATGAATTGCTCCCAGGACATATTTTTAGCATTTCTAGTGGAGAGGTGATGGGATAATTTCTTCGCTGTGACACTTTGCATTATGACTGTAATAACAAAAAGATAATTATCAACACACTAGTCAGCTGCCATGTGCCAACAGCACAGCTAAGGAAAAACAGGTCGGGATATGGCTCGATATTCTTATTTATAGCTGTACTTTCCTAGAAATCTTTTCTAGCAAAGGCTTCATTTACAATACTATATGTGAAGATGAAACCCATGGTAATTAAGAGGACCATATACTGTGACAAGAGATGAGAGAATTTGAGTGGACTTTAAATTTCTTCCACGTGCATTCACAACGTCCTGACCGCAATTTTGTTCAATCAACTAGGGCCACCAAAAGGCTAAAAATAAAAGTAATATTTATACTCAATAGAGATGACTGGATCAGGCAAATTTAGAATTTGCCTTTTCACATTTTTTTCCCCCAGGAAATCAGATTCCTGGAGAAGTTATTCAATGCAAATGAAATATCCTGCATTACACTGCCTCATCAGAAAGCAAAACATAATAAAAATGTCATCTAAAAAATAACCAAAACACTTAAACTCACCTCGCTGCTCACCTGTCTGGCCCTTCCACTCCACAATTTTATCCATATGGCCCTTGCTGTGTATTTAGGTTGCTGCTACTCATGTTGAAATTCCTGGACCTTTCATTCTAGACATGGACTTCCAACTTTGAAGAGGCTCAGTAGGGTTCTGCGTATGCACACACAGAGTCAAGCTGTAACCTTTCATACACTTGCACAGAACCTTTTGGCACTCATCAAAGCCAAAGGTTTCAGACTAGCACCAGGGATTTCAGTATGAGCAACGGCGGTCTGAAGATGGGACAATATACCAGACAGGTGATGGGGAGGGGCCAAATACAGTAGGTAAGTATTAGGATATTTTTAATATATTTTGCTTACTTAATGAGAAAGTGAATTACAAAAAAACTTGCATTTTGATTAATGCAAATTTTTTGGAAAGTTCAAGTAGAATTCAATTCCACTTAAATGTATTGGCTCACCTATAATTCTCCCTTACCACTTAGGCTACTTTCACACTAGCGTCGGGCTCGGCCCGTCGCAGTGCGTCGGGCCGAGGTCACCGACACTAGCGTTGTCTCCGCCGCACAACGGGGGCAGCGGATGCATTTTTCCAGCGCATCCGCTGCCCCATTGTGAGGTGCGGGGAAGTGCGGGGAGGTGGGGGCGGAGTTCCGGTCGTGCATGCGCGGTCGGAAAAAGCTGTCCGTCGGGAGCAAAAAACGTTACATGTAACGTTTTTTGCTCCCGGCGGACCGCCACAACACGGTGCAACCGTCTCACGACGGTTGCGACGTGTGGCAATCCGTTGCAATGCGTCGCTAATGTTAGTCAATGGAGAAAAAACACATCCTGCAAGCACTTTTGCAGGATGTGTTTTTTCTGCAAAACGACGCATTGTGACGGATTGCAGTTAACGCTAGTGTGAAAGTAGCCTTACTTCTCTGTTCCCTGTCCGGTCATCATCGTCACTTCATCTTATCACCATCACGAACATTGAAATCCCAGGCCTCTTCATGCTAGGCTATGACTTCTGGCTCTGATAAGGTATGTGACAGTTTTTTTGCACATGCACGCATAAGATCACGACGTCACAACATTACAGGATACGCCGTCACCTTATGCGCACATAAATTTGAACTGTTATAGCACTAGATTTTGTGTGTAGAGCTGACCAAAACTGTGTTACAATCTGCAGACATAAGTAGTGTTGAGCGATACCTTCCAATACTTAAAGGTATCGGTATCGGATGGTATCGGCCGATATCCGAAAAATATCGGATATCGCCGGTACCGATACCCGATACCAATGCAAGTCAATGGGACACAAGTATCAGAAGGTATCCTGGATGGTTCCCAGGGTGTGAAGGAGAGGAAACTCTCCTTCAGGCCCTGGGATCCATATTCATGTAAAAAATAAAGAATTAAAATAAAAAATACGGATATACTCACCCCCCCGGCGGCCCCTGGACCTTACCGATGTAACCGGCAGCCTCCGTTCCTAAGAATGAGGAGTTTAGGACCTTCGATGACGTCGCGGCTTGTGATTGGTCGCGTGACCGCTCATGTGACCGCTCACGCGACCAATCACAAGCCGCCACATCATCGCAGGTCCTAAACTCCTCTTTCTTAGGAACGGAGGCTGCCGGTTACATCGGTAAGGTCCAGGGGCCGCCGGACGGGTGAGTATATCCATATTTTTTATTTTAATTCTTTATTTTTTACATGAATATGGATCCCAGGGCCTGAAGGAGAGTCTCCTCTCCTCCAGACCCTGGGAACCATACACTGGGAACTTCCGATTCCGATTTCCGATATCACAAAAATATCGGAACTCGGTATCGGAATTCCGATACAGCAAATATCGGCCGATACCCGATACTTGCGGTATCGGAATGCTCAACACTAGACATAAGTCTTTCATCTAAGAAGTGGTAATGACATTCTGGGCTGAATGGAAAAGAAAAGGAAAAGTTAATGAATGAGATCAGCTAGAACGTCACTGCTGAGTCAATGATATAACCCATTTATAGAATAGTGTATATTTCAAAATTCAAATTCAATTTTCACTCAAAATTATACAATTTGCAGCGAATAAATTTGTGCAAATCTCAAAACTGTAAAGCTTGTATAAATGCATGTAAAATACACATGGAAGAGAGTAAAAATAGAACCCTGCTGATCATAATAGCTTGGACTGTACAGGCGAGAGATAGAGCAAACCCTGCTGATTTGATTAGGTTTGATTACACCTAAGATGGGTAGTTTAGAAATAGCAGGTGACTTGCGCTGATGTAGTGCATCCGATCAAGCATTCAGAATCAGGCAAAAGTATTGAAAGTATGGTTTATTCTCTACATGTTTTGAAGCATTCCACCGTTTTCTTCAGGAAGTCCACAGAGTTCACTATTGTTCTCCTGATGAACAAGTTGGAATATGTCTAAATGTGTAGAGAATAAACTACTGTATTTTTCAGACCATAAGATGCACTTTTTTCATACATTTTTTTGGGGGGAAATGGGGGTGAGTCTTTCAAGCCTACCACATCAACTACTCAGTAAACTAACTTTGCCCTGTTCCCTCCTTCCAAATATTATTTTAAATCTGCACCCTACTATTCATCTGTCTCCACACCCTCCATGCACATGATAACTGCACTTGATACTTGACTATTGCACTTAAACACACGGGCTGATGACCGGATCATGCAGCTTTATATGAAAATCCCTATTTATTATAATTGCCAGACCTGAAATAACAAGCACTTTTCACCTATTGTGTCCCCCCCATTTCCTTTTAGATTGTAAGCTTGCGAGCAGGGACCTCACTCCTAATGTCACTGTTTAAATTGTCTTAACTTGCATTGAATTTGTCTGTACATGTCCCCGCTTAATTGTGAAGTGCTGCGGAATATGTTGGCGCTATATAAATAAAAATTATTATTATTATTATTATGGTCGCAATATACTTACAAATCTTGTGGCGGTGGCAGCAGTGGCGGTCCTGATGCAGCCTCCCTTCCCAAGCTGGTGCGGCTGTGGCAGTGTGGCGGGGCTCTTGGGTGTGGTGGTGGCAGGCTGTGCTTCGGGGCAGTGGCAGTGTCTCTCTGTGCTCCATGGGGGGCTCCGCCAGCATTTCATCAAAGCCCGCAGGCCCCCGCACATCCATTGCTTCTATGTTGCAGTGGCCTCCATGAACATGGCTTCCAGAAAGATGGCCGACCTGCTGGGGGCGGCACATGCTCAGATTCAGATATTGTCCCGAGATCTCAGGGGACGCGATTTTGGGACGAGATCTCATTGCCGAGATTTGAATCTGAGTATGCACCGCCCCCGGCCCGGCGACCATGTTCCTGGAGGCCACCGCAACATGTCAGCAACAGATGTGCGGGGGCTTCCAGGCTTTGACGCAATGCCAGCAGAGCCCCCCAAGAAGCAGAGAGAGCCGCTGCCACTGCCCCAGAGCACAGCCCCCCTGCCCCGGAGCACAGCCTCCCTGGCCCAGCACAGCCCCCCTGCCCCAGCACAGAGCACCTGCCCCACACAGAGCCCCAGCACAGAGCCCCTGCCCCAGCATGGAGCCCCAGCACAGAGCCCCTGCCCCAGCACAGAGCCGCCGCCACCACACCAGCTTGGGATGGGATTTCCCAGAGGCCACCACACCAGCCTGGACAACCGAATGACCCATGTGTCCACTCGTCCACCTGTGCCGATCCCTTCCCTGGTAAACTGAATTCAGACTGTAAGACGGACCCCCATTTGACACATTATTTGTTTCCCCCTATTTTCCTTCTGAAAATTTTTGGTGTGTCTTATGGTTCTGTGCATCTTATAATCTGAAAAATGTGGTATACTGTCAATACTTTTGTGGGTGAAAAATGTAGATGTGGTGCACATGTTTCTATTCTACTTCTCATCTGAGTGTTCCACTCCTGGTTTTGGCTTACAAACATTCATGTGAAATACTGACCCAATACGGAACCTGTGAACATTGACATACCAGACAAAACAGTACCAGTGTAATCAGTGTTTTGTATCAGTGTGTCATTAGTGTGTCATCAGTGTGCCATTAGTGTGCCATCCATGTTTTTATGGTACGGATAGAGAATAAATTAAATTACAGCTGTCAGTTTTCCCTCAGCTGATTAGGAAAATTAAGGAGGGCCCAACAATATTTTTTCAATTATTTATTTATTTAAAAAAATACATGTACAGTAAGCTTTGGCACAGTATGTAAAAAAAATAAAAATATTTGGAGTCTTCCCTATTCTTCATGACCAGCAAAGGTAAAGCTGAACCCTACAGCTGTCAGCTTTATCTTGGCTGCTTATCAAAAATAGAGGGGTCTCATGCCATTTTTTAAATTTTTTTAAATAATTTAAAAAGCGGTGTGAGGTCCCCCCATTTTTAACAACCAGCAAAGCTAAAGCAGATAAATGGGGACTAGTAATCTCAGGCTGAGGAAGGGCTAAGGATTTTGGCTCTTTCCAGCCTAAAAATAGAAGCCCACAGCTGCCCCTGAAAAGGGGTACCAATTTAGGCAGTTTACCTTGATCTTCCCACTTGCCCTAGTGCGGTGGCTAGTGGGGTAATATCTGTGAATTTGATTTCAGCTTTGCAATGTCAGCTGACATCAAGCCCATGGGTTAGTAATGTAGAGGTGTCTATCTGACACCTCAATTACTAACCCTGTAAGTTTAGGTTAAAAAAATACAGCAAAAAGTCCTTTAATTGAAATAAACACTCTCTATCATATTTTACCCATTTATTACTGTAATATTAAAATGAATAAAACACCATATTCCTCACCTGTTCTTCAATACTCAATTTGTCCCACACAGATACCAACTCTGCTTCATCTGGATTGCATGGCTGAGTGGTGGCATGATGCACCTTCTCAGCCTTAAATCCAGGAGACACTGAGTTGAGCCTGATAACTTCTGCTTGTTACCAGTGTGATGCAGTGACCCCTGTTACAGCTAGGGGGCGCTACATGTGCTGTTAAAGGGAGAATGTATGGCATATGAAGATATACTGGAATCAAACTTATATGGATGCTTTGCTGAACATTAGATTCATGTCACTTTAAGGTTTTCTAATTCACTGTTATAAGACTAAATTCTGTTTGTTACTCTGTACCAGGATGTACCAAGATCCGTGTAAATCCCCTAGTCTTATCGAGAGTAAATGTACCTGCACGTAGGTGAATTGATCCCCAATAAACCAAAGATAAGTAGAATGCGTGCATAGACAGATGTCAGCTTGACCCAAAACAGCCATTAGGCCGATAGCGGTACAGAATTAGACTAAAAGCAATAATCATTAGAATAATGATACTATAGTAATAAAGATAATAACATAGAACATGTAAGATCAAAAGAGTTTTGTGATAATTGATAAGTTGGAAAAACCCATGATGTAATGTGCTGAGACCGCCCGATTTCTCTTATAAAAAGAGTGGTCCGACCATTAAAGATCAGGAAATCTTTCGAGACAATTGCTTGCATTTGTGTCCTGATTTCTCCAGCCGTAACATCTCACATTCAATTTGGCAGCAGACAACTAAGATGAGAACACACGCATCCCGTGTGCCCTAACAGTGCTCCTCAGGATATGCATGGAGGCATATCTGTGGTTATAATGGTTGAACAAGCCACCTCCCAACTATGGGAGTGGTTACAAGTATATAATGTGACCATGTAGTCACATGGGAAAAAATGGATGGACCTGAGTGGTCTGTGTGCCAGGTCCTGGAGGGCCTCTGTGTTGGGAGGTCCTGGGAGTAGGACTAGATCCCTGAAAAGCCCAAGGGGGAGGCCTTGGACCTAGGGGCCTGTGTGTTGGATGGTCCCAGATGGGGATGGATGTCCTGAATAGCGCACAGAGAGGACACGTGTGCAGAGTCCGTGATGGCACTGTGTTTGGGGAAGCTACAGCCCATCTGAGGATCTGGACTGTGAGGTGGCCTGGTGAGCAAGACATTGCCCGGGATGGTGATCCCAGTTCGGCAGCTTCCCTGAGAGAGAGAGAGTACTGACAGGAGTCAGCGTATGGAGCAGGAGCTCCTAGAAGGCAACCCAGCGTATGGGGTTCTGTGCGGTCACCCACGGCAACTGGTCAGATAAGGATCAGCGTGTTTAGAGACCGCGACCCAATGTCATGTGTGCTATATGACTAGGGACATTGATGAACTGTTTGGCGTACGGACACCCATGGTAACTGGATGAAGTGAGAGGTCCAGCATGTTTACTGTCGCTGAGATAAAGCCGAATATGAACTGTCTAAAGATAAAGCTGCAACTTAATGTCACCGGTTGGTGCCTATTGTGTTCTATGAAGTGTATATGATGAACTGTGCATAATCAGGTTTATGATGCCATAATAAACCATATGGACTGTTTAAGTAGAAAAGCCATGTCTAAGTGCTTGAATCTCATGCCAAGCGAGTGTACCCCAATACACTCAGTAAGTGCAATCTTACACCAGCGGTAATCTTAATGACATCACTGCAGGTCGCTGAATCTGTGCTTTTACACTCAAGTCAGTATTTCCTTGATTCATGACTAAGTGGTGACATCATGCCACTGCTCAGCCATGCAATCTAAATGAAGCAGAGTTGGTCTCTTCGTGGGACAAATGGATTGTCATGGGACAGGCGAGGAATATGGTGTTTCAATAATTTTAATTTTACAGTAATAAATGAGTATAAGAGGATGGTGAGGATTTATTTCAAATAAAGGAGTTTTTCTGTGTGGTCATTTCAATTAATGGACATTTTGTGTGAGTCATTAATTTTCACTACAGGATTAGTAATGGGGGCATCTTATAGACTCCTCTCCACTACTAACCCTTAGGCATGATGTCAGCTGACATTACAAAGCTGATATCAACCCTACAAATATTACCCCACTTGTCTCTGCATCAGGGCAAGTGGAAAGAGCAAGCAGGAGAATTAGCGCATCAAATAGATGTGCTTTTTCTGGAGTGTCTGGAGGCTGCTATTTTTAGGCTGAGGAGGGCCAATATCCATGGCCCCTTCCAAGCCTAAGAATACCACCCCCAGCTGTCTGCTTTAGCATGGACCCCAAACTTTACCGTTTGGGTTTGCTCATCCCTACATATCACTCCTCAAAATGCATATACACTCTCAAACATTGAAAATGATAACACCAAGAAGGAAAAGTCATGAATCTATGAAAAGGTCAAGATGAATAGATATGTTAATGATAAGCAATTTTTGAAAAAATGGAATCAGTATTTTCAAAATATATACATTTATTCAGTATTGAATGCAAACACTAAATGTAGTAATTCACTCTCTTGTCTGCTCTAATTAGGTTATTATTAGTGATGAGCGAGTGTACTTGTTGCTCGAGTTTTCCCGAGCACGCTCGGGTGGTCTCCGAGTATTTGTAACTGCTCGGAGATTTAGTTTTTGTTGACGCAGCTGCATGATTTACGGCTGCTAGCCAGCCTGAGCACATGTGGGGGTTGTCTGGTTGCTAGGGAGTCCTCACATGTATTCAAGCTGTCTATCAGCTGTAAATCATGCAGCTGAGGCAACGAAAACTAAATTTCCGACGAGCACTTACAAATACTCGGAGACCACCCGAGCATCGATTATACTCGCTCATCACTAGTTATTATAGATTGTCTGAACAATGCATTTCACAGTCACTGCACTTGGTGAAATCATCAAGATCCGATGCTGGCAGCTCCCTTTTGCAGTTGCTGACCAATAGAATCCCATATGTGGTTGATAGGAGACAAGTCTGAAGATGCTGCAGGCCATTGTAACACGCTAATGTTATTCTTTATTTTTAGAGAACCATTGATTCCATGGTGCTGTACAAGAGAAGAGGTTATACAAGATACAAATATAAAATACCAAACCGCTGCATGACCAGCTCTATCCTCACCTACTGTATTCTCACCCATCCCTTGTAGATTGTGAGCCTTCACGGGCAGGGTCCTCTCTCCTCCTGTACCAGTTGTGACTTGCATTGTTTAAAAATATTGTACTTGTTTTTATTATGCATACCCCTCCTCACATGTAAAGCGCCATGGAATAAATGGCACTATAACAATAAATAATAATAATAATAAAATACAGTGAACAAACTAACAATGAGAGACTGCTACATAAAGGAGAGGGTCTGCAGGATAATGAGGAAGGAGACTGTTGGGTATTGGGTTGCGGCAGCTCCAGTGAGGGTGACATGACAAGGGGTCATTGCATGCTGTAAGCTTTCTAAAAGAGGTGGGTTTTCAAATTCCATCTCAAAGTTACGAGTATTGTGAATAATCTTATGTGTTGAGACACAAAATTCAAGAGAATGCCGGACACTCGGGAGAAGTCTTAGAGGCGATTGGGTGAAGAACATATGAGTGTGAAGGATAGAAGGTGAAATTTGGAGAACCAGAGGTTGTGTGTTGGAAGATATTGGGAGATTAGTTCAGAGATATACAGAAGAGATTGGGAATTGGAAGCTAATTAAGGGATTTGCAATGGGGAGAAGCAGAGGAGTAGTGTAGAGAGAGGTAGATTAGTCACACAGCCGAGTTAAGGATGGACTGTAGAGATGTGAGAATGTTAACATGGAGGCCACAGAAGAGGATATTGCATTAGTCAAGGTGAGAGATGATGAGGGCAGGGTTACTCCAAGGCAGTGGACTTCTGGGACAGAGGAAAGTGTGATGTCATTAATTCTAGTAGATCAGTTATGGACATTAGGTAAGATGGAGGAAAGCTGATGAGTTCAGTTTTGTTCACATTGAGTTTTAGGAACCGAGAGGAGAAGAAGGAGGATATGCCTGACAGACACTTTGCAATTCTGAACAGCAGAGAGGTGACATCTGGGCCAGAGAGGTAGAGCTGAGTATCATCAGTGTATAGGTGGTAATGGAAGCAATGGGACTTTATGAGCTGTCCCAGGCCAAAAGTATAGATTGAGAAGGGTAGGGTTCCCAGGACAGAGCCTTGAGAGACACCAACAGAGAGAGGGCAGAATGAGAAAGTCATAAAGGAGTTGGAGACACTAAATGTGCTATTAGAAAATTATGAGGAGATCCAGTAGAGGGCAAGGTCTTTGACACCAAAGGAAGTGAGGATTTATAGCAGGAGGAAGTAGTTGAAAAGCATAGAACAGATCTAGAATAAGGAATATAGAGAATTGTCTGTTAGCTTTAATGGAAAGTAAGTAGTTAGTAATTTTGATCACGGCAGTTTCGGTGGAGGTATGGAAGTGAGAAGCCCATGCAAGCACAATAAAGATGTCTTGTTTAAAAATGGCTCTTTGGAAACTTTTCACAAATGGCCGTTCCACTTGTTTCACAACTAGTGTTGAGCGATACCGTCCGATACTTGAAAGTATCGGTATCGGAAAGTATCGGCCGATACCGGCAAAATATCAGATCCAATCCGATACCCGATACCAATACAAGTCAATGGGACTCATGTATCGGACGGTATTCCTGATGGTTCCCAGGGTCTGAAGGAGAGGAAACTCTCCTTCAGGCCCTGGGAACCATATAAATGTGTAAAAGAAAGAATTAAAATAAAAAATATCGCTATACTCACCTCTCCGACGCAGCCGGGACTTCAGCGAGGGAACCGGCAGCGTTGTTTGTTTAAAATTCGCGCTATTACTTGGTTACGTGAATTCCCGGCTTGTGATTGGTCAGGTCGGCCATGTTGCCGGGACGCGGACCAATCACAGCAAGCCGTGACGAAATTACGTCACAGCTTGCTGTGATTGGTCCGCGTCCCGGCAATATGGCCGCCCTGACCAATCACAAGCCGTGACGTCACGGGAGGCTGGACACGCGCTCATTTTAAAATGGGCGCGTGTCCAGCCTCCCGTGACGTCACGGCTTGTGATTGGTTGCGCCGCGGTCAACCAATCACAAGCCGGGAGGCTGGACGCGCTCATTTTAAAATGGGCGCGTGTCCAGCCTCCCGTGACGTCACGGCTTGTGATTGGTTGCGCCGCGGTCAACCAATCACAAGCCGGGAGGCTGGACGCGCTCATTTTAAAATGGGCGCGTGTCCAGCCTCCCGTGACGTCACGGCTTGTGATTGGTTGCGCCGCGGTCAACCAATCACAAGCCGGGAGGCTGGACGCGCTCATTTTAAAATGGGCGCGTGTCCAGCCTCCCGTGACGTCACGGCTTGTGATTGGTCAGGGCGGCCATATTGCCGGGACGCGGACCAATCACAGCAAGCCGTGACGTAATTTCGTCACGGCTTGCTGTGATTGGTCCGCGTCCCGGCAACGTGGCCGACCTGACCAATCACAAGCCGGGAATTCACGTAACCAAGTAATAGCGCGAATTTTAAACAAACAACGCTGCCGGTTCCCTCGCTGAAGTCCCGGCTGCGTCGGACAGGTGAGTATAGCGATATTTTTTATTTTAATTCTCTCTTTTACACATTTTAACATTAATGTTGTTGCGATACCCGATACCCGATACCACAAGAGTATCGGAATCCCGGTATCGGAATTCCGATACAGCAAGTATCGGCCGATACCCGATACTTGCAGCATCGGAATGCTCAACACTATTCACTAGGGTTGAGCGACTTTCATTTTTTTAAGATCGAGTAGGGTTTTGGGAAACCCGATTTTGTCCAGAGTCGAGTCGAGTGCAGTCGGCCGATTATCGCTAAAAGTCGGGGATCGACCGAAACACGAAACCCAATGCAAGTCAATGGGGAAGCATAGTCGGCAGTGAGTGGAGGCCAGGAAAACACCTACAGTGCCCATTTTAATGCCAAAAACATCCATTCTTGTTTCTGAAGCTTGCCAATCTTAATTAACTGTATAATAATAGTTGGGCATAGGGAATTGGGGGAAAGTTGTGGGGGGAGTAGGGCTGGCTCAAGTTTTTCGTGGGCCCAGGAAATGCGGACTACGTCACGGCGGTGTTGCAGGGAAAGGTAAGTATTTAAAAGTTGCAAGTGCTGTGATCCTGAGCAAGCAGGGGGGGGGCCCACTCGTTCGCATTGCCACTGGCACAGGGCCCCTCAAAGTACGGCGGTGTGTTTGCATGGCGGGGGCGCCTCCCACCAGCAGCGACACTTTTGCGTACTCTGAGGGGCCCTGTGCCAGTGACGTCGCCAACGAGTATGCCCCCCCACCTGATGAAGGAACCTGCACTTTCATCTGCACCTTCCTCTTTGTCCCTGTGTAAGGTGGTATAACATGCGGGAAGGGGAACCTTACTTTCAGCAGGGACAGATTCTGGCTGTGTAGAGTACAAGGGGAATGTAGTGGTCTAGGTCAATGTACCAGCAGACTCATTTAGCAGTGGCTGGGCAATGGGCAGGATGAGGAGGAAACAGATATAGGGCCAAAGAATAAAGTAGGCTACATGCAGTTCAAAATTGGTAACAGGACTAAACAGGCGGCATTGCTTTGTTCAGTGGAGTAGCAAACCCAAGAGCAGCAGACACTGTTTCAAGGGCCTAACCACACTAGTAGGCCAAATGCAGTTTAATATCTGATAGTATAGGGCGAAAGCCAGAATGTGGAAGCTCAGCTTTGTTCAGTTGAGGACAACACCAGGGAGGGGCAGACACCTTTAGTAGGCCGGAAAAGCCTATTGCATTTTTTAAAATGGTAATTTGGAGCAGAAGGTTGAAGCTCAGCTTTATTTAGTTGAGGACAACACCAGGGAGGGGCAGAAGCCGTTAGTAGGCCCTAACCACCATTTTTTTTTTTAAAACCACATAATGAGAGCCGGAAGGTTGAAGCTCAGCTTTATTTAGTTGAGGACAACACCAGGGAGGGGCAGAAGCCGTTAGTAGGCCCTAACCACCATTTTTTTTTTTAAAACCACATAATGAGAGCCGGAAGGTTGAAGCTCAGCTTTATTTAGTTGAGGACAACACCAGGGAGGGGCAGAAGCCGTTAGTAGGCCCTAACCACCATTTTTTTTTTAAAACCACTTAATGAGAGCCGGAAGGTTGAAGCTCAGCTTTATTTAGTTGAGGACAACACCAGGGAGGGGCAGAAGCCGTTAGTAGGCCCTAACCACCATTTTTTTTTTAAAACCACTTAATGAGAGCCGGAAGGTTGAAGCTCAGCTTTATTTAGTTGAGGACAACACCAGGGAGGGGCAGAAGCCGTTAGTAGGCCCTAACCACCATTTTTTTTTTAAAACCACTTAATGAGAGCCGGAAGGTTGAAGCTCAGCTTTATTTAGTTGAGGACAACACCAGGGAGGGGCAGAAGCCGTTAGTAGGCCCTAACCACCATTTTTTTTTTAAAACCACTTAATGAGAGCCGGAAGGTTGAAGCTCAGCTTTATTTAGTTGAGGACAACACCAGGCAGGGGCACACAGACAGACTCCTTTAGTAGGCCTGAAAAGCCTATTGCATTTTTCAAAATGGTAATTTGGAGCAGAAGGTTGAAGCTCAGCTTTATTTAGTTGAGGGCAACACCAGGGAGGGGCAGAAGCCGTTAGTAGGCCCTAACCAAAGTTGAAGGCCAAATGCAGTTTAATTTCTGATACTATAGGCCGAAAGCCAGAAGGTGGAAGTTCCGATTTAGACAGTGGAGGACAATTTGAATTAGGGACTGCAGACAGACTTAGTAGGCTGTCCCCTGTGGACCATGCATCCACCACATTAACCCATTGCGCCGTAATGGACACGTAATCTTCCGTGGCCATGCCTACAGGTCCATGCGTCTGTTGTCAGGTGCACCTTTGTACTCACAGATTGCCAGAGTGCATGGACAATGCGGTCTTCTACATGCTGGTGGAGGGTTGGGATGGCTTTTCTCGCAAAAGAAGTGTCGACTGGTTAGCTTGTAGCGTGGTACAGCGTAGTCCATCATGGCCTTATTAATAGTAAATAAAATATATAACTAGGCTCTATGAACTTTTAAATAGGTTCCAGGGGTACACGGGCAGCATTGGTGTGGTCAGTGGAGGAGTATTGCAAGTAGGGACCGCAGACAGGCTATCAAAGGCCTAACATAACAAACAATAGGCTCATGGCAGTTTCACAGCGGTTACATGGATACACGGGCAGGCAGCTTGGTGGTGGTGAGTGGAGGAGTATTTAAAGTAGGGACCGCAGACAGGCTTCAAAGGCCTAACATAAGAAAATGGGCTGGCTGTAGGCACTTTATAATTGGTTCCAGGGGTACACGGGCAGCAGTGGTCTGGTCAGTGGAGGAGTATTTAAAGTAGGGACCGCAGACAGGCTTCAAAGGCCTAACATAAGAAAATGGGCTGGCTGTAGGCACTTTATAATTGGTTCCAGGGGTACACGGGCAGCAGTGGTCTGGTCAGTGGAGGAGTATTTAAAGTAGGGACCGCAGACAGGCTATCAAAGGCCTAACATAACAAACAATAGGCTCATGGCAGTTTCACAGCGGTTACATGGATACACGGGCAGGCAGCTTGGTGGTGGTGAGTGGAGGAGTATTTAAAGTAGGGACCGCAGACAGGCTTCAAAGGCCTAACATAAGAAAATGGGCTGGCTGTAGGCACTTTATAATTGGTTCCAGGGGTACACGGGCAGCAGTGGTCTGGTCAGTGGAGGAGTATTTAAAGTAGGGACCGCAGACAGGCTATCAAAGGCCTAAAATAACAAACAATAGGCTCATGGCAGTTTCACAGCGGTTACATGGATACACGGGCAGGCAGCTTGGTGGTGGTGAGTGGAGGAGTATTTAAAGTAGGGACCGCAGACAGGCTTCAAAGGCCTAACATAAGAAAATGGGCTGGCTGTAGGCACTTTATAATTGGTTCCAGGGGTACACGGGCAGCAGTGGTCTGGTCAGTGGAGGAGTATTTAAAGTAGGGACCGCAGACAGGCTATCAAAGGCCTAACATAACAAACAATAGGCTCATGGCAGTTTCACAGCGGTTACATGGATACACGGGCAGGCAGCTTGGTGGTCAGTGGAGGAGTATTTAAAGTAGGGACCGCAGACAGGCTATCAAAGGCCTAAAATAACAAACAATAGGCTCATGGCAGTTTTACAGCGGTTACATGGATACACAGGCAGCTTGGTGGTGAGTGGAGGAGTAGTGCAAGGAGTGTCTGTCCCAGTACTCCCAAAATATAAATAGATGTTAATGTCTCGCAAAACAACCAAAACAAAAAAAAAAGGTGGCATACTTAGGTACAGGGGTGGGCTCATCTACTGAGTTTCTGACATAGTAATTTTGCAGTAACTATTTAATGGTGCCAATATAGGACACAGACACAGACTACTTTAAGTTGCATCATAGATGTCTACAAATTTGTATTGTCAGTGCCAGACATTGAATGATGTCAGCGAATAGACTAAAGATTGGTGGAGCTGTGCGACATAATTTTGCACGTGGTAGAGCACATTTTGAGCTGGGGTAGGGGGGAACTCTCTTGAGGCCGGCGGGACCGCCCCAGGGCCCCTCATGTTACAACGGTGTGTCTGACGTTGGGTGCGCACCACCACCGCCAGAGACACTACATTGTACTATGAGGGACCCAGTAGCAATGCCGTCAACCAAAAGCGAGCACACCCACCTCTTCAGACAAACAGCAGTCTCACGGGTGCTTGCGCCAAGTCGCGATACCACGGCCCCGTGTGGGGAGTTTTGCCATTTAGGGAGGTGTAAACATGTCGTATGCTGTACAATCAGCTGCAGCAAATTAGACATTAGAAAAGTAATTCACAGGCAAGAGCTTTTCATAGGAAAGCTAGGTGTCGGCCGGGCAAGGTGGGGCAAAAGATTTCGAAATCCAGTTGTGGTTCATTTTAATGAATGTTAGATCGTCAACATTTTGGGTAGCCAGACGAGTCCTTTTTTCGGTTAATATTGAACCTGCAGCACTGAATACTCTTTCTGATAGGACACTTGCTGCCGGGCAAGCAAGCTCCTGCAATGCATATTCTGCCAATTCTGGCCAGGTGTCTAATTTGGAGGCCCAGTAATCAAATGGGAATGACGGTTGAGGGAGAACATCGATAAGGGATGAAAAATAGTTAGTAACCATACTGGACAAATGTTGTCTCCTGTCACTTTCAATTGATGCAGCAGTACCTGTCCTGTCTGCGGTCATAGCAAAATCACTCCACAACCTGGTCAGAAAACCCCTCTGTCCAACGCCACTTCTGATGTGTGCACCCCTAACACTCCTAGTCTGCTGCCCCCTGGAGCTCGTGTGAGAACGATCACGTGCGCTGTGTGCTGGGAATGCCTGAAGCAAACGGTCAACAAGAGTTGATTGTTTGGTTGCTAATATTAGTTCCAAGTTCTCATGTGGCATAATATTTTGCAATTTGCCTTTATAGCGTGGATCAAGGAGGCAGGCCAACCAGTAATCGTCATCGTTCATCATTTTCGTAATGCGTGTGTCCCTTTGTAGGATACGTAAGGCATAATCCGCCATGTGGGCCAAAGTTCCACTTGTCAAATCTCCGGTTGTGATTGGTTGAGGGGCAGTTGCAGGCAAATCTACGTCACTTGTGTCCCTCAAAAAACCAGAACCCGGCCGTGACACGCAACCAATTTCCTGTGCCCCCGTGAAAGTTTCCGCATTAAAAATATACTCATCCCCATCATCCTCCTCATCCTCCACCTCCTCTTCGCCCGCTACCTCGTCCTGTACACTGCCCTGACCAGACAATGGCTGACTGTCATCAAGGCTTCCCTCTTCCTCTGGTGCAGACGCCTGCTCCTTTATGTGCGTCAAACTTTGCATCAGCAGACGCATTAGGGGGATGCTCATGCTTATTACGGCGTTGTCTGCACTAACCAGCCGTGTGCATTCCTCAAAACACTGAAGGACTTGACACATGTCTTGTATCTTCGACCACTGCACACCTGACAACTCCATGTCTGCCATCCTACTGCCTGCCCGTGTATCCTCCCACAAATAAATAACAGCACGCCTCTGTTCGCACAGTCTCTGAAGCATGTGCAGTGTTGAGTTCCACCTTGTTGCAACGTCTATGATTAGGCGATGCTGGGGAAGGTTCAAAGACCGCTGATAGGTCTGCATACGGCTGGCGTGTACAGGCGAACGTCGGATATGTGAGCAAAGTGCACGCACTTTGAGGAGCAGGTCGGAGAACCCAGGATAAGTTTTCAATAAGCACTGCACCACCAGGTTTAAGGTGTGAGCCAGGCAAGGAATGTGTTTCAGTTGGGAAAGGGAGATGGCAGCCATGAAATTCCTTCCGTTATCACTCACTACCTTGCCTGCCTCAAGATCTACTGTGCCCAGCCACGACTGCGTTTCTTGTTGCAAGAACTCGGACAGAACTTCCGCGGTGTGTCTGTTGTCGCCCAAACACTTCATAGCCAATACAGCCTGCTGACGCTTGGCAGTAGCTGGCCCATAATGGGACAACTGGTGTGCAACAGTGTCATCTGCCGATGGAGTGGTTGGCCGACTGCGTTCTGTGGAAGAGCTGTAGCTTCTGCAGGAGGACGAGGAGGAGGAGGAGGGGGTGCGAACGCCTACAGCCAACTGTTTCCTAGACCGTGGGCTAGGCACAACTGTCCCTAAATTGATGTCGCCTGTGGACCCTGCATCCACCACATTCACCCAGTGTGCCGTGATGGACACATAACGTCCCTGGCCATGCCTACTGGTCCATGCATCTGTAGTCAGGTGCACCTTTGTACTCACAGATTGCCTGAGTGCATGGACGATGCGCTGTTTAACATGCTGGTGCAGGGCTGGGATGGCTTTTCTGGAAAAAAAGTGTCGACTGGGTAGCTCGTATCGTGGTTCAGCGTACTCCATCAGGGCTTTGAAAGCTTCGCTTTCAACTAACCGGTAGGGCATCATCTCTAACGAGATTAGTCTAGCTATGTGGGCGTTAAAACCCTGTGTACGCGGATGCGAGGATAAGTACTTCCTTTTTCTAACCAGAGTCTCATGTAGGGTGAGCTGGACTGGAGAGCTGTAGATCGTGGAACTTTCGGGTGTGCCGGTGGATATGGCAGACTGAGAGACGGTTGGAGACGGTATTGTTTCCGCCGGTGCCCTACATGCAATATTTCCTCCTACAAAACTGGTGATTCCCTGACCCTGACTGCTTTTGGCTGGCAAAGAAACCTGCACAGATACTGCCGGTGGTGCGGAAAATGGTGGCCTTACAGTGACGGAAGGGATGTTGCGTTGCTGACTAGCTTCATTGGCCGAGGGTGCTACAACCTTGAGGGACGTTTGGTAGTTAGTCCAGGCTTGAGAATGCATGGTGGTTAAGTGTCTATGCATGCAACTAGTATTTAGACTTTTCAGATTCTGACCTCTGCTTAAGCTAGTTGAACATTTTTGACAGATGACTTTGCGCTGATCAGTTGGATGTTGTTTAAAAAAATGCCAGACTGCACTCTTCCTAGACTCTGATCCCTTTTCAGGGATTGCAGACTGAGCTTTAACCGGATGGCAACGCTGTGCTCCAACAGGTTTTGGCTTTGACACGCGTTTTGGTCCAGATACGGGCCCGGCAGATGGAACCTGTTGCGATGTTGATGCCTGCTGCGGCCCCTCCTCCACCTCCGCTTCTGAACTACTGCCGCCTGCACCCTGTTCCCCCAATGGCTGCCAATCGGGGTCAATAACTGGGTCATCTATTACCTCCTCTTCGAGCTCGTGTGCAACTTCGTCTGTGTCACTGTGTCGGTCGGTGGTATAGCGTTCGTGGCGGGGCAACATAGTCTCATCAGGGTCTGATTGTGGATCTGTACCCTGAGAGGGCAATGTGGTGGTCTGAGTCAAAGGAGCAGCATAGTACTCTGGCTGTGGCTGTGCATCAGTGCACTCCATGTCAGAATATACTTGTAATGGGCATGGCCTGTTAAATGTTTCACTTTCTAAGCCAGGGACGGTATGTGTAAAGAGCTCCATGGAGTGACCCGTTGTGTCGCCTGCTGCATCCTTCTCTCTTGTTGTAGTTTTTGCTGAGGAGGACAAGGAAGCGACTTGTCCCTGACCGTGAACATCCACAAGCGACGCGCTGCTTTTACATTTACCAGTTTCGGAAGAGGAGGCAAAAGAGCTAGAGGCTGAGTCTGCAATGTAAGCCAAAACTTGCTGTTGCTGCTCCGCCTTTAAAAGCGGTTTTCCTACTCCCAGAAAAGAGAGCGTTCGAGGCCTTGTGTAGCCTGACGACGAAACTGGCTCCACAGCTCCAGACTTAGGTGGAATATTTTTATCCCCACGACCACCTGATGCTCCACTACCACTACCATCATTACCAGCTGACAATGAACGCCCACGACGACCTCTTGCACCAGACTTCCTCATTGTTTTAAAATCTTAACCAAAGTAACTTTATTTGTTGCTATCAAACAACTTACACGGTGAGCTATAACTTCAGTATGATTTCAATATCCCTTAACAGGTTGGTGAGACCACAAGGAAAATCAGGCACAATGTTACACACTCTGTTTTCTGTGGCACAAAATCACAGAGATGACACACACGCAGGACTGTCACTCAAGCACTAATGTCAATATTAATCTCCCACCTAATTTATTTATTTTTTTTTCTCAGGGAGACTTTAGAAACCAAATAATATTAAAAAAAAAAAAAAAAAAGGCTTTCTATGGCCCACAATTAGAGAGAGAGAGGTGGCACAACCAGGAGTCAAGACTGGCGCACAAGCTGAAAGGGCAATATTACTCTCCCACTGTTTTTTATGTTTTTTTTGTTTTTTTCAGGGAGACTTTAGAAACCAAATAATATTAAAAAAACCAAAAAAAAAAAAGGCTTTCTATGGCCCACTGAATGAGAGGGAGAGAGGTGGCACACCCAGGAGTCAAGACTGGCACACAAGCTGAAAGGGCAATATTACTCTCCCACTGTTTTTTTATGTATTTTTTGTTTTTTCAGGGAGACTTTAGAAACCCAATAATATTTAAAAAAAAAAATAAATAGGCTTTCTATGGCCCACTGAATGAGAGGGAGAGAGGTGACACACCCAGGAGTCAAGACTGGCACACAAGCTGAAAGGGCAATATTACTCTCCCACTGTTTTTTTAGGTTTTTTTTTTTTTTTCAGGGAGAATTAGAAACCAAATAATATTAAAAAAAAAAAAAAAATAGGCTTTCTATGGCCCACTGAATGAAAGGGAGAGAGGTGGCACACCCAGGAGTCAAGACTGGCACACAAGCTGAAAGGGCAATATTACTCTCCCACTGTTTTTTTATGTATTTTTTGTTTTTTCAGGGAGACTTTAGAAACCCAATAATATTTAAAAAAAAAAATAAATAGGCTTTCTATGGCCCACTGAATGAGAGGGAGAGAGGTGGCACACCCAGGAGTCAAGACTGGCACACAAGCTGAAAGGGCAATATTACTCTCCCACTGTTTTTTTAGGTTTTTTTTTTTTTTTCAGGGAGAATTAGAAACCAAATAATATTAAAAAAAAAAAAAATAGGCTTTCTATGGCCCACTGAATGAAAGGGAGAGAGGTGGCACACCCAGGAGTCAAGACTGGCACACAAGCTGAAAGGGCAATATTACTCTCCCACTGTTTTTTTAGGTTTTTTTTTTTTTTTCAGGGAGAATTAGAAACCAAATAATATTAAAAAAAAAAAAAAAATAGGCTTTCTATGGCCCACTGAATGAAAGGGAGAGAGGTGGCACACCCAGGAGTCAAGACTGGCACACAAGCTGAAAGGGCAATATTACTCTCCCACTGTTTTTTTATGTATTTTTTGTTTTTTTCAGGGAGACTTTAGAAACCCAATAATATTTAAAAAAAAAAATAAATAGGCTTTCTATGGCCCACTGAATGAGAGGGAGAGAGGTGGCACACCCAGGAGTCAAGACTGGCACACAAGCTGAAAGGGCAATATTACTCTCCCACTGTTTTTTTAGGTTTTTTTTTTTTTTCAGGGAGACTTTTGAAACCAAATAATATTAAAAAAAAAAAAAAAAAAAAAAATATAGGCTTGCTATAGCCCACTGAATGAGAGATAGCGCACACACAGCAGTGGCACACAAGCCCTGACTGAGGCCAATATTTTTCTCCCACTGATTGATGTAGTGTTTCTGTGTTGAGGTAGATTTTAGAACACAAATCACGGAAAAAATAAATAGGCTTTCTATGGCCCACTCAGTGAGAGATGGCACACACAGGGATGGCACTGTAGCAGAAATGCCAATCTTAATCTCCCACAAAAAAAAAACAAAAAAAAAAAAAAAACTGTCCTACAATTACTATCTCCCTGCAGTAATGTAAGCCAGGTATGGCAGGCAGCAATAGGAGTGGACTGATGCACAAATTAAATAAAAAGTGTGGACAAACAAAAAAGATAGCTGTGCAGAAAGGAAGGAACAAGAGGATATGTGCTTTGAAAAAAGCAGTTGGTTTCCACAGTGGCGTACACACAGCAATACAGCTATCACGGAGCCTTCTAGGGCAGCCCAATGAGCTACAGCGCTGAGGGGAAAAAAATAAATAAATAGCTTCCACAGTCCCTGCACACCGAAGGTGGTGTTGGACAGTGGAAATCGCTGCAGCACAAGCGGTTTGGTGGTTAGTGGACCCTGCCTAACGCTCTCCCTGCTTCTGATGAAGCGGCAGCAACCTGTCCCTAAGCTCAGATCAGCAGCAGTAAGATGGCGGTCGGCGGGAACGCCCCTTTATAGCCCCTGTGACGCCGCAGACAGCAAGCCAATCACTGCAATGCCCTTCTCTAAGATGGTGGGGACCAGGATCTATGTCATCACGCTGCCCACACTCTGCGTTCACCTTCATTGGCTGAGAAATGGCGCTTTTCGCGTCATTGAAACGCGACTTTGGCGCGAAAGTCGCGTACCGCATGGCCGACAAGCACAGGGGTCGGATCGGGTTTCATGAGACGCCGACTTAGCCAAAAGTCGGCGACTTTTGAAAATGATCGACCCGTTTCGCTCAACCCTACTATTCACAACTAAATCAATGTTTTACTGATTTGTTAGTGTACCTGGAATTAAAACTAAAAGGTTCCCCCTACAGTACATTATGCAACTGGTGTCATGTTAACATGCATAACAACCTCATGTGAGCCCCTGGAGCGCAAGTACCATCACTGCTGGAATGATGCCAACATGGAATGTTAGTAAAGGTGTTTTTATTTTAATGGGAGCAAACATTTATCATAGGAAGGGGTTGTCCTAGTTGTGGACAACACCTTTAACTTGTGTAGGCCTCTTCTTGGCTTTGTCCATGTGATTTATGGACCAATCTCCAGCTTTCGTTGCATCCAAGATCAGAGGGACTCATTGCTAAGGAAGATAGACCTCCTTTCCAATATCTATTGTTCTATTCAAGCATCCTACCTCCAGCTGTAGATCACTTTGGGAATGACATGAAAAGACCATGAGGTAATGTCACACTGGCCCTGTTCCCGGGATTATGGTGTAGTGTGGCCTATATGTTTTTTCATTTCACTTTAGTGTATTTCTCTTAAAAGAGAAAGATAAAAAAAAAAATAATAAAAAATAAACACTTGTCCATGTATTACATTAGAATTCATATTTTGGTTGTTCTTAACCTTATATTAATAGAATATAGTTTTGCTATTCTATGTGTAAATATATTCATCTGACTGCTAGAAGAACGTTAACAGCTGAATTACTAACAGTGCACTAGTGACAACTAGTGGTAGAAATGTAAGTAGCTGAATACATGAAAAAAGGGAAAAAAGTTAATTATTAACAGCTATTTTACTGTAAACCCTTCAGATACTAATAAGTGGTCATAAAAAACTTTTTTTAAATATGCTGAAGTTTTAAAAGTACTCGAAATAGGTACACTATACATATTTATAGTGTACAGTATGGGACCATATGCATATGGCTGAGTGCTCATCATGTGTAAAGCTTCATACGACTCAGTAATATTTAGATATTTTAGCTATTAAAGAAGACTACCTTTTAAATATTGCATTTTAGAAAGTTTACCATTAATTAAAATAGTAGGCATATTTAGATTTTATAACTGTGTTGCCACCTCAACTAATTAGTTGCTTAGATGTGCTTGGTCTCAGTATGGTTTTTAACCCCTTCATGACCTTGGGATTTTCTATTTTTCCATGTTCGTTTTTCGCTCCCCTCCTTCCCAGAGCCATAACTTTTTTATTTTTCCGTCAATTTGGCCATGTGAGGGCTTATTTTTTGCGGGACGAGTTGTACTTTTGGACGACTTCATTGGTTTTACCATGTCATGTACTAGAAAACGGGAAAAAAATTCCAAGTGCGGTGAAATTGCAAAAAAAAGTGCAGTCCCACACTTGTTTTTTGTTTGGCTTTTTTGCTAGGATCACTAAATGCTATAACTGACCTGCCATTATGATTCTCCAGGTCAGTTCAAGTTCATAGACACCTAACATGACTAGGTTATTTTTTATCTAAGTGGTGAAAAAAAATTCCAAACTTCGCTAAAAAAAAATAAAATTGCGCCATATTCCAATACTCATAGGGTCTCCATTTTTCATGATCTGGGGTTGGTTGAGGGTTTATTTTTTGCGTGCCGAGCTGGCGTTTTTAAAGATACCATTTTGGTGCAGATGCATTCTTTTGATCGCCCATTATTGCATTTTAATGCAATGTCGCGGCGACCAAAAAAACGTAATTCTGGGGGTTTTAATTTTTTTCTCGTTAAACCGTTTAGCGATCAGGTTAATGCTTTTTTTTAATTGATAGAACGGTCGATTCTGAACGCGGCGGTACCAAATATGTTTAGGTTTGATTATTTTTTTATTGATTTATTTTGAATGGGGCAAAAGGGGGGTGATTTAAACTTTTATATTTTTTTTATTTTTTTCACATTTTTTTTACTTTTGCCATGCTTCAATAGCCTCCATGGGAGGCTAAAAGCAGGCACTACACGATCGGCTCTGCTACATAGCAGCGATCTGATGTTCGCTGCTATGTAGCAGAAATGCAGGTGTGCTGTGAGCGCCGTCCACAGGGTGGCGCTCACAGCTGCCGGGGATCAGTAACCATAGAGGTCTCAAGGAAGCATCACCGACCTCCGATCATGTGACGGGGGTCGGCGATGCGCTCATTTCCGGCCACCCGGCCGGAAGCGCCGGTTAAATGCCGCTGTCTGCGTTTGACAGTGGCATTTAACTAGATAATAGCGGCAGGTGAATCGCAATTTCACCCGCTGCTATTGCGGGCACATGTCAGCTGTTCAAAACAGCTGACATGTCCCGGCTTTGATGTGGGCTCTGTTGTGAACTATACTTCTTGGCTCCCTCTTGTGGTCACTAGTGATTTGGCACTTGGATTGTCTTTTACCAGGTTGGTACTCACCTGCTTCGTTAGGCCTGGGGTGTTGCTATTTAAACTTCCTGGATTCTCAGTCCAGTGCCTGGCATCGTTGTAATCAGTTCATTTCTGTTTGCTCCTGTCTTCAGGTCCTGGTTCTTTGCAAGATAAGCTAAGTCCTGCTTTCTTACTTTTGTTTATTTGCATTGTTCTTATTTTTGTCCAGCTTGTACAAAATGTGATTCCTGATATCGCTGAAAGCTCTAGGGGGCTGATATTCTCCCCCCTCACCGTTAGTCGGCTTGGGGGTTCTTGGATATTCAGCGTGGATATTTTGCAGGGTTTTTTGCTGACCATATAAGTCATCTTACTATCTTCTGCTATTTAGTCAGTGGGCCTCTCTTTGCTAAAATCTAGTTCATTCTTACGTTTGTCTTTTCTTCTTGCCTCACCGTTATTATTTGTTGGGGGCTTGTATTTCTTTGGGGTCTTTTCTCTGGAGGCAAGAGAGGTCTTATTTTCCCTGATAGGGTTAGTTAGTTCTCCGGCTGGCGCGAGACGTCTAGGATTAACGTAGGCACGTTCCCCGGCTACTGTTAGTGTTTGTGCTAGGATCAGCTATATGGTCAGCCTAGTTACCACTTCCCTATGAGCTGGTATTTATGCTTGCAGACTTTGCTTAATCTCTGTGATCCCTTGCCATTGGGATCATAACAGGGCTCACTGCCGGAGCCCTGCATCAAAGCGGGGGATCTGACCTCGGACGTACTATCCCGTCCGAGGTCAGAAAGGGGTTAAGGTCCATATATATATGGAGAGATATTATCCCCTTAATAGTAATGTCATTTAGTTACCAAATAATAAAACTATGTAAGTAGCATAAATCATCAAACAATACACAGGCAAACATTCCGAATAATATCACTATACAAGAGACTTCTAATTCTAACATACCATAAGCATTCACTAGCAAAACCCCTAAATAGAGACTAAATAACACAACTATACTGTTATAAATAAAAACACTGTGCTAAAGACAAATATAAAAAAAACTACATTGACCAATGCAGATGATTGAATCTTTTGAAATTCGATTATCGTGAACTTCACTGAATTTTCTGCCAAAAATTAGATTTACTGCAATGAGATATATGCGAATTGCTGAATACTGAAAAGTTTTTATTTGCTATTAATAAACACATGGTGCTAAGAAGGGAAAGAGAACCTTGCTGACCATAAGAGCTTACAATTTACAGAGATGAAAGAGAGGACCCCACTGACTATAAGAGCTTACACTCTACAGGAGAAAAAGAGGACTCCACTCACAATAACAGTTTACACCCTACAGGAGAGAGAAGACCCGTCTGACCATAAGAGCTTACACTCTACAAAAGAGAGAGGCTTACACAGTGACTCTGGGGATGGAAAATAACTCCACTGGGAACAGCTAATCTGTGATGTCCAAAGTACTGACCACTAATGTACAAGGAATGGTCATCCATAAAATGTCATAGCTGCAGGGAATTGTGGCGAGGCCAGTGCAGCAATGCAAAATGAAATTTTCCTGTTCCCTGATGCTTCGGCAGTTTTGGAAATGAGCCGGACAATGTTTTTCTTTTGCAAACTGCTATTCAAACCTTAAAATGTTTGAATTTGTGGGAAATCATGAATTTTAGGAGACTTGAATGAAACTCAATCTTCCACAAATCGATACACACATTTCTTGCCAGATGTAACTAATTATACCAAACAGGTATCCCCACTTTCTACAATGACCTTTTCCTGCTGATTCATATCAGCACCCTCATGCAGACTGTGTGATGTTGTGACATCATCATATATCCTTGGAAGGGTACTAATATTTCCTTCATGTTGCGGTACATATGGTAGAACATAGGCTTCAAACAGTTTATGAGGTAGAAAGCTAATAGCTCTCTGATCCGCGAATCAAATCTGTCAAGAAGGTGAAAAAGTAAATAAACTATTATATGCCCCTCTCATCGGCTCTACACATACTTGTTCCGCTGTAAGGGTCACGTCGGCCAATGTGTTCTATAACAACACTAAGCACCAGTGATAAGGGTTCTTTTTGTTGTGTGCAATGCTTGCTGTAAATGTTTCCCACTCATGCTACATTTCTTTAGAGGACTCCGGAGCATAAGATGTAGTACATTATCAAGAAAGAATTCAGTCATTTTATAAAAATAAAGTGATAAAGTGAACTTTACTTTTGGAACCGATGAAACCTATAAACATTCAGTAGGTAGCAGATAAAAAGCTTGTTTTTCACATCATCTGTTTTACACAGAGGCACAGATATATCAATTTCATGTTGAGAGGCCTTACTTGTAGATAGTGTTTCAGCAATACTTAATGGCTGATCTGAATACTCCATTCCTTCTGTCTGTCCTTTATGGATCATAGCTCAATCCTGTGCAGTAGTCATGTCCTAGCCTAACAAGTCCAGTTTTTCTTCACTAAGATACCCTGGTCTGGCCTACACATTGTCTCTTCAGCCCCAATTTGCTTGGCTGTTTCATGTCTCCTACAAGCCCACACCCCTTTGGGCTCCCGATTGTACCCACTGCAACTAAGTACTTCTATGTTATTTGTTCCACTTCCCAGCCCCCAGAATGTTCTGGTCATATTAAGATCCAGACTGCTACTTCATCCAATACAGTCAAGGGGCTTTCTACCTCAGAAAATTTCCTTCATGCACACATACCCGGTGTGCAGACAAGACTGCCACACATTCTAAGACTGGTTCCACTCTCTGACTTCACTACTAACTACTAACTCATCCAACATGGAAGTAACAATCGTCTTACTCTCAAAACCTCCTCCCATCTAAAGGTCTGACTAACTTTATGGAGAATGTATGCAACTTACAAGAATACATTAGTATAAAAAATGACAATAGCAATCACTTCAGGGTCTGTCAACCAACTTCTCAACACTTTAAACAACTACAAACAACTCCTCCAATAGGCTCTTCTTCAGTCTTCTCCTTCTGGTTAATGCTGGGCCATCTCTCTTCTGGCACTACAATTGACAAAGTTCCATACGATTTTCATAGGACACAATGTACATTATTGACGTTAATGATGTGCATTGCTCTCCATTTTGTCATTAGATTTGCATGAATTGGATACTTAAAAATTCTAACTTTTGCCGGAATAATTCCTAAATATTTCAATTTATGAATCAATTTCCTCATCTTTAGTAATTAATGTTTTAATGCAAACTGAAATGCTTAATATTTGTCTAAAATATTTGTACAGAAAATATAACCTGCTAACTGACAAGTCTACTGCAAATGTAAGTATATTAACAATGCATAATATTCTTCCCTGATTGACCTAAAAACAAATACAGTAAAATAAATTCCATTCCCAGAAATATGTCTCTTGGGTTAAAATGATCTTTCATTGTGGATTCTACAAAAGAGCAACAAATTGACACCGGGGTATTATATCTACAGTGACATATTGACAGCCCAACGGAAAGAATTCTGAGTGATGAATCTGCTAGGCATTGTTGTTAGAAGCAGCATTTCTTTTCGAAGTACTATTAATTAAAATGTGAGCTGTTGGCAATATTAATCACAGTGATTAAAATTTATTGAAGACAAGTAAGCAGACAATAGTAGTAGGAAAAGAATTTGTAAGTGGAGAACGGTGATACATATAGCTCAGTGTTTCTATTTTTCTGCAATGCTAGTAAATATTGATTTTGCATTCACATTACAATGTTGAGTGAGGTCTTCTATTTCTACCTTGAAAAAAAAATCAATAAATAATTGATGGAGCGGAATGAAAAAATGATAGCTAGACATTGCTTCTTGCACAAAAACAACATCACTTTTATACACTCACCGGCCACTTTATTAGGTACACCATGCTAGTAACGGGTTGGACCCCTTTTGCCTTCAGAACTGCCTCAATTCTTCGTGGCATAGATTCAACAAGGTGCTGGAAGCATTCCTCAGAGATTTTGGTCCATATTGACATGATGGCATCACACAGTTGCTGCAGATTTGTCGGCTGCACATCCCAAAGATGCTCCATACAAGGCAGGATGGATCCATGCTTTCATGTTGTTTACGCCAAATTCTGACCCTACCATCCGAATGTCGCAGCAGAAATCGAGACTCATCAGACCAAGCAATGTTTTTCCAATCTTCTACTGTCCAATTTCGATGAGCTTGTGCAAATTGTAGCCTCAGTTTCCTGTTCTTAGCTGAAAGGAGTGGTACCCGGTGTGGTCTTCTGCTGCTGTAGCCCATCTGCCTCAAAGTTCGACGCACTGTGCGTTCAGAGATGCTCTTAGGCCTACCTTGGTTGTAACGGGTGGCGATTTGAGTCACTGTTGCCTTTCTATCAGCTCGAACCAGTCTGCCCATTCTCCTCTGACCTCTGGCATCAACAAGGCATTTCCGCCCACAGAACTGCCGCTCACTGGATTTTTTTTCTTTTTCGGGCCATTCTCTGTAAACCCTAGAGATGGTTGTGCGTGAAAATCCCAGTAGATAAGCAGTTTCTGAAATACTCAGACCAGCCCTTCTGGCACCAACAACCATGCCACGTTCAAAGGCACTCAAATCACCTTTCTTCCCCATACTGATGCTCGGTTTGAACTGCAGGAGATTGTCTTGACCATGTCTACATGCCTAAATGCACTGAGTTGCCGCCATGTGATTGGCTGATTAGAAATTAAGTGTTAACAAGAAGTTGGACAGGTGTACCTAATAAAGTGGCCAGTGAGTGTACATCCTTCCTGTTACTTTGTGTTATGCCATCCTAGATTTTGAGTGATCTTTTTTCCTCCAATGGTTGTAACTAGAGAAGAGCGATCACTAAAACACTCGGATGCTCGTTTCTAGAACCAAGCAATGCTGAATGCTCTGATGCTTGTTTCGAGTAATGAGTGCAAAGTCTGCCAAAAATTACAAGCAGGGTCACCCATACACGCTTGAAGGCACCAACTATTGTACCTCATTTAAATATTGTGAACAAAGTGTAGTTGTGTTACTTCTACACTGATAAAAGCTCTGCACACAGTACTAAGTCTGCCATAAATTACAAGAAGGGTCATCCATATACCTTTCAAGGCACACACTGTAGTACCTCATTCAAATATTGTGAACAAAGTGTAGTTGTGGTACTCATATACTGATAAAAGCTCTGCACACAATGCAAAGTCTGCCAAAAATTACAAGCAAGTCCATCCACTCTTGAAGGCACCAACCATAGTACCTCATTCAAATATTAAGAAAGTTTAGTTGTGGTACTTCTGCACTCATAAAGTCTCTGCAAACAGTGCAGTTTTATTTTTATTAAATTTGCAAAATTTTCTACATTGCTGTTTTTTTCAGTCAAGATGGAGTGCAGAGTGTACATTAATGAAAAAAATGTTTTTTTTTTTAATTTACCAAATGACTGCAATGAAAGAAAGAGTGAAAAATTTAAAGGGGACTGAATACTTTCCGTACCCACTGTACAACCTCTGATAAGGTAATGTGGCTAATTAATCACAATAATGCCACTACTAAGATGGCTACGAAATTACAGTGACTGGCAGGCAATCCCCGCATGTTTATTGGCTGTGTAACAGGCTCCAAACATTCAGGTCAGGGGTTCTAGCATTCAATCCGGCACCATTCAATGCTCAATGCATGCTGAGCATATCCAAGCACCCAAATGTTCAAAGTGATATCTGAGTATCACTGAGCACGTTCGCTCATCATTATTATTATTGTTATAACGCCATTTATTCCATGGAGCTTTACTTGCGATAAACATACCTTGATGGGTTCGTGCACAGCACCATATTTTTGGTCCGATTGTGATCTTACAAAATTTTAGATTGCACTTGGACTAATGTTATTCTATGGGGCTATGTACTTGTTGGATTCTTTCCTCAGACCGAGATGGTCTGAGAAAAAAATTGCTGCATATCCGAGTTTGATACGATATTGGGATCGCACATGTCCATGCAAGTCAATGAGTCTATGGAAACCGTCGGACTGCACTCAAATGTCATCTGAATTCAGTCCACACAATGGACAATGGAATGGAGACGATGGAGAATTTTATGCCTCCATCCTGGTCATCCAAGAGAGTAAGATGACACTATGCACACCCTTTGATGAAACTCTGATCAGATTGTGATTTGCATAATTGACCCAATTCTCTCAAATTAAAGAATACATGATCTCGTCTGCACCTTGCCTTACTTAGAGCAATTAAATGTTCTGAGCCTCCACTAAAAATGTACAATAAATAAAAATCACAAAAAGTGACACCAATATCGGTTAACAGTAATTTCAGATGGTTAAGCTTCCATTCGGAGCTTTTGGGTAGTGTTGACAGTGGTCCCATTTCACCCTTTTAGATCGCATCCAAGACATCCACTTTTTGACATATACAGATCCCTTTAAAATCATAAATTAACATTGCTGTAGTTCCACATTAATTTTACACAACAATATTTTACATTCAAGATGTGTTATGAAGTTCTTCCACTCAAAATGCCAAAGACAGTACAAAAAAACTGTTTTTATAATTATGCACAAATAAATACATTAGTACAAGAGAGAAGGAAAGGAACATTCTCACCCATTGAAAAAGTAGGAAATTCAAGGTCTTAGGGGCTCCCAATTATGCTTCTGCATCTCTACTTCACATCAGGGTGGCAAATATAAAATGCCCTATTATGCACTTTTTAGGTTATCAGGTCCTTGGGTTCTCAATAACTCGTCCATAGCATTCTGCTTGATTCATATTAAAACTATGGAGTCATATTTATCTAAGAGATTTGATTGGGGATAACTCTCCCTTTGCTTGTTCTACTATAATATACACCATTAATTTTACCAGTATGTTGTACTGAAAAATACCGTATATACTCGAGTATAAGCCGAGATTTTCAGCCCACTTTTTTGGGCTGAAAGTGACCCTCTCAGCTTATACTCGAGTCAGTGTCGGTGTGGGGTCGGCGGGTGAGGGGGAGCGGCGGCTGTGACATACCTGCTTATGGCGCGGTCCCTTCATGTCCGATGGTCTCGGGCAGCTCTTCCTCTGCTCAGCGGTCATGTGGTACTGCTCATTACAGTAATGAATATGCACGCATATTCATTACTTTAATGAGCGGTACGTGACCGCTGAACACAGGAAGATGCCGCCGCCTCCCGGAGACCTTTTATAGGAAAACACCGTGTGCACTGCTATATCAGGTGCAGAGACTAGGTACCCAAATCCTTCTATAAACAGAAAAAGAAGTCTCGCACTCAACTTATGTATGTTTGTAGATTTATTTGGTGCTGGGGTAGCACTGGAAACGTTTCAGCCCCAATTAGGCTTTCATCAGTCACTACGATATTCAGAGTGAAAACCAATTTTAACACAGTGAACAAAAAATCAGCAAATAAAAAACAAAGTATATACAATTTACAAAGAATTTATCAAAAGAGCCATATTTGTAAGATATTTTACAGTTTCATATCAGAGTAACGCCATATATAATATCCTCACTTGATTAGAAAACATAAAGTACATTTTTGAAAGAATATTTTAGAAAATAACACACATACCGTGCTATATCTTACACGCTGTATGGTCTTTTTTTGGTGGTGATCAGGATATAAGTCCTGTGTGGTGCCTAAAAAAGGGCGTGATAGAAGAGGGCATAGGTATGTGGCTGTGTGCCCGGAAATGGTAAGTATAATGTGCTTAATCAAGGTCGTGATACTTACACTGGGTGGTCACCTTATGGGGATGTATGCTGGTTAAGAACCGGATATAGTGTGATTGTTGGATCACTAGTAGTGAAAGAAGGGAATACATAATGGTATAGGCCAGTGAAGTAACAAATTATATGTTATATATGCAAGAGCTCCCTGCGTGCTGTACCTCCCGGAGACCATCTGACAGTGAGACGCTGCCAGGGACCGCGCCGGGAGCAGGTGAGTATATCAGGGGAGGGGGAGCAGTGCGCGATAGTCACCTTCCTCATTCCATCGCTGCGTGCTGCTCTGTCTTCCATCCTCTGGCTGTGACTGTACAGGTCAGAGGACACGATGACGCGATTAGTGTGCGCGCTGCCCTCTGCCTGAACAGTCAGTGCAGAGGATGGAAGACAGAGCAGCGTCCAGCGGTGGAACGTGGAAGGTGACTATCGCAAGTGCCGGGGGCCTGAGCGAAGAGAGGTATGTGATTTTTTTTATTTTAATCGCAGCAACAGCAAATGGGGCAAATGTATGGAGCATCTTATGGGGCATATATGAGGAGCATCTTATGGGGCATATATGAGGAGCATCTTATGGGGCCCCTAATGTGTGGAGCATCTCATGGGGCCACAATGTATGGAGCATCGTATGGGGCCATAATGTGTGGAGCATCGTATGGGGCCATAATGTGTGGAGCATCTCATGGGGCCATAATGTGTGGAGCATCTTATGGGGCCATAATGTATGGAGCATCTCATGGGGCCATCAACCTTTATGCAGCATTGTATGGGGCAAATGTTTCTATGGAGCATCTTATGGGGCCATTATTAACCTTTGTGCAGCATTATATGGGGTATATTTTAATATGGAGCATCTTATGGGGCCCATCATGAAGTGTATGGAGCATTATATGGGGCTCCTGATTCAATATGGATATTCAAAAACACTTAACCTACTGATGTCTCAATTAATTTTACTTTTATTGGTATCTATTTTTATTTTTGACATTAACCGGTAGCTGCTGCATTTCCCACCCTAGGCTTATACTCGAGTCAATAAGTTTTCCCAGTTTTTTGTGGCAAAATTAGGGGGGTCGGCTTATACTCGGGTCGGCTTATACTCGAGTATATACGGTAGTTTGATATAATTTCCGCATTGACGTTGCTGTTGGGGTCATATACATTGGCCAATTTATGTGCTAAGTACCTTCTTTTTACTGTAAATTTTCCTATAGCAATATTGCATTTCCAATTTTTTTAAATTTTACATGTACACAATATAGCACTTAACCAATGTTCTATGGCAGTAATGCAGTTCCAAGTTTCTAGATGTAACATTCTAAACAATCCAGAGTGCAGCTTTATATTTTCATTGAAAAATAGTTTGTGTCACCATTTTCAATAACGCATTATTTTATTTTTTTTTTCATGATTGGATCGGTGTGTCTTTTTTATTTTATTCATGTCATTCTGTAATTCTCATTAGTATAATTTGAAACAGTTTGAATTTAATTTTTGGAGCAGGTGCAGGGATCAAAAACAGCAATTCCTTATTTTCTTATATTTAGGACATTTTCATATGGTTACATAATTTTAGATTTTTATTGATCAATTTTTATTGATGTAGCTATACTGAATATGCTTTGTTTTTTTATTGTGGATGAGAAATACATGATTCAATTTTTTTTTGCATTTTTTCTTACACTTTTTTAAATTACTCTGTACTTCGTTTTATGTTTTACTTGAACCTGCGTTATTTCATTGCTTGCTTTATATACTGCAGTACTGAAGAATTGCAGTATATAGTACAAATAACTCGTAGTCTATGGCTGAGCTTTAGGTCAGTTTCACATGTCCTGATATTTCCGGTACCGGAAAACTGGCACCGGAGATATCACTGTCTGGGTGTGTAATACTTGTTGCATACGCGTGGCAACCTTGTGCCTCCCATGTGCCGTATCAGTACCACATGTACCGTACACACTGATGTCGTCTGAAAGAGGACTAAGGCTATGTGCACATGTTACGGATTTTGTTGAGGATCCGAAGCGTTTTTGGATGTGCGGAATTGCATCAAATCCGCAGTGTAGTGCACAAGATATGCGGATTTGCTGCGGATGTGGGTGCAAGAAATGCTGAATATCAGGAGGGGGAAGAGTGTGTGGGTGGAGTATGGGCGGATACTGTGAATGGGCAGTGACTGTGTGTGTGTGGAGAAGATGTGCATGTCTTGCTGTGTGCGGGTCTGTGTGAGTCTGTGTGTGTGCTTGTGTGTGTCCCTGTGTGTGTGTGTGTGTGGGTCTGTGTAAGCAGCAATTGTCTGATGGGATTACTGCTCCCATTCGGCTATGAATGCTCACAGTGACAGCTGGCCGATGATGGGAAAGTAGTCCCATCAGACAATGCATGTGTTCAGTAGTAAAAAAAACCCCAAAACATACAGAACATACAGCAGACATACAGGACATACATTACAGACAGTACATACAACATATAACATACAGTACATATTAATCAATTGCCTAGTCCCCAAAGCTCTCGATCTCCTGTAATAAAAATTACATAATAATCCAACCTATACTTACCTTTCCGCCGTAGTCCAGTTAATAACGAGTGTCCCATGATGATCTCCCATGTAGAACAGTGACATCGAGCAATGTCAGTGCTCTACAGGGCCTCTGCGATGCACTGACAGGAGGTAATCCTTCACAGTGTATCCCTCTACTGCCGGGAGAGAGGTCATCTGAGTTCATTCTCTCACCGACAGTGCTGTGTGAGAAAATTCCCACGCAGCATTGTCGTAAAGTGAGCCTGAACTCAGGTATCCTATTCAGCGATACACTGCAGGAGTAATTATCTCCTGTCAGAGCATCGTGATCCCTGAAGAAGGAACACGTTTGTTACCGAAACGCGTAGGAATTGGTCCGTTGTGCCTTCCATAGCCTTCCTTAGCCAGTCACGTGTGGTATCACGTGACCGTGACATCACGTAAGGTCCTGTAGATGCAGATTACCTAACGGCTCAAACTAGCAGCGCTACTTCATTACACGGAGGAAGCGAGTGCAGGGCATTTTGCTGCCGGCTGGGGCAGTGTCCACAGCTCGCGCCTCAGAAGACATTACTCAAGATTCACCGTGGTAGTACTTACGTGCAATAGAGACGGATTGAGGGACTAGAGACTTCTCACCATCACCGCATCTGCACCAGGTAATTGCTTTGAACGTACATCGGCTGCACTATCCTAAGGCTGCGGGTCAGCACTTTGCTGATCGCCATCCTATCAGCAGCTAAGTACATATTATAAACGCTCAATAAGTGCTTGATTTTTTATTAAATTTTTTTGACACATTGTGGCCAGTTCTTCTGGCATTTTATATTGACATCTCCCCAATTTCTGGTCCTCATAGGGGGCTTAAAAATCTGCATCAAGCGCAGATAGTATATATTTTAGATCATATCTATAGATCTATATCTATCTATCTATCTATCTATCTATCTATCTATCTATCTATCATCTACCTATATATTATCTATCATCTATTTATCATCTGTCTGTCTATATCTGTCTGTCTGTCTGTGTGTTTTTGTTAAATAATAGATCTTTATTTAGGTTACAAAACACACACAAATCAGCATGAAAATCCGCATCAAAAACGCATCAAAAATGTGCGGATTTTTACCTGCGTTTTCTGCCAAAAGATTCAGAATCTGCACAGAAAATTTCACAGGCAAATCTGCAATGTATGCACATACCCTAATATCAGTTAAGCAAATTCTTGCTGTGAGGATTTTGAAATTCTGCAATTCACCAATTCTTTCTGAAGATGTTACTCTTTACAAAGGGTGGAATTCCACAGCAAACAGGATTTCTGCATAAATGCTGCAAAAATCTATGGATAAGCTGTGAATTTGTGTGCAGTAACCCTTAAAGTAAATCTCTAATACCCAAACCTGAGCTCCCCAAAGAGTTGTTAAATCTAGGCAGAACAGAAGCATTTTAATAAACTGGGCTTCCGGTAGGTTTCTTGGACATTATGCTGAGATGCTCCACCATCAAATACAGTTCTCAGTGTCCAATTATACATTTAGTGGGTGTACAGTAAAATGTGAATGGTCCATAAGAAAGGTATAGATTTGAGAAAATACATACTCTAAGAGGGCTCTTAGTAAAAGTTGTAAAAAATGAAACATTTGTAGCTGCACGGACTGTCCCATGGCTGAGGGTCCAACAGGAGTGGTTTCAGGCATTAGCAACTGGCATTGAATTTTTTTACTATCAACTGCACATTTTGTCAATACATGCAGCGAAAAATATTCATACCCTTGTATTACAACAGCACATTTTGGAAAACTTTGATTCCATATCATTCACATTAGTAACACTGGAGATCCCTGTTCTATTGCTGCCTGCATGCAGTCCATTTTTTTACAGCAGTAGCTATCAATTATTTAAGAGCCCGTTTACAATTTCCTAAGTTACAGAATTGCAATGTATTCATAAAAATAAGATGCTATACTGTATCTCTGCATGGCATCAAATTTTTTCTGTGCACCCATTGTATTGAATGGGTGAGTTTCATCTGATTCATGCACTGCCCCATTAAATAACAATGGTCCAAGGGCTTTTATCATGGACAGCACTCTGACACATATACTGACATATATTATTGACACCTCTCCATTACTAAGCCAGGCTTAATGTCATCTTACAATACCACGATGACATTTACCCCTTATTACCCCATATGTCTTGCTACAGGGCAGTGGGAAGAGAGAGGATAAGTGCCAGAACTGGCACATCTTACAGATGCACCTTTTCTGAGGTGGCTGGGGCAGATGTCTTTAGCCAGGGGGGCTAATAACTATGGTCTCTCTCTAGGCTACTAATATCTGCCCTCAGTCACTGGCTTTCCCTCTCTGGTGCAGAACTAGTCTGAACTGGTGCATAACCAAAAACAACTTACATAGCAAATAGATAAATGGCTGCACTCAATTGTATTAAAACAAGAGAATGTGTGATATGTGTAAGATGCTAAGCATCTCGTGTTTTTTCATAGATTTCACAAGCCATTATGTTATTCACATTTCATGTATTGCAAATTTCCTTGCTTTAGTACAATTGAGTGCAGCCATTTATCTATTTGCTATGTAAGTTGTTTTTGGTTATGCACCAGTTCAGACTAGTTCTCTGTTCAGTCAGTTTACCATTACTTGCTTGGTGGATGGTGCGAGACATGATGTCCCAGATGTGTTCAATCAGATTCTGGTCTGGGGAACGGGCGGGCCAGTCCATAGCTTCAATGAATTCATCTTGCATGAACTGCTGACACACTCCAGCCACATGGGTTCTTAAATTTGACTGCATTAGGAGGAACCCAGGGCCAGCCGCACCAGCATATGGTCTCACAAGGGGTCTGAGGATCTCATCTCGGCATCTAGTGGCAGTCAGGCTACCTCTGGCAAGCACATGGAGGGCTGTGCGGCCCTCCAAAGAAATGCCACCCCACACCATTACTGACCCACTGCCAAACCGGTCATGCTGAAGGATGTTGCAGGCAGCAGATTGCTCTCCATGGCATCTCGAGACTCTGTCACGTCTGTGACGTGCTCAGTGTGAACCTGCTTTCATCTGTGAAGAGCACATGGCGCCAGTGGCAAATTTGCCAATCCTGGTGTTCTGTGGCAAATACCAAGCGTCCTGCATGGTGTTGGGCTGTGAGCACTCAGACCATCCTCATGGAGTCAGTTTCTCACCATTTGTGCAGACACATGCACATTTGTGGCCTGTTGGAGTTCATTTTGCAGGGCTCTGGCAGTGCTCCTCCTGTTCCTCCTTGCACAAAGGCTGAAGTAGCACTCCTGTTGCTGGGTTGTTGCCCTCCGATGGCCCCCTCCACGTCTCCTGGCATACTGGCCTATCTCCTGGTAGCACCTCCGGCCTCTGGACACTACGCTGACAGATGCAGCAAACCTTTTTGCCATAGCTTGAATTGATGTGCCATCCTGGATGAGCTGCACTACCTGAGCCACTTGCATGGGTTGTAGAGTCCGTCTCATGCTACCACTAGTGTGAAAGCACAACCAACATTCAAAAGTGACCAAAACATCAGCCAGAAAGCATTGGTACTGAGATGTGGTCTGTGGTCCCCACCTGCAGAAACACTCCTTTAACCCCTTTCTGCCAGCTGACAGAATAGTATGTCAGCTGGCAGAACCCCCGCTTTGAGGTGGCCTCTGGCGGTGAGCCCACCTCAAAGCCGTGACATGTCAGCTGTTTTGTACAGCTGACATGTGCACGCAATGAGCGCGAGTGGAATCGTGATCTGCCCGCGCCCATTAACTAGTTAAATGCCGCTGTCAAATGCTGACAGCGGCATTTAACTAGCACTCCCAGCCGCGCGGCCGGAAGTGCTCGCACCGCTGACCCTATCACATGATCGGGGGTCATCGGTGCATTGCCATAACAACCAGAGGTCTCCTTGAGACCTCTATGGTTGTTGATGGCCGACTGCTTTGAGCACCACCCTGTGGTCGGCGTTCAAAGCAACCCTGCAATTCTGCTACATAGAGGTGATCGGTGCTTCACCTCTATGTAGCAGAGGCGATCATGCAGTGCATGCTTCTAGTTTCCTATGGAGGCTATTGAAGCATGCCAAAAAAATTTAAAAAAGTGTTTAAAAATATAAAAAAAATAAAAAATATATAAAATATTTACCACTTAGATAAAGAGAAGTTAGTCATGTTAGGTGTCTATGAACTCGTAATGACCTGGAGAATCATAATGGCAGGTTAGTTTTAGCATTTAGTGAACCTAGCAAAAAAGCCAAACAAAAAACAAGCGTGAGATTGCCCTTTTTTTGCAATTTCATCGCACTTGGAATTTTTTTCCCGTTTTCTGTTACACAGCATGGTAAAACCAATGGTATCGTTTCAAATTACATCTCGTTCCACAAAAAATAAGCCCTCTTATGGCCATATTGACAGAAAAATAAAAAAGGTTTGGCTCTGGGAAGGAGGGGAGTGAAAAACTAAAACGAAAAAAGCTCCGGGGGTGTAGGGGTTAATTTCCATCTGTTGTCTATTCCATTTGCACAACAGCATGTAAAATTGATTGTCAAACAGTGTTGCTACCTAAGTGGACAGTTTAATTTCACAGAAGTTTGATTTACTTGGCGTTATATTCTGTTTAAGTGTTCCCTTTATTTTTTGAGCAGTGTATATATGCATATATACAGTATATATATATATATATATATATATATATATATATATATATATATATATATATATATAAATATATATATATATATATACACTCACCGGCCACTTTATTAGGTACACCATGCTAGTAACGGGTTGGACCCCCTTTTGCCTTCAGAACTGCCTCAATTCTTCGTGGCATAGATTCAACAAGGTGCTGGAAGCATTCCTCAGAGATTTTGGTCCATATTGACATGATGGCATCACACAGTTGCCGCAGATTTGTCAGCTGCACATCCCAAAGATGCTCCATACAAGGCAGGATGGATCCATGCTTTCATGTTGTTTACGCCAAATTCTGACCCTACCATCCGAATGTCGCAGCAGAAATCGAGACTCATCAGACCAAGCAACGTTTTTCCAATCTTCTACTGTCCAATTTCGATGAGCTTGTACAAATTGTAGCCTCAGTTTCCTGTTCTTAGCTGAAAGGAGTGGTACCCGGTGTGGTCTTCTGCTGCTGTAGCCCATCTGCCTCAAAGTTCGACGCACTGTGCATTCAGAGATGCTCTTAGGCCTACCTTGGTTGTAACGGGTGGCGATTTGAGTCACTGTTGCCTTTCTATCAGCTCGAACCAGTCTGCCCATTCTCCTCTGACCTCTGGCATCAACAAGGCATTTCCGCCCACAGAACTGCCGCTCACTGGATTTTTTTTCTTTTTCGGACCATTCTCTGTAAACCCTAGAGATGGTTGTGCGTGAAAATCCCAGTAGATCAGCAGTTTCTGAAATACTCAGACCAGCCCTTCTGGCACCAACAACCATGCCACGTTCAAAGGCACTCAAATCACCTTTCTTCCCCATACTGATGCTCGGTTTGAACTGCAGGAGATTGTCTTGACCATGTCTACATGCCTAAATGCACTGAGTTGCCGCCATGTGATTGGCTGATTAGAAATTAAGTGTTAACAAGAAGTTGGACAGGTGTACCTAATAAAGTGGCCAGTGAGTGTATATTATATATATATATATATATATATATATATATATATATATATATATATATATATATACAGTATCTACTATCTATATAATTGATTAAGGGTCACTTCCGTCTGTCTGTCTTTCTGTCCCAGATATTCATTGGTCGCGGCCTCTGTCATGGAAATCTAAGTCGCTGATTGGTCGCGGCAAAACAGCCACGACCAATCAGCGACGGGCACAGTCCGGAAGAAAATGGCTGCTCCTTACTCCCCGCAGTCAGTGCCCGGCGCCTGCATACTCCCCTCCAGTCACCGCTCACACAGGGTTAATACCGGCGGTAACGGACTGCGTTATGTCGCGGGTAACGCACTCCGTAACCACTGCTATTAACCCTGTGTGTCCCCAACTTTTTACTATTGATGCTGCCTATGCGGCATCAATAGTAAAAAAAAATGTATTGTTAAAAATAATAAAAAAACAAAAAACCTGCTATTCTCACCCTCTGTAGTCCGCCGAGCCGCACACGCCTGCCGCCATCTTCCACTCCCAGCGATGCATTGCGAAATTACCCAGAAGACTTAGCGGTCTCACGAGACCGCTAAGTCATCTGGGTAATTTCGCAATGCATCCTGGAAACAGAAGATGGCGGCAGCCGTGCGCGCATCGACAGAGCTTCGGTGGATCCCAGGGTTGAGTATATGACTATTTTTTATTTTAATTATTTTTATAACTATGTTACTGGGCAATATACTACATAGCTGGGCAATATACTACGTGGCTGAGCAATATACTATGTAGCTGGGCAATATACTACGTGGCTGGGAAATATACTATGTAGCTGGGCAATATACTATGTTGCAGGGCAATATACTACGTGACTGGGCAATATACTACATGGCTGGGCAATATACTACATAGCTGGGCAATATACTACGTGACTGGGCAATATACTACGTGGCTGGGCAATATACTACATTGCTGGGCAATATACTACGTGACTGGGCAATATACTACGTGGCTGGGCAATATACTACGTAGCTGGGCAATATACTACGTGGCTGGGCAATATACTACGTGGCTGGGCAATATACTACATGGCTGGGCAATAATACTACGTGGCTGGGCAATGTACTACGTGCCTGGGCAATATACTATGTGGCTGGGCAATATACTAGGCGACTGGGCAATATACTGTACTACGTGGCTGGGCAATATACTACGTGGACATGCATATTCTAGAATACCCGACCACCATCTAGTATATATATATATATATATATATATATATATATATATATGTATGTATTCTATGTGTATATATCTATTCTATCTATTCTATTCTTAACATGTCAGTGTGATTTCACTGTACGCCGGACATGAATTGCCGGCTTTTCAAAGGACACCGGTGCTCAAAAATCGGACAGCACTCGCATGGTTTGAGTGCTGTGCAATTTTTTTCTCGCTCCCGTTGACTTGCATTGGCGAGTCTCGCCTGAGATATGCAGCAAATCGCAAATGAGCTTTCACCCATTGAATAACTTTGGTCCGCAGCGGTGCATGAGTGACATCACCACTGCGGACATCGGAAACAACCACGGAGATTCAGCGCTGGACCAAGCAGGGTAAGTAAAGGACACTCTGTTTTATTACTACTCAGAGAGCTTACAGGAAAAACTTTTTTTTTAAAAGGGGACATCTCCTTTAATAACGTGATATACAGAGCCACAGATGGAAATTTATATACCGGTGTATTTCTATAGCTGTGACTCTTTGGAAATCACATCGTTAAGTGCAGACATTAATTAAATTGGCCTTTTACGTGTGGTTCCTATTGTTTGAATATTCCTTCACCTTGTGTTCCATTCACATCAATGTTTTGCGATTTTCTTGAGATGTTGAGGAGCTTTCGAATGCTTTTAATACTTTTTGCTGAGTGTTTTTATGTTACTTTATATTTAATAAAATCTCACCATTCGTTATTTGGTGAGCACACTCATGTTATATGTGTTATCTGTTCTACATAAATGAAGCATTTGCTGATATAACACATATTAACTTTGTAACGTTCACTTTGGAAATATAACTTTCAGTGAGGGAAACATAGGGGGCAGCCTTGATCAATTTTTCAAACAAGAATTTCAAGCTTCCCATCTAATGATGTTTTTTGCAGTAATAGACTTTCTTCTAAACTATGCATCATTTCTACATAATCTCCCACCCTAGATAATAAAGTGTTGCATTAAAATACGTGTTGCTTACATTTCTATTACATTAGGGTATCATTAGGTTTCATATGTACAAATGTTTAATTAGAAAAGTGTGTATGTAGCTATCAGGAATATATTGAATCCTATCGGAAAGGTTGCAGCCTGTGTTGCATCCATGAGAATGACAGAAGGGGATTACGCCTGTTTGCTATGTGGAAAAAGGTCCATTCTTAGGAAAATAAAAAATAAAAAAATTCACCTAAAAAAAATTCACCAATGGATAACTTTAATTTTTGTCCAGTGTTGTCACAGTCTAACTTCTCAGTGAGTAGTGTGTTCATGTCATTTCAACTGTAGACAATTTGTGTCTTGTATTAAGTTTTTCTGCTTATATAAGTTGTACCATACCATAGGGTAGATGATAACTTTCTACTCATTGGGGGTCCGATCAATGGAACCCCCACTAATGCTGGGATAGGTCACTTTAATCATTCTTCAAAACACTGCCGGATTAGTCCTGTGCTGTCATATAGAATCAACAAGTTATCCATTGGATAGGTGGTAACTTTAAGACCTCGTTCCCACGTTCAGTATTTGGGCAGTATTTTAGATCAGTACTTTTAAGCCAAAACCAGGAGTGGGTGAAAGATACAGAAGTGATGACGTGTTTCTATTATACTTTTCTTATGATTGTTCCACTCCTGGTTTTGGCTTACAAATACTGATGTGACATACTGATCAAATACTGAAAGTATGAGTGTAGCCTAAAAATTAGAATAAACTATTTGCCCAATTCATAATGGGGCGGTTTTCTGTTTTTCGGGATTTCATTTTTACCTCCCCTTCTTCCAAGAGCCACAAGTACCGTATATTAATTTTCTATCAACATAGCCACGGTAAATAAGCTTTTTTTGCAGGATGAGCTGTAATTTTGAATAACTTTATTCACTTTACAATAAAATGTACAGAATGCATGGAAAAAATCAAAATGGAGTCTAATAGTGAAAAAAATCTGTCATTGTTTCTAGAATTTTCTGTTTATTGTGCTCATTGTGCAGTAAAAGTGACCTGGAAAATATAATTCTTCAGGTCAGTACAACTAAAGAGATAACTAACTTGTATAGAATTTTTTATACTTTTGGGTATAAAAAAATAAAACGTGAGAAAAATTTTATGTCACCATTTTTGAAACATTACATTTTTTTTAAATTAGGGTTTTGAACTTTATTTCACTTTCAGCACTAAACATACAGTACAGACTAAAAGTTTGGACACACCTCATTTAAAGATTTTTCTGTATTTTCATGACTATGAAAATTGTACATTCACACTGAAGGCATCAAAACTATGAATTAACACATGCAGAATTATATACTTAACTAAAAAGTGTGAAACAACTGAAAATGTCTTTTATTCTAGGTTCTTCAAAGTAGCCACCTTTTGCTTTGATGACTGCTTTGCACACTCTTGGCATTCTCTTGATGAGCTTCAAGAGGTAGTCACCAGAAATGGTCTTCCAACAATTTTGAAGGAGTTCCCAGAGATGCTTAGCACTTGTTGGCTCTTTTGCCTTCACTCTGTGGTCCAGTTCACCCCAAACCATCTCGATTGGGTTCCGCTCTGGTGACTGTGGAGATCAGGTCATCTGGCGTAGCACCCCATCACTCTCCTTCTTGGTGAAATAGCCCTTACACAGCCTGGAAGTGTGTTTGGGGTCATTGTCCTGTTGAAAAATAGATGATGGTCCAACGAAACGCAAACCAGATGGAATAGCATGCGGCTGCAAGATGCTGTGATAGCCATGCTGGTTCAGTATGCCCTCAATTTTGAATAAATCCCCAGCAGTGTCACCAGAAAAGCAACCCCACACATCACACCTCCTCCTCCATGCTTCACGGTGGGAACCAGGCATGTACAGTCCATCCGTTCATCTTTACTGCATTGCACAAAGACACGGTGGTTGGAACAAAAGATCTCAAATTTGGACTCATCAGACCAAAGCACAGATTTCAACTGGTCTATTGTCCATTCCCTGTATTCCTTAGCCCAAACAAGTCTCTTCTGCTTGTTGCCTGTCCTTAGCAGTGGTTTCCTAGCAGCTATTTTACCATGAAGGCCTGCTGCACTAAGTCTCCTCTTAACAGTTGTTGTAGAGCTGTGTCTGCTGCTAGAACTCTGTGTGGCATTGACCTGGTCTCTAATCTGAGCTGCTGTTAACCTGCGATTTCTGAGGCTGGTGACTCAGATAAACTTATCCTCAGAAGCAGAGGTGACTCTTGGTCTTCCTTTCCTGGGGTGGTCCTCATGTGAGCCAGTTTCTTTTTAGCGCTTGGTGGGTTTTGCAACTGCACTTGGGGACATTTTCAAAGTTTTCCCAATTTTTCCCAATTTTTCGGACTGACTGACCTTCATTTCTTAAAGTAATGATGGCCACTCGTTTTTCTTTACTTAGCTGCATTTTTCTTGCCATAATACAACTTCTAACTGTCTATTCAGTAGGACTATCAGTTGTGTATCCACCAGACTTCTGCTCAACACAACTGATGGTCCCAACCCCATTTATAAGGCAAGAAATCCCAGTTATTAAACCTGACAGGGTACACCTGTGAAGTGAAAACCATTTTCGGTGACTACCTCTTGAAGCTCCTCAAGAGAATGCTATGTTAAGACATATTTTCAGTTGTTTCACACTTTTTTGTTAAGTATATAATTCCACATGTGTTAATTCATAGTTTTGATGCCTTCAGTATGAATTTACAATTTTCATAGTCATGAAAATACAGAAAAATCTTTAAATGAGAAGGTGTATCCAAACTTTTGGTCTCTTCTGTACATTTCATTGTTTTTTTAAATGGAAAAAGGGTAGAATTTATTTATTTATTTTTTAACTTTTATTTCAACTATAGTTTTTAGTCCTCTTAGGTGACTTGAACATGTGATCATTTTATCACTTATACTGTAAACGTCAATAATGTAGCACTGTAGTGTTTAGATAAATTATGGTTTTCCTATGAAGACCAGCATGGTGATAAAGAGGGTTTTCAGCTGGCCCTTGGTTGCCATGGTATTCATTGTCTCCACATGTGTCGGTAATCCAGTAATTTAAAGGGAACCTGTCACCTGAATTTGGCGGGACCTTTTTTCGGTCCGATGGGTGGTGTTTTCGGGTGTTTTATTCACCCCTTCCTTTCCCGCTGGCCGCACGCTGGCTGCAATATTGCCTTGAAGTTGATTCGCTTTCCTCCGTAGATCACGCCTGCGCAAGGCGATCTTGCCTTGCGCACACGCAGTATGCTTTGCCCAACTGCGGGCAAAGCCGAAAAGCATTAGTGCGCATTAGTGCAGGCGTCCTCTACGGAGGAAAGCGAATCAACTTCAAAGCAATATTGCGGCCACCATGCTGCTATCAAAATTTGTTGTGGTCACTATAGTTTGGGTGCGTGTCCATGGTCCGGATTGTCGGCGATTTGGACAGAGAGGAAAACCCGCTCTGCCCAAAGCGCCGCCCTCTTCTGTACACATGGTGATTCCGGATGTGTTCATTGCACACATCCGAAATCACCGCACCCTATACAAAGGACCTTGTTATTTACCTTGCAGCGATGGATCATTACCACAAGGTAAACAAACATGCTGCATTCTAAAATGAGGAGCCGCATGTCAATAAACGCAGGGCCGCTGGATGCGTGTCCTCACGCATAGTGGAGACGGGATTTCTTAAAATCCCCTCCACTATGCTGTAACATCTGGACGCTGCGGGTTGAACGCTGCGGTTGTACGCAACTTTCAATCTGCACCTAATCCAGATGTAATCTGGCCCGTAGACACATACCCTTACAGGCAGATGCAGGCTGTATTAGGATATGTGCACACGCTGCGGAATGGTGTGTGGATTCTTTGGCACTGATTTTGGTAAATCTGCAGGAAAACCGCACTGCAGAATTACCGCAGATTTACCGCAGCTTTTCCATGGTTTTTGTGCAGATTCCACCTGCGGTTTTACACCTGCGGATTCCTATTGAGGAGCAGGTATAAACCGCTGCGGAATCTGCACAAAGAAATGACATGCTGCGGAATATAAACCGCTGCGTTTCCTCACATTTTTTTCCGCACCACGTGTACTGCGGATTTTGTTTTCCATAAGTTTACATGGTACTGTAAACTCATAGAAAACTGCTGCAGATCCGCAGCATCAAATCCGCTGTGGATCCGCAGCAAAATCCGCAGCTTGTGCACACAGCCTTATACAGCCAGTATCTGCCAGGTATAGTGTGGGCTAAATTGCTCATAATCTATTTCCAAAGCTTTTAGAGATGAACAAATCTTCTGAAATTTAAATTTGCCAGATTTGACAAATTTTTCCAGGGAATTTGTTTCACTGCACATTGATTAGCTGTAAAGTATCCCCCTGCCATGAAAAATGTGTATGACATTATTCTTATTTAAAGGGAACCTGTCACCTGAATTTGGTGGGACCTTTTTTCGGTCCGATATGCGGTTGCTTTTGGGTGTTTAATTCACCCCTTCCTTTCCCGCTGGCCACAATATTGGCTTGAAGTTGATTCGCTTTCCTCCTTAGAACACGCCTGCGCAAGGCAATCTTGCCTTGCGCACACGCAGTATGCTTTGCCCAACTGTGGGCAAAGACGAAAAGCATTAGTGCGCATGCACCGGCGCACTATGTCCCGGGAGTATTTCAAGATTGCCTTGCTCAGGCGTGTTCTAAGGAGGAAAGCGAATCAACTTCAAGGCAATATTGCAGCCAGCGTGCGGCCAGCGGGAAAGGAAGGGGTGAATAAAACACCCGAAAACACCGCCCATCGGACCGAAAAAAGGTCCCGCCAAATTCTGGTGACAGTTTCCCTTTAAACATTCCTTCACTGTTCAGCTGTCAACACATTATTTGAACTGTTTATTCAGTGTTTATTCAGTTTTTTAAGACTTATTCTCCCTATCTCTTTATAATCAGAGGACTTCACAGCTCACAGAGTAGCCATAGAGATAGGAAGAAAAAGGTTTGAAACACTGAATAAACTGTTACAAACACATGATTCACTACAAAAGAGCTCTTGCATTTCTTGCCTCAGCTTTTGTACTGGCCATGATATTTTATACAGGTCTAGTTATGTGCTATCAAGCGCTATATCATGTGATATGATCACTGCAATGCTTTGGCAAATCATGTGATACAAACTGTTCAGCCAGTTCCTAAATATTCATTATGAATTTAATTTGCATTAAATCAATTCACTCATCTCTAAGGCTGTGTGCACACGTTCAGGATTTTTCACGTTTTTTTCGCTATAAAAATGCGATAAAAACACTTAAAAATGCATACTTATGCATCCCATCATTTATAATGCATTCCGCAATTTTTGTGCATATGTTGCCTATTTTCCGCAAAAAAAACGCATCGCGGTAAAAAAATGCAGCATGTTCATTAATTTTGCGACGTCATCGAAGGTCTGCACACACACACCATCTATAGGAACGGAACCACTGAGATCGGCTGTCTGCAGGTGAGTATAACCATTTATTTTTTTTCATTATTATTTTCAAACATTCTATCTTTTACTATTGATGCTGCATAGGCTGCATCTATAGTAAAAAGTTGGTCACACTTGTCAAACACTCTGTTTGACAAGTGTGACCAACCTGTCAATCAGTTTTCCAAGCGATGCTACAGATCGCTTGGAAAACTTTAGCATTCTGCAAGCTTGTAACGCTTTACGCTTGTAAAATGCTAAAAAAAACGCAAAAAAAATGGGGAAAAAACACAAAAAAAAAATGCGGATTTCTTGCAGAAAATTTCCGGTTTTCTTCAGGAAATTTCTGCAAGAAATCCTGACGTGTGCACATACCCTAAGAGCTAAAAAAAACTCATACAAGTATATAGCAGATACAACATTTTGTTGTCATATTATTCGATTATTTTGTACTGTATAGTGTGAAGCAGCAATTTTTTTGGGGGAAAAACTATATTTGCATACAGCTTGATGTTATTAGTTATAGTTTACAGCTAGAAAGAATATTTTTTTATCTGCAAATGGGCAATATGCATGAATATAGCAATAATGCAATGTAATGGTTTATGACGCGAAAATGATAAAAATTACGTGTTCTTTTTTCATTTTTCTTTTGTTTATGATCAACCATGTTCACATACAGTATAATTCTGCGAAAAAAATGTATAAATTAGCTAAAACATGAAGACTATTATAGGTCCAGTCAAAAATGAACGAACATTACAGGTCCTTCTCAAAAAATTAGCATATAGTGTTAAATTTCATTATTTACCATAATGTAATGATTACAATTAAACTTTCATATATTATAGCTTCATTATCCACCAACTGAAATTTGTCAGGTCTTTTATTGTTTTAATACTGATGATTTTGGCCTACAACTCCTGATAACCCAAAAAACCTGTCTCAATAAATTAGCATATCAAGAAAAGGTTCTCTAAACGACCTATTACCCTAATCTTCTGAATCAACTAATTAACTCTAAACACATGCAAAAGATACCTGAGGCTTTTAAAAACTCCCTGCCTGGTTCATTACTCAAAACCCCCATCATGGGTAAGACTAGCGACCTGACAGATGTCAAGAAGGCCATCATTGACACCCTCAAGCAAGAGGGTAAGACCCAGAAAGAAATTTCTCAACAAATAGGCTGTTCCCAGAGTGCTGTATCAAGGCACCTCAATGGTAAGTCTGTTGGAAGGAAACAATGTGGCAGAAAACGCTGTACAATGAGAAGAGGTGACCGGACCCTGAGGAAGATTGTGGAGAAGGACCGATTCCAGATCTTGGGGAACCTGAGGAAGCAGTGGACTGAGTCTGGTGTGGAAACATCCAGAGCCACCGTGCACAGGCGTGTGCAGGAAATGGGCTACAGGTGCCGCATTCCCCAGGTAAAGCCACTTTTGAACCATAAACAGCGGCAGAAGCGCCTGACCTGGTACTTTTTTCTGATGAAAGCAAATTTTGCATGTCATTCGGAAATCAAGGTGCCAGAGTCTGGAGGAAGACTGGGGAGAAGGAAATGCCAAAATGCCTGAAGTCCAGTGTCAAGTACCCACAGTCAGTGATGGTGTGGGGTGCCATGTCAGCTGCTGGTGTTGGTCCACTGTGTTTCATCAAGGGCAGGGTCAATGCAGCTAGCTATCAGGAGATTTTGGAGCACTTCATGCTTCCATCGGCTGAAATGCTTTATGGAGATGAAGATTTCATTTTTCAGCACGACCTGGCACCTGCTCACAGTGCCAAAACCACTGGTAAATGGTTTACTGACCATGGTATTACTGTGCTCAATTGGCCTGCCAACTCTCCTGACCTGAACCCCATAGAGAATCTGTGGGATATTGTGAAGAGAAAGTTGAGAGACGCAAGACCCAACACTCTGGATGAGCTTAAGGCCGCTATTGAAGCATCCTGGGCCTCCATAACATCTCAGCAGTGTCACAGGCTGATTGCCTCCATGCCACGCCGCATTGAAGCAGTCATTTCTGCCAAAGGATTCCCGACCAAGTATTGAGTGCACAACTGAACATTATTATTTGATGGTTTTTTTGTTTGTTATTAAAAAACACTTTTATTTGATTGGACGGGTGAAATATGCTAATTTATTGAGACAGGTTTTTTGGGTTATCAGGAGTTGTAGGCCAAAATCATCAGTATTAAAACAATAAAAGACCTGACAAATTTCAGTTGGTGGATAATGAATCTATAATATATGAAAGTTTAATTGTAATCATTACATTATGGTAAATAATGAAATTTAACACTATATGCTAATTTTTTTAGAAGGACCTGTATATTTGTATAGTGGTAGCGAACAGAACAGCAGGGATATGTCACTTATTGTTTTACTTAGTTTAAAATCAGAAAAAAAACATTCCAAAGCATTACTGTTGGATCTCACAATAATAATACATTAAAAAAATGTAATTATTAATAAATAACAACAAATGAAACTCTAAAAATAAACAAAAACAAGTCAGTAGTCAGAATGGCTACATTCAGTACTTCTAGTCGGGGTCACAAGTCCAGTAGTCCTAGTGTTAAGGGGAAACGTGTAAATGTTTTGGAATGGCCTAATGAAAACCCAGACCGTAATGCAATTGAGAATCTGTGGTCAGACTTGAACATTGTTGTTCATGAGAGGAAACCATCTAACTTGAAAGCGCTGGAGCAGTTTTGCCTTGGGGAATGGGCAAAAATCCCAGTGGTAAGATGTAGAAATCTCATACAGACATATTCAAAGCGACTTGCAGATGTAATTGCTGCAAACAGAGTGTCTACAAAGTACTTACTTTAGGGGGGTGAAAAGTTATGCACATTGAGTTTTCAGTAATTGTGTCCTGTTTGTTGTTTCTTTCCAATTAAAAAGAAAACTAAATGTTCACAGTTGTTGACATGGTCTCTACATGAACTGATGCAAACCCTCAAAATCAAAACAGTGAAATTCCAGGTTGTGAGCAACACATGGAAAATGTCAAGGGGGTTGAAAACTTTTGCAAGCAACTGTATGCAATCAAGATCTAGCAGCAAGCAGATGGTTTACGACAAAAGTTTATACAATCAAACTTGTTCCTCCCTCACAAATATCAGACAGCAGTACTGCTAGAGTCATATCCTTCTATGGCCCTGTCTGGCATCCTCCAGTAATAGTTGTGTCCTTGTATGTTCTCCATGTACTTGGCTAAATGCATTCTGATATCCTCTCAACCCTGACTGATAAAAAGAGAGTTTGAAATTATAGTAATTTATTGGGGAACTGAAGCAAAAATGTATTCAATTCAGCAAGCTTTAGCTCAATCTTACAACTGATGCATACAATTTTTTTTTTAAAATTTTCAGATCCTGTAATATAATTTATTCTGACTGAACTGAATTTTGCATCATTTTAAATCTTGTAGGAGTGAATGAATAGTTGAAAATGATTTAAAGAATGGGAGTCTACACAGTTCCTACATTTTTCTATGCCTATATCATCTACAGTCCCCCAGTCTATAGGTTCCAAAATGTACTCTATTATCTTTGGTTGTATGAACACCTTATATTGAACCAGTAAGGTCATTCCAGGATATCACAGATTTAGTAGTCACCACCAACAATGATTGCAGCTGTTCACTGACACATCTGTGGTAATTCTGTAGTGCTCAGTAGTGAATTAAACCGTCTTGGGGACCATCACACTCAGTGGGGGAGTGGGAGGGCATCATACTGGATGGTGGCTTGTGGAGGAACTATCATATTGTATGATGCGCTGTGGGGTTACAAAGATTGATGTACGCCTCTATCCCTTTAAGTATAATTGTTAATAAGTGTATTTATTTAAAGTATGTTATCTGTGCTGCACAGTGTATGTTGTTTACTGTAGGGAAAGTGCAGTGCACAGTTCAGCCACAAGATGGGGGCACAGAGAACATAGGAATGTATATAGTATAGAAGTGGTTAAACGTAGGAGGGGCACGGTGCATAAGACAGGAGGAACTTCCTAATAGTTCTCAGTCAGGGCCAGGGCACCCATTAGCTCAGGAAGGCTGGCTAGCCCTGGGCAACACGGTGCCACGCAATGTTATCAAGGCACAGAACCCAGCAGATATTCGGGACCTGGATTGTCACAGGAGGGAGATACAGCAGTAGAGCTGGCAGTGCAGTTTGAGTGGGTCTGCAGTGGCTAAAAAAAGAAGGCTAAGCAATACAGGCAGGACGCTCACCATGTGGCAGATGATTGCGTGGGCTGATGCCCTCATAGCTGAGGCGAAGCAGCTGTTGAGGGAACCCTCACATAAGGCAAGAAATCTGGACAGAGTGGACGCTGAGGGATTGAAAGCTACGGTCCGTCCCGGAAGCGAGCTTAGCGACAGGAAGAGAAGGAAGGGGACAGAAGAGGAGTTAACTGCTGTAAACCCTGATGATGATGACCCTGTAAAGAATATACACTTGCTGTGTACCAGTCCTAGTAAAGAAGTTCTTGTTAAAGTTGAAATGGCCTGAGACTCTGTTTATTCCAAAATGGATCCAGAGAACCTCCTGAAACGTGCTGAGGTCCCTGATTGAGCTGAAGAAGGCGCTGCAGTATGCTGTGTGATGAGCAGCGTGTTTAGTTGATGGGAGGCCAGGGCACACTGTTGCAGATGTTTGTGGCCACGACTTTAGCACTGGCTTTTCCTCACAGGGGGATACCATCATACTATATGGGGAGACCATCAAACTGTATGGGTGTGGATTTGGGGTTCTATCATACTAATTGGGAGGGCTGTGGGTGAACCATCACAATGTGTGTGGTACAATGACTGAGGGCATCTTACTGTCTATAGGTGGATGGATTTTGGGTCATCACTCTGGGGTATTTTTTCGTGCATCATACTCTATGGAGGCTAAGAAAAGGGTATGATATTCCTTGTCGACCATTGGGGTGAGAGTACTAAGAGGCTAGAATTATGGGCAAAACAATTGTGTAAGGTACAGGTGCATCTCACAAAATTAGAATATCATCAAAAAGTTAATTTATTTCAGTTCTTCAATGCAAAAAGGGAAACTCATATATTAGATAGTCATACAAACAGAGTGATCTATTTCAAGTGTTTATTTCTGTTAATGTTGATGATTATGGCTTACAGCCAAGGAAAACCCAAAAGTCATTATCTGTTGTGGATTCTGTTTGTGGGCTCCCTCTGGTGGTTACTGCTGGTACTGGGTGACTTTGGTGGGTTGCGGCCTTTGGTTTCCACCTGTCCATCAGAGGCTGGGTGGTTCCTATTTTACCTGGCCTTTCTGTCATTCCCTTGCCGGCTATCAATGTATTCAGATGTGCTCTGTTTGGTTCCTGCCTACCTGCTCCCAGATCTTTCAGGATAAGCTAAGTGCTGATTTTCAGTTGTTGGTTTTTTTGTCCAGCTTGCTTATTATGTCTCTATGCTAGCTGGTAGCTCTAGTGGACTGAGGTTCTCCCCATGTGCCATGAGTTGGCACATGGGTTCTTGTATTCTCAGGATGGTTTTTTTGATTAGGGTTTTTTGCTGACCGCTCAGACCCCCTTTGTATCGTTCTGCTTTCTAGTTTACAGCGGGCCTCAATTTGCTGAACCTATATATATCATCTCTATGTGTGTGCCTTCCTCTCATTTCACCGTCAATACATGTGGGGGGCAACTATACCTTTTGGGGTTTATTCCTCTGGAGGCAAGTGAGGTCTTTATTTTCTCTGCAGTACTAGTTAGCTCTTAGGCTGGTGCGTGGCGTCTAGAACCAACGTAGGCACGCTCCCTGGCTATCTCTAGTTGCGTTTGTCAGGCGTAGGGCAGCGGTCAGCCCAGGTTCCATCACCCTAGAGCTCGTCCGATATTTTGTATTACTTTGCTTGTCCCTTGCTATCCCTAGCCATTGGGATTCATGACAATTATCACAGTAAATTAGAATACTTTATAACACCAGCATGAAAAAAAGGTTTTTAACATCTGAAATGTTGGCCTACTGAAATGTGTGTTCAGTAAATGCACTCAATACTTGGCAGGGGCGCCATTTGCATTAATTACTGCATCAATGAGGAGTGGCATTGAGGTGATCAGCACTGAGGTGTTATGGAAGCCCAGGTTGCTTTGATAGCAGCCTTCAGCTCGTCTACATTGTTGGGTCTGGTGTCTCTCATCTTCCTCTTGACAATGCCCCATAGAGTCTCAATGGGGTTAAGGTCAGATGAGTTAGGAAACAGCTCAATCGCATCATGTAAAAAAATCCTTGGTTCATATTCTATTTTTTTTACATCTAATTTTTCAAAATCAATTGAAATGCAACTTAAAGCTTTGGTGTGGACCGAAAACAACCTGATGGCACTACTTAAATGTAAACTGTTATGCAGCTGCAGTGCAGTACAGCGCAACCTCCACCAGAGGGAGCTTGATAGGGAAGCGAGACTGCACACACTGAGCAGCAGAACAGATGCCAACTAGTAGTGAGAGAGTGGTCAGAAAAGCCGAGTCAGAACACGAGATAGCATGACAGTACAAAAAGGATTTAGACAGAATGGATAGTCAGGACATAGCAAGAGATCAGTAAACCAGGACGGGCAAAGTACGATACAATAGGAATAAACCAAAACGGAGTCAATAGCCAAGCCAGGAGGTCAGAGCCAGAGAATCAAGCAGATCAACAGACAAACAGAGAAAGGCTGGGAAAGAGCAGACAGAGGGCGATAACAGACACAGGACAAGTCCTCCTCTCAAGGGGTCCACCAGACCCCCAGGTTTTCCAGGATAATGTGCATGAAATGCCCCGACCACTCGATCAGCATGGACAGATCGATCCTCAGGACCGTAACCCCTCCAATGGACCAAATACTGAAGTGAACTACGGACCATGCGAGAATTCACAATCTGTTCCACTTCAAACTCGGTCTGACCATCCACAGAGATGGGAGGTGGAGGAGATGGAGGCCCAGCAGAGGATGGTACAAATGACTTAAGAAGGGACTTATGGAACACATTGGGAATCTGAAGCAACGGAGGATGCCATAAGTGAAAGGCAACTGGATTTACCACCTCAATGATCTCGTAAGGACCAATAAACCTGGGACCTAGCTTAGCAGAAGGAACCCTAAGACGAATGTTCCTGGTAGACACCCACACTTTATCTCCTACCAGGAATATAGGTCCCACAGATCGTCACTTATCCGCAAAAAGTTTATGTTTGCCCTGAGCCCCCCCAATGTTCTTCTGGACCTCCCTCCACACCTCCCCCAATCGTTGCACTGCCGTATCAGCCCCTGGATATCCTGAATCAAGCCTAGAAAATTCACCAAAATGGGGGTTAAAACCATAGTTACAGAAGAATGGGGAGGTGCCCGTGGACTGGTTAATCCGATTGTTAAATGCAAACTCAGCCATGGGCAACAAAGAACACCAATCATCCTGCCGAGATGTAGCAAGACACCTCAAAATCTGTTCAAGAGACTGATTGGTCCTCTCCATCTGACCGTTAGTCTCAGGATAGTAAGCAGAGGAGAATGTCAAACAAATACCCAATCTTTTACAAAAAGTCTTCAAAAATTTGGACATGTATTGTATCCCTCTATCAGACACCACATTAAAAGGCACACCTATCAGCCATACAGCATGCTCAATAAACAGGTTAGATAATGTTTCAGCATTAGGCAATCCTGCCAGAGGTACAAAATGCACCTGTTTACTGAATCTGTCAACCACTCCCCAGATTACAGTATTGCCATTAGAAGGAGGGAGGTCAGTGATAAAATCTATGGACAAATGAGTCCAAGGTCTATCTGGAATTGGCAATGGCACCAATTCCCCGGCCAGCTGGTAATGGGAGCTCTTAGCACGGGCCCAGGTATCACAAGCAGACACAAACACAGTGATATCAGAGGTCATGGAGGACCACCAAAACAGCCTAGCAATGGCTTTCCGGGTGGCAGAGATCCCCAGGTGTCCACTGAGAGCTGGATCGTGGAACTCTCGGAGAACCCTCAACCGGTAATGAACTAGGACAAAAAGCTTATTGTCAGGCAAAGAGGCAGGAGCAAGAGACTGAGCCTTTTGAATTTACTGCTCCAATTCAGAGGATACCCCCATAACAACCACCCCGTGATGATAAATGGAGGTAGGAGGTTCGGGGGGTGATATCGGATTAAAACTGTGAGATAAGGCATCAGCCTTGATATTCTTGGAACCAGGCCAAAAAGTGATTTAAAAATGAAAACTAGAGGAAAAAACCAATCACCTAGCCTGTCTAGGAGTTAACCGTTTGGCGGTTTCAATATAAAACAAGTTCTTGTGGTCAGTAATCACCATGAGCCGATGAGCCGCCCCATCCAAAAAATGCCTCCATTCTTCAAAAGCCAATTTTATGGCCAATAACTCCCGGTTCCCAACATCATATTTCGTCTCTGCGGAAGAAAACTTCCGGGAGAAAAAGGCACATGGTCTTAAATTGGTCAAAGTAACACGTCCCTGAGACAACACCACCCCTACTCCCACCTCTGATGCGTCCACCTCTACAATGAATGGTTCAGATGGATCGGACTGAACTAATACAGGAGCAGACATAAAACACTTTTTTAATGTAATAAATGCTTCAACTGCCAAGGATGACCAAACTTTGAGATCAGCCCCTTTGCGAGTTAGATTGGTGAGTGGCTTGACTACCTGAGAAAAGCCCTTAATGAATTTCCGATAATAATTGGCGAAACCCAGAAAACACTGCAACCCCTTGAGGTCTCTGGGTTGCACCCAATCATCAATGGCCTGTACCTTTCCAGGATCCATCCGATACCCATTTGCAGAAAGGGTGATCCCCAGAAAAGAAAGCTCCTGGACACAAAACAAACATTTCTTGGGTTTAGCAAACAGAAAATTTCCCCCATAACCTGTGAAGAACAGCACGTAAATGACCACTGTGGGATTCCTTGTCAGGTGAGAAAACAAGGATATCATCCAGGTATACAACCATAAAGCGCCTGATAACATCAGAAAATACATCATTCATGAAGTTCTTAAACACCGCAGGCGCGTTAGTGAGACCGAACGCATGACCAAATTTTCAAACAAACCCTCGGAGGTGAGAAATGTCATTTTCCACTCATTACCTTCCTGAATATGAAGAAGGTTATATGCTCCCCTAAGATCCAGTTAGGAAAACCACTTAGCCCCAGACAATTGGTTAAAGAGATCAGGAATAAGTGGGAGAGGGTAGGTATTTCTCACCGTAATTTTATTTTGTTCCCGAAAATCGAGGCATGGGCGTAAACCACCATCTTTCTTCTGGACAAAAAAAATCCCGCGGCCACAGGTGAGACAGAGGGACGGATGTGACCTTTGCGTAGACTATTAGAGATATAGTTTTTCATGGCAGTACGTTCCAGGCCAAAAAGATTGTACAAACGGGCTTTGGGCAATTTAGAACCCGGAATAAGATTGATGGTACAATCATAAGGACGATGGGATTGTAAGACCTCAGCCTGTTTTTCAGAGAACACATCCCCAAAGTCCTTTAGGTACTCTAGAATACCCTCCAGACTAATGGTGGACACAAACACAGCAGAAAGACAACCATTGGAACAATTAGGACCCCATTTAACAATATCATGAGATCCCAGTCTATAACAGGATTATGCCTCTGCAACCAGGGGAACCCCAACACCAGTCCCGCAGGAAGATTATTCATAGCATAACATGAAATTTGTTCCTGGTGCAAGGAACCCACCTTGAGGAGGAACTCCTCAGAGACAAATTTAAGGACATTTTGAGCCACTGATGTCTTATCAATGGCAGCGATATGAATGGGAGTCTCTAGCCTAACTGTCCCTAACTTTAATTTGGACACCAGACTAGAGTCAATGAAGTTATGGAAGATCCACAGTCCACAAATGCTGAAGCGGATGCAAAACCACCTCCATAACACAGTTCCACCTCTAACAAAACTTTTTGAAATTACGAAAATGGTACCTGAGAGTCTGGATGACCTCCTAGATCATCACCCAGACTCGGCAGCTTGTTACTTGATGGACAAGAGGGGCAGTCATTCTTCCAATGTCCCGGATCTCCACAATAAAAACATAATTTCCCATCACGTCGCCGTCTCCTCTCCTTCTCCTTGAAATTAGTGGCACCAACTTCCATAGTCTCCTTGAATGACATCACCTCAGACTCGGCAGACAAAACAGGAATCTCACGCTGGATAATTCTTCTCTCCCATAACCTCCAGTCCATACGAATGGCCTGTGTCATGGCCTCCACCAGGGAACTGGGTGGCGTATGAAGGGCCAGTGCATCCTTGAGATGATCAGAAAGTCCTCTCTCAAACAGGCACCTCACAGCAGAGTCACCCCAAGACACCTCAATGGACCACCGCCTAAACTCAGAACAGTACTGTTCAACAGTGAGTTCATTCTGGGAGAGGCTTATGATCATGTCCTCTGCTACCCTGACCCAGTCTGGTTTGTAATAAATCAGTCCCAAAGCATCTGTCCACAGACACACGTTCAGGCGATGAAGCAGGTAAAGAGAAAGCCCATGACTGAGGTCCCTCCCGCAGTAAGGAAATGATTACCCCCACCTGCTGACTCTCATCTCCAGAAGATTAGGGTCTAAGGAAAAAAAGCTTGCAACTTTCCTTAAAAGTATTAAATCTCTCCCTCTCCCCAGAGAAGGTATCTGGGAGCTTTACTGTAGGTTCAGGAGAGTGCAAAGAGACATCAAAAGTGTCAGAGTACTTACAGTCAGTCTGCAACAATTTAACTGTGTCAGAATGCTCCCTTTGCAGGTGGTTATGAGACGAGGACAAGGCCCTCTGCTCCACAAACAGGTCTTGTATCATAACTGTCAAACTGTCCATTTGATCCACCAAGGTATGGAGCGAATCCATAGCAAACAGAGTAGAGAGAGAAAAAAAGCAGAAATCCCTTTTAAATGTTTGGTCAGCTATAATGTCATGCAGCTGCAGTGCAATTCAGTGCAACCTCCACCAGGGGGAGCTTGATAGGGAAGCGAGACTGCACACACTGAGCAGCAGAACAGATGCCACCTAGTGGTGAGAGAGTGGTCAGAAAAGCTGAGTCAGACCACGAGATAACACGACAGTACAAAAAGGATTTAGACAGAATGGATAGTCAGGACGTAGCAAGAGATCAGTAAACCAGGACGGGCAAAATACGATACAGTAGGGACAAACCGAAATGGAGTCAATAGCCAAGCCAGGAGGTCAGAACCAGAGAATCAAGCAGATCAACAGACAAACAGAGAAAGGCTGGGAAAGAGCAGACAGAGGGAGATAATAGACACAGGACAAGTCAGAGTTCACAGCAGGACAAATCAAGGGCTTCCAGAGTCAGGTTCACATGCCAAAGGCAGGACTATAGCTGACACCACCCTCAGGATACCTGGGAGCTAAATAGCAAACCTGAGCTCAGAATGAGGCAGAGCAAAGTTAACCCTTGACATGATCCGCCCGGTGAAAGAGCAGACAGGACTAAACTGGAATGGATCATGACATAAACACATGGGATCACTAGCCACACACTATAGGAAGTACCAAGAAGCACAGAAGGAAAAAGTAGTGTGCTGTGGCAAGGATCACCATAAATAAATAAGAATCATATTCATTCAACTACAATTAAACAAGCAAAACAAGAAATACATTTAAAAACAATTAAAAAAGCCAAACAGGCTTAAAAATAACAACTGGCAGGCCATATAAGAACCCACCAGGCTCCTCCACTATGTGCACTGGGGTGCGCTAGAGTATAGCGTACTGTACAAAATCAATCTTTATCATACAGCTTGAATGTCCCAAGCTTAAAAAGTACCTCAACCATACAACCTCTTTAAACAATAATATTTCCTGTAAGGAAAATAGGCGTAAGATAGGTATATAAGTATCCCAAGCCTGGGGGATACAATAGACCCTCATGAAAAGACACAAAAAGAGAAAGAGCAGGTAAGTACGAAAGTATAAGACCTGTTGGTAAGAAAATATTTGAGAAAGAGTCACCCCGTCACATGACAATCACTTTTTCACACAGGGCCCTGTAGGTTTGGATTTCTTTTCCCCTTAATAATAGAGACCTTCATTTAATCCCTTCCCGACATCTGACGTTATAGTACGTCAGATGTCGGGTCCCCTGCTTTGATGTGCGCTCCGGCGGTGAGCGCACATCAAAGTCGCGACATGTCAGCTGTTTTTTACAGCTGACATGTGCGCGCAATAGCGGCGGGTGAAATCGCGATCACCCGCTGCTATTAACTAGTTAAATGTCGCTGTCAAACGCAGACAGCGGCATTTAACTACCGCATCCGGTCGTGCGGCCAGATATGAGCGCATCGCCGACCCCCGTCACATGATCGGGGGTCGGCGATGCTTGTACATTGTAACCATAGAGGTCCTGGAGACCTCTATGGTTACTGATCGCCGGTGGCTGTGAGCGCCACCCTGTGGTCGGCGCTCACAGCACACCGGCATTTCTGCTGTGTAGCAGCGATCTTATGATCGCTGCTGCATAGCAGAGCCGATCGCGTTGTGCCTGCTTCTAGCCTCCCATGGAGGCTATAGAAGCATGGCAAAAGTAAAAAAAAAAAGTAAAAAAAAATGTGAAAAAAATAAAAAAAATATAAAAGTTTAAATCACCCCCCTTTCGCCCCAATCAAAATAAATCAATAAAAAAAACCCCAACCTACACATATTTGGTATCGCCGCGTTCAGAATCGCCCGATCTATAAATTAAAAAAAGCATTAACCTGATCGCTAAACGGCGTAATGAGAAAAAAATCGAAACGCCAGATTTACGTTTTTTTGGTCGCCACGACATTGCATTAAAATGCAATAACGGGCGATCAAAAGAACGTATCTGCACCAAAATGCTATCATGAAAAATGCCAGCTCGGCACGCAAACAATAAGCCCTCACCTGACCCCAGATCACGAAAAATGGAGACGCTACCAGTATCGGAAAATGGCGCAATTTTGTTTTGTTTTGTTTTTTGCAAAGTTTGGAATTTTTTTTCACCACTTAGGTGAAAAATAACCTAGTCAGGTTAGGTGTCTATGAACTCGTACTGACCTGGAGAATCATAATGGCAGGTCAGTTTTAGCATTTAGTGAACCTAGCAAAATAGGCAAGCAAAAAACAAGTGTGGGATTGCACTTTTTTTGCAATTTCACTGCACTTGGAATTTTTTTCCCGTTTTCTAGTACACGACATGGTAAAACCAATGATGTCGTTCAAAAGTACAACTCGTCCCGCAAAAAATAAGCCCTCACATGGCCAAATTGACGGAAAAATAAAAAAGTTATGGCTCTGGGAAGGAGGGGAGCGAAAAACGAAAACGGAAAAACGGAAAAAGCTCCGGGGGTGAAGGACTGCATTTTATGATTACTTATGTTATCTTTTTCTAATATTTAAATTTGTTTGGTGATCTGAAATATTTAAGTGTGACAAACTTGCAAAAGAATAGGAAACCAGGAAAGGAGCAAAAACTTTTTCCCACATCTGTTTATGATTAGTGTCGTATGTTAAGAGTGCATTCCAGATGTGTGCTCAGAGGACACATTAACTCACTATTTTGCACAGGAGGCAGTACGCCACTAAGTACCCTGATAGAATCCGTACTCAAAGTACTTACAAGGGGTGTATGACTCTGATATTACTGTAATGCAGAAGGCAGGCAAAAATCCAGAGCTTGAAAGCCACTTATATGCAACTATTTTACAGGAAGGAAGACAAACCCATAATAATATGATTTGCAAAATTTCCCATACTCGAGAAAATTTATTAAAAAATGTCAGATTTTTGCTTTAAATGTTGTTTGGCAATGTTTATTTTTACTCATAACACAGCCATTACTAAAAATAAAAATGTATATTCTTGCAATTTTCACACTGGGCAATGAGGCATGTTTAGATTCTAATTTTCTGTGGTTTCAAGAAATCCACATGTACATTAGTGGCATGATCAGACTCAGACCCTGCTTTCACATTGATATATCAAATGAGTCTATGCAAAAGTCATGGTATAGGGAGGATGAGCCGGGAGAGCTGTGACTTCACCTTTTGTGATTTTTGGATCATAGTAATCAGCGGCATATAGAGATTTTGCCTGTCATTGTAATCCTGCCTTTGATGAAAAGTGCCAACCTGAAGAAAACTATTCCTGAAACGATAGGTTGTATGAGCCTAAAATACTTCCAGTGGCCGATGTGAAAATTGCAAGATTACAATTTTTTTTTTGCTAAGGAATGAGATGTTCAAAAAAAGGCAAACATTTTTAAAAATACATGTAACACAGAAACCTGACTTGAACCATACTGGTTCATTTTCTGATGACACATTCCCTTTATGATTTCAGTGACTGAATACAACAAAACAAGCTAATTTCCATTGAAAATTGTTCTCATTGGTGGGAAATAAATCTATGTGGAAGTCCCCCTTCATCTTTACATTATTACTTTATGGCTGAGTGACTGGAATGAACAAAGGTCTACAAAGAATTCATTATGAAGACATTTTTCTTGAAACATTAATAAAGATCCATCACAGAACACAGACAATGCACAGATCTTGGCTTCCATTACACATTGCTCCATATTTTTTCACTTGAGTTGTCTACTGCTGCTCAGATGCAAATGGTTCAACAATTACCATAGAAGCCCAGGATTTACTTTGTTGCAGTTTTATGGACTCTATGGTGGCTGCACAGTCAAATCAAATTAAATATTTACTAAACTAAACATAAAAATACACATATGTTGGGATGTTGCATAATTCATGGTTTCCTCTTTTAAGCATTATGGAAACATTTATTTTCTCGAAATGCTCAACTGACATATTGCCCCTAATTGCTCTTTACTTATGGCTGAGTATACTAAACTATAAGACAGCCAAAAGCATGGTAGACAAAATGTTCTATACATGTAGGATCCAGGTTGAGCAAAGAACTAACCAGAGCTGCTATCTTTTTGGAACTAAGGCCACCAGCACATGTTGAGTATTTACTAAGGTTTTTACATTTAATTAAGAGTTTTATGTGTGGATTTATACTTACATCATGGCATATGTTCATCTTGTTTCTGTCTTGGGTTTTGTCTGTTTAATGGCCAGCATAATGACTGGAGATGAACAAATATCCTGAAATTAATTTCTGCATATTTATTTGAATCGGTAGTTTTGATCCCAATAAAATTGTTCTGAAACTAAAATGCCCCAATTTTTGTAAAAATACATTTATTATAGTCTGAGGTCTCTCCAGACCTCAAAGAATAATAGACTGAGGGGAAGGAACAGGGTAAAAAAAAAACATATTTACTTTTTCTATGGTCTCGTCTGACGCTGTACACTTCCTCCACCACCACCACCACAGCAGTTACCCAGTCCAAAGTCTTCTGCATGGATCTTTTGTTCTTCTGCCTCTGAGGGCAATGATTGACCTCATGCAGCCAATAGTGGGGTTGAGGAGAGGGACGTTTGACACTTGTCATTAACATCGACCAAGTCGTCTCCACATGAGGCATATCACTTGCCTACGTCCCAAAAGAATTGAAGACCCATACAGAGGTCCTGGGAGACAGAGCAACGACATAAAGAGTCAGCTAAAGGCCATGGAAAAGTGAGTAGAGATGAGTGGATCAAGAAAAACTTAAATTTACCTGTTTTTGCAGTTTATCCCAGGAAATTAGATTGGCTGAGAGGTTATTCCCTGCAAATTTAATGTCCCATATTACGCTCTGTCCCTTATTATGCTCTGGGATTTCTCAAAACTCCAGAGTGTGCTAAATGTAACATGTAGAAAAATAAAAGAACCCTTATGCTCACCTTACCGCTCACTTCTTCAACCCATCCGCTCTTCACTGTTACCCATATGGACTGCATGGCATTTTCGGAACGTAGCTGCTTGCGCTGAAATCCCTGGACCACTCATGCTGAGCTAGGACTTCAGGCATTCATGGAGTCCAAGAGTTTACTGCACATGTGCGCACAAGGCGCATGCCGTGGAGTCTTAATACCATGACTTGCGGAGAACCCTCATCAAAGCATGAGAGGCCTGGGGATTTTGAGTCGAGGTGATCTGAAGATGTGATGAGTAGGGTTGAGCGACTTTGACTTTTTTAGGGTCGAGTCATGTTTCGCGAAACCTGACTTTTTGAAAAGTCGAGTCGGGCGAAATCGGCCGATTACTGTGAAAAGTCGAGGATCGGCCGGAACACGAAACCCTATGCACGTCAATGGGGATTTTTTTTCTCTCTCTCTCTCTCTCTCTCTCTCTCTCTCCCTTCCGTCCCAGCATAGAAAATCTCATGTTACACATTGCAAATCCCTACTGCGCACAAGCGATACAATGATGATAGCCGTGCACGCCCCTAACCCCTATGTCATCACTCTGCCCACACTCCTTCATTGGCTGAAAAAATGGCACTAAACGCGTCATACGAAATGCGACTTTGGCGCCAAGATCGCGTACCGCATGGCCGACCCCACACAGGGATCGTGTCGGGTTTCATGAGACGCCGACTTTGCCAAAAGTCGGCGACTTATGAAAATGAACCCTAGTGATGAGGATTTTTTAAAACATTTTGCTGGCCTTTTAGAGTTCAGAAAAATGATAGTGTTTAGAACAATAATCATTATGTCTTTTTTTTACTAAAATATTTGTCCCAATCATTGCACAAAATGACATGCTCCAAAACTGTGATACCAAATGTCTATCCTGTCTTGGATTAATTGACAATGCCTTGTAGCAAGAAAAGAACCAACAAAAGCAAAGTATCCCATATGTTCTGCTTTGAGGACTGATTCTCACAAACATGGTTAATGCATTGTACACATTTCTAACTCCTTATAAACCAGGTTTTTTTTGCATTTTTTTTTCAGAAAAAACTGTTGAAGAAATTGTATTTCATGTTTATTACTTGGCAAATGAAGGGAGGAGACACATGCTATTTATTTCTGCCTGCAATATTCATGGGTCTTTGATCTTAATGAAATAAAGAATAGTAATATAAAAATGTAGGCAGACATGGCTTTAGATGATTTGTTGTCGAAATGATTTTTGTTACTGTTAAAGACAAAGAACCACAATATCATTGCATGAAATCTATCCTAAAATAGACATTGTATGGTAATATACAAGCATAAGGTTTAATAATATGTAAGGAAAAAAAAAACATTGTTTCATATTTTTGTTTACTCATTGACTAATGCTCACATTTTGGTTCCTCACCCAGAATTTGAGACCAAGAACTTCTTGGATGTGTCAATCACTAAAAAAAAAAAAAAAAACAATCCAGATTTAAAAAATATTTAAGATGTTGTTTGGTTTAGAATGAAATATTCAAATGTAATTGTAAAATAATTATCTAAAATCAGCTAAACAAGGATTCTAATTAACAAAATAATTGTGCCACTCCTGTTCATAGGTTATGTATGGTATGGTGGAGCTAAGCTGTAATTTTAAAAACCACCCATAGACAAGAGTAGGGCTGATTTTTAAATAAAGCAGTCTTATTTTTTAATCCTTTACAATGCCTTTAGAGAGTTCATCTCACTCACCATAAATATGCAATTGTTTACCTGGTGTAAGTGCAAATGTACTCCTGAATCTGGCATTGTAAATTTTCAGTTCCTGAGCCCCTCCGCTCCTGAAATATTACCCCACTTACCTGTATAAAAATCTAGGACCAAACTTACTTGGATAAAAATACTATATTTACATAGAAGGTAAAGGACCATATATTGCATTATTTCTGTGATGTGTTGTGTATAAATATGTGATTCTTCAGATTTTGTATTAGTCCATGCCTGATGAAGAGACCTGAGTAGTCTCGAAAGCTTGCAATTTGTTACCATCTTTTCAGTTAGCCATTAAAAGGTATCAACCACTGAGGACTCTCAATCTAATATATAAAGCTGAATGTGTGTATGTGTGTATGTGTGTATGTCCGGGATTGGCATCTGCACCGTCGCAGCTACAGCCACAAAATTTTGCACAGTCACATGTCTGGACCCCGAGAGCGTCATAGGCTATGTTGTGAGATGAAATTTTAACCCCGCGCTTTCCAATTCACCAAACAATTTTGCCCCTATCTACATAATGGGGAGAAAGTGAAAGGAAAAGTGTTGGAGGCGTCGCAGCTACAGGCACAAAATTTTGCACAGTCACACGTCTGGACCCCGAGAGCGTCAAAGCTATGTTGTGAGGTGAAATTTTAACCCCGCGCTTTCCAATTCACCAAACAATTTTGCCCCTATCTACATAATGGGGAAAAAATGAAAGGAAAAGTGTTGGAGGCAAATTAACAGCTGCCAGATGTGAACAAGGGGGACTTAAAGAATGAGAGCGATGGCGCCAAAGAGTATATACTGTACAGTTGCTAAGGTGGGGCCCCGACATGGGATAATCACCACACCACCACGGGGATATGAACACACACACAAAATGCGCTAAACACTACTACGTGCTCGAACACATATACCACCCTCAGCGCACATTTCACCACACATACACCAACCTCGCCACATAAAAGTCGAAACACAAAAGTCGCCGCACAAAACTCGCCACGCGCAAAACTCTCCACATGCAAAACTCGCCACATGTGCAAAACTCACCTCATGGAAAACTCGCCACACGCAAAACTTGCACACGCGGAAAAATTGCCACATGCACAAAAGTTGCAACACATGCAAAAGTTGCCTCACACAAAACTTGCACATACTCAAAAGGCACCACACATAAAACTCGCCACGCGCAAAACTCGCCATGCGCAAAACTTGCTGCACACAACTTGCTACACTAACCTGTCACATGCAACTCGACACACAAAAAGTTGCTACACGCATGTCGCCACACAAAACTCATCTCACAAAAGTCGCTACATGCATGTCGCCACACGCAACTTAACACACACAACTTGACACACGAAACTCGCCCTAAAACACACACAAGTCTGGTATTATCCTTCAAAAATAAAAATCTGATTAAAAAGCAGATAAACTACAAGAGCAACAAATGTACTATATAGGAATCCGGCAGCTGTCAGTCACATGACCAGTCTATTATGTGTATGTGTGAGCTAATATATACTGCCAGGGGGTGAGCTTATTGTTGGCTGGGGATTTATCAGGCTGCCAATTTAGCTTACAAATACTGAGGTAAAAATACTGACCAAATAACGTGTGAACGAGGTCTAATACAGGAGTGAGGGGGAAAATGAGAGGTGTGAGGGAGAAAATGAGAGATGTGAGGGGAAAAAATGAAAGATGTGATGGGGAAAATGAGAGGCGTGATGGGAAAATTAGAGAAGTGAGGTGCTATAACTAACCACAGATATTTACTATGCCCAGGCAACGCCGGGCTCTTCAGCTAGTCTAATATATAAAGCTGAATGTGTGTGTGTATGTGTGTATGTGTGTATGTCCGGGATTGGCATCTGCATCGTCGCAGCTACAGCCACAAAATTTTGCACAGTCACACGTCTGGACCCTGAGAGCGTCATAGGCTATGTTGTTAGGTGAAATTTTAACCCCGCGCGTTCCAATTCACCAAACAATTTTGCCCCTATCTACATAATGGGGAAAAAGTGAAAGGAAAAGTGTTGGAGGCAAATTGACAGCTGCCAGATGTGAACAAGGGGGTCTGAAAGAGTGAGAACGATGGCGCCAAAGAGTACATACCGTACAGTTGCTAAGGTGGGGCTCCGACATGGGATACTCACCACACACGGGGATATGAACACACACACAAAATGCACCACACACTACCACATGCTTGAACACATATACCACCCTCAGCACACATTTCACCACACATACACCAACCTTGCCACATAAAAGTAGAAACACAAAAGTCACCGCTGAAAACTCGTCACGCAAAACTCGCCACATGCAAAACTAGGCTCACGCAAAACTCGCCACATGTGCAAAACTCAACTAATGGAAAACTCGCCACACACAAAACTTGCACACGTGGAAAAATTGCCACATGCACAAAAGTTGCAACACATGCAAAAGTTACCTCACACAAAACTTGCACATACTCAAAACGCACCACACATAAAACTCGCCACGCGCAAAACTCGCCATGTGCAAAACTTGCTGCACACAATTTGCTACACTAACCTGTCACATGCAACTCGACACACAAAAAGTTGCTACACGCATGTCACCACACAAAGCTCATCTCACAAAAGTCGCTACATGCATGTAGCCACATGCAACTCAACACACACAACGTGACACATGAAACTCGCCCTAAAACACAAACAAGTCTAGTATTATCCTTCAAAAAAAATCTGATTAAAAAGCAGACAAACTACCAGAGCAACAAATGTACCATATAGGAAATACGGCAGCTGTCAGTCACATGACCTGTCTATTATGTGTATGTGTGAGCTAATATATACTGCCAGGTGGAGGGCTTCCTGTTGGCTGGGGATTTATCAGGCTGCCAATTTAGCTTACAAATACTGAGGTAAAAATACTGAGCAAATAACGTGTGAACGAGGTCTAATACAGGAGGAGATGACACACAGATATATACTATATACAGGAGGAGATGACACACAGGTATATACTATATACAGGGGAGATGACACACAAATATATATTATATACAGGGGAGATGACACACAGGTATATACTATATACAGGAGGAGATGACATACAGGTATATACTATATAGAGGAGGAGATGACACACACATATATACTATATACAGGGGAGATGACACACAGGTATATACTATATACAGGAGGAGATGACACACTGGTATATACTATATACAGGGGAGATGACATACAGGTACATACTATATACAGGGGAGATGACACACAGATATATACTATATACAGGGGAGATGACACACAGATATATACTATATACAGGAGAGATGACACACAGGTATATACTATATGGAGGAGGAGATGACATACAGGTACATACTACATACAGGAGGAGATGACATATAGGTATATACTATATACAGGAGGAGATGACACACAGGTACATACTATATACATGAGGAGATGACACACAGGTATATACTATATACAGGAGCAGATGACACACAGGTATATACTATATACAGGAGGAGATGACTTACAGGTATATACTATATACAGAAGGAGATGACACACAGATATATACTATATATAGGTGAGATGACACACAGGTATATACTATATACAGGAGAAGATTACATACAGGTATATACTATATATAGGAGGAGATGACATACAGGTATATACTATATACAGGGCAGATGACACACAGCAGGTATATACTATATACAGGGGAGATGACATACAGGTATATACTATATACAGGAGATGACATACAGGTGTATACAATATATAAGGGAGATGACATACAGGTATTGAAGGTTTTGAAGGATAATACCAGACTTGTGTGTGTTTTAGGGCGAGTTTCGTGTGTCAAGTTGTGTGTGTTGAGTTGCATGTGGCGACATGCATGTAGCGACTTTTGTGAGATGAGTTTTGTGTGGCGACATGCGTACAGCAACTTTTTGTGTGTTGAGTTGCATGTGACAGGTTAGGTTAGCAAGTTGTGTGCAGCAAGTTTTGCGCATGGCGAGTTTTGCGCGTGGCGACTTTTATGTGTGGTGCCTTTTGAGTATGTGCAAGACATACAGGTACATACTATATACAGGGGAGATGACACGCAGGTATATACTATATACAGGGGAGATGACACACAGGTATATACTATATACAGGAGGAGATGACACACAGGTATATACTATATACATGAGGAGATGACATACAGGTACATACTATATACAGGAGGAGATGACATACAGGTACATACTATATACAGGGGAGTTGACAGACAGATATATACCATATACAGTAGGAGATGACACACAGGTTTATACTATATACAGGGGAGATGACACACGTATATACTATATACAGGAGGAGATGACACACAGATATATACTATATACAGGAGCAGATGACTACAGGTATATACTATATACAGGAGGAGATGACACACAGGTATATACTATATACAGGAGGAAATGACATACAGGTACATACTATATACAGGAGGAGATGACACACAGGTATATACTATATACAGGAGCAGATGACACACAGGTATATACTATATACAGGAGGAGATGACTTACAGGTATATACTATATACAGGAGGAGATGACACACGTATATACTATATACAGGAGGAGATGACATACAGGTATATACTATATAAAAGAGGAGATGACACATAGGTATATAGAGGAGGAGATGACATACAGCAGGTATATACTATATACAGGGGAGATGATATACAGGTATATACTATATACAGGAGATGACATATAGGTATATACTATATATAGAAGGAGATGACATACAGGTATATAGTCTATACAGAAGAGATGACATACAAGTATATACTATATACAGGAGGAGATGACACATAGGTATATGCAATATACAGGAGGAGATGACATACAGCAGGTATATACTATTTACAGGGGAGATGACATACAGGTATTTACTATATACAGGAGATGACATACAGGTGTATACTAAATATAAGGGAGATGACAAACATGCATATACTGAGGGGAAAATGAGAGGTGTGAGGTGAAAATGATGGGTGTGAGTGCAAAATGAGAGGATTGAGGGAAAATAGTGGAGTGATCAGAAAATGACAGATGTGAGGTCGAAATGACAAGTGCTAGGGGGGAATGAGAGGAGTGAGGGGGAAAATAAGAGGAGTGAGGGGGAAAATGAGAGGTGTAAGGGAGAAAATGAGAGATGTGAGGGGGAAAATAAGAGGCGTGATGAGAAATTAAGAGAAGTGAGGTGCTATAACTAACCACAGATATTTTCTATGCCCAGCCAACGCCGGGCTCTTCAGCTAGTTCTAACTATTTTTCTATCTACTGTCTAACAAGGTACAAAGATATATATCTTTCCTGTTGCAGAAATGTTGTAATGTTTCATTTAATCTTTGATTGTGCTGCGGTGGAATTGAACACTTTCTGCTAAACTATAACTGAATGTTGGAAGATTGTAGATCAGGGTAAGCAAAATGGCAAGGAAACAGTGCACAGGAGCAGGATTTGCAAGATATCATATCCAAGTAGTATCGTTTAACTTGCGGAGAGTGACATGTTAAGCATGCCGAGATGAGGAGACTAAAAGCCGCAATGCTCCTCTGGGAAATATTGTCTCTTCAGAGAGGAAGAGGACTAGAACTCTAGTGCCACCTATTGGAAGTAGCAATCCTAAAAGTCTATGTCGACCCTTTAACGAGCCTTTGCTTCTCTGCAAATAGAATTTCCTAATAAAATTCACTCAAACATGCAAATTTTAATTTTGTCTGATCTGCTCATCTATAATTTGGACTATTATATACACCTTCCTAGTCCTAAAATGTAAATCATTTTAATGCATATTAAAATCCATCAGGGGTGTTATGTCGTGAGAATTCACTTGGGTGTCATTGTTCTCTCCTCAGGTGAATAGCATATTGCTGTAACCCCACACTGACCCATCTATTTTAATGAGAGAAGATAATGTACGGTATAATATTACAGTAGGTACATATACTCTAATTCAATAAGCCTGAACTAATTCAAAACGAACAAGAGCATCATTAAATTATACCAAGCAAATGGCACTTTTTTTATTTACTCCAATATCAATCAAATGTGCAATTAGACTGTTTGTTTTAATTCAAGGCTAACCAGAGAACACATTGAATATCTAATCATTGCAGGGCAATTAAACTGTCAGTCATCCTTTGGCCATACAGTGTTTATTTTTCTTCTGCTCTTTTTTTCTTTTTGCAATAACACACATCTAATATGAAAGGCATGGTCTATAAGGAATGTCCGTCATCAAGTGCTGGAATCATGCAAACAGAGAAAATGGAATGATGATTCCACTTAAGTCCACATTCACACAGCGTATTTTTTTCTGATTCTCCACCTTCACCATTTTGACTTATAGACTTTCATTGCTGATTTTGATCTGACACTCAGATGAAAATATCACGTCTTTGACTTTTTCTGCAGTCCACTCAGTCCGATGACAAAAACTTGACATATACATAGCCCTATAGGTATGAGTGCTATACATGAAAATCAATCGTCCGTGAAAATCAGTTGTGTAAGCTCATTCAGTGACCAAAACCTGCCCCACCACTTCCTAGTCCTCAGATTAGCTTCTCTGCAGCTTTCCTTTCCTCCAGCAGTTGCCAGTCTTGTCTCTATTGGCACTTCCATTGAATAGGTCCCAAGCAGTCATGTGGGATGCATCACATGACTGAAATCAATGATCTTAGTCTGATCTCCATCATGACCCATGGGTCTGCTTTGGCAATAATCAGCAGTGAGGTCACAAGAGAGAAGATCCAGGAGTGACTGGAAGGATGAGAAAGTAGAAGAGGAGCTGATTCAACGGTCATTAGACTGTGAAAAGTATGGAGTTGCCTGAGGAGAGATGAGTTTCTATTTTAACCCCTTATAAGCCTTCTGAATGCAGAAAAAGGCTTCCAGCGAGCCCCCGTTTGTGCTAGATGTAAGCAAATCAAATCCTGAAAAATCCAGATTCACTAGGATCTCAAGTTTTTAAGTAATTGGATGCAAAATGTATTAGTTAAATAGGATCTTATGCTCTTTTTTTAATTTGATTTAATTTAATTGGTGCTACTCCTCCAGTTTATCTTTATCATTTGTTCCCTTCTCCTCCAAATTTATGACCCCTGGTAATAATGGAGCAAATTTTCCCTTTCTCCTTTGATGATAGCGAATCAAAATATGGTCACACACACCAAGAAGCTCCATGGTATACACCCTGTTAATTAAGGGCAAAATTAACACCATTATTACCAGGGGGCATAACTTTGTAATGGAGGGGCACAGAAGTAAAAAAAAAACTGTTTCAGAATCAGTAGAACGTAATATGCCCATTCATAATCATAAATTCCACTTATGCCTAAGGGCACATTCAATCTAATGTCTGTATTGTAACACTAGAAGCTTTCCATATGAACGTTTTCTACCTTACCTACTTGAATCTGTTTCTGTCATTGGTTAAAAAATACTGGAAAGTATCAATAACCTTTAAGATGTTAATGAGAAAAGCCCCGATATATGTGTCAATGTGAAAGTAATGTGAGATGCACTGCTGGGACTGGGCTAATCATGCAGTAAGCACTAACTTCTTAATGCAATATACTCTAAGGACGGATGGAATAAGCTCGGTGCAAACCTAAAGTGATCACATAAGCAAAAGGGTGTATTTCCAGAACAAGCAGATCTGTGTATTTGTGTATGGCAAATTTGTAGCATTCATTTGTGCAAATAAACTTAACTTCCATTTATGATTTTCTACCTAGGTCATTTACATGGATTTTTGCAAGCATATGAAAAAGATAAAAAAAAAATATGAATCCGGCAAAAAGAGATCCTTAAATAAATTATAGTTTTTTGAAAATTGATTAAAATCCAATCATTCAAGCAATGAGTAAAGACGTTGTCTAAAACACGTCTGCTGTTCTTCTGACTTGCTGTATTTAATTTCTTTCTTTAAACTGTAATTTTTATTGAGATTTTTGAAAAATTACAAACAACATACATATGTATGTATATATATATATATACACTCACCGGCCACTTTATTAGGTACACCATGCTAGTAACGGGTTGGACCCCCTTTTGCCTTCAGAACTGCCTCAATTCTTCGTGGCATAGATTCAACAAGGTGCTGGAAGCATTCCTCAGAGATTTTGGTCCATATTGACATGATGGCATCACACAGTTGCCGCAGATTTGTCGGCTGCACATCCCAAAGATGCTCCATACAAGGCAGGATGGATCCATGCTTTCATGTTGTTTACGCCAAATTCTGACCCTACCATCCGAATGTCGCAGCAGAAATCGAGACTCATCAGACCAAGCAACGTTTTTCCAATCTTCTACTGTCCAATTTCGATGAGCTTGTACAAATTGTAGCCTCAGTTTCCTGTTCTTAGCTGAAAGGAGTGGTACCCGCTGTGGTCTTCTGCTGCTGTAGCCCATCTGCCTCAAAGTTCGATGCACTGTGCGTTCAGAGATGCTCTTAGGCCTACCTTGGTTGTAACGGGTGGCGATTTGAGTCACTGTTGCCTTTCTATCAGCTCGAACCAGTCTGCCCATTCTCCTCTGACCTCTGGCATCAACAAGGCATTTCCGCCCACAGAACTGCCGCTCACTGGATTTTTTTTCTTTTTCGGACCATTCTCTGTAAACCCTAGAGATTGTTGTGCGTGAAAATCCCAGTAGATCAGCAGTTTCTGAAATACTCAGACCAGCCCTTCTGGCACCAACAACCATGCCACGTTCAAAGGCACTCAAATCATCTTTCTTCCCCATACTGATGCTCGGTTTGAACTGCAGGAGATTGTCTTGACCATGTCTACATGCCTAAATGCACTGAGTTGCCGCCATGTGATTGGCTGATTAGAAATTAAGTGTTAACAAGAAGTTGGACAGGTGTACCTAATAAAGTGGCCGGTGAGTGTATATATATATATATATATATATATATATATATATATATATATAAAAAAAATATTCCCATGAATTTTATCTGGCAGAGTAAAGCACAATGAAACTTTTATTCAGGGAGTGAATAAAACACCATAAAACACCGAGATCCAGCAGACAACTACTTGCAAAATCTCATCAAACCCACAGCAAAAGCAATCAACTTAATACTAGATTCTATTACCAAGCCATGTTCAATTTATAACATAACCAAGGAATGACAATAGACAAAAGACACAAAAGAACAGGGAGAATGGGAAAATAGGGGGAGGAGTAAAATATCCATTATGTTAAGCCTCAAAATAATCCCAGGGTGCCCAAATTGTCTTAAATAATTCAATCCCTGCCTTCAGGACAGCCATCATATATTCTATTCTCCTAATATCAGAAATTCTGTAGAGAAAGTCCAGAAAAGAGGGGGTGTTCTTCTTTCAATTGAGAGCAATTAGGCATCTAGCCTCTTTTAACATATGAAGGAGCAGTTTAGAGGAGCTTTTACCCATCTCCCTGGGAGGAAAGCTGAGAATATAGATCAAAGGATCTAAAGATATCTCAGAGTACAGTACCTTGTGGATCAGAGATTTAAATAAGAGAAGGAACCCCATAATTCCAGGACATGACCTGAAGATGTGAGTTAGCTTACCTGACAAAGCCTTACAGCACCAGCAGACATCCGGAAACAGTGGGTTTAGCCAAACACCAATTGTTTAATCTGAATATATTGAAAAAATTAATTCTTAGTAAAGGGAAACTTAGATTTAATATACTCCAAGGTGTGGATTTCCAGTGAGTCTCCATCAAATATGTGTGCTTATCTAAACAACCTTGCTGAAGTCCACGGATGGATGATAAAGTATTAATAAAGTATTAATAAAGTAAATAAACTATTTGGAATCATAGGTAGATAAATGAATGATGTTATTTGTGAATTTGGAAATCTCAACCCAAACTTATTTACGCAAGAGCGCCAAATATCTCTGGTAACCTGCAAGGGGCCTAATAAAGGAAGTGGGGACCAAATGTGACTACAAGAGTACAGAAAGGAATTTGGATGGATGGGGCAAACCACAACTTATCTATCTGCGTCCACTTGTTAAAGTCCCACAGTGAGGCTAAGGATGTAATCCTCCGTAGATGAATGGCCTAATAGTATTTTGAAATGTCTGGGACATAAAGACCTCCTCAGGATTTTTGGGCATTTAGAAATCTTATGGCATTTATCATTCCATATGAATTTCCTAATGCTAGCTTGAAGTGATTAAAGTTCTCCTAAGGGGACCTATAGCGAGAGAGTCTCAAAGTAATAAGTTAGTTTATGGAGGAATGTCATTTTCACAGTGGCTATTCAACACAAAGGTGAAATTGAGTAGGGTTTCCAATTATCCGAATACAAGGTATTTTTGGAAAAGGTTAAATTAACACCCATATATTTTATTGCATGTACTGTATTTACCAAAGCAACTTATAATTTGTTTTGAGACAGTCCAATACATCTGGTGGAATATTCAACCGAAGCACTTCCGTTTTTGAAGCGTTAATCTTATACCCTGACAAGATCCAATACTCCCTGAGGGAGTAACATGAAGTTCAGTTAGAGTTCATAAGACATTGTCTGGAAATAGAGAAATTGCAAACATTTTATCTTTTACATCTATCCATGAAATATGAATATTTTGATGGATAACCGCTGCCAAAGGTTCAATAAACATAGCGAATAATAGAAGTGTACCATTCAAGATTTTAAAACTAGATGAAATGTGATAAAGGAGCGTTATAGAAGCTGTGGGAGATATATAAAGTGCTCTTAGTGCTACCAGAAATGGACCTGAAACACCAAAAGTCTTCTTTGTCTCAAACATAAGGGACCAGTTAAGGCGATCAATTGCCTTTTCCACATCCAGACTCAAAAGAAGAGCCTGTGTCCTATTGCTATTAACCACATCAATTAAATCCACCACCCCCTAGTGTTAGCCACACCCTCATGGAAAGGGACAAATACCATTTGGTTGTTGTAAATCAATTGTGGTTACCAAATATTGAGTCTATTGGCTAGAAGGCGAGTAAATAACTTCAAGTCTGAGTTAAGAAGAGCAATTGGCCTATAATTTACACACTCTAGGGGATCTCGACCAGATTTAGGTATTTGAATCAGATAAGAATAGGAAAGAGTATCAGGCATGGGAGATCCCAAAATAAAGAAATTAAATAGCTTAGTCATGTGGGAAGCGAATATATCTGCAAACGTCTTATAGTACAAGCACATCAGATCATCCGGTCCAGGGGATTTACCTATTATTTCACCTATTATTTCAGTAACTTCGATTGTTATCAGCTTATTAAGGGAATTTACTGCTTCCGCCGACAGAACTGGAAGTCCCAACCTAGACAAATAGCCAGTAAACATGGATGAGCAATGATTCAGATTCAAAGGGAGGGACTCCTGAAGATTATAGAACTTTTTATAGAAATTTAAAAAATGTTTGAGATATTAGATGGATTATACTGGATACTACCATTCCTATCCCTAAGGGCATGAGGAGCAGAGGCCACAGAATGGTCTTTGAGTTCACGGGCAAGTAGCGAATGAGCCTTATTACCCCTTTTGTAACCTTTTTGTTTAGTGTATAGGAGCAGTTTCTCAACTTTGTGCATTGATAGATCTTTAAGTTTGTCTCTTGTTGCTAACACGTTCCTCAGAATCCCTGTAGTCAGGAATGTAGATTGGTTGTTCTCCAAGTAGTTAAGCTGAGAGGAAAGTTTAGAGTGTAAGAAGTTAGCATATTTCTTCAGCCTTTACCCCTCCACAATGCAACAACTCCTTATCACCACTTTATGAGCTTCCCACAGAACCACTGGCATGGAAATAGAGCCTAAGTTGTACTGGAATATCTCTTCAAGTTGCCCAGTCAGTGCCTTCCTTACATTAAGATCATTAAGTAAGAAAAAAAATTAACACCAATGACAAGACCATGATGAGGGGAAGCTGGCCTTCAAATCCAACACTATCGGTGCATAATCCAACCATATGATAGACCCCATTTCAACCTCCACCATTCATCTCAGAGCCAAAAAATTAACCAAGAAAAAAATCTATTCTCGTGTGAGTACGAGGGGGCGGGGAGTAGAATGATTATGCCCTTTCCCTAGGATGAGTTATTCTCCAGAGATTAAACAGGGAATTATTCCTAACCAGTTGCCTTAATTCAGATGACAGTCTTTTCAGATTAGCAGAGGGGAGGGAACCCCCCACCAAAAACCAATCTGAGACTTCAGAAATGGGACCATTGACGTTACCCCCTATCATTAAAGCCACAGTGCATAGTTTCATAGTAACATAGTAACATAGTAACATAGTTAGGATGAAAAAATACATTTGTCCATCCAGTTAAGCCTATATTCTGTTAGAATAAAGCCCCAGATCTACATCCTTCTAAAGAACCTAATAACTGTAAGATACAATATTGTTATGCTCCAGAAAGACATCCAGGCCTCTCTTGAACCCCTCGACTGAGTTCACCATCACCACCTCCTCAGGCAAGAAATTCCAGATTCTCACTGCCCTAACAGTAAAGAAACCTCTTCTATGTTGGTGGAAAAACCTTCTCTTCTCTAGATGCAGAGAATGCCCCCTTGTGACTGTCACCTTCCTTGCTATAAACAAATCCTCTGAGAGAGATTTCTGAAGCAGGGAAAAATATTTTCTTTAAAAATGTACTTGTCCTGCATTTGGAGGATACATATTCCATTGAGTAATGGGCTTACCCTTTAATAAACCTTCAAGAATTATAAATCTGCCACCTGCGTCTTGGTGGGACTTGATTACTCCGTTTTTCCTATTGTTGCTAAAAGTTGAATATGCAATAGGGAAGTGGTTAGCCACAAATTTAAAAGTTCCGGACTTTAGTCAAGAAAGTAATAGGTTTCTTCAACTCTCTAAGTGTATTTTTCCTCTTCCCAGGGGAATTAACACCCCTTACATTAAGAGAGAGAACCCTTACTATGATTACCACACCATATGGGAAATACAATACAAATAGTAACCTAATTTAAGAGGAATGTGTAGACAAAAAAGGGAATAGTGAAGACAGACAATAAAGAACATGCAAAAAGAACATAACAAATCAAGGTTAACAATATTTCCCAGAAAAATTCCTGGCTTGGAATTAACATAGTGGCACAAAGTGAGCCCACCCAGCTAGTGATAGCAAGAGTTCAAAGGGAAAATAAACTCCAAGCAAATGTGACACTAAGCACCTACGGATTTTTTTAATGCATCCACTTCCAGTGAAAAATGTTAATTCCTTGAGAATCTCAATGTGCATTTCTTACCGATAGAAGGTGAGCATAACCACAACTAAAATAATTTTTTTTAACTGTTGGTAAAAACGTATTACGCTCAGATGAAGCGCCGCACTTGTCTCTTTTTTTCCCTCTTTCCCTAAACCAGTGTATTTCTAAAGAGTGATAGCAAGAGGGGAGAAAAAAGATCCCATACTCAAAAAGAATAACTTCATGTAGTCTATGAGAGGAGCCCACAGACAGAGAGCAGAGAGAAAAAAAAACGGAATGAACAAGTATTATTCAAACACACAAAACCAAAGAAAAGACAATGTGTGCATATACCTTAATGAAAATAAATAAGTAAAAAAAGAAAGTGAATTAAATAATTATCATAGGGTAGTAAACACTGTTTTTGATTTAAGAAAAAAGCATAAAGCTGTCCCACCGTGACAAGATATACCCAATTTGGACAGTACCTACACTCTCTAATGTTAAAGCATACCTAGTGTGAACAGTGGCAGAGTAACAGGGTCCCAACTGGACACCCAGCTTTGGAGGGACTATAGTGCCTTGCAAAAGTATTTAGCTCCCTGGAAATTTTCAACCTTTTCCCACATATCATGCTTCAAACATAAAGATACCAAATGTAAATTTTTGGTGAAGAATCAACAACAAGTGAAACACAATTGTGAAGCTGAACGAAATTTATTGGTTATTTTAAATTTTTGTGGAAATTCAAAAATTGAAAAGTGGGGAGTGCAATATTATTAGGCCCCTTTACTTTCAGTGCAGCAAACTCACTCCAGACATTTATTGTGGATCTCTGAATGATCCAATGTTGCCCTAAGTGCCTAATGATGATAAATATAATCCACCTGTGTGTAATCAAGTCTCCTTATAAATGCACCTGCTCTGTGATAGTCTCAGGGTTCTGTTTGAAGCCCAGAGAGCATCATGAAGACCAAGGAACACAACAGGCATGTCAGTGATACTGTTGTGGAGAAGTTTAAAGCCGGATTTGGATACAAAATGATTTCCAAAACTTTAAAGATCCCAAGTAGCACTGTGCAAGCGATCATATTGAAAAGGAAGGAGTATCATACCACTGCAAATCTACCAAGACCTGGCCATCCCTCTAAATTTTCATCTCAAACAAGGAGAAGACTGATCAGAGATGCAGCCAAGAGGCCCATGATCACTCTGGATGAGCTTAAGAGATCTACAGCTGAGGTAGGACAGTCTGTCCATAGGACAACAATCAGTCGTACACTGCACAAATCTGGCCTTTATGGAAGAGTGGCAAGAAGAAAGCCATTTCTCAAAGATATCCATAAAAAGTGTCATTTAAAGTTTGCAACAAGCCACCTGAGAGACACACCAAACATGTGGAAGAAGGTGCTCTGATCAGATGAAACCAAAATCGAACTTTTTGGCAACAATGCCAAACAATATATTTGGTGTAAAGGCAACACAGCTCATCACCCTGAACACACCATCCCCACTGTCAAACATGGTGGTGGCAGCATCATGGTTTGGGCCTTCTTTTCTTCAGCAGGGACAGGGAAGATGGTTAAAATTGATGGGAAGAAGAAAGGAGCCAAATACAGGACCATTCTTGAAGAAAACCTGCTGGAGTCTGCAAAAGATCTGACACTGGGACGGAGATTTGCCTTCCAACAAGACAATGATCCCAAACATAAAGCAAAATCTACAATGGAATGGTTCACAAATAAACGTATCCAGGTGTTAGAATGGCCAAATCAAAGTCCAGGCCTCAATTCAATCGAGAATCTGTGGAAAGAGCTGAAAACCTGTTCACAAACGATCTCCATCAAACCTCACTGAGCTCGAGCTGTTTGCCAAGGAAGAATGGGCAAGAATTTCAGTCTCTCAATGTACAAAACTGATAGAGACATACCCTAAGCAACTTGCAGCTGTAATTGCAGCAAAAGGTGGCACAACAAAGTATTAAGTTAAAGGGGCTGAATAATATTGCACGCCCCACTTTTCAGTTTTTGATTTTGCACAAAAATTTAAAATAACCAATAAATTTCGTTCAACTTCACAATTGTGTTCCAATTGTTATTGATTCTTCACCAAAAAATTACATTCGGTATCTTTATGTTTGAAGCATGTTATGTGGGAAAATGTTGAAAAGTTCCAGGGAGCCGAATACTTTCGCAAGGCACTGTACTGTATATATGAACTGCCTAGCTAAATGAAATGGGGGCCACACCCTATTTGTACTGAATACAAAAATACTATAGAAAAACAAAAAACTGAGCCGGATAAAGACTTGAAAACATCCATGATATAAAAGTATGTTCACACTGGCCATGGAAACAAACAAAACCAAAGAAAAGACAATGTGTGCATATACTCAAGCTTAAGCCGACTCGAGTATAAGCCGAGGCACCTACTTTTACCACAGAAAGCCAGGTAAGCTTATTGACTCAAGTATAAGCAGCATATGCATTGTCCCCTCATCCATGTTCCCTTCCCTGTCCTGGTATGAATGCCTCCCCATCCCTGTCCCTGTCATTATATGTATGCCTCCCCCTTCCTTGTCCTGGTATGAATGCTTCCCTGTCCCAGCCCCTGTCTGTATGCCTCTCCCTTCCCTGTCCTGGTATGAATTACCTGTTCCATCTCTGTGTGCATGCCTCCCCTTGTTAAGGGGAGAATGCATGGCATATGAAGATATACTGAAATCAAACTTATACGGACGCTTTGCTCAATATTAGATTCATGTAGCTTTAAGGTTTTCTGATTCACTGTTATAAGACTTAATTCTGTTTATTACTCTGTACCAGGATGTACTAAGATACACCTAAATTCCAGATGGACTTAAGAAAGGCTGTGTAATTCCCCTGTTCTTATCGAGAGTAAATGTACCTGCACGTAGGTGAATTGATCCCCCATAAGCCAAAAATAAGTAAAATACGTGCATAGACAGATGTCAGGCCGACCAAAAAGGCCATTAGGGCGATAACGGTACAGAAATAGACTAAAAGCAATAATCATTAGAATAATGGTCCTATAGTAATAAAGATAATAACATAGAACATGTAAGATCAAAGTGACTTGTGATAATTATTAAGTTGGAAAGACGTATGATGTATTGTGCTGAGACCGCCCGATTTCTCTTATAAAAAGAGCGGTCTGACCAGTAAAGATCAGGAATCTTTCGAGAGACAATTGCTTACATTTGTGTCCTGATTTCTCCGGCCATAAAACCTCACATCCAATTTGGCAGCAGACAACTAAGATGAGAACACACGCATCCTGTGTGCCCTAACATTTGGCGCCCAACATGGGGCTAGGACAAAAGTTCAAACCTGACCAGCCGCGAAGAAGACCTCCAATCTTGGACCGGACCACTCGAGGGTGGAGAAGTGCACCTACTGTTAGGTAAGAAAATCATTCATTTTACCTATAACCCTCCAGTGTTTCCATGCTGAGATAAAGTCAGTCAGCTGTCAGACTCTGACATAGTGACCGTTCTGACAAGTCCTAGCACCAAAAACCCACCCTGGTCACGATTTCCTTAATTGTCTGCCTTATCTGCTTTGCCTCTCTGCTTTGCTGTTTTGTTTATTTGCATATGTGGTGCTACATCAGCCAGCCTAAAAAAGATAGGGAGACGTACTGAGCAATTTCACTGTCACTCTGGTTCCGGTCCTGCTCTCAGCTTGACCGATGGTCGCAAAAGTCTGAACTGTGTCTCTCCCAGTGGGCAAGTGGGAGTAGTGGCTTGATTACTCTGAGTGATTTTACAACCTCGAAGTGGTTGGTGACTTCTTGCGGATGCCCACCGGAGATCACCTGGCTATGGTGATGATGTTTTGGCTCCAGCATAAGTTCATAGGTTTTATTCTATAAGAGTGGAAGGGTAATTACAATTACCGTATTGATGTGACTGAGTGATTGCTCTCTCCCTGTCTACTTAAAGTGTGTTTTGCCCAGGTATAGACTTTTTATCTCTACAAATCAGGCTGGCATATAGATTGGTAAATTGTGAAGTGTTTTGTTGTTAGGGATTTGCAGTATCTGACATCAGTGCCAGTTTAGGCTGTCCTTTGTCTGTATGGTGTATGGTTTGCCGGCAGGAGGCGTACTAACACATGGTTGAAGTTTTGAATTCATTCTATATACATGTTGTGAGATTAAAGAATTAGTTAACCAGTTTTGTTTTGAATACTTTAGAATTGTAAAGTTAGTTGTTACAATGTGTTCATGTAGGAAGATAATTCCTTGAATGGTAATTGCTAGAGTTGAGCGACTTTTACATTTTTAGGATCGCGTCGGGTTTTGCGAAACCCGACTTTGTCAAAAGTCGGGTCGGGTGAAATCGGCCAATTATTGCGAAAAGTCGGGGGCCGACTGAAACACGAAACAAAATGCAAGTCAATGGGGAATCAAAGTCAGCAGATGGAGGACAGGAAAACACCTACAATGCCCATTTTAATGTCAAAAACATCAATTCTTATTACTGAAGCTTGTCAATCTTAATTTACTTTATAATAATAGTTAGGCATTGAAAATTGGGGGTCATTTGGCTAAAGTTGTGAGGGGGAAGGGTTGGTTCAAGTTTTTCGTGGGCCCAGGAAACGCGGACTACGTCACGGCGGTGGAGCAGGGAGAGGTAAGTATTTCAACTTTGCAAGTGCTGTGATCCTGAGCAAGCAGGGGGGGCCCACTTGTTCGCATTGGCACTGGCACAGGGCCCCTCACAGTACGGCGGTGTGTTTGACAGCGGGGGCGCCTCCCAGCGGCAGAGACACTTTTGCATACTATGAGGGTCCCTGTGCCAGTGACGTTGCCAATGAGTATGCCCCCCACCTGATGAAGGAACCTGCACTTTCATCTGCACCTTCCTCTTTGTCCCCGTGTAAGGTGGTATAGTATGCGGGAAGGGGAACCTGACATTCAGCAGGCTCAGATTCTGGCTGTGTAGAGTGCAAGTGGAATGTAGTGGTCTGGGTCAATATACCAGCAAACTCATCTAGCAGTGGCTGGGCAATGGGCAGGATATAGGCCCAAATAATGAAGTGGGCTAAATGCAGTTCAAAATTGGTAACAGGACTAAACAGGCGGCATCGCTTTGTTCAGTGGAGGACAACTGTAATGAGTGGCAGACATAGTTAGTAGGCCCAAATAATAAAGTAGCCTAAATGCAGTTCAAAATTGGTAACAGGAGTGTCATGATCTCAATGGCAAGAGAACATAGCATAAGCATATATAGGAACTAGCTCTTGGAAGATGGGAACTGAGCTGACCATGAACTAAACCTAACGCACAACTAGCAGTGGCCGGGTAGCATGCCTACGTTGATTCTAGATGCCCAGCCCAGCCGGAGGACTAAATAAAGCTAGCAGAGGAAAATATTAGTCCTAGCTCACCTCTAGAGAAATACCCCGAAAGGAGACAGAGGCCCCCCACATGTATTGGCGGTGAGTTGAGATGAAATAACAAACGTAGTATGAAAATAGGTTTAGCAAATTTGAGGTCCACTTACTACATAGCAGAAGACAGAAAGGACACTTTCATGGTCAGCTGAAAACCCTATCAAAAAACACCATCCAGAAATTACTTTAAAACTCTGGCATTAACTCATAACACCAGAGTGGCAATTCCCGTTCACAAGAGCTTTCCAGACACAGTAACGAAACTACAGCTGTGAACTGGAACAAAATGCAAAAACAAACATGGACAAGAGTCCAACTTATCTAGTAGTTGTCTAGGAGCAGGAACAAGCACAGAGAGGCTTCTGATAACATTGTTGACCGGCAAGCAACTAACAGAGCAGCAAGGTTATATAGCGACTCCCACATCTTGATGGGAACAGGTGAACAGAGAAGATGAAGACACCAGTTCAATTCCACCAGTAGCCACCGGGGGAGCCCAGAATCCAAATTCACAACAGTACCCCCCCCTCAAGGAGGGGGCACCGAACCCTCACCAGAACCACCAGGGCGATCAGGATGGGCCCTATGAAAGGCACGAACCAGATCGGAGGCATGAACATCAGATGCAGCCACCCAAGAATTATCCTCCTGGCCGTATCCCTTCCACTTGACCAGATACTGGAGTCTCCGTCTGGAAACACGAGAGTCCAAGATTTTCTCCACAACGTACTCCAACTCACCCTCAACCAACACCGGAGCAGGAGGCTCAACGGAAGGCACAACCGGTACCTCATACCTGCGCAATAATGACCGATGAAAAACGTTATGAATAGAAAAGGATGCAGGGAGGTCCAAACGGAAGGAAACAGGGTTAAGAATCTCCAATATCTTATACGGGCCGATAAACCGAGGCTTAAACTTAGGAGAAGAGACCCTCATAGGGACAAAACGAGAAGACAACCACACCAAATCCCCAACAGAAAGCCGAGGACCAACACGACGGTGGCGGTTGGCAAAAAGCTGAGTCTTCTCCTGGGACAACCTCAAATTGTCCACCACCTGCCCCCAGATCTGATGCAATCTCTCCACCAGAGCATCCACTCCAGGACAATCCGAAGATTCCACCTGACCAGAGGAAAATCGAGGATGAAACCCCGAATTACAGAAAAACGGGGACACCAAAGTGGCAGAGCTGGCCCGATTATTGAGAGCGAACTCCGCCAATGGCAAAAAAGCAACCCAATCATCCTGGTCAGCAGACACAAAACACCTCAGATATGTCTCCAGGGTCTGATTAATCCGCTCGGTCTGGCCATTCGTCTGAGGATGGAAAGCGGACGAAAAAGATAAATCTATGCCCATCCTAGCACAGAATGCCCGCCAAAATCTAGACACGAATTGGGTCCCTCTGTCAGAAACGATATTCTCAGGAATACCATGCAAACGAACAACATTTTGAAAAAACAGAGGAACCAACTCGGAAGAAGAAGGTAACTTGGGCAGAGGAACCAAATGGACCATCTTAGAAAAACGGTCACACACCACCCAGATGACAGACATCTTCTGAGAAACAGGCAGATCTGAAATAAAATCCATCGAGATGTGCGTCCAAGGCCTCTTAGGAATAGGCAAGGGCAACAATAATCCACTAGCCCGAGAACAACAAGGCTTGGCCCGAGCACAAACGTCACAAGACTGCACAAAGCCTCGCACATCTCGTGACAGGGAAGGCCACCAGAAGGACCTTGCCACCAAATCCCTGGTACCAAAAATGCCAGGATGACCTGCCAACGCAGAAGAATGAACCTCAGAGATGACTCTACTGGTCCAATCATCAGGAACAAACAGTTTATCAGGTGGGCAACGATCAGGTCTCTCCGCCTGAAACTCCTGCAAGGCCCGCCGCAGGTCTGGAGAAACGGCTGACAATACCACTCCATCCTTAAGGATACCTGTGGGCTCAGAGTTACCAGGCGAGTCAGGCTCAAAACTCCTAGAAAGGGCATCCGCCTTAACATTCTTAGAACCCGGTAGGTATGACACCACAAAATTAAACCGAGAGAAAAATAATGACCAGCGCGCCTGTCTAGGATTCAGGCGCCTGGCGGTCTCAAGATAAATCAAATTTTTGTGGTCAGTCAATACCACCACCTGATGTCTGGCCCCCTCGAGCCAATGGCGCCACTCCTCAAAAGCCCACTTCATGGCCAAAAGCTCCCGATTCCCAACATCATAATTCCGCTCAGCGGGCGAAAATTTACGGGAAAAGAAGGCACAAGGCCTCATCACGGAGCAGTCAGAACTTTTCTGCGACAACACTGCCCCAGCTCCGATCTCAGAAGCGTCGACCTCAACCTGAAAAGGTAGAGCAACATCAGGCTGACGCAACACAGGGGCAGAGGAAAAACGGCGCTTAAGCTCCCGAAAGGCCTCCACAGCATCAGGGGACCAATCAGCAACATCAGCACCCTTCTTAGTCAAATCGGTCAATGGCTTAGCAATATCCGAAAAACCAGCAATAAATCGACGATAAAAGTTAGCAAAGCCCAAAAATTTCTGAAGACTCTTAAGAGAAGAGGGCTGCGTCCAATCACAAATAGCTTGAACCTTGACAGGATCCATTTCAATGGAAGAGGGGGAAAAAATATATCCCAAAAAGGAAATCCTCTGTACCCCAAAAACACACTTAGAACCCTTCACACACAAAGAATTAGACCGCAAAACCTGAAAAACCCTCCTGACTTGCTGGACATGAGAGTCCCAGTCATCCGAAAAAATCAGAATATCATCCAGATACACAATCATAAATTTATCCAAATAATCGCGAAAAATATCATGCATAAAGGACTGGAAAACTGACGGAGCATTAGAAAGACCAAAAGGCATCACTAAATACTCAAAGTGGCCCTCGGGCGTATTAAATGCGGTTTTCCACTCATCCCCCTGCCTGATTCGCACCAAATTATACGCCCCACGAAGGTCAATCTTAGAGAACCACTTGGCCCCCTTTATGCGAGCAAACAAATCAGTCAGCAACGGCAATGGGTATTGATATTTAACAGTGATTTTATTCAAAAGCCGATAATCAATACATGGTCTCAAAGAGCCGTCTTTTTTTGACACAAAGAAAAAACCGGCTCCTAAGGGAGATGACGATGGACGAATATGTCCCTTTTCCAAGGACTCCTTTATATATTCTCGCATAGCAGCATGTTCAGGCACAGACAGATTAAATAAACGACCCTTTGGGTATTTACTACCCGGGATTAAATCTATGGCACAATCGCACTCTCGGTGCGGAGGTAACGAACCAAGCTTGGATTCTTCAAAGACGTCACGATAGTCAGACAGGAACTCAGGAATTTCAGAGGGAATGGATGATGAAATGGAAACCACAGGTACATCCCCATGAGCCCCCTTACATCCCCAGCTCAACACAGACATAGCTCTCCAGTCGAGGACTGGGTTGTGAGATTGCAGCCAAGGCAATCCTAGCACCAAATCATCATGTAGATTATACAGCACCAGAAAGCGAATAATCTCCTGGTGATCCGGATTAATACGCATAGTTACTTGTGTCCAGTATTGTGGTTTATTATTAGCCAATGGGGTGGAGTCAATCCACTTCAGAGGAATAGAAGTCTCCAAAGGCTCTAAATCATACCCACAGCGTTTGGCAAAGGACCAATCCATAAGACTCAAAGCGGCGCCAGAGTCGACATAGGCGTCCGTGGTAATAGATGACAAAGAGCAAATCAGGGTCACAGATAGAATAAATTTAGACGGTAAGGTGCAAATGGAAACAGATTTACCAAGCTTTTTAGTGCGCTTAGAGCATGCTGATATAACATGAGTAGAATCACCACAATAGAAACACAACCCATTTTTCCGTCTAAAATTCTGCCGCTCGCTTCGGGACAGAATTCTATCACACTGCATACTCTCTGGCGACTTCTCAGTGGACACCGCCAGATGGTGCACTGGTTTGCGCTCCCGCAAACGCCTATCGATCTGAATAGCCATTGTCATGGACTCATTCAGACCCGCAGGCACAGGGAACCCCACCATAACATCCTTAATGGCATCAGAGAGACCCTCTCTGAAAGTCGCCGCCAGGGCGCACTCATTCCACTGAGTAAGCACAGACCATTTACGGAATCTTTGGCAGTAAATTTCCGCTTCATCTTGCCCCTGAGATAGGGACATCAAAGTTTTTTCTGCCTGAAGCTCCAAATGAGGTTCGTCATAAAGCAACCCCAAGGCCAGAAAAAACGCATCCACATTGAGCAACGCAGGATCCCCTGGTGTCAATGAAAAAGCCCAGTCTTGAGGGTCGCCCCGGAGCAAGGAAATCACAATCCTGACCTGCTGTGCAGGGTCTCCGGCAGAGCGAGATTTCAGAGACAAAAATAATTTGCAATTATTTCGAAAATTCTGAAACCCGGATCTATTCCCCGAGAAAAATTCCGGCAAAGGAATTCTCGGCTCAGATACAGGTGCATGACAAACAAAATCTTGCAAATTTTGTACCTTCGTGGCGAGATTATTCAAACCTGCAGTTACACTCTGAAGATCCATTACAAACAGGTGGACACAGAGCCATTCAAGGGTTAAGAGGAGGTAAGAAGCAGCTAGACAGCAATTAAGGGCTAGGCAGCCAAACTCTGAGGGGAAAAAAAAAAAAATTTCCCTTCAACACTTCTTTTTCTCCTGCTTCAGCCCAAACAATTAACACTTTGCGGGCCGGTCAAACTGTCATGATCTCAATGGCAAGAGAACATAGCATAAGCATATATAGGAACTAGCTCTTGGAAGATGGGAACTGAGCTGACCATGAACTAAACCTAACGCACAACTAGCAGTGGCCGGGTAGCATGCCTACGTTGATTCTAGATGCCCAGCCCAGCCGGAGGACTAAATAAAGCTAGCAGAGGAAAATATTAGTCCTAGCTCACCTCTAGAGAAATACCCCGAAAGGAGACAGAGGCCCCCCACATGTATTGGCGGTGAGTTGAGATGAAATAACAAACGTAGTATGAAAATAGGTTTAGCAAATTTGAGGTCCACTTACTACATAGCAGAAGACAGAAAGGACACTTTCATGGTCAGCTGAAAACCCTATCAAAAAACACCATCCAGAAATTACTTTAAAACTCTGGCATTAACTCATAACACCAGAGTGGCAATTCCCGTTCACAAGAGCTTTCCAGACACAGTAACGAAACTACAGCTGTGAACTGGAACAAAATGCAAAAACAAACATGGACAAGAGTCCAACTTATCTAGTAGTTGTCTAGGAGCAGGAACAAGCACAGAGAGGCTTCTGATAACATTGTTGACCGGCAAGCAACTAACAGAGCAGCAAGGTTATATAGCGACTCCCACATCTTGATGGGAACAGGTGAACAGAGAAGATGAAGACACCAGTTCAATTCCACCAGTAGCCACCGGGGGAGCCCAGAATCCAAATTCACAACACAGGAGTACACTGGCGGCATAGCTTTGTTCAGCGGAGGACAATTGTAAGGAGTGGCAGACACAGTTAGTAGGCCCAAAAAAGAAAGTTGGCTAAATGCAGTTCAAAATTGGTAACAGGACTAACCAGGCGGCATTGCTTTGTTCAGCGGAGGACAACTGTAAGGAGTGGCAGACACAGTTAGCAGGGCCAAGTAATAAAGTGGGCCAAATGCAGTTCAAAATTGGTAACATGAGTAAACAGGCGGCTCAGCTTTGCTCAGGGGAGGAGAAAAGCAAGGAGTGGCAGACACCGTTAGTAGGCCCAATCAAACAAGTAGGCCGAATGCAGTTTAATATGTGATATAGGCTGAAAATTGAAGCTCAGCTTTGTTCAGTGGAGGAGAACAACAAGCAGCGGCAGACAGCATTAGTAGGCCCAACCAAACAAGTAGGCCAAATGCAGTTTAATATTCGAAACAGGAGTAAACAGGCAGCATAGCTTTGTGCAGTGGAGGACAGCTGTATTGGGTTGCGCAGGCACAGGTTGTAGGCCCACAATTAAAAAGTAGGCTCCAAGCAGTTAAAAAATGGTAACAGGAGTAAACAGGCGGCATAGCTTTGTTCAATGGAGGACAGCTGTATTGTGTGGCGCAGACAGACACAGGTAGTAGGCAGGTAGTAGGCCTAAAATAAAAAAGTAGGCTCAATGCAGTTTAAAATTGGTTACAGGGGTACACAGGCGGCATAGCGTTGTTCAGCGGAGGACAATTGTAAGAAGTGGCGCAGACAGACTTAGTAGGCCTAAAATAAAAAAGTAGGCTCAATGCAGTTTAAAATTGGTTACAGGGGTACACAGGCGGTATAGCGCTGTTCAGCGGAGGACAATTGTAAGGAGTGGCGCAGACAGACTTAGTAGTCCTAAAATAAAAAAGTAGGCTCAATGCAGTTTAAAATTGGTTACAGGGGTACACAGGCGGCATAGCGTTGTTCAGTGGATGACAACTGTAAGGAGTGGCTGACACAGTTAGTAGGCCAAAATAATAAAGTGAGGTAAATGTCTGCCAAAAATTTTTTCAAAAATAAACAGGTGGCATAGCTATGTACAGGGGTGGGCTCCTCTGCTGAGTAGCAGACAGTGGTAGTTGGCGCAAAGTATTAAATGGCCTAAATGGAGGCTAGGGCCCCTGTATATTTTAACTATCATCTATCATTTCAACAAATTTGTATTGGCAGTGCCATTGAAGGATTTATCAGCACAGACTACACTGCGGTGGAGCAGGGAGAGGTAAGTGTTGCAAGTGGTAGAGCACTCTTCGACCAGGGGGGGAACACTCTCTCATGGGCGGCGGTACTGGCACAGGGCCCCTCATATTACGACGGTGTGTCTGACGTTGGTTGTGCACCACCACCGTCAGAGACACTTCATTGTACTATGAGGGACCCTGTGCCAGTGCCGTCGCCCAAGAGTGGGCACACCCACCTGTCCAGGCAAATGACACTCGCACGGGTGCTTGCGCTAGGTGGTGACTACAGCCCTGTGGGGGGAGTCAGCCCATTTAGGGAGGTAAAAAAATGGCCTATGGTGGACATTCAGCAGCTGTAAATTGAAGAATTGGAGCAGTCAGTAAGAGGAGGCCAAAAGCAAGACATTTTTCAGGCAAGCAACGTGTCAGCAGGGGAAGGTGGGGCAAAATAATTTGAAATCCATGATTGGTTCATTTTAATGAAGGTTAGATCATCAACATTTTGGGTAGCCAGATGAGTCCTTTTTTCGGTCAGTATTGAACCAGCAGCACTGAAGACTAGTGTTGAGCATTTCGATACCGCAAGCATCGGGTATCGGCCGATATTTGCTGTATCGGAATTCCGATACCGAGATCCGATACTTTTGTGGTATCGGGTATCGGTATCGAAACAACATTAATGTGTAAAATAAAGAATTAAAATAAAAAATATTGCTATACTCACCTCTCCGACGCAGCCTGGACCTCACCGAGGGAACCGGCAGCGTTCTTTGCTTAAAATTCGCGCTTTTCCTTCCTTCCGTGACGTCACGGCTTGTGATTGGTTGCGTGCCGCCCATGTGGCCGCGACGCGACCAATCACAGCAAGCCGTGACGTAATTTTCAGGTCCTTCTAGGCATTCAGTATTTTAAAATTACGTTCCGGCTTTGTGATTGGTCGCGTCGCGGTCACATGGGCGACGCGACCAATCACAAGCCGTGACGTCACGGGAGGCAGGACACGCGTGCATTTTAAAATGTGATTGGTCGCGTGCCGCCCATGTGACCGCGACGCGACCAATCACAAAGCCGGAACGTAATTTTAAAATACTGAATGCCTAGAAGGACCTGAAATTTACGTCACGGCTTGCTGTGATTGGTCGCGTCGCGGCCACATGGGCGGCACGTGACCAATCACAAGCCGTGACGTCACGGAAGGAAGGAAAAGCGTGAATTCTAAGCAAAGAACGCTGCCGGGTCCCTCGGTTGAGGTCCAGGCTGCGTCGGAGAGGTGAGTATAGCAATATTTTTTATTTTAATTCTTTATTTTACACATTAATATGGTTCCCATAAAACCCCTCTGTCCAACGCCACTTCTGATTTGTGCACCTCTAACAATTCTGCCATGTTGCCCCCTGCAGCTCGTGTGAGAACCATCACCTCCGCTGTGTGCTGGGAATGCCTGAACCAAACGGACTACAAGAGTTGCTTGTTTGGTAGCCAATATTTGCTCAAGGTTCTCATGTGGCATGATATTTTGTAATTTCCCTTTATAGCGTGAATCCAGGAGTCCAGGAGAGTTCCTTGAGCAGACAATGGTTGACTGTCATCAAGGCTTCCCTCATCCTTGGCTGCAGATGCCTGCTCCTTAATGTGCATCAAAATTTGCATCAGCAGACGCATTAGTGGGATGCTCATGTTTATGATGGCATCGTCTGCACTTACCAGCCGTGTGCATTCCTCAAAACACTGAAGGACTTGACAGAGGTCTTGTAGCTTTGACCACTGCACACCTGACAACTCCATGTCTGCCATCAAACTGCCTGCCCGTGTATGTGTATCCTCCCACAAATACATTACAGCACGCCTCTGATCGCACAACCTCTGAAGCATGTGCAGTGTGGAGTTCCACCTTGTTGCAACATCGATTATTAGGCAGTGATGGGGAAGCTTCAGCGATCGCTGATGGTTCTGCATACGGCTGGAGTGCACGGGCAACCGGCGGATGTGCGAGCAAAGTCTTTGCACCTTCAGGAACAGGGCTGGTAACCCCGGATAACTTTTCAGGAAGCACTGCACCACCAGGTTCAAGGTGTGTGCCAGGCAAGGTATGTGTTTCAGTTCTGAAAGGGCTATGGCAGCCATACAATTCCTTCCGTTATCACTGACTACCTTGCCTGCCTCAAGATGTACACTGCCCAGCCATGACTGAGTTTGTTGCTGCAAGTACTCTGCTAGTACTTCCGCGGTGTGTCTGTTGTCACCCAAACACTTCATTTCCAACACAGCCTGCTGACGCTTACCACTAGCTGTTCCATAATGGGACACCTCGTGTGCAACACTGGCAGCTGCGGATGGAGTGGTAGGGCGACTGCGCTCTGTAGACAAGCTTTCGCTTCTGGAGGATAAGGAGGGGTGTCGAACGTCTACTGCCAACTGTTTCCTAGACCATGGGCTAGGCAGAACTGTCCCACTGTGGCTGTCCCCTGTGGACCCTGCATCCACCACATTAACCCAGTGCACCGTGATGGTCACGTAACGTCCCTGGCCATGCCTACTGGTCCACTGTGCATGCATCTGTTGTGAGGTGCCCCTTTCTACTGACTGATTGCCTGAGTGTATGGACAATGCGGTCTTTGACATGCTGGTGGAGGGCTGGGATGGGTTTTCTCGCAAAGTGTCGACTGGGTAGATCATAGCGTGGTACTGCATAGGCCATCAAGGCTTTGAAAGCTTTGCTTTCAACCAACCAGTAGGGCATCATCTCTAACGAGATTAGTCTAGCAATGTGGGCGTTCAAACCCTGTGTACGCGGATGAGAGGATGAGTACTTCCTTTTCCTAATGAGAGTCTCTTGTAGGGTGAGCTGGACTGGAGAGCTGCATATGGTGGAACTAGCGAGGGTGGTGGTGGACATGGCAGATTGAGAGAGGGTTGGTGATGGTATTCTTGATGTTGGCCTACATACAGTGTTTCCTTACAAGAACCTGGTGATTCCCTGACTGCTTTGGTCTTGCGACGATACCTCCACATTTGCTGCAGGTGGTGTCCTAAATGGTTGGCTTACAGTGGGGGAAGCAATGTAGCGTTGCTGACTACCTTCATTCTGAGCGGGTGCACCAACATTACGGGACGTTTGGTAGTTAGTCCAGACTTGCAAGTGCATGCTGGTTAAATGTCTACGCATGCACGTTGTATTAAAATTTTGAACATTCTTCCCTCTGCTAAAGGTCTTTGAGCATTTCTTACAGAAAACTTTGCACTGATCATTCGGATCTTGGTTAAAAAATTGCCACACTGCACTCTTCCTACTATCGAATACCTTTTCAGGCATTGCACGCTGTGCTACTTTCACCGGATGGCCACGCTGTCCTAAAACTGTTTTTGTTTTTGACACACGTTTTTGGCCTTATACGGGCCTGCCAGATGAAAGCTGTTGCGATGTTGATGCCTTCTGCGGATCATCCTCCTCTGCTTCAGAGCCACTTCCAGCGGCACCCTGTTCCCAAAAGGACTGCCAATCTGGGTCAACAACTGGGTCACCTATCACCTCCTCTTCAATGTCCTGTGCACCTTCCTCTGTGTCACCGTATAAGGTGCTATAGCATTCAGGACAGGGCACCATAGTCTCATCAGGGTCAGATTCTGGCTCAGTACACTGCGAGGGCAATGTAGTGATCTGAGTCAATGGAACAGCATAATAATCTAGCTGTGGCTGTGCATCTGTGCACTACATGTCCGATTCATCTTATAATGGGCTGTTAACTATTTCCCTTTCTAACCCTGGCACGGTATGTGTACAGAGCTCCATGGAGTAAACTGTAGTGTCGCCTGCCGCATCCTTCACTTTTGCTTTGGGTGAAGGACACAAGGAAGCGACTTGTTCCTGACCTGGAGCATCCATTGACGACTCGCTGCTTTTATATTTTGAGTCAGCAATGAAAGCCAAAACTTGTTCCTGCTGCTCTGGCTTTAAAAGCGGTTTTCCTACTCCCAGATAAGGCTACGTTCACATTTGCGCTGTTGCGTGTTGCGTCGGCGACGCATCGGCGATGCAACGCACAACGCATGCAAAACGCATGCAAAACACATTGTTTTGTGACGCATGCGTCCTTTTTTTGCATGATTTTGGACGCAAAAAAAATGCAACTTGCTGCGTCCTCTGCGCCCTGACGCGTGGGCCCAAAAAGACGCATGTGTCACAAAACGCAACACAATGCATGTCCATGCGTCCCCATGTTAAATATAGGGGCGCATGACGCATGCGGTGACGCTGCAGCGCCCGACGCTGCGGCGCACAACGCTAATGTGAACGTAGCCTCAGGGAGCCTTCGAGGCCTTGTGTAGCCAGTAGTGTTGAGCATTCCGATACCGCAAGTATCGGGTATCGGCCGATACTTGCGGGTATCGGAATTCCGATACCGAGATCCGATACTTTTGTGGTATCGGGTATCGGTATCGAAACAACATTAATGTAAAAATGTGTAAAAGAGAGAATTAAAATAAAAAATATTGCTATACTCACCTCTCCGACGCAGCCTGCACCTTACCGAGGGAAGCGGCAGCGTTCTTTGTTTAAAATTTGCGCTTTTCTTTCCTTACGTGAAGTCCTGGCTTGTGATTGGTCGCGTGCCGCCCATGTGGCGGCGACGCAACCAATCACAGCAAGCCGTGACGTAATTTCAGGTCATTCAGTATTTTAAAATTACGCTCCGGCTTTGTGATTGGTTGCGTCGCAGTCACATGGGCGACGCAACCAATCACAGCAAGCCGTGACGTAATTTCAGGTCCTTAAGGATTTTAAAATTACGTCCCGGCTTTGTGATTGGTTGCATCGCAGTCACATGGGCGACGCAACCAATCACAAGCCGTGACGTCACGGGAGGCTGGACACGCGCGCATTTTAAAATGCGCGCGTGTCCAGCCTCCCGTGACGTCCCGGCTTGTGATTCGTTGCGGCGCAGTCAACCAATCACAAGCCGGGAGGCTGGACACGCGCGCATTTTAAAATGCCCGCGAGTCCAGCCTCCCATGACGTCCCGGCTTGTGATTGGTTGCGGCGCGGTCAACCAATCACAAGCCGGGAGGCTGGACACGCGCGCATTTTAAAATGCCCGCGAGTCCAGCCTCCCGTGACGTCCCGGCTTGTGATTGGTTGCGGCGCGGTCAACCAATCACAAGCCGGGAGGCTGGACACGCGCGCATTTTAAAATGCCCGCGAGTCCAGCCTCCCGTGACGTCCCGGCTTGTGATTGGTTGCGGCGCGGTCAACCAATCACAAGCCGGGAGGCTGGACACGCGCGCATTTTAAAATGCCCGCGAGTCCAGCCTCCCGTGACGTCCCGGCTTGTGATTGGTTGACCGCGCCGCAACCAATCACAAGCCGGGACATCACAGGAGGCTGGACTCGCGGGCATTTTAAAATGCGCGCGTGTCCAGCCTCCCGGCTTGTGATTGGTTGACCGCGCCGCAACCAATCACAAGCCGGGACGTCACGGGAGGCTGGACTCGCGGGCATTTTAAAATGCGCGCGTGTCCAGCCTCCCGTGACGTCACGGCTTGTGATTGGTTGCGTCGCCCATGTGACTGCGACGCAACCAATCACAAAGCCGGGACGTAATTTTAAAATCCTTAAGGACCTGAAATTACGTTACGGCTTGCTGTGATTGGCTGCGTCGCCCATGTGACTGCGACGCAACCAATCACAAAGCCGGAGCGTAATTTTAAAATACTGAATGACCTGAAATTATGTCACGGCTTGCTGTGATTGGTTGCGTCGCCGCCACATGGGCGGCACGCGACCAATCACAAGCCGGGACTTCACGTAAGGAAAGAAAAGCGCGAATTTTAAACAAAGAACGCTGCCGCTTCCCGCGCTGAGGTTCAGGCTGCGTCGGAGAGGTGAGTATAGCAATATTTTTTATTTTAATTCTTTCTTTTACACATTAATATGGATCCCAGGGCCTGAAGGAGAGGTTCCTCTCCTTCAGACCCTGAGAACCATCAGGAATACCGTCCGATACTTGAGTCCCATTGACTTGTATTGGTATCGGGTATCGGTATCGGATTGGATCCGATACTTTGCCGGTATCGGCCGATACTTTCCGATACCGATACTTTCAAGTATCGGACGGTATCGCTCAACACTAGTAGCCAGACGATGACGCTGTCTGAACAACTCGAGCCTTAGGTGCTATTTTGCATTTCCCACTACCATCAGATGCTCCACCACCACCACCACCATCATTACCAGCTGTCAATGACCGCCCACGGCCTCTTCCACCAGACTTCCTCAATTTTGGGAAAATGTAACCAAACTAACAACTGTTATATGGTACTGTAAAACAAGGTATAAGGTGTATATAAACTTGTTGAGAATTTAAATCTCCCTTTTTTGGGGGGGAGACTGCACCCAAACTCAGGCCCTGTGTATTACACTACACAATGTGGCTGGCAGATATACGTCAAACAGAACTGATGCAGATCCACTTAGTGGCAATTTAAATCTCCCTTTTTTTGTGTGGGAGACTGCTGCAACAATCATGCCCAGTGTATTACACTACACAATGTAAGTGGCAGAACGTGGCTGGAAGATCTATATTAAAAAAGGGACTGTACTACAATAACAATCTCCCTACAATGATCTCAGGACAAGTATGGCAGCCAGCAATAAAAAGGACTGCTGCACACAAAAGTGTGGACAAATAAACAATAGAACTGTGCAGAAAGAGCAACAGGATTTTTGCTTTTAAAAAAGCAGTTGGTTTGCACAGCTGCATACAAACAGCAATGCAGCTGTCAGGGAGCCTTATAAGCTACAGAGCTGATGCACAAAAATCTAGCCTCCACTGTCCCTGCAAAGAAAAGGTGGTGTTGGACAGTGGAAATCGCTACAGCACAAGCGGTTTGGGGGTTAATCTTCCATCCCTAAGTATATCCCTGCTTCTGACGAAGCTGCAGCAACCTCTCCCTATGCTCAGATCGGCAGAAGTAAGATGGCGGTCGGCGTGCACGCCCCTTTATAGCCCCTGTGACGCCGCAGAAAGCAAGCCAATCATTGTCATGCCCTTTTCTAAGATGTTGGGTACCGAGACCTATGTCATCACGCTGCCCACACTCTGCGTCCACCTTCATTGGCTGAGAAATGGCGCTGAAAGCGTCATACGAAACGCGACTTTGGTGCGAAGATCGCCGACAGCATGGCCGATCCCACACTGGGATCGGGTCGGGTTTCATGAAACCCGACTTTGCCGAAAGTCGGCGATTTTTGAATTTATCTTATCTGTTTCGCTCAACCCTAGTAATTGCTTTCACTTGTACAGATATCTCTGGTAGTGTGAGATCCGAAGTCCTTTGTTACTTTTTAGTTAGTTTGACTAACGTCACTGCATTTTTCTGTGAGACTTTTTTTTAAATGATTGTTGTTAAAGTGAAAGTGTTGTGGAAGCAGATATTCTAGCAATTTATCTGGAATTTTTAGGCTACGCAATTTCTGGGTATACAAGAATTGTTAACCCCTTTCTGCCAGCTGACGGAATAGTACGTCAGCTGGCAGATCCCCTGCTTTGAGGTGGGCTCCGGCGGTGAGCCCACCTCAAAGCCGCGACATGTCAGCTGTTTTGTACAGCTGACATGTGCGCGCAATAAGCGCGAGTGGAATCGCGATCCGCCCGCACCCATTAACTAATTAAATGCCGCCGTCAAACGCTGTCAGCGGCATTTAACTAGCACTCCCGGCTGTGCGGCTGGAAGTGCTCGCACCGCTGACCCAGTCACATGATCAGGGGTCATCAGTGCATTGCCATAACAACCAGAGGTCTCCTTGAGACCTCTATGGTTGTTGATGGCCGATTGCTTTGTGCGCCACTCTGTGGTTGGCGTTCAAAGCACACCTGCATTTCTGCTACCTAGAGGTGATCTGTGCTTCACCTCTATGTAGCAGAGGCGATCGTGTAGTGCATGCTTCTAGCCTCCTATGGAGGCTATTGAAGCATGCCAAAATTTAAAAAAAAGTGTTTAACCCCTTCACCCCCGGAGCTTTTTCCGTTTTTTCGTTTTCGTTTTTCGCTCCCCTCCTTCCCAGAGCCATAACTTTTTTATTTTTTTGTCAATATGGCCATGTGAGGGCTTATTTTTTACGGGGAGAGATGTTCTTTTGAACGATACCATTGGTTTTACCATGCCATGTAACAGAAAATGGGAAAAAAATTCCAAGTGTGATGAAATTGCAAAAAAAGTGCAATCTCACACTTGTTTTTTGTTTCGCTTTTTTGCTAGGTTCACCAAATGCTAAAACTAACCTGTCACTATGATTTTGCAGGTCATTACGAGTTCATAGACACCTAACATGTCTTGGTTATTTTTTATCTAAGTGGTGAAAAAAAATTCCCAAGTTTGCTTAAAAAAAAAAAATAAAATAAAAATTGCGCGATTTTCCGTTACCCGTAGCGTCTCCAATTTTCATGATCTGGGGTCGGTTGAGGGCTTATTTTTTGCGTACCGAGCTGACGTTTTTAATGATACCATTTTGGTGTAGATACATTCTTTTTGTTGCCCGTTATTGCATTTTAATGCAGTGTCGTGGCAACCAAAAAACGTAATTTTGGCGTTTTGATTTTTTTTCTCGCTACGCCATTTAGCGGTCAGGTTAATCCTTTGTTTTTATTGATAGATCGGGCGATTCTGAACGCGGCAATACCAAATATGTGTATGTTTAATTTTTTTTAATTGTTTTATTTTGATTGCGGCGAAAAGGGGGGTGATTTGAACTTTTATATATTTTTTATTTTTTTTATATTTTTTTTTTTTAATTTTGGCATGCTTCAATAGCCTCCATAGGAGGCTAGAAGCATGCACTACACAATTGGCTCTGCTACATAGAGGTGAAATACTGATCACCTCTATGTAGCAGAAAGGCAGGGTGGCGCTCAAAGCAATCGGCCATCAACAACCATAGAGGTCTCAAGGAGACCTCTGGTTGTTATGGCAATGCACCGCTGACCCCCGATCATGTGACGGGGTCAGCAGAGCGAGCACTGCCGGCCGCGCGGCCGGGAGCGCTAGTTAAATGCCGCTGTCAGCGCTTGACGGCGGCATTTAACTAGTTAATGGGCGCGGGCGGATCGTCATTCCGCTCGCGCTCATTGCACGCACATGTCAGCTGTACAAAACAGCTGACATGTCGCGGCTTTAAGGTGGGCTCACCGCCGGAGCCCAACTTAAAGCAGGTGATCTGCCAGATGACGTACTATTCCGTCAGCTGGCAGAAAGGGGTTAAAAATATAAAAAAAATTAAAAATATATAAAAGTTCAAATCCCCCCCCTTCCGCCCCAATCAAAATAAAACAATAAAAATAAAATCAAACCTACACACACTTGGTATTGCCGAGTTCAAAATCGCCCATTCTATCAATAAAATAAAAAAAGGATTAACCTGATCGCTAAATGGCGTAGTGAGAAAAAAATTAAAACGCCAAAATTATGTTTTTTTGGTCGCCGCGACTTTGCATTAAAATGCAATAACAGGCGATCAAAAAAACGTATCTGCACCAAAATGGTATAATTAAAAACGCCAGCTTGGCATGCAAAAAATAAGCCCTTACCCGAACCCAGATCATGAAAATTGGACACACTACGAGTATCGGAAAATGGCGCAATTTTTTCTTTTTTTTTAGCAAACTTTGGATTTTTTTTTCCACTTAGATAAAAGAGAACCTATACATGTTTGGTGTCTATGAACTCGTAATGACCTGGAGAATCATAATGGCAGGTTAGTTTTAGCATTTGGTGAACCTAGCAAAAAAGCCAAACAAAAAACAAGTGTGAGATTGCACTATTTTTGCAATTTCATCGCACTTGGAATTTTATTCCCGTTTTCTGTTACACAGCATGGTAAAACCAATGGTATCGTTCAAAAGTACATCTCGTCTCATTAAAAATAAGCCCACACATGGCCATATTGACGGAAAAATAAAAAAGTTATGGCTCTGGGGAGGAGGGGAGCGAAAAATGAAAACGAAAAAGCTCCGGGGGTGAAGGGGTTAAATACCCTGGTGGTAATTGTTAGCTAACTTCCTATATCACTGTGTTCCAAATACTAGACATCACAATATCACTGAAGACCCCTTTCCTTTTACATAAGGAGTACATACAGCTTTCACAGTCACATATCCAACTGTTCAAAACCCTGTGGGAACTTGTCTCAAGAGATAGACACACATGTCCCTCAGATGCACTTAGAATTCAGATGATAGAATAGGTGGGAGTAGTCAGTGAACACACATAAGACAGATACGACCCATAGGGGAGCAAGGAAAGAAAACGCATGTTAAGAAGAACCCTCCGACCCCCAAAGGGGGGAGGATTAGATAAGAAGGTATGGAAGAATGTGTTAATGAGTAGAGAGTCGGGTCCCAGGCTCAGATATTATGAGGTCTTACAGTTCCCTGAAGCATTTTATAAGATGGTAAAGGTGGTTAGAAGACAGGCATGGAGAGAGGAATATGACAAGGATACTGAATTTTATGCCAAACAGGCGCCTATGGAAAATGTGTCAGTTGCAACATCTGCATTACAGTCATTGATACCGCCCATATACATTCCCGATGACTGGACATGTACCAGCTGTCAAACGCAGAATGCAGAATATCGTGAGACTTGTTCTGACTGTCAGATGACCAACCCAAATAGCCCTACTTTCTATCCAACTATATATGTAGACGGAATACCCTATGCTACATCCTGTCCAGCATCCACTATAGCTCCATTAATTAATGCAGTCTATAAAAAGAATAATGAAGGAAACGATGAACATGACATGGAGGTACATGATCAAGCAGAAGAGGGAAGACAGGAATCAACAGCTCAGACTGATAATCAACAGCATCCACCACTATATGGTGGAAGTACATCATCATCATTGTCTTCTAAACCTCAAAGCTTACACTCTCGCACACAACCTACTCCACACAAGGACCTCTGGAAATACCAGGATATGGATACCCTAGTGAGCAGCTTGCCAGACCCAGTGCACCATCCCATGCCATTTTATAAAAGGATGCGTCAAATACAGAAGGCACACTCTGCCTCATGGACAGATTTAGAAAGGCTCACTCAAATTACAGCAGGATATTCCCTTTGGCCAAGGATGAGACTAGCACTTGAGCCTGACAACCTCCATGTAGAATGGCTTGAGTCATGTGTATACGGAGAATATTTCCTCCGTAAGCTTTATGTCTGGGCTAAGAACCACCTGCCAGCCCAGACCCCCACTCTCCAGGATGTCATGCAGGGGAAAGGAGAATCTGTGGATAGCTTCTTCCATCGATGTAATCAAAAGTTTCAGGATCTCAGATTTGAAATCCAAGTTAGTCAATTAGAAGAAACTTTGACACACACCACCACCGAGCTCCAGACCCTAATAGGGTATTGGCATACTGAATCTGCAACCCATGAAAGTACGTATACTCTTACAGTCCACAAAAATACCCAAGAGGAGCAACACCTCTCACCCATATAGAGGTTGAGGGTATACCCCTCAATTTCCTGGTGGATCCTGAAGCAGCCAGAAGCGTATTCAGGAACATTGATTACCCGACCCAGACTTTCTCACGGATGAAGTAGTGCCTTTTGCAATGGTGGAAGGCAACACACGGTACACTCCAAGGATCAGACCCCTACACAAAGGCCTACAACCTACAGAGTATGCTGTCTCAATTAGTAGTCTCATCCACCTACCCTGTCAGTTTACTAGGATCAGATCTACTACCAAAACTCCAAGCCAGCATTCTGTTTCATATGGACAGAACTGTCACTTTCACAGGAGCAGTCTGCAGAAGTGTATGGTATCTTCTCTTTACAGGACACACCTGTAGATCATGTGGACATTGAACTGATGGCATTGATCCCAGACTCACTGCGGACATGAGGCCCGGAAGAAATTGGCAGGCCCAAAGTCCAGCCTATGAAGATGGTACTGGAGTCAGGAGCCCTGCTGCCATGGAAACTGCAATACCCACCCTCCATTTCACAATCTGCCGCCATTATACAACAACTGGAAATATACCTGGAGCCCTGGAAGATGACACATCCCACTGCCACTCTGACTGAAGACAGGAAAGCAGCTGTTCAGCACATACCTCTGGCAGCCAAGCCAACACAGCTACAGTCCTTCATTGGACTAGTTTCCTGCCATTCCTGGAGCCTTGATGCCTCTACACATGCAAACCCTGTATGATTGCCTCAAGGACACTCCTTTCAGTTCAACCAAGGAAGCCATTGATGGGTTTGACATGCTAATCTGCACTCACATCCTCTCCTGCTCTAGGACTGCCAGGCTATAACAAACTGTTCTGTCTGTTTTGTCATGGAGAAGCAAGGCCATGCAACTGGAGTCCTGACACAGCTTCACAGATGGAGACGATGCCCTCCTGGGTACTACTCTTAACCCAATGGCCCATGGAGTCCTAACCTGCATGAGAGCTGCGTTGCAACCCACCTTTACTGGACAAGGCTTCTGACATCATTATGGGTCACCAGTTGAAAATCCTGGCAAATAGCACCATAGTCTGCCACCTACATCTGCAATGCCCTATTCTGCTCCCGGTCAACGTCACCATCTCCAGATGTGCTGTCCATAACCCAGCTACTTTCCTACCTCTGCCAAGGGGGGAAAGAGTGAAGAACACATCTCTGACACATCAGTGGAAGAGGTAGTCGACTCTGAAATGGCTCAACGCGATTGTCTCGCTGTCATGAGACAAGAAAACCTCTGGAAGATCCTGACCCGATGCTCTTTGTTGTTTGACCAAGGTATGTAGACCAAGAAGGCCGTTCGCACACTGGTATAGCAGTAGTTATAGAAGATACCTGCTGCCAGCAAAACCGCTGCCTCCACCCGAAGGCAGGACTGCGGGCCTTGATAGAAGCATGCAAGAGGTCCATTCAACACAAAGCCACAACCAATCTAGAGGGAGAGAGACTTCATTATGGCTAATGAAATGCCGGTCAGATACCCCAAAGCCATACAAGAACTAATGGAGTCCTTGTTGATGCCAGAAAGAGTTGCGGTGGTAAAAGGTGAAGACACACATACACACTGGAGACACCTCAAGAGAAGTAGTGGGCAGCAGACTAACTGAAGCAACAGCAAAAGAAGCAGCAGTGATACCACTTGACACAGAAACATCTCATCTGTAGTCTAATATGGATCCAGAAACAGAGGAAAAGGGACAACCCTGGAAAAAGATGTCCTAACACTCCAGAAGCAAGCATCCAAAGAAGAGAGGAAGAAAAGGAACCAAGATGGAGCCACACCGGATGAAACACGCCTAAGGATGAACAAGGGAAATTGAAGGCCTCGAACAAAAGACCCTACATACTTAATGCTAGATAGGAAACAGTGGAGCTATAGCATAGGAGTTTTAGTCTTTCCCTTGGGTCTCATATACGAATGTGCACACACATACATATGCAAATTGCCTCTTCTGAGAAAAAGAGGACTTAACTCTATAGCGCCACCTGTTGGAAGTAGCGATCCTACAAGTCACAATCACTCGCAGGTCCTACAAACTCAGCACTGTAAGATCCTACTAATATTCACAGTTTAGGATTGTACTTTTTCTAACTACAGTTGTCTATATGCAGACTAAGTTTATTGTTAAGTTAAATAAGACATGTGACTAAATTTGTTCTCAAGTTCCATCCATCCCAGATCCTGAGGACCTAGAAGGTGCCCACCAGATCCTGCTGATGACTGACTCCTCATCACTAAGAGGTTCAGCAAACGTACCCTCCAACCTAGAGATTACAGCCCGTTCCAAGTCCATTCTACTACCACAGCAGTTCTTGTGTCCATGCTTCCAATGCAAGGAGATGCCAGATCCAGAGTCCAGTGGCGGCTGCCACTCTTCATCCATCTGACACTTATCCTTCACCTAGCCCAAGGGGTAGCCAGTCACCAAGGCATAGTCTCATGAGGAGGGTATAGTGACATTTTGGTATAATATCTCCACCCCAAGAGTAACATATCAATTTGACTATTGCCTCATAGTAGAATGCCCAGGTCCCATGGCACAGTTTGACATCTGGCTAAACACACAATTCATCTGTGTCACCACTGCTGAAACAGGGGAAGGTTCAAACTGTGAGGATTGGTCACTTTTTGGGTGGCACACTGGTGAAAGTGACTGGGGACATCAACTAGTCCAGGCCCTGCAACGCAGAGACAAATGGGGAATCAGCCTATTAACCCGCATGACCCTGTCCAATGCCCCATTTAAAGGCCAGAGGGGCCTTCCAGATTCAATACTCCATATCCCTGCCACTCATTGCCCCAAAGAGGGATGCTTAGTCCTGTACCTCACCATTGACAACCCCTCAGAGAATGACAAAGGGTTATATGTACTAGGCTCAAGTACTAAACATGGGAGGGAGAATAGTGGCACAAAAGGTAAATTTTGGCTAAGAAGCATAGATACCAGTGGGGGCACACAGGGGGTACCTGATAGATTCAAAGCCAGGCACAAGACAGCAGTTGGGCTTAAACCCACCATTCCCATAAATAAGAACATACAGTGGATAACCTACCTATACAATAATCAACAACGGTTTATAAAATACACTGGGGATACCATAAGGACACTTATTGACCCATTAAGTTTGCAATAGCTATTAGATATGTTTTAACTGTATTAGCCTTAATTCTCTACCCGCATAGCTACATGTCTTAAGAAAATGATGATGAGGACCATGGAAACCAAAGTGATGACGACCATGCATGATTTCAAAGATCCCCTAGATGAAAGATGCTGCTGTGAAACCATGAGAGGAATTGTTATGATCCTAGTGGCAAGGATCGCAGGTCGGACTAGCTAAGTAACTGAACAGACGACTAGCTCTGGGGAGGTGGTAACTAGATTGACCGCAACCTGATCCTATCCGCAAACAACTATAGGTAGCCATGGAACGTTACCTGAAAATCCTAGACGTCTCGTCACGGCCTGAGAAACTGACTATTCCTGGAGGGAAAGAAAGTCCTCTCTTGCCTCAGTGGAATGACCCCAAAGATATAGAATAGCCCCCCACAAATATTAACGGTGAGTTAAGGGGAAAGCACAAACACAGAGATGAAATTAGATTTAGCAAATGAGGCCCGCTGTTGTGAATTTGGTTTTTGGGCTCCCCCGGTGGTCACTGGTGGTACTGGACTTGTGTGCTTCACTTTCTCTGTTCACCTGTTTCCATCAGGATATGGGAGTATCCTATTTAGCCTTGCTGCTCAGTTATTCTAGTCTCGGCCATCAATGTAACCAGAGCCTTTCTGTTGCATGTTCCTGCTTCTAGACTACTATCAGCTAAGTTGGACTCTTAGTCCTAAGTTTGTTTGCATTTTTGTTCCAGTTCACAGTTATGTTATGTTTCTGTAGCTGGAAGCTCTTGTGGGCCGAAATTACCACTCCAGTGTCATGAGTTGACACATGAGTCTTAAAGTAATTTCTGGATGGTATTTTAATAGGGTTTTCAGCTGACCATGAAGTTCCCTATTGTATCTTCTTACTATCTAGTAAGCGGACCTCGCTTTGCTGTACCTACCTTCATACTGCGTATGTCTTTTCCTCTGAACTCACCGTCAATATATGTGGGGGGCTTCTGTCTCCTTTTTGGGGGAATTTCCCTAGAGGTAAGCCAGGTCTGTTTTTTCCTCTAATAGGGTTAGTTAGTGCTCCGGCTGGCGCTGGGCGTCTAGGGATAAAACGTAGGTCCGTCACCCGGCCACTGTTAGTTGTGTGATAGGTTTAGCTCACGGTCAGCTCGAGATTCCATCACCCAAGAGCTAGTCTGTTATTTAAGTTCTCTGACATTCCCTTGCCATTGGGAACCATGACAGCCCGCTAATACTAGATAGCAGAAAATAGGAAGGGAACTGTGCGGTCAATAAAAAAAACCCTATTCAAAATATCCACGCAGAGATTGCTCGAGCCCCCGCACCAACTAACGGTGCGGGGGAAGCAACTCCGTACCCCAGAGCCTACCAGCAACAAGAAATCACATATTAGCAAGCTGGACTAGACTCATCATACACAGAAATCATATTGCAGGCAGATGAGCAAAAAATATTCAAACAGAACTTAGCTTATCCTGAAGAGGCAGAAAACGAGATAATCAGGAGTAATCAGAATAGCACTGAATACATTGACAGCCGGCAACAAGTGGAAGTGAAGCAGAGCTAAATAGGAGCCTCCCTGGTGAATAACGAGGCAGCTGATCCAGCCAGACCCGAAGGATAATAAACCAAACCACCAGGGGGAGCCAAAAAACCAAAGTCACACAATACCATCTGTGACCACAAGAGGGAGCCTGAAAATGGAGTTCACAACAGTACCCCCCCTTGAGGAGGGGTCACCGAACCCTCATCAAAACCCCCAGGGTGATCAGGGTGAGCCACATGGAAGGCACGAACCAAATCGGCCGCATGAACATCAGAGGCGACAACCCAGGAATTATCCTCCTGACCATAGCCTTTCCACTTAACCAAATACTGAAGCCTCCGTCTAGAAATACGAGAATCCAAGATCTTCTCCACCACGTATTCCAATTCTCCCTCAACCAGCACAGGGTCAGGAGGCTCAACCGAAGGAACCACAGGCACCACATACCTCCGCAACAACGACCGATGGAACACATTATGAATAGCAAACGATGCCGGGAGGTCCAAACAAAATGACACAGGGTTAAGGACTTCCAAAATCTTATAAGGACCGATAAACCGAGGCTTAAACTTAGGAGAGGAGACCTTCATAGGAACAAAGCGAGAAGACAACCACACCAAGTCCCCAACGCAAAGTCGGGGACCCACACAGCGACGGTGGTTGGCAAAGCGCTGAGCCTTCTCTTGTGACAGCTTCAAATTGTCCACCACATGATTCCAAATCTGATGCAACCTATCCACCACAACATCCACTCCAGGACAGTCAGAAGGCTCCACCTGACCCGAGGAAAAACGAGGATGAAACCCTGAATTACAAAAAAAGGCGAAACCAAAGTAGCAGAACTAGCCCGATTATTAAGGGCAAACTCGGCCAATGGCAAAAAAGTCACCCAGTCGTCCTGATCAGCAGAAACAAAACATCTTAAATAGGTTTCCAAAGTCTGATTAGTGCGCTCGGTTTGGCCATTCGTCTGAGGATGGAAGGCCGACGAAAAAGACAAATTAATGCCCATCTTAGCACAAAAGGTCCGCCAAAATCTAGACACAAACTGGGATCCTCTGTCGGAAACAATATTTTCAGGGATCCCGTGCAAACGAACCACATTTTGAAAAAACAGAGGAACCAACTCGGAGGAGGAAGGCAACTTAGGCAAGGGCACCAAATGGACCATCTTAGAAAAACGATCACACACCACCCAAATGACAGACATTCTCTGAGAGACAGGGAGATCTGAAATAAAATCCATGGAAATGTGCATCCAAGGCCTCTTCGGGACAGGCAAAGGTAACAACAAGCCACTGGCATGAGAACAGCAAGGCTTAGCCCGAGCACAAATTCCACAAGACTGCACAAAGGAACGCACATCCCGTGACAAGGAAGGCCACCAGAAGGACCTAGCCACCAAATCTCTGGTACCAAAAATCCCAGGATGGCCTGCCAACACCGAAGAATGAACCTCGGAAATAACTCTGCTGGTCCATCTATCCGGGACAAACAGTCTCTCCGGTGGACAACGGTCAGGTCTATCCGCCTGAAACTCCTGCAGCACTCGTCGCAAATCTGGGGAGATGGCAGACAAAATCACCCCTTCTCTGAGGATACCAGCTGGCTCTGAATCACCAGGAGAGTCAGGCACAAAACTCCTAGAAAGAGCATCAGCCTTCACATTCTTCGAACCAGGCAGGTATGAGACCACGAAATCAAAACGAGAGAAAAACAACGACCAATGAGCCTGTCTAGGATTCAGCCGCTTAGAGCATGCTGAGATAACATGAGCTGAGTCACCACAGTAAAAGCACAACCCATTTTGCCGTCTATAATTTTGCCATTCACTTTGGTCAGAATTCTATCACATTGCATAGACTCAGGTGTCTGTTCAGAAGACACCGCCAAATGGTGCGCAGGTTTGCGCTCCCGCAAACACCGATCAATCTGAATGGCCAGAGTCATTGACTCATTCAGACCTGCAGGCGTAGGGAACCCCACCATGACATTCTTAATGGCTTCAGAAAGACCTTTTCTGAAATTTGCAGCCAGGGCACACTCATTCCATTGAGTAAGCACCGACCATTTCTGAAATTTCTGGCAGTACACCTCTGCATCATCTTGCCCCTGAGAGAAAGCCAACAACGCTTTTTCAGCCTGGTTCTCAAGATTAGGTTCCTCATAGAGCAATCCAAGGGCCAGAAAAAATGCATCCACACTGAGCAATGCAGGATCCCCTTGTTATGACCCCAATGGCGAGGGTCTCAGAGGAACGTGGAAGTCTGCAGAATACAAAAATCCAGCTCATAGGGCAGTGGTAACTGGGTTGACCATATATCTACTCCTAACGCCAACACTAGAAGTAGCCGGGGATCATTCCTACGTTGATTCTAGATGACACGCGCCAGCCGGAGAATCTAGCTACCCCTAGTAGAGGAAAACAAAGACCTTTCTTGCCTCCAGAGAAGGGGACCCCAAAGCTGGATAGAAGCCCCCCACAAATAATGACGGTGAGGTAAGAGGAAATGACAAACACAGAAATGAACCAGGTTTAGCACAGAGAGGCCCGCTTACTGATAGCAGAATAAAGAAAGGTAACTTATATGGTCAACAAAAACCCTATCAAAATCCACACTGGAAATTCAAGAACCCCCGAACCGTCTAATGGTCCGGGGGGAGAACACCAGCCCCCTAGAGCTTCCAGCAAAGGTCAGGATATAGATTAGGAACAAGCTGGACAAAAATACAAAACCAAAACAAATAGCAAAAAGCAAAAGGCAGACTTAGCTGATATAACTGGAACCAGGATCAGTAGACAAGAGCACAGCAGACTAGCTCTGATAACTATGTTGCCAGGCATTGAACTGAAGGTCCAGGGAGCTTATATAGCAACACCCCTAACTAACGACCCAGGTGCGGATAAAAGGAATGACAGAAAAACCAGAGTCAAAAAACTAGTAACCACTAGAGGGAGCAAAAAGCAAATTCACAACAGTACCCCCCCCTTAGTGAGGGGTCACCGAACCCTCACCACGACCACCAGGGCGATCAGGATGAACGGCATGAAAGGCACGAACTAAATCGGCCGCATGAACATCAGAGGCGACCACCCAGGAATTATCCTCCTGACCATAGCCCTTCCACTTGACCAGGTACTGAAGCCTCCGCCTGGAGAGGCGAGAATCCAAGATCTTCTCCACCACGTACTCCAACTCGCCCTCAACCAACACCGGAGCAGGAGGCTCAGCAGAAGGAACTACAGGCACAATGTACCGCCGCAACAAGGACCTATGAAATACATTGTGAATAGCAAACGACACAGGAAGATCCAGACGAAAAGATACAGGATTAAGGATTTCCAATATCTTGTAAGGCCCAATAAAACGAGGTTTAAATTTGGGAGAGGAGACCTTCATAGGAACAAAGCGGGAAGAAAGCCACACCAAATCCCCAACGCGTAGTCGGGGACCCACACCGCGGCGGCGGTTGGCAAAGCGCTGAGCCTTCTCCTGTGACAACTTCAAGTTGTCCACCACATGATTCCAGATCTGCTGCAACCTATCCACCACAGAATCCACCCCAGGACAGTCAGAAGGCTCCACATGACCCGAAGAAAAACGAGGATGGAAACCAGAGTTGCAGAAAAAAGGCGAAACCAAGGTGGCGGAACTAGCCCGATTATTAAGGGCAAACTCAGCCAACGGCAAGAATGTCACCCAATCGTCCTGATCAGCAGAGACAAAACACCTCAAATAAGCCTCCAAAGTCTGATTAGTTCGCTCCGTCTGTCCATTAGTCTGAGGATGGAAAGCAGACGAAAACGACAAATCAATGCCCATCCTACTACAAAAGGATCGCCAGAACCTGGAAACGAACTGGGATCCTCTGTCTGACACAATATTCTCAGGGATGCCGTGCAAACGAACCACGTTCTGAAAAAACACAGGAACCAGATCGGAAGAGGAAGGCAGCTTAGGCAAAGGAACCAAATGGACCATCTTGGAAAAGCGATCACATATCACCCAGATAACGGACATGCCCTGAGATAACGGAAGATCAGAAATGAAATCCATGGAGATATGTGTCCAAGGTCTCTTCGGGACAGGCAAGGGCAAGAGCAAACCGCTGGCACGAGAACAGCAAGGCTTAGCTCGAGCACAAGTCCCACAGGACTGCACAAATGACCGCACATCCCTTGACAAGGAAGGCCACCAAAAGGACCTGGCCACCAGATCTCTGGTGCCAAAAATTCCCGGGTGACCTGCCAACACCGAGGAATGAACCTCGGAAATGACTCTGCTGGTCCACTTATCCGGGACAAACAGTCTGTCAGGTGGACAAGACTCAGGCCTATCAGCCTGAAATCTCTGCAACACACGTCGCAGATCCGGAGAAATAGCTGACAAGATAACTCCATCTTTAAGAATACCAACAGGATCAGCGACTCCAGGAGCATCAGGCACAAAGCTCCTAGAAAGAGCATCGGCCTTCACATTCTTTGAACCTGGTAAATACGAGACAACAAAATCAAAGCGGGAGAAAAACAATGACCAGCGGGCCTGTCTCGGATTAAGGCGTTTAGCAGACTCGAGATACATCAGATTTTTGTGATCAGTCAAGACCACCACACGATGCTTAGCACCCTCGAGCCAATGACGCCACTCCTCAAATGCCCATTTCATGGCCAACAACTCCCGATTGCCCACATCATAATTTCGCTCGGCAGGCGAAAACTTCCTAGAGAAAAAGGCACAAGGTTTCATAACAGAGCAACCAGGGCCTCTCTGCGACAAAACGGCCCCTGCCCCAATCTCCGAAGCATCCACCTCAACCTGAAAGGGAAGTGAGACGTCAGGCTGGCACAAAACAGGCGCCGAAGTAAACCGGCGTTTCAACTCCTGGAAAGCCTCCACGGCAGCAGGAGCCCAGTTAGCTACATCGGAGCCCTTCTTGGTCATATCCGTCAAAGGTTTCACAATGCTAGAAAAATTAGCGATAAAACGACGGTAGAAGTTAGCGAAGCCCAAGAACTTCTGAAGACTCTTAACTGACGAGGGCTGAGTCCAATCAAGAATAGCTCGGACCTTGACTGGGTCCATCTCCACAGCAGAAGGGGAAAAAATGAACCCCAAAAAGGGAACCTTCTGTACACCAAAGAGACACTTTGAGCCCTTGACAAACAAAGAATTTTCACGCAAAATTTTAAAGACCAACCTGACCTGCTCCACATGCGAATCCCAATCATCAGAAAAAACCAAAATATCATCCAGATAAACAATCAAAAATTTATCCAGATACCTCCGGAAAATGTCATGCATAAAGGACTGAAAAACTGAAGGCGCATTGGAGAGCCCAAAAGGCATCACCAAGTACTCAAAATGACCTTCGGGCGTATTGAATGCGGTTTTCCATTCATCACCTTGCTTAATGCGCACAAGGTTGTACGCACCACGAAGGTCTATCTTGGTGAACCACTTGGCACCCTTAATCCGGGCAAACAAGTCAGACAACAGCGGTAAAGGATACTGAAATTTGACAGTGATCTTATTTAAAAGCCGATAATCAATACAAGGTCTCAAAGATCCGTCCTTTTTTGCCACAAAAAAGAATCCCGCACCAAGAGGGGAAGAAGACGGACGAATATGTCCTTTCTCCAGAGACTCCCTGATATATGAACGCATAGCGGTATGTTCAGGTACCGACAGATTAAACAGTCTTCCCTTAGGAAATTTACTGCCTGGGATCAAATCTATAGCACAGTCACAGTCCCTATGAGGAGGCAGTGCACTGGACTCAGACTCACTGAAGACATCCTGATAATCAGACAAATACTCCGGAACTTCCGAAGGCGTAGAAGAAGCAATAGACACAGGCAGGGAATCCCCATGAATACCACGACAGCCCCAACTTGAGACTGACATAGCCTTCCAGTCCAGGACTGGATTATGGGTCTGTAACCATGGCAGCCCTAAAACAACCAAATCATGCATTTTATGTAAAACCAGGAAACGTATCACCTCGCGGTGTTCAGGAGTCATGCACATGGTAACCTGTGTCCAATACTGCGGTTTATTTGCTGCCAATGGTGTAGCATCAATACCCCTAAGAGGAATAGGATTTTCTAATGGTTCAAGAGTAAAACCACAGCGCTTAGCAAATGAGAGATCCATGAGACTCAGGGCAGCACCTGAATCTACAAACGCCATGACAGGATAAGATGACAGTGAGCAAATCAAAGTTACAGACAGAATAAATTTAGGTTGCAAATTACCAACGGTGACAGGACTAACAACCTTAGCTATACGTTTAGAGCATGCTGAGATAACATGTGTAGAATCACCACAGTAGTAGCACAAGCCATTCCGGCGTCTATGAATTTTCCGCTCATTTCTAGTCAGGATTCTATCACATTGCATTAAATCAGGTGTCTGTTCAGACGACACCATGAGGGAATTTGCGGTTTTTCTATCACATTGCACCGAATTAGGTGTCTGTTCAGACAACACCATGAGGGAATTTGCGGTTTTGCGCTCCCGCAACCGCCGGTCAATTTGAATAGCCAGTGCCATAGTATCATTCAGACCTGTGGGAATGGGAAAACCCACCATAACATTCTTAATGGCTTCAGAAAGGCCATTTCTAAAATTAGCGGCCAGTGCACACTCGTTCCAATGTGTCAGCACGGACCATTTCCGAAATTTTTGGCAATACACTTCAGCCTCGTCCTGCCCCTGAGACATAGCCAGCAAGGCCTTTTCTGCCTGAATCTCAAGATTGGGTTCCTCATAAAGTAAACCGAGCGCCAGAAAAAACGCATCAAGATCAGCCAATGCCGGATCTCCTGGCGCCAGCGAAAAAGCCCAATCCTGAGGGTCGCCCCGTAAGAACGAAATAACAATTTTTACTTGCTGAGCAGAATCTCCAGATGAACAGGGTCTCAGGGACAAAAACAATTTACAATTATTCACGAAATTCCTAAACTTAAACCTGTCTCCGGAAAACAGTTCAGGAATCGGTATTTTAGGTTCTGACCTAGGATTTCTGATAACATAGTCTTGTATGCCCTGCACACGAGTAGCCAGCTGGTCCACACTTGTAATCAAGGTCTGGACATTCATGTCTGCAGCAAGCATAGCCACTCTGAGGTAAAGGGGAAGAAGAAAAAAAAAAAACTCAGAATCTTCTTTCTTATAATCCCTCTTCTGCAATGCATTAAACATTTAATACTGGCCTGGCAAACTGTTATGACCCCAATGGCGAGGGTCTCAGAGGAACGTGGAAGTCTGCAGAATACAAAAATCCAGCTCATAGGGCAGTGGTAACTGGGTTGACCATATATCTACTCCTAACGCCAACACTAGAAGTAGCCGGGGATCATTCCTACGTTGATTCTAGATGACACGCGCCAGCCGGAGAATCTAGCTACCCCTAGTAGAGGAAAACAAAGACCTTTCTTGCCTCCAGAGAAGGGGACCCCAAAGCTGGATAGAAGCCCCCCACAAATAATGACGGTGAGGTAAGAGGAAATGACAAACACAGAAATGAACCAGGTTTAGCACAGAGAGGCCCGCTTACTGATAGCAGAATAAAGAAAGGTAACTTATATGGTCAACAAAAACCCTATCAAAATCCACACTGGAAATTCAAGAACCCCCGAACCGTCTAACGGTCCGGGGGGAGAACACCAGCCCCCTAGAGCTTCCAGCAAAGGTCAGGATATAGATTAGGAACAAGCTGGACAAAAATACAAAACCAAAACAAATAGCAAAAAGCAAAAGGCAGACTTAGCTGATATAACTGGAACCAGGATCAGTAGACAAGAGCACAGCAGACTAGCTCTGATAACTACGTTGCCAGGCATTGAACTGAAGGTCCAGGGAGCTTATATAGCAACACCCCTAACTAACGACCCAGGTGCGGATAAAAGGAATGACAGAAAAACCAGAGTCAAAAAACTAGTAACCACTAGAGGGAGCAAAAAGCAAATTCACAACACCCCTGGAGCCAATGCGAAAGCCCAATCTTGATGATCGCCACGCAAGAAAGAAATAATAATCTTAACTTGCTGAACAGAATCCCCAGAGGAACGAGGTTTCAAAGAAAGAAACAATTTGCAATTGTTCTTAAAATTCAGGAACCTAGATCTATCTCCAGAAAACAACTCCGGAATAGGTATTCTAGGCTCTGACATAGGACTGTGCACAACAAAATCCTGAATACTTTGTACCCTTGCAGCAAGATGATCTACACTGGAGGCTAAACTCTGGATATCCATATCAGCAGCTAAACTCAGAGCCACACCAAGATTAAGAGGAGGAGAGAAGCCAGACACACAGCAGCTAGACACACGGCAGCAAAAAAAAAAAAAATTCTCCAAGCTTCTTTTCTCCTGCTTCTGCCATGCAATTAACACTTTACTGGCCGGCTGTACTGTTATGATCCTAGTGGCAAGGATCGCAGGTCGGACTAGCTAAGTAACTGAACAGACGACTAGCTCTGGGGAGGTGGTAACTAGATTGACCGCAACCTGATCCTATCCGCAAACAACTATAGGTAGCCGTGGAACGTTACCTGAAAATCCTAGACGTCTCGTCACGGCCTGAGAAACTGACTATTCCTGGAGGGAAAGAAAGTCCTCTCTTGCCTCAGTGGAATGACCCCAAAGATATAGAATAGCCCCCCACAAATATTAACGGTGAGTTAAGGGGAAAGCACAAACACAGAGATGAAATTAGATTTAGCAAATGAGGCCCGCTAATACTAGATAGCAGAAAATAGGAAGGGAACTGTGCGGTCAATAAAAAAAACCCTATTCAAAATATCCACGCAGAGATTGCTCGAGCCCCCGCACCAACTAACGGTGCGGGGGAAGCAACTCCGTACCCCAGAGCCTACCAGCAACAAGAAATCACATATTAGCAAGCTGGACTAGACTCATCATACACAGAAATCATATTGCAGGCAGATGAGCAAAAAATATTCAAACAGAACTTAGCTTAGCCTGAAGAGGCAGAAAACGAGATAATCAGGAGTAATCAAAATAGCACTGAATACATTGACAGCCGGCAACAAGTGGAAGTGAAGCAGAGCTAAATAGGAGCCTCCCTGGTGAATAACGAGGCAGCTGATCCAGCCAGACCCGCAGGATAATAAACCAAACCACCAGGGGGAGCCAAAAAACCAAAGTCACACAATACCATCTGTGACCACAAGAGGGAGCCTGAAAACGGAGTTCACAACAAGGAATGTCATATCCACATCCCCCGGAATATGTCTGCCTGAAGCACACCAATGAGGGAGAGACCAGGATCTGACTTCCTCCTGTGCAAAATTTATTAGGAGGGGGTCCATCTGCTAGAGATGGGTCATCTCGTGTATACGGTGAAGATTAGTTAGTTAGGGTCCAGCATTTTTGAGTCAGGTAGGCCGGGAGGACAGATCGATAGGCTCGACGAGATTTTTGATTTTGCATATCTCCAAAGGGGGATAGCAAGAGAAAGATAGACTAATATGGTATGCACAACCACAACCTATATAAAAGTATCAAAACACCTTTATTAACACCTCACAAATATACATAAAAACGTTTAAAACATGTACAAAAATCAGTACAAAAAATCACACCCCAAAGTCTGAGCCCCCTGTAATCGAAAAATAATAATCATAACAAAAAATATTGTATACGCATTGAACCCAGTATGCATAAAAGTACCAACGCTACTTATAATCCATGTTTGGGCTAAATCACATAAGTTATGTATGCCCAACAAATGAATGTTCCTGGTAACTGGAAACCATGAAATAAATCTGCAGCGCCCCAGAGTCCTGGTCGTTGCAGTACTGTCGCTCCGCCGCTAAGGGGAGTGATGGTATGTCTGATGGCACTAAAGGAGTTCACCTGACCAGGTATAACAGACACACATTACAATTCACACTCCGGCCACCAGGGGGAGTGGTTCTATCTAGTAGGCTGCTCCTCACACTCTGGTAAAACTGGGGGTTGGATAGGAAGTTAGTCAGAAAGTAGTAGGGAAGAGCTAGGGAGAGGACCTGTCAGGGGTGGATCCTGACAGAGTCCTAAGAAGAGACAGATCATTACGGAGTTGTGCCTGTGCCTTACAGTGGCAGACTCCCAAGATAGGACAAGAAGCGAGGTTTATTGTGGAGAAGTGAGGAACGGAAATACAGCAAAAAAGGAGAAAACACCAGAAGGAGTCATGCCTCAAGATCAGCAACATCCTTCTGAGGCGCGTAGCCGGTAAACAGAACGCCGAGAAAGTAAGAGACTCCACGCATTACTTTAAAATACGGCCGGGCAGTTAACCATAGGTTGGCTGTCTCACCATTACACCTAACGAAGACAACGGAGGCAAACTGTGGGAGAGGGGCGTCCCTAGGGTCCCTATAAAATAGCTCCAGGCCTACCCCGTCATACGGGTGCATCCCATCCATATCATCTGGGGGACGGAGAGAGAGAGAGAAAGACCAGAAATATACACGACAGTTGTGAGGACTATCCCGTGGTGCTCAGCAGAGAAGTACTACAACACACAGGCGCTAGAAGGTAGACACTGATTTCCACCTGCAAAGGGAACTCTGGATGTGCCTTCGGACCGGCCGGTCTCAGCCAGCCCTGTTAACAGTACTCTGGATTGCGGACCCTGAAGCCTTCAGTAAAGAGGTAAAGAGACTGCAACCCTGTGTCCTCGATATTCACCGCGATCTACACCACGCACCATCATCACACCTTTCATTGGACGCCCCTTAGTAGGGTCACGGACCGGGTCTAGCCACCGTGACAACCCCAGAACTGAGACAGAGAGGCCCGGTACCGAGTACCCCACCGCCCTGCGTCTGGGGGCGCTCCAAAATTTGGCGTCACGAACAGGATGTACTTAAGCCTGACGAATCAGATCATGTGTGCCTTAGAACTGTGATTGAATTGTGATTTATTGCAAAGACTGTGTTGCTATTTGCTGCCAAAATCCGCCATCACCGCGCACGAAGGGAGGAGCCATAGCTTCGTGGGCGGAGCCGGTCAAAAAGAGCACGGAACCAGAAGACGCGGTAAAGCAATGATCCCGGAAGAGGAACACCAACTTCCAGCAGGTTAGCAGGGGGAAGGAGCGGCCATGTCTGAGTCGGGGGGAGCAGAGGCTGCGGTCGCAGCCGTAGACCCAGAGGCACCTTCGGTTCCCGCGGTAGACGCAACCGTGGGCCTTGTACCACTGCCGGCTGCCGCAGAGCTCGCCGCCCCTATCCGCCAGCCAGAGGCTGCTGCGGCTACAACAGCCATAATGCCCTTCTCCATGCCGTACCTACCTGGAGCAGCCTGGCTCCCGCGATACTCTGGAGAGTCACTCACAAACATTAACTGACTTTAAAGAGGAGATCTGCAGCCTGTTCGAGTTCTATCCCTTGACAGAGCCTCAGAAAGTTCATATGATAACCGGCCAACTCTTTGGGGCGGCTCTGAGAGAAGTGAAGTCCCGGCCCGCCGCGGATAAGGGAACTGCACAGCAGGTCTTTGCAAAGCTTAAAGCCACCTTTGACACCCGCACCGCTACAGAAATTAAGTTGACTTTCTATGGGTGCAAACAGAGGCTGCAAAATAGCCTACAGGACTATGCCCTTAACCTCCAGGAGGCGCTGCGGGCCATCAAGCAGAGTGACCCCAGCAGCATGCAAGATGAAGATAAACTCCTGAAGGAGCGGTTCATTGAGGGGCTGCTGTGTAGCCACCAAAGGGGTCAACTGCACTTCCTGGCCATGCAGAACCCAGACCTGACTTTTGCGCAATTCAAGGATAAAGCCATCCAGGCGCTAAAAGAGCGACAGTCCAGCCATGCAGTGCCTCCCAGGCATCCAGCTCTCACATACCACCAGGAGGTGGCGTCGGATGCCCCAGTTGCCACCGAGGCCGATGCCCAAAGCTTAGATGACGACTCCCCCGCAGGACTCCACCTCCAGATGCAGGAGCTGACCAAGAGAGTTGCTGCCCTAGCCCGGACCGTGCAGTCCCTACAGGAGGCCCCCAAGGAGAAGATCCAGCTGGCCTCCAGACCACAGGATGTCCCCTGGATGTGACAGAGGAGGACTCCGCCGACCAGAGGCAGGGACGACGATCGCTTTCATCGGGACGGACGACCTATCTGCCGCCGCTGTCACCAGGTGGGCCACCTTGCAAGGTACTGTCATTTAAACGAGCAACCCCTGGGACAAAGGGCCAACCCCCAGGAGTAGGACGATCAGGCCCGCAGCATTGGAGAGCCAAATACGTTGGAGGGCGACCAGTTCTTCCTGTTGTGATCGATGGTATCCCCATGAATGCTTTGCTGGACACCGGTTCTCAGGTGACGACTATGCCTTACGTGCTTTATAAACGGTATTGGGAGGACACCGATATTACTCGTGGCCCCGATGACAATTTCACCATAATAGCCAGTAATGGTCAGCCATTGCCACAAGTGGGGTATAAAGAGGTCACCATCAAAGTGGGGTGGGTGGAATTGAAGGCCCAAGGGATTGTAATTGTTGATATTGACCGCCGTGAGTGTAATCCCATGATGACCATTGGTACTAATGTTATAGAAAATTGTCTTGCAGAAGTTATTGTCCTATTACAACAGGTAGCAGAAACAGCTGGCTACAGTGAACAACGTGCCCTGCAAAAAGAAATCAGAGCCCTGATGCAAAGACAGCAGGTGGAGCTGACTGGTGGTGAAATTGGTCGTGTCACAGTGAGTGATTCAAACCCCATTGCGATACCCCCCAGGAGTGAAATGTTAATATGGTGTCGGGCAGCCATAGTCCTCAGGGGTAAAGACTATCAGGCCCTGGTAGAACCCGTATATTCGGATAATAGGCCTACCCTCCTGACAGCCAGAGGGGTGGTTGACTGTCATGATCTCCATGGCCAGAGAACTAGCATAAGCCTCTATAGGAACAAGCTCTTGGAAGATGTAACTATACTGACCATGAACTAAACCTACCGCATCATCTAGAAGTAGCCAGGTAGCATGTCCTACTTTTTATCCCTATATGCCCAGCGCCGGCCGGAGAACTAAATAATGCTAGCAGAGGGAAATATAAGACCTGACTCACCTCTAGAGAAATGCCCAAAAAGGAGACAGAGGCCCCCCACATATATTGGCGGTGATATGAGATGAAACAACAAACGCAGCAGGAAAATAGTTTTAGCAAATTTGAGGTCCGCTTTCTAGATAGCAGAAGACAGAAAGCATACTTTCATGGTCAGTAGAAAACCCTAACAAAACACATCCAGAAATTACTTTAGGACTCTGGCATTAACTCATAATACCAGAGTGGCAATTCCTGATCAACAAGAGCTTTCCAGACACAGTAACGAAACTGCAGCTGTGAACTGGAACCAAAATACAAAAACAAAACATGGACGAATGTCCAACTTATCTAGTAGATGTCTGGGAGCAGGAACAAGCACAGAGAGGCTTCTGATAACATTGTTGACCGGCAAGCATCTAACAGAGAAGCCAGGTTATATAGCGACACCCAGATCTAATCAGAACAGGTGAACAGGGAAGATGATGTCACAAGTTCAATTCCACCAGTAGCCACCGGGGGAGCCCAGAATCCAAATTCACAACAGTACCCCCCCCTCAAGGAGGGGGCACCGAACCCTCACCAGAACCACCAGGGCGATCAGGATGGGCCCTATGAAAGGCACGAACCAGATCAGAGGCATGAACATCAGATGCAGTGACCCAAGAATTATCCTCCTGGCCATATCCCTTCCACTTGACCAGATACTGGAGTCTCCGTCTGGAAACACGGGAGTCTAGGATTTTTTCCACAACGTACTCCAACTCACCCTCAACCAACACCGGAGCAGGAGGCTCAACGGAAGGCACAACCGGTGCCTCATACCTGCGCAATAACGACCGATGAAAAACGTTATGAATAGAAAAGGATGCAGGGAGGTCCAAACGGAAGGAAACAGGGTTAAGAATCTCCAATATTTTATACGGACCGATGAACCGAGGCTTAAACTTAGGAGATGAGACCCTCATAGGGACAAAACGAGAAGACAACCACACCAAATCTCCAACACAAAGCCGAGGACCAACACGACGGTGACGGTTGGCAAAAAGCTGAGTCTTCTCCTGGGACAACTTTAAATTGTCCATCACCTGCCCCCAGATATGATGCAATCTCTCCACCACCGCATCCACTCCAGGACAATCCGAGGATTCCATCTGACCGGAGGAAAATCGAGGATGGAACCCCGAATTACAGAAAAACGGGGAAACCAAGGTGGCAGAGCTGGCCCGATTATTGAGGGCGAACTCCGCCAATGGCAAAAAAGCAACCCAATCATCCTGGTCAGCAGACACAAAACACCTCAGATATGTCTCCAGGGTCTGATTAGTCCGCTCGGTCTGGCCATTAGTCTGAGGGTGAAAAGCAGACGAAAAAGACAAATCTATGCCCATCCTAGCACAAAATGCCCGCCAAAATCTAGACACAAATTGGGTTCCTCTGTCAGAAACGATATTCTCAGGAATACCATGCAAACGAACAACATTTTGAAAAAACAGGGGCACCAACTCGGAAGAAGAAGGCAATTTGGGCAGGGGAACCAAATGAACCATCTTAGAAAAACGGTCACACACCACCCAGATGACAGACATCTTCTGAGAAACAGGCAGATCTGAAATAAAATCCATCGAGATGTGTGTCCAAGGCCTCTTAGGAATAGGCAAGGGCAACAATAATCCACTAGCCCGAGAACAACAAGGCTTGGCCCGAGCACAAACGTCACAAGACTGCACAAAGCCTCGCACATCTCGTGACAGGGAAGGCCACCAGAAGGATCTTGCCACCAAATCCCTGGTACCAAAAATTCCAGGATGACCTGCCAACGCAGAAGAATGCACCTCAGAGATGACTTTACTGGTCCAATCATCAGGAACAAACAGCCTATCAGGCGGACAACGATCCGGTCTATCCGCCTGAAACTCCTGCAAGGCCCGCCGCAGGTCTGGAGAAACGGCTGACAAGATAACTCCCTCCTTAAGAATACCTGTGGGGTCAGAGTTGCCAGGTGAATCAGGCTCAAAACTCCTAGAAAGGGCATCCGCCTTAACATTCTTAGAACCTGGTAGGTACGATACCACAAAATTAAACCGAGAAAAAAATAATGACCAGCGCGCCTGTCTAGGATTCAGGCGCCTGGCGGTCTCAAGATAAATCAAATTTTTGTGGTCAGTCAATACCACCACCTGATGTCTGGCCCCCTCGAGCCAATGGCGCCACTCCTCAAACGCCCACTTCATGGCCAAAAGCTCCCGATTCCCAACATCATAATTCCGCTCAGCGGGCGAAAATTTACGGGAAAAGAAGGCACAAGGCCTCATCACGGCGCAGTCAGAACTTTTCTGCGACAACACTGCCCCAGCTCCGATCTCAGAAGCGTCGACCTCAACCTGAAAAGGAAGAGTCACATCAGGCTGACGCAACACAGGGGCAGAAGAAAAACAGCGCTTAAGCTCCTGAAAGGCCTCCACAGCATCAGGGGACCAATTAGCAACATCAGCACCCTGTCTAGTCAAATCGGTCAATGGCTTAACGACATCCGAAAAACCAGAAATAAATCGACGATAAAAGTTGGCAAAGCCCAAAAATTTCTGAAGACTTTTAAGAGAAGAGGGCTGCGTCCAATCACAAATAGCTTGAACCTTGACAGGATCCATCTCAATGGAAGAGGGAGAAAAAATATATCCCAAAAAGGAAATTCTCTGAACCCCAAAAACGCACTTAGAACCCTTGACACACAGAGAATTAGACCGCAAAACCTGAAAAACCCTCTTAACTTGCCGGACATGAGAGTCCCAGTCATCCGAAAAAATCAGAATATCATCCAGATACACTATCATAAATTTATCCAAAAAATCGCGGAAAATATCATGCATAAAGGACTGGAAGACTGAAGGGGCATTAGAAAGACCAAAAGGCATCACCAAATACTCAAAGTGGCCCTCGGGCGTATTAAATGCGGTTTTCCACTCATCCCCCTGCCTGATCCGCACCAAATTATACGCCCCACGGAGATCAATCTTAGAGAACCACTTGGCCCCCTTTATGCGAGCAAACAAATCAGTCAGCAACGGCAATGGGTATTGATATTTTACAGTGATTTTATTCAAAAGCCGATAATCGATACATGGTCTCAAAGAGCCGTCTTTTTTTGACACAAAGAAAAAACCGGCTCCTAAGGGAGATGACGATGGACGAATATGTCCCTTTTCCAAGGACTCCTTTATATATTCTCGCATAGCAGTATGTTCAGGCACAGACAGATTAAATAAACGACCCTTTGGGTATTTACTACCCGGAATTAAATCTATAGCACAATCGCACTCACGGTGCGGAGGTAGTGAACCCAGCTTGGGTTCTTCAAAGACGTCACGATAGTCAGACAGGAACTCAGGGATTTCAGAGGGGATAGATGATGAAATGGACACCAAAGGTACGTCCCCATGAGTCCCCTTACATCCCCAGCTCAACACAGACATAGCTCTCCAGTCAAGGACTGGGTTGTGAGACTGCAGCCATGGCAATCCCAGCACCAAATCCTCATGTAGATTATACAGCACTAGAAAACGAATAGTCTCCTGGTGATCCGGATTAATACACATAGTCACTTGTGTCCAGTATTGTGGTTTATTATTAGCCAATGGGGTGGAGTCAATCCCCTTCAGAGGAATAAGAGTTTCCAAAGGCTCTAAATCATACCCACAACGATTGGCAAAGGACCAATCCATAAGACTCAAAGCGGCGCCAGAGTCGATATAGGCGTCAGTAGTAATAGATGACAAAGAGCAAATCAGGGTCACAGACAAAATAAATTTAGACTGTAAAGTGCCAATGGAAACAGATTTATCAAGCTTTTTAGTACGTTTAGAGCATGCTGATATAACATGAGTAGAATCCCCACAATAGAAACACAACCCATTTTTCCGTCTAAAATTCTGCCGCTCGCTTCTGGACAGAATTCTATCACACTGCATGCTTTCTGGCGTCTTCTCAGTGGACACCGCCAGATGGTGCACTGGTTTGCGCTCCCGCAGACGCCTATCGATCTGAATGGCCATTGTCATGGACTCATTCAGACCCGCAGGCACAGGGAACCCCACCATAACATCCTTAATGGCATCAGAGAGACCCTCTCTGAAAGTAGCCGCCAAGGCACACTCATTCCACTGAGTAAGCACAGACCATTTACGGAATCTTTGGCAGTAAATTTCAGCTTCATCTTGCCCCTGCGATAGGGACATCAAAGTTTTTTCTGCCTGAAGTTCCAAATGAGGTTCCTCATACAGCAAGCCCAAGGCCAAAAAAAACGCATCCACATTGCGCAACGCAGGATCCCCTTGTGCCAATGCAAAAGCCCAGTCTTGAGGGTCGCCGCGGAGCAAGGAAATCACAATCCCAACCTGCTGTGCAGGGTCTCCAGCAGAACGAGATTTCAGGGACAAAAATAACTTGCAATTATTTCTAAAATTCTGAAAGCCAGATCTATTCCCTGAGAAGAATTCCGGCAAAGGAATTCTCGGCTCAGATACCGGAGCATGAATAATAAAATCTTGCAAATTTTGTACTTTCGTGGTGAGATTATTCAAACCTGCAGTTACACTCTGAAGATCCATTATTAACAGGTGAACACAAAGCCATTCAAAGATTATAAGGAGAGAGAAAAAAAAGAAAGACTGCAGCATAGACAGACTGGCAAGTGATCCAATTAAGAGCACAGAAAAAAAAAAAAAAAAAAAAAAACTCTCAGCAGACTTCTTATTTCTCTCCTTTCTCAGCCAAGGATTTTAACCCTTTAGTGGGCCGGTCAAACTGTCATGATCTCCATGGCCAGAGAACTAGCATAAGCCTCTATAGGAACAAGCTCTTGGAAGATGTAACTATACTGACCATGAACTAAACCTACCGCATCATCTAGAAGTAGCCAGGTAGCATGTCCTACTTTTTATCCCTATATGCCCAGCGCCGGCCGGAGAACTAAATAATGCTAGCAGAGGGAAATATAAGACCTGACTCACCTCTAGAGAAATGCCCAAAAAGGAGACAGAGGCCCCCCACATATATTGGCGGTGATATGAGATGAAACAACAAACGCAGCAGGAAAATAGTTTTAGCAAATTTGAGGTCCGCTTTCTAGATAGCAGAAGACAGAAAGCATACTTTCATGGTCAGTAGAAAACCCTAACAAAACACATCCAGAAATTACTTTAGGACTCTGGCATTAACTCATAATACCAGAGTGGCAATTCCTGATCAACAAGAGCTTTCCAGACACAGTAACGAAACTGCAGCTGTGAACTGGAACCAAAATACAAAAACAAAACATGGACGAATGTCCAACTTATCTAGTAGATGTCTGGGAGCAGGAACAAGCACAGAGAGGCTTCTGATAACATTGTTGACCGGCAAGCATCTAACAGAGAAGCCAGGTTATATAGCGACACCCAGATCTAATCAGAACAGGTGAACAGGGAAGATGATGTCACAAGTTCAATTCCACCAGTAGCCACCGGGGGAGCCCAGAATCCAAATTCACAACAGTTGACGTCCGCAAGGGGAGGGTGCCAGTACGTGTTCTCAATTGCGGGGAAGAAGTCCAGCTAGCCAAATATGCCACACTTACCAAACTGTTTACTGTTAATAGCAGTGTGATACAGGCACCTAGGCCCTTGGTCCCGTCCAATCCAGCGGAGAACAACGGTTCTGCAGGGCAACCGAAGGATTGGCGTCAGGAATTACACGTGGGCACAGACTCTACCCCACCTCACTAGAAACAGGGGGCCTACAGGGTGGTTCATGAGTACGAGCGGGTCTTTAGCAAACACCCCCTAGATTTTGGACAGGTAAAAGGGATCCAACATCATATCCCCACAGGGGATCACCGACCCATAAAAGAGAGATACCGTCCTGTACCCCCAGCTCATTATCAGTGTGCCAAGGACATGTTGCGAGAGATGAAGGAGGCTGGGGTAGTGAGGGACAGTTGTAGCCCCTGGGCAGCTCCATTATTCCTTGTTAAGAAGAAAGATGGCACAATGAGAATGTGTGTGGATTATAGACAGTTAAATCGCATTACACATAAAGATGCATACCCACTGCCCAGGATAGAGGAGTCCCTGGCTGCTTTAAAATATGCTAACTACTTCTCTACCTTGGATCTCACCAGTGGGTACTGGCAGGTTCCCGTGGTGGAGGCAGACAAGGAGAAGACGGCCTTCACGACGCCGATGGGTCTCTGTGAATTCAACTACATGCCCTTCGGATTGTGCAATGCCCCGGGGACGTTCCAGAGGATGATGGAGTGCTGTCTGGAGCACAAGAACTTTGAAACCGTACTGCTGTATCTGGACGATGTCATTGTCTTCTCCAAGACCTATGAAGACCATCTGAAGCACCTGGCCGAGGTGTTTGAAGCCCTATCCAACTTTGGCTTAAAGGTGAAACCATCCAAATGCCACCTGCTGAAGCCCAAAGTGCAGTATCTCAGCCATGTGGTGAGTGCTGAAGGAGTGGCCCCAGACCCCGACAAGGTTACGGTGATTAAGGACTGGCCGAAGCCCAGCAACCTCCATGAAGTCCGGCAGTTCCTCGGGTTGGTAGGCTATTACAGGAGGTTCATCAAGGACTTCACCAAGAAGGCCGCGCCATTGCAAGATCTGTTGGTGGGCCAATCCAAGAAGACCAAGGGGAAGAGTACCCCATTTGATTGGAATGAAGGACTGGAAGGATCATTCTCTTGCTTGAAGATGGCGCTGACGGGAGAAGAGGTACTGGCCTACCCTGAGTATGATCAACCGTTTGTACTGCATACGGATGCCAGCAACGTAGGACTGGGAGCTGTGTTGTCCCAGGTCCAGAAAGGCAAGGAGAGGGTAATCGCTTACGCCAGCAGGAAACTTCGTCCCACGGAAAGGAACCCTGACAACTACAGTTCCTTCAAGCTGGAATTCCTCACCATCGTTTGGGCAGTGACGGAGAGGTTCAAGCACTACCTGGCCTCAGAAAATTCACCGTCTTCACGGATAACAATCCACTAACGCACTTGGACACAGCAAAACTCGGGGCCTTGGAACAGCGGTGGATGGCCCGGCTGTCCAATTACAACTTCACCATCAAGTACCGGGCAGGATGCAAGAATGCGAATGCCGATGCCTTGTCCCGGATGCCCAATTTGCCCGAAACGGGGGAGGACCCGGAGGCACTGGAAGAAGTAGAACTGCCCACTTTCCATCGCCCCAAAGCCACTCAATGCTCCCATCATGTGAAGAACAGGCACAGAAACAACCAGGATGCCACGCTGAATCCCCTGCCCCACCACGGGTGGGCAGAGACCCAGGATGGTGACCCTGCGGTCCGTTGGGTAAAAGAACTCCTGACGCAGGCAGGTTTGCATCCCGGCCCGGATGATCCACAGGAAACCCAACAGCTGTAAAAGGGGAGAAGCAAATTGTTTATTCACGATGGTAAGCTGTGACGAAGAAGTTTCGACCCCCGCACTCATGAACTGGTATGGCAGATAGTGGTTCCGAGGCAAAATGCGCCAATGGTTCTGGGAGCGTACCACGATGGGGCTGGACATTTCGAGTGGAGGAAGTTGGAGAGACTACTCCGAGGGAGATTCTATTGGATTGGCATGAAAAGAGCCATCGAGAAGTGGTGTTGGGAGTGTGGCCCGTGCAGCCTACGCAGGAAGGACCGTGACAGCCAACGGGCTCCTTTGCAGCCCATCATCACCAAACGGCCGCTAGAACAGGTCGCGCTGGACCACGTGAAGCTGACGCCTAGCCAGTCGGGCTATATTTATGCTCTCACCATCGTGGATCACTACTCCAGGTTCCTGGTGGTTGTACCTGTCAAGGATCTAACGGCCAGGACGGCCGCTAAAACCTTCCAGCAGTACTTCTGTAGGCCCCATGGGTATCCGGAGAAGGTACTGACTGATCAGGGACCAGCGTTTGAGGCGGAGGTGTTCCAGGAGTTCTGCAATCTGTACAGGTGTAAGAAGATCAGAACCACACCGTACCATCCCCAAACCAACGGGATGTGTAAAAAGATGAACCAAGTGGTGATCGACTTCCTGAAGACCTTGCCTGTAGAAGAACGGAACTTGTGGCCAACAAAATTGCCCGACCTGGTAGACATGTACAACCACATCCCAGTGAATTCTACCAACTGCACTCTGGCGTACCTGATGCGAGGAAGGTCTAGCAAGTTGCCCGTTGATCTGGACATGGGGGTTCTAACCCCCGAAGATACCTCGCCGGATGCCGATTGGGATACGGAGAGGCAGCAAAGGTACCGCAAAGTACAGGAATGCGTGGAAAGAAGTCTCGCTCAGGCCAGGCAAAAACAGGAAAGGGACTACAACCAGCATGCTCCTGCGATTCCCTTGCCGCCTGGTGAGCAGGTACTCAAGCGGAAGAGAAGGCTACACAAACTTGACGACCAATGGGAAGCGGAACCGTATACCATCCTGTCGTCCGATTTCGACAATACTAAAGTCTGTCTCATCAGCAAAGATGGAGGGGAAACTTCAACGGCAATATCCAGAGACCACCTTAAGGTATGCCCCAATAAGTTGAGGGAGAAGGAAACAGGTCCAAGAGCCTCTCCACCTGCAGAAGAGGAGAAAATGATACACACTGTTCTTGGTGATTTTCCCCAGTCTTGGACCCAAATAAATCAGGCCATCGTGGTATCTGTCTTAACGTTTCGTCAACCGAACCCGCCTGGACTAGACGTGATGCCAGATCCTCCGGACCCGCAATCACCACAGACCCCGTCATGAACACCGTTGGACCGGCGGAGCCTCCCTCTGCTATCAGCGAATCTGCCGTACCCACTGATGGTAGCAGCAGCTCTGAGAGACCCAGCATGCCAGTGCTACCCAGACTCACTAGAAGCGTAGCTAGAAGGCAGTGCACTACACCAGTGGTAGCAAGCATAGCGAGCCCTGCTAGGCCAATAACAACCCCCGCACTACGGAGGTCTACACGTAGCACCAAGAATCAGACTCCCCTTCACTACAAAACTTGGAGGTATTAACTAAAGTTGCTAATTGTGTTTGTGTAAATATCTTTGTTACAAGCTTAAAAATGGACAACGGAGCAGTGGACAGTGAATTGCTCCAAAACTTTCAAAAGGGACCCCTTTGTTTACCCGGGGTCCCTGCTGTTTTAAAGTTACAACCACTGAACTGAGAGTCATAAACTGTGCATGACCAAACTTTCGCAACGTTCTAGTGTTCTCACCTCCCATAAAGGGAAGCACTGTTAAGTTTACTTGTTTATTGCATTTTAAAAAAGTTTGTATGTTTGTTGTTAACATGTATTGTTGTTTTTCTTTTCCCACTCCGGGAGTACTAGATTTAACCAGGGGGGAGTGCAGCGCCCCAGAGTCCTGGTCGTTGCAGTACTGTCGCTCCGCCGCTAAGGGGAGTGATGGTATGTCTGATGGCACTAAAGGAGTTCACCTGACCAGGTATCACAGACACACATTACACTTCACACTCCGGCCACCAGGGGGAGTGGTTCTATCTAGTAGGCCGCTCCTCACACTCTGGTAAAACTGGGGGTTTGATAGGAAGTTAGTCAGAAAGTAGTTGGGAAGAGCTAGGGAGAGGACCTGTCAGGGGTGGGATCCTGGCAGAGTCCTAGGAAGAGACAGATCGTTACGGAGTTGTGCCTGTGCCTTACAGTGGCAGACTCCCAAGAAAGGACAAGAAGCGAGGTTTATTGTGGAGAAGTGAGGAACGGAAATACAGCAAAAAAGGAGAAAACACCAGAAGGAGTCGTGCCTCAAGATCAGCAACATCCTTCTGAGGCGCGTAGCCGGTAAACAGAACGCCGAGAAAGTAAGAGACTCCACGCATTACTTTAAACTACGGCCGGGCAGTTAACCATAGGTTGGCTGTCTCACCATTACACCTAATGAAGACAACGGAGGCAAACTGTGGGAGAGGGGCGTCCCTAGGGTCCCTATAAAATAGCTCCAGGCCTACCCCGTCATACGGGTGCGTCCCATCCATATCATCTGGGGGACGGAGAGAGAGAGAGAAAGACCAGAAATATACACGACAGTTGTGAGGACTATCCCGTGGTGCTCAGCAGAGAAGTACTACAACACACAGGTGCTAGAAGGTAGACACTGATTTCCACCTGCAAAGGGAACTCTGGATGTGCCTTCGGACCGGCCGGTCTCAGCCAGCCCTGTTAACAGTACTCTGGATTGCGGACCCTGAAGCCTTCAGTAAAGAGGTAAAGAGACTGAAACCCTGTGTCCTCGATATTCACCGCGATCTACACCACGCACCATCATCACACCTTTCATTGGACGCCCCTTAGCAGGGTCACGGACCGGGTCTAGCCACCGTGACAACCCCAGAACTGAGACAGAGAGGCCCGGTACCGAGTACCCCGCAGCCCTGCGTCTGGGGGCGCTCCAAATATCCTTTGAGAAAAATGCAAGCAGCCCCAAAGAAAAAGGACATATATGTAATCCAAGTGGATACAACCTGATTTGTGGCTAATACTAGGTCATGGTCCATGGCATCCTATTCCTGGGATCATTGGATGAACAGGATAAACCATAAGAGTGCAACAGGGATATATATAGAACAGAACTCGTTCTCTATATATCCCCGTTGCACTCTTATGGTTCAAAAATACTAGAAAACAAAAAACTGAGCCGGAGTATGACTTGAAAACATCCATGATATAAAAGTATGTTCACACTGGCCATGGAAACAAACAAAACCAAAGAAAAGACAATGTATGCATATACCCTAATGAAAATAAATAAGTAAAAAAGCAAGAGCATTAAACATTTAACTTAGGATATATAGTAAACACTGTACCAGCATAAAGCTGTACCACCGCGACAAGGTATACTAAATTGGTTCAGTACCTACACTCTCTAATGTTAAAACCTACCTAGTGTGAACAGTGGCAGAGAGTCAAAGGGTCCCAACCCCACTTGCTTTTTTATCCCCCCATTTTTAATAACCAGCCAAGCTAAAGCAATCTTTTGTGGGCTTGTATTCTCAGACTGGTAAGGGCCATGGATTTTGGAGCCCCTAGGATAAAAATAGCAGCTCACAGCAGCCTTAGAAAAGGTGCATCTATTAGATGCGCTAATTCTGGCACTTTGGCAGGATCTTCCCACTTGCTCTGGTGCAGTGGCAAAAAGATAATCGTTGTGAGGTTGATGTCAGCTGTTTTTTGGCCGCTGACATCAAGCCCACCAGTTAGTAATTTAGAGGTATCTATAAGATACCCCATTACTAACTCCATAGTTAAATTCTCTATATATGTCCAAACACAGTAAAGCGGGCACTTCACAATACTATACTCAACTAATCCCACATGATTTCAGTGGGAAGAACGAAGAGATCCCATAATTAAAACCACATGTTTATTGATTTTTATTTAAAATTAACAATAATATAAAAAAGCAAAAATACCACAGGGGACACCAAAAGACAAGGAAATAGTTAACAAACCATACTCATAAGAATCAGGATAGCACAAATGGCTGAAAACCCCCCAGTAATTAGCTCAGTGACTTAGTATGTCCAATGCAAAATAGCGGTATCTAGTACTCCCATCTATCTGCCAAAGGGCAATCTCAGTGATAATGCACACGGTGGTTTACATTATCTGATACAGAGGTTACAAGCAATATATAAAGTGCACACCTGGGGGTAAACTAACCGACCATCCAATACATAAAATAGTGAGGAGATGGTATTACCTTGTACTGATGGCGTCCCCTCACCCCGACGCGCGTTTCGCCTCCTGCTTCTTCCGGGGGCGTCCCCGGATATAAAGGAAAACTGCAAAATATCATGCCACATGAGAAACTAGGTCAAATATTGGCTACCAAACAAGCAACTCTTGTAGACCGTTTGGTTCAGGCATTCCCAGCACACAGCGGCGGTGATGGTTCTCACACGAGCTGCAGGGGGCAACATGGCAGAGGTGCTAGAGGTGCAGAAATCCGAAGTGGCGTTGGACAGAGAGGTTTTATGACAAGGTTGTGGAATGATTTTGCAATGACCGCTGACACGACAGGGACAGCTGCATCGATTCAAAGTGACAGGAGACAGCATTTGTCCAGTATGGTTACAAACTACTTTTCCGCCCTTATCGATGTTCTCCCTCACAGGTCATTCCCCTTTTATTACTGGGCATCTAAACTAGACACCTGGCCTGAATAGCCAGAATATGGATTACAGGACCTCGATTGCCTGCTGTCAGTGTGCTTTCAGAAAGAGTGTTCAGTGCTGCTGGTTCAATACTGACCGAAAAAAGGACACGTCTGGCTACCAAAAATGTTGATTAGCTAACCTTCATTTAAATTTACCAATCATGGATTTCACATTCTTTTGCCCCACCTTCCCCTGCTGACACGTAGCTTGCCTGAAAGATGACTTGCTTTCGGGGGGAGACACAGAACCCCAACTCTGGCCCTGTGGTATAACACAACACTATGAACGTGGCAGAAAGTGGCTGCCTGATATACGACGCACTAGCAGTACAGCTGAATATACACTGTGTGAGAATTTGAATCTCCATTTTTGGGGGGAGACACTGAACCCTAACTCTGGCCCTGTGGTATAACACAACACTATGAACGTGGCAGAAAGTGGCTGCCTGATATACGATGCACTAGCAGTACAGCTGAATATACACTGTGTGAGAATTTGAATCTCCATTTTTTGGGGGGAGACACTGAACCCTTACTCTGGCCCTGTGGTATAACACAACACTATGAACGTGGCAGAAAGTGGCTGCCTGATATACGATGCACTAGCAGTACAGCTGAATATAAACTGTGTGAGAATTTGAATCTCCATTTTTTGGTGGGAGACACTGAACCTTAACTCTGGCCCTGTGGTATAACACAACACTATGAACGTGGCAGAAAGTGACTGGAATTATTATAAAGAAAAAAAAAAAGGTACTGCAATAACACGCTCCCTAGTCCCTACAATGATCTCAGGACAAGTATGGCAGCAATAAAAAGGACTTCAGAACAAAAAAGTGTGGACAAATAAACAAGATAGGTAACTGTGCAGAAAGGAGAAACAGGATTTTTGCTTTCAAAAAAGCAGTTGGTTTGCACAGCTATGCAGCTGATGCACTAAAATACGACCTCCACTGTCCCTGGACAAAAAGGTGGTGTTGGACAGTGGAAATCGCTACAGCACAAGCGGTTTGGGGGTTAATCTTCCCTCCCTAACTATATCCCTTCTTCTGATGAAGCTGCAGCAACCTCTCCCTATGCTAAGATCGGCAGAAGTAAGATGGCGGCCAGCGTGCACGCCCCTTTATAGCCCCTGTGACGCCGCAGAAAGCAAGCCAATCACTGTCATGCCCTTCTCTAAGATGGTGGGGACCGAGACCTATGTCATCACGCTGCCCACACTCTGCGTCCTCCTTCATTGGATGAAAAACGGCAGTAACAGCGTCATACGAAACGCGACTTTGGCGCTCTGATCGCCGACCCCACACTAGGATCGGTTCGGGTTTCATGAAACCCGACTTTGCCTAAAAGTCGGCGATTTATGAAAATGACCGATCCGTTTCGCTACTCACCAGCACTGCCCTTTTTGCCACCACACCAGGCAAAGTGCCAGAATTGGGGCAAATAATTGATGTGCCTTTTCTGAGGCGGCTGTGGGCTGCTAATTTTAGGCAGCTGGTGTTAAGTGTCAAGTTCCCACCACTGCACACGGGGAATCTTGAACCATGTCCACTGCGGTCTCCTATTCTCCTTCAACCGCAGTGGAACCTGCTCAGCAGAGACGTCGATCCCAGCATCTGGCTCAAGCGGATACTGTGCGCTTGGTTACTTCTGCCTTTCCAGGCTCAGCCTTTGTAGCCAGCACTGTTCAGTGGCGAGCAGACGTTCCAGGGACTAAGTCCTGCTTTTCTCCTACTGAGCAAGCCCACAGGTCGACCTCTCATTGGAGGTGAGGGTCACATGCTCAGGTCCTGTAGCAGCTCCTATTGGACCATTAGGAAGGTCCTGGAGAGCTACAGCTATAAAAGGTTTGCATGGCCGCTCGGCCATGCACTAGTATAAAACCTAAATTGTGTGTGTGATCTTGTATGATTGTATCTGGTGAATGCTCCTTAATGATCCCCTTCCCTCCAGTTGTTGCTTGGGCATTAGGGTGAGTGGAGCTAAGATACAGCGCCAGTCAGTGGCTAAGCCTCCGCCACATACTAGGTCAGCGTCAGTAGTGGCGTACGCAAGCGCGTCGCTGTGCGCACTCTGTGAGCTATTGCTTTCCATTAGCGGTTCGCAGTCGCATCCACATTAATAATCTTAGCACAATACCTTTGTCAGAGTAGGGTGGGAATTCCTGCTTGAACCCAGCATCTGACTCCGGGCGGGCTCAAAAGCCATTGAGTGACAAAGTGGGTTCAACCACCAGTGTAGTGGTGGTGAGCGTTAGGGATCCCACTAGATCAGTGTTCCCCAACTCCGGTCCTTAAGAGCCACCAACAGGTGATGTTTTCAGTAGTTCCTTAGTATTGCACAGGTGATAATTCCATGACCTGTGCAATACTAAGGAAATCCTGAAAACATGACCTGTTGGTGGCTCTTGAGGACTGGAGTTGGGGAACACTGCACTAGATCCTACTCTGCTGCACTGTGTCAGCTAACAAGGTGACGTTAATCCGTGTGTACTTTGGTGTAATACCGCCATATAGTGCCACCATTACCGAGCAGCAGGTGACATCTCTGCACGGTGGACCCCGGGCTGTGAACGCACCTTATTCCTTACTTATTATTATTTGGTGCGTTCCGCTAGCCCAAACAGCGGGTGCCAATATCCGTGGCTCCTTACCAGTGTGAGAATACCAGTGCCCAGCTGTTTGGTTTCGTTTGGCTGGTTGTCAAAAATGGGGGGAACCCACGCCGCTTTTTTAAATTATTTAAATAATTATCTAAATAAATTTAACAAAACGGCGTGGGACCCCTCTGATTTTGATAATCAGCTATGATAAACCTTACAGCTGAAGGTTGTAGCCCGCAGCTTTCAGCTTTGCCTGTGCGTGTTATCAAAAATAGAAGAGACCTCAAGTCATTTTATTTATAGCACAGGCACTGGCTGATGAATACTTCCATCAGCGGCGCCTGCTCTCCCTGTTATGAGCAACAGCAGGCATATGATGATTAGAGTAATAATCTCTCAGCAGCCTACATGTGTGACAGGCAGTAACCTTTTTACTGCCGGTCACAGCTGCTGGCTCACATTGTCATCTGACAGCGTGGAAACTGCAGCTCTCTGACCGACGGTAATGATTTTACCGCTGATCAGAGCTACCAGTGTTTGTCACTCTGTCATGCAGATGACAGCATGGGAAACACCCAATGTTTGGGGTGCCATACTTGACCAGTAACTTTACTGTTCAGGTTCACCCATCTCTTGTTGGGACCTCGCCTACCTTCAAAGGCTCTCTCAGCATATTTCACAGGTGGAAGCGCTGACCCGAGGCAAAATGGCACTGCGTCTTCTGAGCCCTCCGGCTCTTTGAAGAAAATGGCATCCAGTGCTGTGACAGTGACAACTGTGGAGGAGCCTGCAGCTGCCAAGGACTTCACTCTCTGTGGACCCAATGCAGGTAGGTAATTTGCGCACTGCTTAGAAAGCTGGTATTTAGCAGAGTCTGGCTTGAGCTTCAGTCACCCATGTCCTTTCAGCTCAGGATCCTTGGCATGCCTCCCCGGTTGGATTGCATTTTAATGGATCTTCAATAAACTACAAATTTTTATAATGATCTTTTTCTCTGGATTCACATTTTTTCACTTGAATTCTTACCATGCTACAAGATTCTACATGCAAAGTGGTACTTCCTTATTCTGAGTGAGCTTATTACCTTCTCTTTTAAAAAAAAAATATATATATAGTCTAAATGATCTGTCATACATAAATATAGCCTTAGGTCTCTTTCACGCATTTTTTTCAGCATTTTTGAACAGTGTGAATTTCCAGTATTTTTTATTTTTTTCCCATGTATGCACAATCTGATATATGCAAACTAACAAAATTACTGATACAAACACACATTATTTGACCTACTATATGATGGATCTGTAATTTGCCTTTGCAGATTCCTCTTCACTCTCCACATCCCAGGATCCCAGGAGAGCTATGGAGTGGCTAGGAACTAGGGAACAAAATGCAGTCTTCAGAGGGAGGAGGAGGACAGCACTGCAAACAACACCTTGCCCTGGTCGTGCTCTACAGTCTATGGTGCTGTAACTGCCCTCTCTGTTCTGCCGATAAACAAATTCCTAGCCGAGGCTCTATAGTTCATTCTTCTGGAAGTATTGCTGTTGCAGCAGATGTATACAGAGATCAGTAGGTGTTTTTCTTTCTTTCCTGTTGTCTGAGGTGAAAATTGAAATGGCACCCAGCCCGACAGTGCGATATATATCTGTAGTGAATAAAGGCAATTCCAAATTTCATTGAGTGCCAATGGGTGCTGCTGGTACATATTCACACCATTGACTGATACATTTAATGGCAATGTCAGATATTAACAGAAATCAACAATGACATCTAAATGGTTTACAGCAGTGTTGCAAGCTTAGCTCCAACCCCTGTTATTAGAGGCAAATGTCAGCTGTTTAACACAGCAGGCATCTACTGTGTGTCATGGTTGCCAGTGAAATAAATAATGATTTGGTCATCAGCTTGATCTTTTTTATCTGGACTCTTCTGTCCTCCCTTGTGTGATGGCCAAATTGGTCATATTCACTCTGCTTCAATTTGGACTCTGAAATCTCAGTTCGCATGGTGAGATCATGACTTATTCCACCCTTGTAATGTCATATTGACCACTGAGATGCCTGAAGCTTATTGGGCACCAAAAGACTTGGCGACCAGTGAAGATGCTAGAAGAGGCCATCACATTCTGGAGAAAAGAAGCTGGACAAAGCAAATGACCAGATGGTGGACTGTGATGAAAGCAGGACAAGTGAGCACTAATTGTATCTATTTGCTTTTACACCCCTATGTATATTAGGCTAGTTTCACACTACACAACACCAATAATGTATCCTAATGTGGTTAACCAACCATAATGAATAAATACCTACAAAAAAGGGCACCACAAACATATTATTAAAAAGTATAACTTTATTAATAACACATAAACCACAAAGTGGTCATAAAATTGCCAAATCCGGCAAAGGTGAGACAGAACAGACACACGACAATGGTGGACAAAACAAGCCTGGGAATAACATTAAAACATATGTATACACTTAATGTGGTATTATGCTAAACAGATGGGAACAAGGTAATTTAAACACATGGCATGGCAGCATAGTCTGATATAATGGCAAACATGATAACTATAATATTGCACATAAGACCGATGAAACAAAGTGAAAATCACAAGGCATAAGTAAACCATACAAATCGGTCCGAGAGCAGCATGAAAGCCGCCATTGCTAAACATATAAGCCGCCAAAAGCTACCTAAAAAGCAAGTGTTTACCCAAATGTAAAGAGATCCAGGAGTCCACCACACCCGACGCGCGTTTCGCATAGAAATGCTTCGTCCGGGGTGGATAGACGTTGGGTAGGTACCTTTTTATATGAAATAGATGGCCACAAAGATGAACAGCTGAGAGACGCTAGCGCAAGAAAACCGGAAGGCGTCATCGCCATGGCAATGATAATGCTGCAGCATAATACAAGAATAAACTCCAAAAATTACAAAGGAGGGCAACCCTTCGAGCAAAAAGCAATATATCCCCGAAGCGGAGAGAGGTAAGCTGTAAAAATAATAATAATCGGGTCGGTATAATCACCGTGTGACGCAGAACTTCCGGGTGACCGGCCGTAAAATGAAAAATGACGTGAAAAAGGTCACATTAGTGAGACAGCGCCGCTGCAAAGCCGTAACTAGGCAACGCAAGAGCGCATAAATCAGAACGTAACAAGAAGAAGGGAAGGACGAAGGTAACAACGCCACAAATATGAGATAGTGAGAGGACCTATAAACAAAATTCAACAAAAGACAACAAGTAATGGGTAAGAAATAAACAAAAAAAGGGGGAAAAAAAGAAAATTGTAAATTAGTGACATTGTATAATAGTATAAACTAGCCCACAAATAAATATGAACTAAAGTGCAACCAGGCACATGTATACAATAGGTGCCGGATGACCGGCCATAAAGTGACATAAAAAAGATCACATTAGTGAAACAGCGCCGCTGCACACCCATAAATAGGCAACGCAAGAGCGCATAAATCAAATGAAAAGTAACAACGTTACTAAAGTGAGACAGTGATGAATAGGGTATTAAAAATAAATTATTAAAAGAGTGTCAGAATATAATTATATAAACTAGCCCACAAATATATATGAACTATAGTGCAACCAAAAACATATATATATCAAATAAATTAAGTGCCGATAACCCCAAATATAAACTAACCCATAAATATGTATAAAGTAGACTACTGACTGCATACCAAACATATTAAATGACGGCCCGATAGCATAATAAATACAGCGCTGCATATTAAAAAATATATATACATATGTGCAACAATATAATAAATAACAGTACAAGTTAGCAATAAATATACATATTGGCAATATACTATAGAATGCACATTAGATAAGAATAAGACATGACGAAAATGTTGAAAACAGCAAAGACGGTAAGTGGCCACATAGGTAAAGACACCACTGAAGAACATAATCTAGATAAAAACAGAAAAAAGTGAAAATTAAAACCAACGACTAAAAACAGCTCAGACAAAAAAATTTTTATTATTATAATAATAATAATAATAATAATAATAATAATTTTATTTATATAGCGCCAACATATTCCGCAGCGCTTTACAACTTATAGAGGGGACTTATACAGACAACAGACATTACAGCATAACAGAAATCACAGTTCAAAACAGATACCAGGAGGAATGAGGGCCCTGCTGCTCGCAAGCTTACAATCTATGAGGAAAAGGGGAGACCCGAGAGGTGGATGGTAACAATTGCTTTAGTTATTTGGACCAGCCATAGTGTAAGGCTCGGGTGTTCATGTAAAGCTGCATGAACCAGTTAACTGCCTAAGTATGTAGCAGTACAGACACAGAGGCTATTAACTGCGTAAAGTGTATGAGAACATGATGGAGGAACGTGATTATGTTGTTGTTTTTTATTAATAGGCCACACAGGGATAATTAGGTTAATGCATTGAGGCGGTAGGCCAATCTGAACAAATGAGTTTTTAGTGCACGCTTAAAACTGTGGGGATTGGGGATTAATTGTATTAACCTAGGTAATGCATTCCAAAGAATCGGCGCCGCACGTGTAAAGTCTTGGAGACGGGAGTGGGAGGTTCTGATTATTGAGGATGCTAACCTGAGGTCATTAGCAGAGCGGAGGGCACGGGTAGGTTGGTAGACTGAGACCAGAGAGGAGATGTAGGGTGGTGCTGAGCCATGGAGTGCTTTGTGGATGAGGGTAGTAGTTTTGTACTGGATTCTGGATTGGATGGGTAGCCAGTGTAATGACTGGCACAAGGTAGAGGCATCGGTGTAACGGTTGGCGAGGAATATGATCCTGGCAGCAGCATTCAGGACAGATTATTATGTAATATGATTAAACATAGACATACAGATAAGAACCAGAGACAGAAAATCAGATGACATACTAGAAGGCCAATATTATAGATAGGGCTGAAAGCTATTGTACTCATTCAATCCGGCTGGAGAAATCGTATTTAATTTATAAATCCATTTAGTCTCTTTTTGTGCCAGCAAACGTTTCCAATTCCCACCCCGTGGTCCTATGAATACCCTATCAATTCCTTTGAAAACCAGACCAGTAGGGTCACAGTTATGTGCTTCCCGAAAGTGACGTGGTATAGGTTTCAGGGTGGAGACATCAATAATTTCTTTAGCGTCCAAAATATCCAGAATGTGTTCCCTGACACGTCTTCGGAACTCACGCGTTGTCATGCCAACATAAATAAGGCCACATAAACATGTGGCATGGTATATGACAGCCTTAGTGGTGCAATTGATGGTATGGGTAATGGTAAATGTTTTACTCGAGTCAAAATTGACAAATTCCTTAGCTCGCACCACATTCTTACAGGCCACACATTTATTGCAAGGACTGCAACCCCACGCTGGACCCTTGGACCCAAAGATGAACTTGGATCTGTCACCCTTATGGTGACTATGTACCAGGTAATCCCTTAAGTTACGTGCTCTTCTATATGTAACTAGGGGGGAGTTGCCAATAAATTGGGCCAGAGTGTTATCAAGCGATAGAATAGACCAATGTCTTTGTAGTATCTTGAAAACATCATCACTTCGGGAATTAAAATCAAAGATACAACGTACCTTGGAATCAATTGCTTTATTCTTTTTAGGTTTGTATTGTAGTAACTCACTCCGGTTGCTCATCCGTGCCCGTGTGTAGGCTTGACAAATCGACTTCTGACAGTACCCACGTTCCTTAAATCTGGTGCACAAGTCCTTGGCCTGTTTATCAAAAAGCAGGTCATTAGAACAGATTCTCTTAGCTCGTAGAAATTGACCAGTGGGAATATTTCTGAGAAGGTGTCTCGGATGTTGGGAAGTGGCGTGGAGTAGCGTGTTGGCTGCTGTTTTCTTCCGGTACAAATCCGTTTGAATGTCCCCACGTTCATCAACCTGAATAAGGACATCCAAAAACTCGATTTGATGTTTACTGCTCTTGTAGGTTAATTTTATGTTCAGGTCATTCCTGTTAAGGTAGTCAAAGAAGGAATGCAAGTCCTTTTCTGAACCTTGCCAAATCAAGAGCACATCATCTATAAAGCGCCACCACGCCACCACCCCGGCACATAAAGCATTCGGATTGGTCTGAAAAATGTCCCTCTCCCACAGCCCCAGGAAGAGATTTGCATACGAGGGCGCACAAGACGCCCCCATAGCTGTCCCCTGGAGCTGCAGGTAGAGGGACTCCTTGAAGTAGAAAAAATTATGTGTCAAAATAAACGATAAGGCATTCACAAGAAATTCACATAGTGCTGAATCACAGCCACTAGATTCCAGAAAAAACTTTGTAGCCCTTATACCATCTCTGTGCCTGATTGATGTGTACAGTGACTCAACATCACATGTCACAAGCCACATATCCTCCTCAAGATGGATTCCTTCCAATCTCCTAAGGACATCTGTGGTGTCCTTAAGATAGGATGGGAGGGCCTCGACACAGGGTTTAAGGTAAAAATCAATCAGTTTGCATAAGGGGTCACAGATGTTGTTAACCCCTGATACTATGGGCCTACCAGGGGGGGTAACTGGATCCTTGTGGACTTTAGGTAGTAAATAAATTACCGCCACAGTGGGATCATCAATGAAGAGTCCTTCCATCTGCTTCGTAGTGATAACATTCTGTTCCACGGCTTTCATGAGGAGCCCGTTCAATTCCAACCTGAATTTTGAGAGGGGGTTAAAGGTCAAACGTTTATAACATTCAATATTGTTGAGTTGTTTCAACATCTCCCTTTCGTAGAGCTCAATGGGCCATACTACCACATTACCGCCCTTATCCGAAGGTTTAATAACCACGGATTTTAAATTTTGTAATTCTTTGAGAGCTATTCTTTCACGTGGCGTCAAATTGTCCCTAAGAATCGTTTCTGGGACAGTTTGAATATCCCTCATAACTAGCCGGACAAAAAGGTCTATCTCTGGATAAGTAGAGATCTGTGGGAACTTGGTTGATTTCGGAAGGAGCTGGCTTGGATAGTTACCCTTAAGTTGATCTTCCGCTTCTTCAGCCAATTCCTCCAAAATCCCAAGAATCTGTGTATCCGATAAAGGTGGTAACACATGGTCCTTCTCTTGTTTATAAAACATTTTCTTGAATGTAAGCTTTCTGGCAAATAAATAGAGATCCTTCACCATCAGAAACCTGTCAAAACTAGAAGCCGGAGAAAAAGACAAGCCATGACTCAGTACAGAAATATGGTCAGTGGACAGTGGTATCTCAGATAAATTAATTACCTTCAGTTGGGAGTCAGAATGATTAGTCCCTGGGTTACGGGAAAAGTCCTTTTGTTTTGTATTGCCCTGTCTGTATCCATAGTCATTTCTTCTCCGATTAAACCGAGTAGGGTACCTTCTATTACTGGTAGAGGAAGAAGTTGATGCCCCTGTTAAAGATGCATCAGTTGATTCTACCGTAGAAATATCCTTCCTAGTCACCTTCCTCATATTCCATTTAAAGACTTTGTTCGAATTTTTATCCTCCAAGTCTCTCTGGAATTTTTTAGTTTTTGTACCGGAAATCTGATTTTCCCACTCCACCATATTCTTCTCCATCTCCTTCTTAAAAGACTCAATCTCATCTTTAGAGCATTCAGCATTTAATTTTTTCTGTATTTCTCCAATTTCCACTTCCAGTTCCTCCAATGTCTTAGTATTAATATCAATTAAAATACTCATGAACGTTGTGGAGCATATATTACATGCAGTCTCCCAACGGAGACGAAAACCGTCATCCTCGACCGAAAAAGAGGGAAAAACTTGAACCCTCAACCCCCGAGGGGTAAGACCCTTCTTGATATAGTTTTCAAGTGATACCTTGTTCCACCATGTACGTGTTCGTCGATTAAGGAGATTAGACAAGGTTTTCTTGAGGGCAACTTTCACACTAGCGTCGGGAACAACCCGTCGCTGTGCGTCGGGCCGACGTTCCCGACGCTAGGGTGGTCTCCGCCGCACAACGGGGGCAGCGGATGCATTTTTCCCACGCATCCGCTGCCCCATTGTGAGGTGCGGGGAAGTGCGGGGAGGTGGGGGTGGAGTTCCGGCCGCGCATGCGCGGTCGGAAAAAGTGGACCGTCGGGAGCAGAAAACGTTTTTTTCTCCCGACAGTCCGCTACCACACGCCCAAGCGTCGCAAAACGGACGCGACGTTTTGGCAATGCGTCGCAAATGCGTCGCAAATGCGTCGCTAATGTTAGTCTATGACGAAAAAACGTATCCAGCAAGAACTTTTGCTGGATGCGTATTTTCGGCAAAACGACGCATTTGCGACGTATTGCAGTTAACGCTAGTGTGAAACTAGCCTTATGCTCTGGGGTCTTGAAAGACCAGAGAATAATAAGGAACATTTAATTCATATGCAATACCATGGAAAATAATTGAATTTCCTTGCCAAATTTGTACCCTACTATTATGGTCATTTAGTGTGTGTGCCTTAAATGTCTTTACTATATAGTTCAAAGGTCACAATTTCTTTTTACCAAAAATGGGACATTTCATCATAATTTTAGGAGTCTATTGGATGGAGATACAATTTTTTATCTGCTTCGTCTGATTGATTTCTTGGTTGTCAAATCTCTATACAACCTATACGTAGCTGTCACTAACTGTAACTAGACATTATGCATTGTCTATGATATAATGAGCTATGCAAAAATCATCACTATAGTTTTTTAGTTTCAAGACATAGAGACTGCATTTGCACATTTTCCAAAAAGCAATTAAAGCAAGAATTTCAGGAAAGCAAAGTAGACTGAATATTTCATGTTGTTCATTGATTGATTTGTTTTCTCTCCTAGAATGCTATCACAAGCACTTTGGAAAGACGTGTGGCTTACATGGCATGTACAGTAAACCTTATACTGTGAGATCAGATCTTAGCCTACTTTAATGAAAACTTTACATAGTGGCTGTATTAACTGTCCAGATGCCTAGAAGTTTAACTAATGACATGCATTTTGAGGACTTTATGGTCTTGTTCTTACATGTGAAAATGCTGCATTTCATCTGCAGGGGTCTACACCGAAATATGCCATAGGAACCTATTGCATTTTTGTTGCATTTTTATGCAGTTTATCCCTTTCATGTGTTTTTGGAGCTAATTGATGAAGCAGACTTTCACGCCTTTTTAGTGTAGAAATGCATTTGTATTTTGAAGGGTTCGCTCACACTAGTGTATAAATTGGATGAGTGCAATGTGAGAAAAAAATCAGACTGCACACAGACCAATGTTATTTAATGCAGATCTGCATGTTTTTTCTCAACTGTATGTTGAGAGTGCATGCTACGATTCCACTCCATAATCTGATGGGTGTGAGAAAAAATTGGCTGCCATAAGGACAAATTTTTACAATTCTGTAGCAGGAAACTGTAAATGGTCTTGTTAATGATTAATAGCCGGATAAAAACTGGATTGCCACTTTTCTCAGTGAGAATGGGACCAATTTTTTTATACACTAGCGTGAGCATACCCTTTTAAGCATTTTTCTAGGCTCCATATAGCAGCCTAAAGGGAAAAAAATGAAAATAGTTCAAATGCAGCACTCTCTTTAAGTGAATGGAGGAAATGTTATTGTAGAAAAGAGAACTTCAAAAATATTTTGCTGTGACTTTAAGTAAACTGTGACTAAAAACTGACATTTTGACCATGCCTGGGAGGGGCCGAAGCATCAGTTTTCTTAAAGTCACAGTTTACTTAAAGGCATAGCAAAACATTTTTGAAGTTCTATTTTCTGCAATAAAATTTCCTTTATTCACTTAAAGCAAACTTGTCATGTGAATTTTTCTAAGTAAACTACAGGCATTGTCAGGTTGGCATTGTTAAACTGATTAAAATGATACCTCAGGTAAAGAAGTCCGTCTTGTGTCTTCTTGGGTAATCAGTGTTAGAATTTTTCAGTTAATGATATGCCCGTGCTCTGGGGCAGGACTTTAGGTGGAGTCTTATCTTCCTGCTCTAAGCCAGGGAAACCAAGAAAAGACCTGCCCACAGGCCACCCCAAAGCACAAACAGCCTGTCTCTCTCTCTGTCTCTATGATGAGGAACATGTTTGTGCTTTTGGGGCAGCCTGTGGGCAGGTTTTTCCATGGTTTCTCTGCCTTAGAGCAGGAAGCAGGTTCCCACTCACTTCACTTGTTTTCACTGGGGGTTCATTTAATATAAATCTTATACACTCGTTAATATAATCAATAGAACCAATTTTGTCCCCCTTCTGTGATAACATTTTTCTGTCTTAGAGCAGGAAGATAAGACTCTGCCCACAGTCCTGCCCTGGAGCACGGGCATCTCATTAACTGAAAACATCTAACACTAATTACACAAGAGCCAAAAGATGGATTTCTTCACCCCAGGTATTATTTTAATAAGTTTAACGTTATTTTTGTGATATTACTCAGTTTTAATTAGTTTTGTGATATTTAAAGATGACCTGTCACCTGGTGAAAAGTGGCCAATTTTTGCTCCTATTTTATCTGCACTTCATCTCTGGGATATATTGCCTTCTCTTCGATGTACATAAGTCTAGTTTGTTAGCCATATCTGTGGAAAAGAGAGGTGCAGAAACAAAAGAAAGGAAGGAAGAACTGAGACATTAGTGCAGCGCCCCAGAGTCCTGGTCGTTGCAGTATTGTCGCTCTTCCACCAGGGGTAGTGATGGTACATCTGATGGTACTAAAAGAGTTCACCTGACCAGGTATCACAGTCACACAGTACACTTCACACTCCGGCCACCAGGGGGAGCAAAATGTTCTATCTATCAGGCCACTCCTCACACTCGGGTAAAACTGGGAGTTGGATAGGAAGTTAGTCGAGAAAGCTACCTGGGTTCGACCCAGAGAAGACCTGTCAGGCATACATGGGGAGAAGGAGGAACATCTGAGCTGTAGACAGAGGTCCCTGTCAGGGGTGGGATCCTGACAGAGACATAGCAAGAGATAGAACGTTATGGAGCTGCGCCTGCCCCTCATTGAGGCAGCATCTTAAGAAAGGACAAGAAGCGAAGTATATTGTGGAGAAGTGAGAAACGAGATCACAGCACAAGGAGATAATACCAGGAGGAGTCCTGCCTTAAGATCGGCAACATCCTTCTGAGGTGCATAGCCGGAGGCCGGAACACCGAGGGAGTAATAGGCTCTACGCATTACTTCAAACAATGGCAGGACAGTTAATTCCATGTTGGCTGCCCAACCTTTAACCTAATGAAGACAACGGAGGCAAATTGTGGGAGAGGGGCGTCTCTAGGGTCCCTATAAAATAGCTCCAGGCCTACCCCGTCATACGGGTTGTCCTATCCATACCATCGGGGGGACGGAGAGAAAGAACATCAGAAATATACACGACAGTTGTGAGGACTATCCCGTGGTGCTCAGCAGGGAGGTACTACAACACACAGGTGCTAGTAGGAAGGCTACTGATTTCCACCTGCAAAGGGAACTCTGGATGTGCCTTCGGACCGGCCGGACTCAGCCAGCCCTGTGAACAGTACTCTGGACTGTGGACGCTGAAGTCTTCAGTAAAAGGTAAAGAGACTGCAACCTTTGTGTCCTCGTTATTCATCGCACCCTACAACATCCACCATTACCACCTACTCATCAAGGGAAGCCCTGGGGACATACTTCACCTGTGGGAAGGTATACCATCTAGCTGCCATTCCATCACCCCAGCCGACCCCCTAGCAGCATCGGTCACCATGACCGAATACCACAGGTGGCATCACAAACACTTGACAAACTACACCCTTTAACTGGGCGCCCCTTAGCAGGGCCACGGACCGGGTTGAGCCACCATGACATCCCCAGAACCCAGACAGAGGGACCCGGTACCAAGTACCCCACTGCCCTGCACCTGGGGGCGATCCATTAACACCAGGTCAAAATTATATATTGGTCACCTTTGCCAAGGCCAACTTTGTCATTCAAGTCACCCATGACAATGAGTAAGCCTTGGTTATGCATCTTGTCGATTTCATTTTGAACTTGATAGTAGAATTATTTAACATTCTCCTACTCGGCATCTGCTGTTGGTGAGCAGACTTGTATAACTGTGACGTGGATTGACACTCCCTGCAGTTGTATCTAGATGATTCTATTACTGACTGAATTGTACTTCAGGACAGTGCCGTCCAATCCTTGGTTGATAAATAAAAGCAACACGATTTATTCTTCAGTTATCATTGCCATAATAGTAGATCTACTGTTAGTTTGACTAGAAATATCCAGATTGAGTCCATCTTAATTCGCTAATTGCGAGTAAGCTGAGTTCTGTTCTGTCCATTTCGGCTATGACGCTGTTGAGTTTGCCTTGGTTCATTGTTCGTTCATTCCTTTTTGACCAAGCAATATCACCACCAAGACGTACTTGTGGCTTTGATCTTAAGCATTGATCATACTCAAGTGAACAATCAGCTCTTCCCTAGTAGTTTGTTGAGTGCCTTCTGACCTAGTGTTGCATCTTCGAGCACTATATTGAATTCCTTTAGTTGTACTATCCATCAAGTTTTCTTGGAATAACACGGAAGTAGATTGCCAAGCCTTTCTTCCATATAGTAATGTAGCATTTGTGAAGGAATCACACTGTATTAGCATTGTATGCTGTCAATACAAACAGCCCTATAGAACAAAGTCCTGCTGCAGACACTGATGCTGGGCAATATGCTTGGTCTGGCACCTAAGGTGAAACCTGTCCACAGAAATCACAGAGTGCACAGATATCTATCTAGCAATCTATCTCAAATGATGGTTACATTATAATTTCAGAATTACAATTTTTCAGTAATGTCTACTAGTAAGTGACTAATGTGTCTCCGCACTGGGTGTTATTTATTATTATAGAGTGCTATGACTACATGTTCCTAGCAGCTCATTAATCTTATCTCACAGACATTGGCGTCATGCTGACTTTTTTTTAACCACAGTCACTAACGTATCTGTCTACTTACTTCCTTTAAATGTCAGACTGAGAAATGGATATTTTGTGTCCTCTGATTTTTTTTAGTTTGCAAATGACAGAAACAATGTTTGTAAAGCAGATTGATGACACTACGTCTGAGATCTCTGCTAAATTTCGCCATAGCCTCTTGTAGCAGTACTTCATATATATGAAAGTAGAATATCGGCGCCACTTTCAATGTTTATTTGATAAATGATAAATGTTACAGCTGGAGCCTTGAATAATTATTACATCCTGAGACATCCATTCTTCAACATCGGCATGAAAGTGGCAAAGAGGAGCTAGTATTGAGCCAAAGTCCAGGTGACACTGCTGCCAAACCTCATAGGATTTATGGGAAGAGTCAAGAGATCTACTGCCTTCACAACTGCAAAGTAGAGATGAGAGAATCTGCAGGTTCACTTGAATTCGGCCTGGCAAAATTCAATTTGTGTTGAATTTATCAAATGTACTTTAGTATACTTTTAGGTCTCCCTAGACCTCAGACCATAAAAATGTAGGGTTTTAAAAAATACATGTCAGAACTGTATCCTCACCCATCCCCTGTAGGCTGTGAGCCCTCACAGGCAGGGTCCTTTCTCCTTCTGTACTTATGTGTGCCATGTTTTTGCTCATGTTTATTGTACTTTTCTATGTATGCCCCTTTTCACATGTAAAGCACCATGGAAAACTGGCGCTATAAAAATGTCTAATAATAATAATAAATAGTAATAATAACTGCAGAAAAAAAACACATAGATTGCAGATCCTAAAATCATACATTGATCTAATGCCGCTAGGCAAAACTTTACAAAACTGAAAATGAGGTTCTTAGTTTAACATTCAATATGAAGCCCACTATCACATTATAGAGAGCCTCTTAGTGGGTCTCTAGCTTAAAAGGTGTGGTGTTGTGTGCAAATCACCATCTTAGTGACAGTGCACAAGTGGGGAGGGCAACTTGGTGCCTTGCAGGACCCATGCTGTGATTCTGAGTCCCCATGACTCCAGGTCTCAGCAACCCACAGGCACAAAACCACAACAACCATGGCCACCACAACAACCATGGCCGCCACACAGCACCAACACCAAGTGAATGGATGTAATAATCTCACTTTCCACATGCTTTCAAATTGAGAGCTGAGAACAAAAATAGGTGGAATCACTCCTGCAGTCGCCTGCTAATTTAAAAATACCTGTGTCAAATGGGAGAAGTGCTCGCCCAAACACAACAAGAGAAAAATGGGACAGCAATACCCGTATGCCAGAACTGGAGAAAAAAGACACGAACCACAAATTCATAAATCATACATTGATGTAATGCTGCTAGGCAAAAATGTACAAAATTGAACATGAGGTTCTTATTTTAACATTCTGGTCAGACGTTATGAAGCCCACTGCAAATGCCAACTGCACCTTATCACTGGTCAATCACACTGAATCTTTAACTGCTGCTGGCACCTATCCTATCTCTCCATCCCCTTATAAATGTAATCTACATAACGATATGTTCATGCTATATTCTATTTTCCAGTCATCAAAAATGTCTATTTTTCAAGTGAAAAACGTATCAAATTCACCAACACTCTCCTGATTCAATTACTGCTGAGTCCCAAAGCTTTTCTGAAATTAACGACAGCCCCCCAAAAAATAAGCATTGGGAGCTTCAAAGCTTGGGTTTCCCTGGCCGTCCATCTGCATGCAAGCTTTACATCACCAAGCACAATACCTCGCATCATATAGAGTAGAGTAAAGTGGCCATTGGCTATCAAAACAACCCATCAGTGCCCACCTACCAAGTGACAGGGGCGTCAATGGGCATTCTACTTTTTTTCCACATTGGGAGGCTTTTGACTTGTTGATTTTGGAAATTTTGCTCCTTCAATAATAGGACTGTGATGCAATTTTTCCTTAAGTGTATATACGTGTATATACATGAGATGTAGTAATGAATGACATTTGGAATTTGGAATTGGAAATTGGTTCCTACTATAAAAGTCTGTGCATACATCAGATTATTATATTGTCTCTTACTTTAATATTTCCATATTAGTCATCAATTTTTTTCTCTGAGTATTGTTTGTTCACAATATGTCACAATAAAAAAAAAACACAGTTTGCATTGTTATAGTTTTTAGACAAAGTTTCCTCCAATTTTCATTAGGAATTTTTATATTTCAGGTAACAGAAATTCAAAATATACTTGTGCTAAATTTCTGTAAAGATGGTAAACAGGTCAAACAGAGTGTAGTTGAATAACCGATATGTATCTCTAAACACCAATATTTATATAAACGTGCACATCTATTATTACACCCATTCACTTTTATGTATTGGATTACCAACAACTAATTTCTAGCAGAATTCACTATTGCAATGTTTACTAGATTGAAGTTCAGCATTTCTACCAGCAGGTGGCAGGGGTGGAAGAAGCTTTGCCGTCCTTCCCTAGATGTACAGTTTATTATAAAAGAAGCAGATATTTATCTAACATTTACCCATTAGCGGTAGTACGCTTTGATGACATTATACCATTATCGTGTTATAAATACGGGTATCATTTTCGGCATTGAAGCCTCACTGTCTGTCACTATTCATGTTTCTCTATTGTTACAAGAAACACAATTACTGCACATGCCTTGTGGAAAACATTGTCTGTTATTACCATGGGACTGAAAAGGGGTTTATACTATTATCACTAGTGTTGAGCGATACCGTCCGATACTTGAAAGTATCGGTATCGGAAAGTATCGGCCGATACCGGCAAAGTATCGGATCCAATCCGATACCGATACCCGATACCAATACAAGTCAATGGGACTCATGTATCGGACGGTATTCCTGATGGTTCCCAGGGTCTGAAGGAGAGGAAACTCTCCTTCAGGCCCTGGGAACCATATTAATGTGTAAAAGAAAGAATTAAAATAAAAAATATTGCTATACTCACCTCTCCGACGCAGCCTGCACCTTACCGAGGGAAGCGGCAGCGTTCTTTGTTTAAAATTCGCGCTTTTCTTTCCTTTACTGAAGTCCCGGCTTGTGATTGGTCGCGTGCCGACCATGTGGCCGGGACGCAACCAATCACAGCAAGCCGTGACGTAATTTCAGGTCCTTCAGGATTTTAAAATTACGTTCCGGCGTTGTGATTGGTTGCGTCGCAGTCACATGGGCAACGCAACCAATCACAGCAAGCCGTGACATAATTTCAGGTCCTTAAGGATTTTAAAATTACGTCCCGGCTTTGTGATTGGTTGCGTCGCAGTCACATGGGAGACGCAACCAATCACAAGCCGTGACGTCACGGGAGGCTGGACACGCGCGCATTTTAAAATGGGCGCGTGTCCAGCCTCCCGTGACGTCCCGGCTTGTGATTGGTTGCGTCGCGATCAACCAATCACAAGCCGGGAGGCTGGACACGCGCGCATTTTAAAATTTTAAAATGCGCGCGTGTCCAGCCTCCCGGCTTGTGATTGGTTGACCGCGACGCAACCAATCACAAGCCGGGACGTCACGGGAGGCTGGACACGCGCCCATTTTAAAATGCGCGCGTGTCCAGCCTCCCGTGACGTCACGGCTTGTGATTGGTTGCGTCTCCCATGTGACTGCGACGCAACCAATCACAAAGCCGGGACGTAATTTTAAAATCCTTAAGGACCTGAAATTACGTCACGGCTTGCTGTGATTGGTTGCGTTGCCCATGTGACTGCGACGCAACCAATCACAACGCCGGAACGTAATTTTAAAAATCCTGAAGGACCTGAAATTACGTCATGGCTTGCTGTGATTGGTTGCGTCCCGGCCACATGGTCGGCACGCGACCAATCACAAGCCGGGACTTCAGTAAAGGAAAGAAAAGCGCGAATTTTAAACAAAGAACGCTGCCGCTTCCCTCGGTAAGGTGCAGGCTGCGTCGGAGAGGTGAGTATAGCAATATTTTTTATTTTAATTCTTTCTTTTACACATTTTTACATTAATGTTGTTTCGATACCGATACCCGATACCACAAAAATATCGGATCTCGGTATCGGAATTCCGATACAGCAAGTATCGGCCGATACCCGATACTTGCAGTATCGGAATGCTCAACACTAATTATCACCCAATTACAATACCTGATTATCTTAGCTTCTCCTCAGTACTTGAATCTATAGCTGAGGAACACATTAACACCTTCTTACAATGAACAACTTTAGTTTTTTTCCTCCCCTTCTTCCAATAGTGATAACTTTTTACGTTTCCCTAGGCATACCATTCATTATACCATGCAAAGTACTGAAAAGGGAAAAAATTCCAAATTTGGTGCATTTCTGCCATTTTAAGGATTTTGTTTATCTGAATACAGGATTCTTAGACATACAGTATAGTTACATATTTTGAAAAAAAAACCACGGTCCATCAAGTTCAACCTTTCTCCATCTATTATATTTTTTTGTCACTAAATTATCAACAACCCACAATGTTATGTGTATCGAGGAAATCATTAAATCCTTTATTGAAAGCTGTTATAGTGTCTGCCATTACTATCTCTAGTGGTCGGCATTCCACAGGCTCACTGCTCTAACTGTAAAGATCCCTTTCCTGTTTAGCTGCTGGAATCGCCTTTCTTCCACCCATAATGAGTGCCCCCTGGTCCTCAGTATTGCCTTTGCATGGAACAAGTCATGTTCCAGTGTTTTGTACTGGTCATACATGTACATGAGATCTCCTCTAAGGCGTCTTTTTTCTAAGGTAAATAAGCCCAACTTTTCCAACCTCTCATCATATGAGAGACCTTCCATCCCTTGTAATAATCTAGTTGCCGCCTTTGAACTGACTAACATCTGAATATTAATTTTAAAATATGGAGCCCAAAACTGTATCTCATATTCTAGATGTGGCCTTACCAGTGATTTATAGAGGGGTAATAATACATTGGGATTGCGGGATTTTATCTCTCTTTTATACATCCTAAAATCTTGTTTGCTTTTGCAGCTGCTGCTTGACATTGAGTACTGCTGCTTAGCTAATTTATTATCAGAATCCCCCGTCCTTCTCCTGTTCTGTAGTCCCAAGTACACTCCCATTTAATGTATGTGCAGCAATCGGATTACTCCGTCCTAGGTGCATTAATTAAAGTTAGTAAAGTTATGGCAATACCAAACTGGCATAATTTACTTTGGAATTAATTGTGACAAAAAAATAAATCTAATTTTTATTTATTTGGCTTATGTCAGCTTTTTCTAATATATGTTACTTCTTTATTTTGTAGTCAATAAAATTTTCTAAAGTTTTTGCTTTGCATTCACAACTATTCTTTTATTGGTATGATTTTTGGCTGAATATGATATCTTGATCACTTTTTATTACATTTTGGGAGGGAGATGTGGCAACTAAATAAAACAATAATCTTGGCTTTTTTGTGTGGTATTTATCCTATGTGTTGTCGTTGTTCAGGTATGATATAACATTTGGGGGCAAATGGACCGATCATTTTGTGAGACTCCGGTACATCAGCTATGTCATTAGCCTCTGCCCGCTGTATGAAAAACTCGCAAATGTGTGACCTTCTGGGTTCCATAGTGCAGATTTTGATTAGCCAGGGTGGCGAAATTTCATCATCGCGGCTTGACGCACAGATGATATCACTCAGCTAATCAAAAGCTGCGGCAGGGATCACAGAAAATAAGAGATTAGTGAGTCTCCTGTCAGTTCAGTGATCAGACACTACTGACCTGGCTGATTGACTATAGACAGTGAAATAATCTCTGCCTTCTGTCATGCAGCCCATAGCCCCTGAAACTCATCACCTGGACCAATCAGAGAAATACATATAGGGCTAGTTCAATTTTAGTGCTGTCCATGAAAAAAAACAGACAGCATTCTGCCCAATGGTTTTCAAGGGGCAGTGCGGATCAGTGATGTCTTCTATCATTTTACGTCTCTTCTACAGACTAAGGGTATGTGCACACAATGTGGTTTTTGCTGTGGATCGGCAGCGTTTCTGCATCTGCGGGTCCACAGCAGTTTCCGATGAGTTTACAGTTCAATGTAAATCTATGGGAAACCCGAAAACGCTGTGCACATGCTGCGGAAAAAACCGTGTGGGAATGCAGCGGTTTACAATCCGCAGCATGTCACTTCTTTGTGCAGAATCACGGCGATTCTGCACACATTGGAATGCATTGATCCACTTACTTCCCACATGGGACTATGCCCACCATGCGGGAAGTAAGCGGATCAAGTGCAGATGGTACCCGGGGTGGAGGAGAGGAGACTTACACATATTTGTGTAAAAAAAAAAGAATTAAAATAAAAAATAATGATATACTCACCTTCTGATGGCCCCTGAAGTCCTCCCACCTCTCAGTGCTGCACGCGGCCGTCCGGTCGCAGGGTTGCTATGCGAACAGGACCTGCGATGATGTCGCGGTCTCATGACAGTGACGTCACAAAGGTCCTTCTCGCATAGCATCTTTGGAACCAGACCGCAGCATGCAGCGCCGAGGAGATCGGGATGTCGGAGGGTGAATATAACCATTTTTTTATTATTTTTAACATTAGATCTATGCAGCATCAATAGTAAAACAAGTGCAGGAGTAAAGCCGCAGCGGAAACCGCAAGACATAAATATGCAGGGATAACCGCAGCGGTTTTGCCCTGCAGATTTATCAAATCCGCTGTGGGAGAACCCGCAGAGGACCCTTCCTACGTGTGCACATAGCCTTCTGTGTCTACAGACTGCAAACAAAACCCTGTGCTGTCTAATCATGCTGTCGTTGTTTCCATCTTTACTCTAAGGTTATATAAGCACAACATCTTTTTCAGGCATGTTCCATCTGGAACCAACCTAAAAAAGAACTTAAAGGGAACCTGTCACCCCATTTTTTCAATATGAGCTAAAAATAGCGTTCGATAGGGCCTTAGCTGTGCTTTACAATAGTGCCTTTGTTATCCTCTGATTCCCCACCTTTGCTGCAAAAATACCTTTGTAACCTCACTGTTTTTGGCTGTCAATCACCCTGGTCCGGTCCGATGGGCGTTGCCAAATCGCTGTCTCTCCCCCCGCTCCTCGGCGTGTGTCAGGACTCTGAACATTTTGTACCTTTTATGCATTACTGCCCTTTTCCAAGATGGCGTCTTTGGTCTCATGTGCACTGTGTCTTCCTGCTATAAAACTCCACCCCAGCCTTCAGTCTGTGCTAGAGTATTCTGCCATGTATCCAGCTCCTGACCTCTGATTACTCCCTGGCTATACACCTGCTCCTGTGAACCTGTGTGGTGATCCTGCTACTCTGCTCTGAGTTCCTGCTGCATACACAAGTTTCCAGTAATCCTCCTTCATCTGCTGTTCGTGTTTACTTCCATCTGCATTTGCTGGACATGTAAGCTGTTTCTGCTTTGCAATAACCTGAGACTATTAACCAGGCCTCCCTGGTTGAGCTAAGATATGGTTTGAACTGCCTAATAAGCATATCTATCTGTGCCTGGACTAAGACAAGGATTTATTCTTGTCAAGTATCATCAAGAATAACTGTGCTTCATAGACTTTTTGCTTGATTGCATTTTCCTCTGAAGTTTCCTATAGACTGCTAAGCTGCGTTTATTATTTGCACCAAGTGTTGTGGACTTGAGTTTCTCTCTGCACCTGTTTGAATCACCGTGTGATAATATAGACTTTACCACTTATAAAACTGTGTCCTGTAGTTGTCTTGTTCCACGCAAAGAGTCTCCTGAGTTATCCTCTATAATTATTACAGGATACTCTAGCCTAAAAAAAAACAAGCAGACTGCTGGAACAATGACTGCAGAAAGCAAATTAGAGCAGGTGTTTTCCATAATTAGATCACTGCAGAAAGATGTGGAAGGTCTGCAAAAAGAAGTTTGGAAGCTTTGAACACAATCAACAAGTGTTTGGACAAACTTTGCAGGACTTGAGCAACCACATGGAAGCCCAGGAAAACAAACTTGCTGGCATAGAGTCCCAGTATGGATCGGCTTTTCAGGACATAAGCACGCAAATAGCTGCACAAGTGACTTTACCCTCTGGGCAACCGCCACCAGCTGGCCCACCTAAGTTGCCCCCATTCAGATTTAATGGTGATCGTGACATATTTCGTGGCTTTGTGAATCAATGTATGCTATATTTTGATGTGCATGCTGACCGTTTTCCTACTGATAGATCCAGAGTATTGTGTGTAATAATGCTACTGACCTCACGAGCGCTTGCCTGGGCGAATCCGATGATTGAGTCTCGTGACCCACGGTTAAATGACTTGGATGATTTCTTGGCCGCTATGTCATTAATGTTTGATGACCCTAATCGCTGTGCAACTGCTGAATCTGCTTTGTTGTCTTTACGCCAGGCTAAACGTTCTGTTATTGAGTATTCCACTGAATTCAGGAGATTGGCGGTAGATACCAATTGGGACAGTTATGCACAATTGCCTATTTTTAAAAGGGGTCTGTCTAGTATTGTAAAAGATTAACTAGCCCACTCTGAGTCACCACAAGAGCTAGAGACATTTATACAGCATTGTGTGTGCATAGACATTCGCCTTACTGAGCGTAGGCAGGAGAAATTTGCTGCATATAACCATGTTTGTAACTTTTCCCTTCCTTCCAAAGAGCCTGCAGGTAAAACCTCTCGGGAGGTGGAGGAGGTGCCCATGCAAATTGATTCCGTTCAGAGGTGCGAGATCAATGAGCGCTGGGAGCATCGCCTTTGTGAAAGTCTATGTTTCTACTGCGGCCAGTCTGACCACTTCTTGATCAATTGTCCTAAGTGTCCTAGATGGCCTAACAAGGTGCTAGCAGCAATAGGGGAGTATGACAACTGTGATGATGAATTTGACATCTCTGAATGTAGCCTGCCTTTAAACGCTGTATTCCATTCACTTTCTATGACTTCACCCCCGAAGGAGCTGAAGGAAAAGAACTCTCACTGTTCTCTCCCTATTAAGATCCTGTGTTCAGGACAGTGGATTTCCAGTTCAGCTATGATTGACTCTGGTGCAGGTGGCAATTTCATGGATATCGCATTTGCCAAGGAACATGGTATTAAAATTCAGCAAAGAGCCTCTCCAATTACCATGGAAACAGTGGATGGGTCACCTTTAATCTCTGGGCCTGTGGATCAGGAGACCGCACCCCTTGAAATTTTGTTGGAGCCTAATCATCAGGAGCAACTTTCTTTCTTGCTAATTTCTTCTCCTCATTTTCCTGTGATTTTAGGCATTCCTTGGTTGCGTTCTCAGAACCCAATTATCAACTGGGAGACCAAGGAGATTATCTTCCCAACAAGGAGCAACTCAGCGTTAACAGAAGCTGTCCCTGAGTCCACGGCTACGGAACCACATGTACAGGTATTTTCTTTACCTCCAGCTTATAAAGAGTTCTCTGACATCTGTGACATGAAGAATGCAGATCAGCTTCCTCCACACAGGCATTATGACTGTCCCATTGAGCAGCTTCCCGGGCAGCCATTCCTTTTGGTAACGTATACCCTTTGGCGGCACCTGAGCTTCAAGCCTTAAAAGAGTATATTGATGAAAATCTGGCCAAAGGCTTCATACGTCCTTCTTCCTCACCAGCAAGGGCACCTATATTTTTTGTAAAAAAGTGTGGACTATCGGGAACTCAATAAGGTAACCGTACGAAACCGTTACCCTTTGCCTCTGATTCCCGAATTACTGGAAAGAGTCCGCCATGCTAAGGTGTTCTCTAAACTGGATCTTCGTGGGGCTTATAATTTGGTGCGTATTCGTCCAGGGGATGAGTGGAAGACAGCATTCAGATGCCGGTATGGACACTTTGAATCTCTTGTGATGCCCTTCGGGCTTTGTAACGCCCCTGCAACATTTCAACACCTTGCTAATTACATTTTCACAGATTTGTTGGACCAGTTTGTAGTGATCTATTTGGACGATATACTACTCTTTTCTGACTCTCTACAGGAACATGAAGAACATGTCAAAACTGTTTTAAGACATCTGATAGAGAACCATCTGTATATTAAGCCAGAGAAATGCGAGTTCCATCGTTCTGAGATACAGTTCTTAGGTTATATCATCTCTCTCCAGGGTCTGAACATGGAATCTGGTAAGATTCAGGCTATCCTTGACTGGCCGGTACCCAAGAACGTTAAGGAGGTCCAACGTTTTATTGGTTTTGCAAATTTCTACAGATGCTTCATTCAAAATTTTTCTGATATTGTCCGTCCCATTACTTCCTTGACAAAGAAGGAAAAGCCCTTTAAGTGGTCATCACAGGCTCAAGAAGCTTTTGATTGGCTTAAGATCTGTTTCACATCAGCACCGCTGTTGATACACCCAGATCCAACACTTCCTTTCATTGTGGAGGTGGACGCTTCTGATAATGCTTTGGGGGCTATTCTCTCCCAAAGAACTGGAGAAAAGGGTCTGCTACATCCTTGTGCTTTCTTTTCCCGTAGACTAACCTCAGCAGAGAAGAATTACAACGTGGGAGACAAGGAATTGCTAGCTATTATTGCGGCTTTCAAAGAATGGAGGCATCATCTGCAAGGAGCTGCACAACAGATCATAGTGCTAACTGACCATCGCAATCTAAAGTTCCTTAGATCCGCTAGATATCTTTCTCCTCATCAGGCTCATTGGAACTTATTTTTAAATCAATTTAACTTTGTTATCTCGTACTGTCCAGGTTCTCGTAATGGGAAGGTTGATGCTTTATTCCGAATCCATGCTGCGGATTCCATACCTGGAGCCCCGTCCAAGACCATTCTATCTGATGCCAATTTCATCAGAGTTATCCACGATCAGGACTTGTGGAAGGTGTGCAGGGAGGCCTATGAAGGTGATGTATTTCTGGCCAACCCACCTGTGGATATTAATCTTGTCTTTCAGGGTGGCATGTGGTTCAGAGATCGACATATCTACGTCCCGGAGGTCGTCCGTCTGCAGATCCTCAAGTTGGTACATGACTCCAAGTTGGCTGGTCACAGGGGGGTACAGAAGACACAAGAGTTCCTGAGCCGATTCTTCTGGTGGCCAAATTGCCTGAAGGATACCAAGGACTATGTCCTCTCTTGCGAGGTATGTGCCCGTTACAAGACTCCTCATGTGGCACCTACGGGTCTTCTACAACCACTACCTGTTCCTTCCCGCCCTTGGGGGTCTATATCAATGGACTTTATTGTGGAGCTGCCTACATCAGGGGGCATGAATACAATCATGGTGGTAGTTGATCGCCTGACTAAAGCTGCTTATTTTGTTCCGTGCACTGGCCTCCCATCAGCTAAAGATACAGTGAACTTGGTTACACAGAATGTCTTTCGGTTGCACGGGGTTCCGGATGAGATCATCTCTGACTGTGGAGTACAGTTCACTTCAAGATTCTGGAAGGGGTTTTGCTCTGCACTCAATATTAATGTCTGTCTCTCTTCTGCTTACCATCCCCAAACAAATGGTCAGACTAAGCGTACCAACCAGAGGCTGGAACAATATCTAAGATGTTATGTCAGCCATCTCCAGGATGATTGGTTGGAGTTGTTGCCGTTAGCTGAATTTTCATATAATAATTCTCAGAGTGCCTCCACTAAATTTACACCTTTCTTTGCCAATCTGGGTTATCATCTGTGTATTTTACCTAGGTCTCCAATTAATTCTCCGGTTCCGGCAGTGGAGAAAAGGCTGACTGCGATGAGACAAAATCTGGAGGTTCTGAAGGAATCCCTGACCACAGCTCAAGAACGTTATAAGAGATCGGCTGATAGATTCCATAAACCTGCACCCATGTTCAAGGTAGGAGATTCCGTATGGTTAGCGACTAAGAATCTGAAGTTAAACGTTCCTTCACAAAAACTTGGACAGAAATTCATTGGCCCTTTCAAAAACAATGGTATTGTGAGATCTGTGGCCTGCCGGCTGAAGCTGCCTAGGACAATGAACGTACACCCAGTTTTTTATGTATCTTTACTAAAGCCTGTATCTCCTAATACCTTCCAGGGACGTGTTGTGCCACCTCCGCAGCCTGTGGTGATTGATGGACAAGAACAATTCGTGGCAGAGGAAATTATTGATTCCAGGATTCGCAGGAATCGGCTCCAATATATGATAAGTTGGCAGGGATATCCCCCTGAGGAAGACTCTTGGGAACCTGTGGAAAACATCAATGCCCAACAGAAGATTTCTCATTTTCATCAGAGATTCCCTGAGAAACCAGGTCCAGGATCGTCCTGAGGCCGCTTCTAAGGAGGGAGTAATGTCAGGACTCTGAACATTTTTTACCTTTTGTGCATTACTGCCCTTTTCCAAGATGGCGTCTTTGGTCTCATGTGCACTGTGTCTTTCTGCTATAAAATTCCACCCCAGTCTTCAGTCTGTGCTACAGTATTCTGCCTTGCATCCAGCTCCTGACCTCTGATTACTCCCTGGCTATACACCTGCTCCTGTGAACCTGTGTGGTGATCCTGCTACTCTGCTCTGAGTTCCTGCTGCATACACAAGTTTCCAGTAATCCTCCTTCATCTGCTGTTCGTGTTTACTTCCATCTGCATTTGCTGGACATGTAAGCTGTTTCTGCTCTGCAAAAACCTGAGACTATTAACCAGGCCTCCCTGGTTGAGCTAAGATATGATTTGAACTGCCTAATAAGCATATCTATCTGTGCCTGGACTAAGACAAGGATTTATTTGTGTCAAGTATCATCAAGAATAACTGTGCTTCATAGACTTTTTGCTTGATTGCATTTTCCTCTGAAGTTTCCTATAGACTGCAAAGAGAAAAAGAGCTAGCTGGCACTGAAAGTACTCAAATTAAGACACCACAGCTGCGGACATCCGTCATAGAGGTAAAATGGATATTGCTTGTATAGAAGATAGGGAGGTGCTATTCAGTGGGTGGCAACACATCCAAATGTAATATGAGAGAAAAAGAAAAAGCAGCACTCACCCGTTTTCTTCTAGTGTGGAAATTCTTTAATCCATAAAAATGATCATTCACACAATAGTGCGGTGCAGGTTAGGGCATTGCATCACATGGACCCGTAGAAGCGCTTGTGCGCGAAACGGCCGTCGTTCGTCTCGTCTTCACTCGCTCCCTCTCTTCACCAATGCCCTAACCTGCACCGCACTGTTGTGTTAATGATCATTTTTATGGATTAAAGAATTTCCACACTAGAAGAAAACCGGTGAGTGCTGCTTTTCCTTTTTCTCTCATATTACATTTCCTATAGACTGCTAAGCTGCGTTTATTATTTGCACCAAGTGTTGTGGACTTGAGTTTCTCTCTGCACCTGTTTGAATCACCGTGTGATAATATAGACTTTACCACTTATAAAACTGTGTCCTGTAGTTGTCTTGTTCCATGCAAAGAGTCTCCTGAGTTATCCCCTATAATTATTACAGCGTGTCAGACATAACTCATTCTGTGAACAGCACAGATCGCGCTCATTTTTGGCGGTTACGCAGTGCATTAGGCACTAGCATGCGCTGGTTTTCACTGTAACCTCTGTGCCCCGGAAGTCAACATATGCAAATTGTGTTTTCCTGGACGCCCGTAAACTTTTCCCATCCAGGACTGCTAGCGTAGGTTTTGTGACAAAATCGCTTATCTATCTATCATCTAAGTTTACCGGCATCCAGGAAAACACAATTTGCAGAGGTTACAGTGAAAACCCGCGCATGCGCAATGATGTGCTGTATGCTATGCCCACAGTTGGGCAAAGCATAATGCGCAGGCGCGAGATTACACTTTAATGCGCAGGCGCGAAATACAATGCCAATGACAGGAAGAAGTTTCTTAGTGAAAACCTGGAGGTGGGGAGAATCGGAGAATAGCCAACGCCCATAGGACCGGACCGGGGTGATTGACAGCCGAAAACGGCGAGTTTACAAAGGTATTTTGGCAGCAAAGGTGGGGAATCAGAGGATAATAAAGGCACTATTGTAAAGCACAGCTCAGGCCCTATTGAACACTATTTTTAGCTCATATTGAAAAAACAGGGTGACTGGTTCCCTTTAACGAGTATTGAAAATAATAAACATATGCACAGGAGTGTCAACATGACTTGCTTTGCATATGTACTGCATTTTTAAAATTATTTGAAGAACTTCAGGCTTTGAAAGACATTAAGCAGCTGAAAGAAGTGACCTGACCATTCTTTAGTTGACTTCCACTTGAAAGCCACCATTATTTTATATGTGACATTCAAAAATAATATTCTAGATGCAGAAAGGTACTCCTGCATCTGAAAGATTTTGTGTGAACATACCCAAGTTCTTCTAACCAGATAGGAGTGAGTTGTTTGAAACTCAAGTTTGCCAACTTCAGCAAATTTTTTCCAAAAGTTTAAATTGATTAGAATAAATTTGTAAGGAATTGCATTACTAAACAACCTCTAATTCCTCTCACGGTGCAGAGGCGAGTTCACCGCAGTTCAAATTCACCGCAGTGAAATTCTGCTGAACTGATGTGAACTCACTTCTGCACCGTGAGACTTTCTCACGGTGTCACGGGGAGACTAGGTGGGTGAGAGCTAATAACCCGGGCCCCTGCAATTTCCCTCAGACTAGGGAAATGCTGACTGACCCTCTACCTGAAGTTTACACTGATGGTGTGCATGTCCAGGCCTCAAACCTCACCCTGCCTCCTGTTACAACCCTAAGCTGAAAACCTCCGCACTCCACCCAGTGAATGTAATACACCAATACCCACAGTTAGCACAGACAAGGATAAAGGAAAATATACACCATGCCGCAGTCACTCAGGAATACACTATAAATGTGCAGGGCAAAATAAACACAAATATAGGAAGGAGTAAATAAGACAAAGGAAAATACACCACCAGCAACGATTCTCCAACAACCAGCTCTCCACTCCAGACCGAGATAACAACGCAAGACAGAAGCTATAATCGGCGACGCCCAATGATCCGGAGAACTATTTAAAGGCCCTGGGCATGGCCCAGCTTCCAATCCGAGGATCAGGTAAATTAACCCTGGAACAGCTGGACAAAACGTAGCCGACGCCAATGAGCAAATAGTGGTCAAAAGCGGAATTACCGCTGTCTGTCGAACGACCTGGTCTGAACAGCGTTCGACATGACAGTACCCTGCCTTCTACGAGGGACCCCAGGGCCCTCACAGCTTATAGGACCCGGCTTGTCTGGATGGCGACGATGAAAAAACCTGACCAGCCGATCCACATGAATATCCGAGGCTGATACCCAGGACCTCTCCTCAGGCCCATAACCACGCCAGTGTACCAAGTACTGTAAAGTACGACGCACTACACGAGAGTCAACCACCTTGGAGACTTCAAACTCCAAATTACCATCCACCAAGACTGGAGGTGGCATAGGCGCCGCATCCACAGAACCCACCACCTTCTTTAGAAGAGACCTGTGGAACACGTTGTGTATCTTATACACTGTAGGGAGCTCCAATCGGTACGCTACTGGGTTAATGATGGCGGTGACCCTAAATGGACCAATAAACCGTGGACCCAATTTAAGGGATGGTATTTTGAGTCTTATGTTTTTTGTGGATAACCGCACCCAGTCATCCACACTCAGGTCCGGACCTAGCACACGCCTACTGTCAGCCACACGTTTGTACCTAGCACCCACACTCAACAGGCGCTGTTTAACTCTCCTCCAGACTGATGATAATTGTGCTCCTAACTGATCCTCCTCCGGAACGCCGGAAGAGCCAACCTGACTCAAGGTACAAAATTGAGGATGTAGCCCATAAACACAAAAAAACGGAGACTCCCCAGACGACTCCTGGCCGTGATTATTGATGGCAAACTCAGCCAAAGGAAGAAAGGTTGACCACTCCTCCTGGTTATCAGAGACAAAGCAGCATAAGTACTGTTCCAAATTTTGGTTCATACGCTCAGTGTGACCATTTCACTGAGGATGGAATGCCGAAGAATGAGACAACTTGATCCCCAGCCGTGAGCAAAATGCTCTCCAAAATTTTGCCACAAACTGAGACCCCCTATCAGACACGATGTCAGACGGAACCCCATGAAGTCTGACCACCTCCTGCACAAATACCTGAGCCAGAGTCTTAGCGTTAGGCAACGAAGGCAAAGGCACAAAGTGCGACATTTTTGAAAACCGATCAACAATCACCAAGATGACCATGTTCCCAGCTGATGAGGGCAAATCAGTGATGAAATCCATGGAGATTTCCATCCATGGCTTACTAGGTACTTCAAGAGGAAGTAGTGTGCCAACAGGATGGGAGCATGGCATCTTAGCCCTAGCGCTCGTGGTACAAGCTGACACGTATGAGACCACATCCTGTCGGATCTTCGGCCACCAAAACTGACGTGACACCAATTCCAAGGTACCTCTAACCCCTGGGTGGCCAGCCAGGACAGCATCATGATGCTCCGCCAAAATCTTTAGGCGGAGATGAAGCGGTACAAAAGATTTGTTGATGGGAAGCTCAGATGGTACCTCCTCCTGAGCCTCGGCAATCTCAGCCTCAACCTCGGTAGTTAGAGCCGAAACCACAACACCCTTTTGGAGGATGGGTACTGGATCCTCCCGAGCTTCACCCCCCGGAAAACACCTGGACAGAGCGTCCGCATTAGTGTTTTTAGACCCCAGTCTGTAAGTGACAACAACATTGAACCGTGTGAAAAACAATGCCCAGCGAGCCTGCCTGGGGGACAGACGCTTGGCTGACTCCAAATACAGCAGATTCTTATGATCGGTAATAACAGTAACCTGATGTACCGACCCCTCCAAGAAGTGTCGCCATTCCTCAAAGGCCAACTTGATTGCCAACAACTCCCTGTTGCCGATATCGCAGTTACGTTCGGCGGACGACAGTTTCTTGGAGAAATAGGCGCACGGACGCAAACCACTCAAAGATGAGCTTTGAGATAGTACCGCCCCCACACCAACCTCAGACGCATCGACTTCCACAACAAAGGGTTTTGATACGTCTGGCTGCACAAGAATGGGGGCTGAAACAAAACTGTTCTTAAGAAATTCAAATGCGCGCACAGCAGCCTCAGGCCAAACGGAGAAATTGGTACCCTTTTTAGTCATGTCAGTTAGCGGTTTAGCAATGATGGAAAAAACCTTGATAAATTTCCTATAGTAGTTAGAAAACCCAAGGAACCGCTGAAGTACTTTCAGGTTATCAGGACGTTCCCAATGCAGCACCGCTTGCATCTTAGCGGCGTCCATTTTAAAACCAGAAGCAGACACAATATAACCCAAGAAAGGCAACTCTTGAACAGAAAATACACATTTCTCAAGTTTAGCATACAGCTTATTCTCTCTGAGAAGCTGTAACACCTGCCTGACATGATCTAAATGAGCATCACGGTCGCAAGAATATATGAGGATGTCATCTAGGTACACGATAACGAATTTCCCCAAAACATGCGAGAACACATAATTGATGAAATGTTGGAACACTGCAGGTGCGTTAGTCAACCCAAAAGGCATCACCAAATTTTCAAAATGACCCTCAGGGGTATTAAAAGCCGTCTTCCACTCATCACCTTGACGGACTCTTATGAGGTTGTACGCCCCCCTGAGGTCAAGCTTGGTAAACCACTTAGCACCCGCCACTAGGGTTGAGCGACTTTTATTTTTATAGGATCGGGTCGGGTTTCACGAAACCCGACTTTCTCAAAAGTCGGGTCGAGTGAAATCGGCCGATCCTATAAAAAAGTCGGGGTCGGCCGAAACGCAAAACCCAATGCAGTGCAATGGGATACTATGGTTCCCAGGGTCTGAAGGAGAGGAAACTCTCCTTCAGGCCCTGGAATCCATATTTACGTGTAAAATAAAGAATTAAAATAAAAAAAATTGATATACTCACACTCTGACGCGCCCTGGTAGTAACCGGCATCTTCCATTCCTAAAAATGGCGCTTGAAAGACCTTTCGAATGCTTCACGGCTTGTGATTGGTCGCGGCGGCCCACATGACCGCTGAGCGACCAATCACAAGCCGGTGACGTTATTCTCAGGTCCTGTTCTGGTTCTCAGGTACATGAGAATTACGTCACGGCTTGTGATTGGTTGCTGAGCGGTCACGTGGGCCGCCGCGACCAATCACAAAGCCGTGACGTCATCGGAAGGTCCTTCACGTGTTCATTCTTAAGAAGGAAGGCTGCCGGAAAGAAGCAGGGCACGTACGAGGGGGAGTATATACCTAATAGGAATATACTCACCCTCGGCTTCTTTCCGGCAGCCTTCCTTCTTAAGAATGAACGCGTGAAGGACCTTCCGATGACGTCACGGCTTTGTGATTGGTCGCGGCGGCCCACGTGACCGCTCAGCGACCAATCACAAGCCGTGACGTAATTCTCATGTACCTGAGAACCAGAACAGGACCTGAGAATAACGTCACCGGCTTGTGATTGGTCGCTCAGCGGTCACGTGGGCCGCCGCGACCAATCACAAGCCGTGAAGCATTCGAAAGGTCTTTCAAGCGCCATTTTTAGGAACGGAAGATGCCGGTTACCAGCGGCGATGTCCAGGCTGCGTCGGAGAGGTGAGCATATCAATATTTTTTATTTTAATTCTTTATTTTACACTTAAATGTGGATTCTGATACCGATTTTCGATATCGCAAACATATCGGAACTCGGTATCGGAATCCCGATACCAGATTCAGAAGATCGCCGACCTCATGGCTGACCCCACACAGGGGTCGGGTCGGGTTTCATGAAACCCGACTTTGCCAAAAGTCGGCGACTTCTGAAAATGGTCGACCCGTTTCGCTCAACCCTACCCGCCACCTGGTTGAACAAGTCTGGTATCAGTGTCATCGGGTATGGATCACGAACCTTAATCTGGTTCAACTCCCTGAAATCCAAACACGGGCGTAATCCGCCATCTTTCTTCTTCACGAAGAAGAACCCTGCTGCCACCGGCGAGGATGACGGCCTGATGTGCCCTTTGCTCAAGCTTTCAGCAATATAATCTTTTAACGCTTGTCTCTCCGGACCGGAGATGTTAAACATCCTTGCTTTAGGCAACTTGGCCCCTGGTTTAAACCTTATAGAACAGTCATAGGGACGATGTGTCGGTAACTCTGAGCAACCCTTTTCAGAGAACACATCCACAAAATCCAGAAGTGACTCCGGAATGCTTGAAGTCACCGCAGCCACACATGTAGCCAGGCAATTCTCCTGGCAGAACTCGCTCCACTGAATTATGTCCTGAGTTTTCCAGTCAATTACCGGGTTGTGCATAGACAACCAAGGAAAACCCAAAACCACCTGAGCAGGAAGATTCCTGAGCACCTTACATGTAACCCGCTCGGAATGTAGAACCCCAATGTGGAGTTTCACCTCAGCCACAAATTCAGTAATCTCCCCCTGAGAGAGAGGAGCAGCATTGATGGTGACCACACAGATAGGATGAGACAGTTTTTCAATCCTAAAACCTGCTGTGTGGGCAAACTCCTCATCAATAGGGTTGAGCGAAACGGGTCGATCATTTTCAAAAGTCGCCGACTTTTGGCTAAGTCGGCGTCTCATGAAACCCGATCCGACCCCTGTGCTTGTCGGCCATGCGGTACGCGACTTTCGCGCCAAAGTCGCGTTTCAATGACGCGAAAAGCGCCATTTCTCAGCCAATGAAGGTGAACGCAGAGTGTGGGCAGCGTGATGACATAGATCCTGGTCCCCACCATCTTAGAGAAGGGCATTGCAGTGATTGGCTTGCTGTCTGCGGCGTCACAGGGGCTATAAAGGGGCGTTCCCGCCGACCGCCATCTTACTGCTGCTGATCTGAGCTTAGGGAGAGGTTGCTGCCGCTTCGTCAGAAGCAGGGAGAGCGTTAGGCAGGGTCCACTAACCACCAAACCGCTTGTGCTGCAGCGATTTCCACTGTCCAACACCACCTTCGGTGTGCAGGGACTGTGGAAGCTATTTTTTTTTTTTTTTCCCCTCAGCGCTGTAGCTCATTGGGCTGCCCTAGAAGGCTCCGTGATAGCTGTATTGCTGTGTGTACGCCACTGTGGAAACCAACTGCTTTTTTCAAAGCACATATCCTCTTGTTCCTTCCTTTCTGCACAGCTATCTTTTTTGTTTGTCCACACTTTTTATTTAATTTGTGCATCAGTCCACTCCTATTGCTGCCTGCCATACCTGGCTTACATTACTGCAGGGAGATAGTAATTGTAGGACAGTTTTTTTTTTTTTTTTTTTTTTTTTTTGTGGGAGATTAAGATTGGCATTTCTGCTACAGTGCCATCCCTGTGTGTGCCATCTCTCACTGAGTGGGCCATAGAAAGCCTATTTATTTTTTCCGTGATTTGTGTTCTAAAATCTACCTCAACACAAAAACACTACATCAATCAGTGGGAGAAAAATATTGGCCTCAGTCAGGGCTTGTGTGCCACTGCTGTGTGTGCTATCTCTCATTCAGTGGGCTATAGCAAGCCTATTTTTTTTTTTTTTTTTTAATATTATTTGGTTTCTAAAGTCTCCCTGAAAAAAAAAAAAAACCTAAAAAAACAGTGGGAGAGTAATATTGCCCTTTCAGCTTGTGTGCCAGTCTTGACTCCTGGGTGTGCCACCTCTCTCCCTCTCATTCAGTGGGCCATAGAAAGCCTATTTATTTTTTTTAAAAAATATTATTGGGTTTCTAAAGTCTCCCTGAAAAAACAAAAAATACATAAAAAAACAGTGGGAGAGTAATATTGCCCTTTCAGCTTGTGTGCCAGTCTTGACTCCTGGGTGTGCCACCTCTCTCCCTTTCATTCAGTGGGCCATAGAAAGCCTATTTATTTTTTCCGTGATTTGTGTTCTAAATTCTACCTCAACACAAAAACACTACATCAATCAGTGGGAGAAAAATATTGGCCTCAGTCAGGGCTTGTGTGCCACTGCTGTGTGTGCTATCTCTCATTCAGTGGGCTATAGCAAGCCTATTTTTTTTTTTTTTTTTTAATATTATTTGGTTTCTAAAGTCTCCCTGAAAAAAAAAAAAAAACCTAAAAAAACAGTGGGAGAGTAATATTGCCCTTTCAGCTTGTGTGCCAGTCTTGACTCCTGGGTGTGCCACCTCTCTCCCTCTCATTCAGTGGGCCATAGAAAGCCTATTTATTTTTTTTTTTTAATATTATTTGGTTTCTAATTCTCCCTGAAAAAAAAAAAAAACCTAAAAAAACAGTGGGAGAATAATATTGCCCTTTCAGCTTGTGTGCCAGTCTTGACTCCTGGGTGTGCCACCTCTCTCCCTCTCATTCAGCGGGCCATAGAAAGCCTATTTATTTTTTTTAAAAAATATTATTGGGTTTCTAAAGTCTCCCTGAAAAAACAAAAAATACATAAAAAAACAGTGGGAGAGTAATATTGCCCTTTCAGCTTGTGTGCCAGTCTTGACTCCTGGGTGTGCCACCTCTCTCCCTTTCATTCAGTGGGCCATAGAAAGCCTATTTATTTTTTTTTTTAAATATTATTGGGTTTCTAAAGTCTCCCTGAAAAAAAAAAAAAAACCTAAAAAAACAGTGGGAGAGTAATATTGCCCTTTCAGCTTGTGTGCCAGTCTTGACTCCTGGGTGTGCCACCTCTCTCCCTCTCATTCAGTGGGCCATAGAAAGCCTATTTATTTTTTTTTTAAAATATTATTGGGTTTCTAAAGTCTCCCTGAAAAAAAAAAAAAAAACCTAAAAAAACAGTGGGAGAGTAATATTGCCCTTTCAGCTTGTGTGCCAGTCTTGACTCCTGGGTGTGCCACCTCTCTCCCTCTCATTCAGTGGGCCATAGAAAGCCTATTTATTTTTTTTTTTAAATATTATTGGGTTTCTAAAGTCTCCCTGAAAAAACAAAAAATACATAAAAAAACAGTGGGAGAGTAATATTGCCCTTTCAGCTTGTGTGCCAGTCTTGACTCCTGGGTGTGCCACCTCTCTCCCTTTCATTCAGTGGGCCATAGAAAGCCTATTTATTTTTTCCGTGATTTGTGTTCTAAATTCTACCTCAACACAAAAACACTACATCAATCAGTGGGAGAAAAATATTGGCCTCAGTCAGGGCTTGTGTGCCACTGCTGTGTGTGCTATCTCTCATTCAGTGGGCTATAGCAAGCCTATTTTTTTTTTTTTTTTTTTTTTATATTATTTGGTTTCTAAAGTCTCCCTGAAAAAAAAAAAAAAACCTAAAAAAACAGTGGGAGAGTAATATTGCCCTTTCAGCTTGTGTGCCAGTCTTGACTCCTGGGTGTGCCACCTCTCTCCCTCTCATTCAGTGGGCCATAGAAAGCCTATTTATTTTTTTTTTTAAATATTATTGGGTTTCTAAAGTCTCCCTGAAAAAACAAAAAATACATAAAAAAACAGTGGGAGAGTAATATTGCCCTTTCAGCTTGTGTGCCAGTCTTGACTCCTGGGTGTGCCACCTCTCTCCCTTTCATTCAGTGGGCCATAGAAAGCCTATTTATTTTTTTTTTAAAATATTATTGGGTTTCTAAAGTCTCCCTGAAAAAAAAAAAAAAACCTAAAAAAACAGTGGGAGAGTAATATTGCCCTTTCAGCTTGTGTGCCAGTCTTGACTCCTGGGTGTGCCACCTCTCTCCCTCTCATTCAGCGGGCCATAGAAAGCCTATTTATTTTTTTTTAAAAATATTATTGGGTTTCTAAAGTCTCCCTGAAAAAACAAAAAATACATAAAAAAACAGTGGGAGAGTAATATTGCCCTTTCAGCTTGTGTGCCAGTCTTGACTCCTGGGTGTGCCACCTCTCTCCCTTTCATTCAGTGGGCCATAGAAAGCCTATTTATTTTTTTTTTTAAATATTATTGGGTTTCTAAAGTCTCCCTGAAAAAAAAAAAAAAACCTAAAAAAACAGTGGGAGAGTAATATTGCCCTTTCAGCTTGTGTGCCAGTCTTGACTCCTGGGTGTGCCACCTCTCTCCCTCTCATTCAGTGGGCCATAGAAAGCCTATTTATTTTTTTTTTAAAATATTATTGGGTTTCTAAAGTCTCCCTGAAAAAAAAAAAAAAAACCTAAAAAAACAGTGGGAGAGTAATATTGCCCTTTCAGCTTGTGTGCCAGTCTTGACTCCTGGGTGTGCCACCTCTCTCCCTCTCATTCAGTGGGCCATAGAAAGCCTATTTATTTTTTTTTTTAAATATTATTGGGTTTCTAAAGTCTCCCTGAAAAAACAAAAAATACATAAAAAAACAGTGGGAGAGTAATATTGCCCTTTCAGCTTGTGTGCCAGTCTTGACTCCTGGGTGTGCCACCTCTCTCCCTTTCATTCAGTGGGCCATAGAAAGCCTATTTATTTTTTCCGTGATTTGTGTTCTAAATTCTACCTCAACACAAAAACACTACATCAATCAGTGGGAGAAAAATATTGGCCTCAGTCAGGGCTTGTGTGCCACTGCTGTGTGTGCTATCTCTCATTCAGTGGGCTATAGCAAGCCTATTTTTTTTTTTTTTTTTTTTTTATATTATTTGGTTTCTAAAGTCTCCCTGAAAAAAAAAAAAAAACCTAAAAAAACAGTGGGAGAGTAATATTGCCCTTTCAGCTTGTGTGCCAGTCTTGACTCCTGGGTGTGCCACCTCTCTCCCTCTCATTCAGTGGGCCATAGAAAGCCTATTTATTTTTTTTTTTAAATATTATTGGGTTTCTAAAGTCTCCCTGAAAAAACAAAAAATACATAAAAAAACAGTGGGAGAGTAATATTGCCCTTTCAGCTTGTGTGCCAGTCTTGACTCCTGGGTGTGCCACCTCTCTCCCTTTCATTCAGTGGGCCATAGAAAGCCTATTTATTTTTTTTTTAAAATATTATTGGGTTTCTAAAGTCTCCCTGAAAAAAAAAAAAAAACCTAAAAAAACAGTGGGAGAGTAATATTGCCCTTTCAGCTTGTGTGCCAGTCTTGACTCCTGGGTGTGCCACCTCTCTCCCTCTCATTCAGTGGGCCATAGAAAGCCTATTTATTTTTTTTTTAAAATATTATTGGGTTTCTAAAGTCTCCCTGAAAAAACAAAAAATACATAAAAAAACAGTGGGAGAGTAATATTGCCCTCTCAGCTTGTGTGCCAGTCTTGACTCCTGGGTGTGCCACCTCTCTCTCTCTAATTGTGGGCCATAGAAAGCCTTTTTTTTTTTTTTTTTTAATATTATTTGGTTTCTAAAGTCTCCCTGAGAAAAAAAAAAAAATAAATTAGGTGGGAGATTAATATTGACATTAGTGCTTGAGTGACAGTCCTGCGTGTGTGTCATCTCTGTGATTTTGTGCCACAGAAAACAGAGTGTGTAACATTGTGCCTGATTTTCCTTGTGGTCTCACCAACCTGTTAAGGGATATTGAAATCATACTGAAGTTATAGCTCACCGTGTAAGTTGTTTGACAGCAACAAATAAAGTTACTTTGGTTAAGATTTTAAAACAATGAGGAAGTCTGGTGCAAGAGGTCGTCGTGGGCGTTCATTGTCAGCTGGTAATGATGGTAGTGGTAGAGGAGCATCAGGTGGTCGTGGGGATAAAAATATTCCACCTAAGTCTGGAGCTGTGGAGCCAGTTTCGTCGTCAGGCTACACAAGGCCTCGAACGCTCTCTTTTCTGGGAGTAGGAAAACCGCTTTTAAAGGCGGAGCAGCAACAGCAAGTTTTGGCTTACATTGCAGACTCAGCCTCTAGCTCTTTTGCCTCCTCTTCCGAAACTGGTAAATGTAAAAGCAGCGCGTCGCTTGTGGATGTTCACGGTCAGGGACAAGTCGCTTCCTTGTCCTCCTCAGCAAAAACTACAACAAGAGAGAAGGATGCAGCAGGCGACACAACGGGTCACTCCATGGAGCTCTTTACACATACCGTCCCTGGCTTAGAAAGTGAAACATTTAACAGGCCATGCCCATTACAAGTATATTCTGACATGGAGTGCACTGATGCACAGCCACAGCCAGAGTACTATGCTGCTCCTTTGACTCAGACCACCACATTGCCCTCTCAGGGTACAGATCCACAATCAGACCCTGATGAGACTATGTTGCCCCGCCACGAACGCTATACCACCGACCGACACAGTGACACAGACGAAGTTGCACACGAGCTCGAAGAGGAGGTAATAGATGACCCAGTTATTGACCCCGATTGGCAGCCATTGGGGGAACAGGGTGCAGGCGGCAGTAGTTCAGAAGCGGAGGTGGAGGAGGGGCCGCAGCAGGCATCAACATCGCAACAGGTTACATCTGCCGGGCCCGTATCTGGCCCAAAACGCGTGTCAAAGCCAAAACCTGTTGGAGCACAGCGTTGCCATCCGGTTAAAGCTCAGTCTGCAATCCCTGAAAAGGGATCCGAGTCTAGGAAGAGTGCAGTCTGGCATTTTTTTAAACAACATCCAACTGATCAGCGCAAAGTCATCTGTCAAAAATGTTCAACTAGCTTAAGCAGAGGTCAGAATCTGAAAAGTCTAAATACTAGTTGCATGCATAGACACTTAACCACCATGCATTTTCAAGCCTGGACTAACTACCAAACGTCCCTCAAGGTTGTAGCACCCTCGGCCAATGAAGCTAGTCAGCAACGCAACATCCCTTCCGTCACTGTAAGGCCACCATTTTCCGCACCACAGGCAGTATCTGTGCAGGTTTCTTTGCCAGCCAAAAGCAGTCAGGGTCAGGGAATCACCAGTTTTGTAGGAGGAAATATTGCATCTAGGGCACCGGCGGAAACAATACCGTCTCCAACCGTCTCTCAGTCTGCCATGTACACCGGCACACCCGAAAGTTCCACGATCTCCAGCTCTCCAGTCCAGCTCACCCTACATGAGACTCTGGTTAGAAAAAGGAAGTACTTATCCTCGCATCCGCGTACACAGGGTTTTAACGCCCACATAGCTAGACTAATCTCGTTAGAGATGATGCCCTACCGGTTAGTTGAAAGCGAAGCTTTCAAAGCCCTGATGGAGTACGCTGAACCACGATACGAGCTACCCAGTCGACACTTTTTTTCCAGAAAAGCCATCCCAGCCCTGCACCAGCATGTTAAACAGCGCATCGTCCATGCACTCAGGCAATCTGTGAGTACAAAGGTGCACCTGACTACAGATGCATGGACCAGTAGGCATGGCCAGGGACGTTATGTGTCCATCACGGCACACTGGGTGAATGTGGTGGATGCAGGGTCCACAGGCGACATCAATTTAGGGACAGTTGTGCCTAGCCCACGGTCTAGGAAACAGTTGGCTGTAGGCGTTCGCACCCCCTCCTCCTCCTCCTCCTCGTCCTCCTGCAGAAGCTACAGCTCTTCCACAGAACGCAGTCTGCCAACCACTCCATCGGCAGATGACACTGTTGCACACCAGTTGTCCCATTATGGGCCAGCTACTGCCAAGCGTCAGCAGGCTGTATTGGCTATGAAGTGCTTGGGCGACAATAGACACACCGCGGAAGTTCTGTCCGAGTTCTTGCAACAAGAAACGCAGTCGTGGCTGGGCACAGTAGATCTTGAGGCAGGCAAGGTAGTGAGTGATAACGGAAGGAATTTCATGGCTGCCATCTCCCTTTCCCAACTGAAACACATTCCTTGCCTGGCTCACACCTTAAACCTGGTGGTGCAGTGCTTATTGAAAACTTATCCTGGGTTCTCCGACCTGCTCCTCAAAGTGCGTGCACTTTGCTCACATATCCGACGTTCGCCTGTACACGCCAGCCGTATGCAGACCTATCAGCGGTCTTTGAACCTTCCCCAGCATCGCCTAATCATAGACGTTGCAACAAGGTGGAACTCAACACTGCACATGCTTCAGAGACTGTGCGAACAGAGGCGTGCTGTTATTTATTTGTGGGAGGATACACGGGCAGGCAGTAGGATGGCAGACATGGAGTTGTCAGGTGTGCAGTGGTCTAAGATACAAGACATGTGTCAAGTCCTTCAGTGCTTTGAGGAATGCACACGGCTGGTTAGTGCAGACAACGCCGTAATAAGCATGAGCATCCCCCTAATGCGTCTGCTGATGCAAAGTTTGACGCACATAAAGGAGCAGGCGTCTGCACCAGAGGAAGAGGAAAGCCTTGATGACAGTCAGCCATTGTCTGGTCAGGGCAGTGTACAGGACGAGGTAGCGGGCGAAGAGGAGGTGGAGGACGAGGAGGATGATGGGGATGAGTATATTTTTAATGCCGAACCTTTCCCGGGGGCACAGGAATTTGGTTGCGTGTCACGGCCGGGTTCTGGTTTTTTGAGGGACACAAGTGACGTAGATTTGCCTGCAACTGCCCCTCAACCAATCACAACCGGAGATTTGACAACTGGAACTTTGGCCCACATGGCGGATTATGCCTTACGTATCCTAAAAAGGGACACACGCATTACGAAAATGATGAACGATGACGATTACTGGTTGGCCTGCCTCCTTGATCCACGCTATAAAGGCAAATTGCAAAATATTATGCCACATGAGAACTTGGAACTAATATTAGCAACCAAACAATCAACTCTTGTTGACCGTTTGCTTCAGGCATTCCCAGCACACAGCGCACGTGATCGTTCTCACACGAGCTCCAGGGGGCAGCAGACTAGGAGTGTTAGGGGTGCACACATCAGAAGTGGCATTGGACAGAGGGGTTTTCTGACCAGGTTGTGGAGTGATTTTGCTATGACCGCAGACAGGACAGGTACTGCTGCATCAATTGAAAGTGACAGGAGACAACATTTGTCCAGTATGGTTACTAACTATTTTTCATCCCTTATCGATGTTCTCCCTCAACCGTCATTCCCATTTGATTACTGGGCCTCCAAATTAGACACCTGGCCAGAATTGGCAGAATATGCATTGCAGGAGCTTGCTTGCCCGGCAGCAAGTGTCCTATCAGAAAGAGTATTCAGTGCTGCAGGTTCAATATTAACCGAAAAAAGGACTCGTCTGGCTACCCAAAATGTTGACGATCTAACATTCATTAAAATGAACCACAACTGGATTTCGAAATCTTTTGCCCCACCTTGCCCGGCCGACACCTAGCTTTCCTATGAAAAGCTCTTGCCTGTGAATTACTTTTCTAATGTCTAATTTGCTGCAGCTGATTGTACAGCATACGACATGTTTACACCTCCCTAAATGGCAAAACTCCCCACACGGGGCCGTGGTATCGCGACTTGGCGCAAGCACCCGTGAGACTGCTGTTTGTCTGAAGAGGTGGGTGTGCTCGCTTTTGGTTGACGGCATTGCTACTGGGTCCCTCATAGTACAATGTAGTGTCTCTGGCGGTGGTGGTGCGCACCCAACGTCAGACACACCGTTGTAACATGAGGGGCCCTGGGGCGGTCCCGCCGGCCTCAAGAGAGTTCCCCCCTACCCCAGCTCAAAATGTGCTCTACCACGTGCAAAATTATGTCGCACAGCTCCACCAATCTTTAGTCTATTCGCTGACATCATTCAATGTCTGGCACTGACAATACAAATTTGTAGACATCTATGATGCAACTTAAAGTAGTCTGTGTCTGTGTCCTATATTGGCACCATTAAATAGTTACTGCCAAATTACTATGTCAGAAACTCAGTAGATGAGCCCACCCCTGTACCTAAGTATGCCACCTTTTTTTTTTGTTTTGGTTGTTTTGCGAGACATTAACATCTATTTATATTTTGGGAGTACTGGGACAGACACTCCTTGCACTACTCCTCCACTCACCACCAAGCTGCCTGTGTATCCATGTAACCGCTGTAAAACTGCCATGAGCCTATTGTTTGTTATTTTAGGCCTTTGATAGCCTGTCTGCGGCCCCTACTTGCAATACTCCTCCACTGACCACCAAGCTGCCTGCCCGTGTATCCATGTAACCGCTGTGAAACTGCCATGAGCCTATTGTTTGTTATTTTAGGCCTTTGATAGCCTGTCTGCGGTCCCTACTTTAAATACTCCTCCACTGACCAGACCACTGCTGCCCGTGTACCCCTGGAACCAATTATAAAGTGCCTACAGCCAGCCCATTTTTTTATGTTAGGCCTTTGAAGCCTGTCTGCGGTCCCTACTTGCAATACTCCTCCACTGACCACAATGCTGCCTGGAGTGCCTGCCTGTGTATCCATGTAACCGATGTAAAACTGCCATGACTGCCTACTGTTTGTTATTTTAGGCCTTTGATAGCCTGTCTGCAGCCCCTACTTGCAATACTCCTCCACTGACCACCAAGCTGCCTGCCCGTGTATCCATGTAACCGCTGTGAAACTGCCATGAGCCTATTGTTTGTTATGTTAGGCCTTTGATAGCCTGTCTGCGGTCCCTACTTTAAATACTCCTCCACTGACCAGACCACTGCTGCCCGTGTACCCCTGGAACCAATTATAAAGTGCCTACAGCCAGCCCATTTTCTTATGTTAGGCCTTTGAAGCCTGTCTGCGGTCCCTACTTTAAATACTCCTCCACTGACCACCAAGCTGCCTGCCCGTGTATCCATGTAACCGCTGTAAAACTGCCATGAGCCTATTGTTTGTTATTTTAGGCCTTTGATAGCCTGTCTGCGGCCCCTACTTGCAATACTCCTCCACTGACCACAATGCTGCCTGGAGTGCCTGCCTGTGTATCCATGTAACCGATGTAAAACTGCCATGACTGCCTACTGTTTGTTATTTTAGGCCTTTGATAGCCTGTCTGCAGCCCCTACTTGCAATACTCCTCCACTGACCACACCAATGCTGCCCGTGTACCCCTGGAACCTATTTAAAAGTTCATAGAGCCTAGTTATATATTTTATTTACTATTAATAAGGCCATGATGGACTACGCTGTACCACGCTACAAGCTAACCAGTCGACACTTCTTTTGCGAGAAAAGCCATCCCAACCCTCCACCAGCATGTAGAAGACCGCATTGTCCATGCACTCTGGCAATCTGTGAGTACAAAGGTGCACCTGACAACAGACGCATGGACCTGTAGGCATGGCCACGGAAGATTACGTGTCCATTACGGCGCAATGGGTTAATGTGGTGGATGCATGGTCCACAGGGGACAGCCTACTAAGTCTGTCTGCAGTCCCTAATTCAAATTGTCCTCCACTGTCTAAATCGGAACTTCCACCTTCTGGCTTTCGGCCTATAGTATCAGAAATTAAACTGCATTTGGCCTTCAACTTTGGTTAGGGCCTACTAACGGCTTCTGCCCCTCCCTGGTGTTGCCCTCAACTAAATAAAGCTGAGCTTCAACCTTCCGGCTCTCATTATGTGGTTTAAAAAAAAAAAATGGTGGTTAGGGCCTACTAACGGCTTCTGCCCCTCCCTGGTGTTGCCCTCAACTAAATAAAGCTGAGCTTCAACCTTCCGGCTCTCATTATGTGGTTTAAAAAAAAAAAATGGTGGTTAGGGCCTACTAACGGCTTCTGCCCCTCCCTGGTGTTGCCCTCAACTAAATAAAGCTGAGCTTCAACCTTCTGCTCCAAATTACCATTTTAAAAAATGCAATAGGCTTTTCAGGCCTACTAAAGGTGTCTGTCTGTGTGCCCCTCCCTGGTGTTGTCCTCAACTAAATAAAGCTGAGCTTCAACCTTCCGGCTCTCATTATGTGGTTTTAAAAAAAAAAATGGTGGTTAGGGCCTACTAACGGCTTCTGCCCCTCCCTGGTGTTGTCCTCAACTAAATAAAGCTGAGCTTCAACCTTCCGGCTCTCATTATGTGGTTTTAAAAAAAAAAATGGTGGTTAGGGCCTACTAACGGCTTCTGCCCCTCCCTGGTGTTGTCCTCAACTAAATAAAGCTGAGCTTCAACCTTCCGGCTCTCATTATGTGGTTTTAAAAAAAAAATGGTGGTTAGGGCCTACTAACGGCTTCTGCCCCTCCCTGGTGTTGCCCTCAACTAAATAAAGCTGAGCTTCAACCTTCTGCTCCAAATTACCATTTTGAAAAATGCAATAGGCTTTTCAGGCCTACAAAAGGTGTCTGTCTGTGTGCCCCTCCCTGGTGTTGTCCTCAACTAAATAAAGCTGAGCTTCAACCTTCCGGCTCTCATTATGTGGTTTTAAAAAAAAAAATGGTGGTTAGGGCCTACTAACGGCTTCTGCCCCTCCCTGGTGTTGTCCTCAACTAAATAAAGCTGAGCTTCAACCTTCCGGCTCTCATTATGTGGTTTTAAAAAAAAAATGGTGGTTAGGGCCTACTAACGGCTTCTGCCCCTCCCTGGTGTTGTCCTCAACTAAATAAAGCTGAGCTTCAACCTTCCGGCTCTCATTATGTGGTTTTAAAAAAAAAAATGGTGGTTAGGGCCTACTAACGGCTTCTGCCCCTCCCTGGTGTTGTCCTCAACTAAATAAAGCTGAGCTTCAACCTTCCGGCTCTCATTATGTGGTTTTAAAAAAAAAAATGGTGGTTAGGGCCTACTAACGGCTTCTGCCCCTCCCTGGTGTTGTCCTCAACTAAATAAAGCTGAGCTTCAACCTTCCGGCTCTCATTATGTGGTTTTAAAAAAAAAAATGGTGGTTAGGGCCTACTAACGGCTTCTGCCCCTCCCTGGTGTTGTCCTCAACTAAATAAAGCTGAGCTTCAACCTTCCGGCTCTCATTATGTGGTTTTAAAAAAAAAATGGTGGTTAGGGCCTACTAACGGCTTCTGCCCCTCCCTGGTGTTGCCCTCAACTAAATAAAGCTGAGCTTCAACCTTCTGCTCCAAATTACCATTTTGAAAAATGCAATAGGCTTTTCAGGCCTACTAAAGGTGTCTGTCTGTGTGCCCCTCCCTGGTGTTGTCCTCAACTAAATAAAGCTGAGCTTCAACCTTCCGGCTCTCATTATGTGGTTTTAAAAAAAAAATGGTGGTTAGGGCCTACTAACGGCTTCTGCCCCTCCCTGGTGTTGCCCTCAACTAAATAAAGCTGAGCTTCAACCTTCTGCTCCAAATTACCATTTTGAAAAATGCAATAGGCTTTTCAGGCCTACTAAAGGTGTCTGTCTGTGTGCCCCTCCCTGGTGTTGTCCTCAACTAAATAAAGCTGAGCTTCAACCTTCCGGCTCTCATTATGTGGTTTAAAAAAAAAAAATGGTGGTTAGGGCCTACTAACGGCTTCTGCCCCTCCCTGGTGTTGTCCTCAACTAAATAAAGCTGAGCTTCAACCTTCCGGCTCTCATTATGTGGTTTTAAAAAAAAAATGGTGGTTAGGGCCTACTAACGGCTTCTGCCCCTCCCTGGTGTTGCCCTCAACTAAATAAAGCTGAGCTTCAACCTTCTGCTCCAAATTACCATTTTGAAAAATGCAATAGGCTTTTCAGGCCTACAAAAGGTGTCTGTCTGTGTGCCCCTCCCTGGTGTTGTCCTCAACTAAATAAAGCTGAGCTTCAACCTTCCGGCTCTCATTATGTGGTTTTAAAAAAAAAAATGGTGGTTAGGGCCTACTAACGGCTTCTGCCCCTCCCTGGTGTTGTCCTCAACTAAATAAAGCTGAGCTTCAACCTTCCGGCTCTCATTATGTGGTTTTAAAAAAAAAAATGGTGGTTAGGGCCTACTAACGGCTTCTGCCCCTCCCTGGTGTTGTCCTCAACTAAATAAAGCTGAGCTTCAACCTTCCGGCTCTCATTATGTGGTTTTAAAAAAAAAATGGTGGTTAGGGCCTACTAACGGCTTCTGCCCCTCCCTGGTGTTGCCCTCAACTAAATAAAGCTGAGCTTCAACCTTCTGCTCCAAATTACCATTTTGAAAAATGCAATAGGCTTTTCAGGCCTACTAAAGGTGTCTGTCTGTGTGCCCCTCCCTGGTGTTGTCCTCAACTAAATAAAGCTGAGCTTCAACCTTCCGGCTCTCATTATGTGGTTTAAAAAAAAAAAATGGTGGTTAGGGCCTACTAACGGCTTCTGCCCCTCCCTGGTGTTGTCCTCAACTAAATAAAGCTGAGCTTCAACCTTCCGGCTCTCATTATGTGGTTTTAAAAAAAAAATGGTGGTTAGGGCCTACTAACGGCTTCTGCCCCTCCCTGGTGTTGCCCTCAACTAAATAAAGCTGAGCTTCAACCTTCTGCTCCAAATTACCATTTTGAAAAATGCAATAGGCTTTTCAGGCCTACTAAAGGTGTCTGTCTGTGTGCCCCTCCCTGGTGTTGTCCTCAACTAAATAAAGCTGAGCTTCAACCTTCCGGCTCTCATTATGTGGTTTAAAAAAAAAAAATGGTGGTTAGGGCCTACTAACGGCTTCTGCCCCTCCCTGGTGTTGCCCTCAAGTAAATAAAGCTGAGCTTCAACCTTCTGCTCCAAATTACCATTTTAAAAAATGCAATAGGCTTTTCCGGCCTACTAAAGGTGTCTGCCCCTCCCTGGTGTTGTCCTCAACTGAACAAAGCTGAGCTTCCACATTCTGGCTTTCGCCCTATACTATCAGATATTAAACTGCATTTGGCCTACTAGTGTGGTTAGGCCCTTGAAACAGTGTCTGCTGCTCTTGGGTTTGCTACTCCACTGAACAAAGCAATGCCGCCTGTTTAGTCCTGTTACCAATTTTGAACTGCATGTAGCCTACTTTATTCTTTGGCCCTATATCTGTTTCCTCCTCATCCTGCCCATTGCCCAGCCACTGCTAAATGAGTCTGCTGGTACATTGACCTAGACCACTACATTCCCCTTGTACTCTACACAGCCAGAATCTGTCCCTGCTGAAAGTAAGGTTCCCCTTCCCGCATGTTATACCACCTTACACAGGGACAAAGAGGAAGGTGCAGATGAAAGTGCAGGTTCCTTCATCAGGTGGGGGGGCATACTCGTTGGCGACGTCACTGGCACAGGGCCCCTCAGAGTACGCAAAAGTGTCGCTGCTGGTGGGAGGCGCCCCCGCCATGCAAACACACCGCCGTACTTTGAGGGGCCCTGTGCCAGTGGCAATGCGAACGAGTGGGCCCCCCCCCTGCTTGCTCAGGATCACAGCACTTGCAACTTTTAAATACTTACCTTTCCCTGCAACACCGCCGTGACGTAGTCCGCATTTCCTGGGCCCACGAAAAACTTGAGCCAGCCCTACTCCCCCCACAACTTTCACCCAATTCCCTATGCCCAACTATTATTATACAGTTAATTAAGATTGGCAAGCTTCAGAAACAAGAATGGATGTTTTTGGCATTAAAATGGGCACTGTAGGTGTTTTCCTGGCCTCCACTCACTGCCGACTATGCTTCCCCATTGACTTGCATTGGGTTTCGTGTTTCGGTCGATCCCCGACTTTTAGCGATAATCGGCCGACTGCACTCGACTCGACTCTGGACAAAATCGGGTTTCCCAAAACCCTACTCGATCTTAAAAAAATGAAAGTCGCTCAACCCTACTCATCAATGAGATTTGTGGCTGAACCACTATCCACAAAAACAGTAATTGGCAGCTCACTGCCAGCGATAAAAACCTTAGCAGGGAGCATGCATTGAGAAACCACCATGGAGGATATACATAAGCTCAGATTGGTCTCCTCCACACCATCTGAGCTTAGAAGTTTTCCACCGTTGCGTTTTTCTTAGACAGCAGAGGACAGATGTTAATAAAATGACCAATTTAACCACAGTAAAAACAGGCTCCCTGCTTCCTGATCTCTGGGGCTCGACGCTTTACATGTGACACCCCTGCGATTTACATAGGCTCCATGGGCTCACCTGCAGCAACCTCACGTGAACCTAAACCTTCTCCCACAGACGGTGTCTCATGCTCCCCCTGACGCAGACGGCGATCAATGCGGACAACCAGACTCATAGCGGAATCTAGAGAAGCAGGAGTCTCGTACATCAGAAGGGCTTTTTTAACCCTTCCAGAAACCCCATGAATAAACTGACTCCGCAATGCTGGATCATTCCATTGGGTATCGATCGTCCAGTGGTGGAATTCAGAACAGTAATCCTCTGCTACTCGCTCCCCCTGGCGAATGGAGCGTATTTTAGATTCTGCCAGAGCCATTCTGTCAGGTTCATCATAGATTTTCCCAAGAGAAGAAAAAAAACTCTCCACAGAGTAAAATGCAGCAGAATCAGATGGCAAAGAAAATGCCCATGCTTGGGGATCCCCGCTTAACAATGACAACACCAGGCCCACACGCTGAGCCTCATTACCCGAGGAGATTGGGCGCATACGGAAATATAGTTTGCAAGCTGCACGAAAAGAAACAAATTTACTGCGTTCCCCAGCAAATTTTTCAGGCAAAGGAAATTTAGGCTCAGCAACTCTTTCTGTCGCTCTAGCTTGCACATTAGATACTGCTAGTCCCTGTTGCTGTACTGCCCCCCTCAACTCCGTGACCTGTAGGGACAGCGCCTCCAACTGGCGGGTTATGGAAGTCATGGGATCCATGACAAAACACAAAAAAAAGAACCCCCTTTTTTTTTTTGTTGTTGTTGTTGGGCCGATTATAATGTCACGGGGAGACTAGGTGGGTGAGAGCTAATAACCCGGGCCCCTGCAATTTCCCTCAGACTAGGGAAATGCTGACTGACCCTCTACCTGAAGTTTACACTGATGGTGTGCATGTCCAGGCCTCGAACCTCACCCTGCCTCCTGTTACAACCCTAAGCTGAAAACCTCCGCCCTCCACCCAGTGAATGTAATACACCAATACCCACAGTTAGCACAGACAAGGATAAAGGAAAATATACACCACACCACAGTCACTCAGGAATACACTATAAATGTGCAGGGCAAAATAAACACAAATATAGTAAGGAGTAAATAAGACAAAGGAAAATACACCACCAGCAACGATTCTCCAAAAACCAGCTCTCCACTCCAGACCGAGATAACAACGCAAGACAGAAGCTATAATCGGCGACGCCCAATGATCCGGAGAACTATTTAAAGGCCCTGGGCATGGCTGAGCTTCCAATCCGAGGATCAGGTAAATTAACCCTGGAACAGCTGGACAAAACCTAGCCGACGCCAATGAGCAAATAGTGGTCAAAAGCGGAATTACCGCTGTCTGTCGAACGACCTGGTCTGAACAGCATCCGAGATGACACACGGTGCTAGCAGGGATCTCACTGATGTCACTGCAGTTCAGCCTGTCTGGGAACACAGCATCAGTGACTGGCAGTAACCTTGATGATGTCACCGCTAGTCACTGATGCTTTACTCGCATCAGTTCATTCATCAGTGGTTCTCAGCCTGGATGCATCTTGGCACCGTCTAGGTTGAAAACTGTTTATTCCCCAGACATGGATGACAGCTTGGGACAGAACAATGGACAGGTGAGGGATATTGTTGTTTTTTTATTTTGGTTTTATTACAGGAGACAAGGGATTCAGTGGAATTAGGTGTTAGGTGAGTATAACTGTGTTTGTTATTTTTAAATTAAAAAGTAAAAGTGTTTTTTTTTGTTTTTTTGTTTTTATTTCAACTAAAAGACCTTATTCTGGTTCTGTCTTCATTTATCATATAACTATAGGATTAGCAATGGGTAGGTGCCTTATAGACCGTGGCTGCCAGTGATGATTTTACCATTGATCAGAAGCAGTGTTACAGCGCTGTCATGCACATGACAGAGTGGCAAACACTGGATGTTCGAGCCCCCCATTCAAGTGAATAGAGTCCATGTTCGGGTTCAGGTCCGAGTACTGTTCTGGTACCCGAACTCACATTTTTTGTAACTCTTTTGACCAAACAGGCACAATTCTAGGTTACATCAGGATAGGTATAAATTGGTCACTTTTTTGCCCTGTCCATAAAATAAAAATAAGGTGTTCGTGATTTTTTTGATGCTAAAGCAACTTATACAAATTATTTTAGCAGTAATTGTAATCATTTTACAGTTTACAGTGAATGCAGCTAATGTTTCCTTATCAGAAATATGGACTGTAGACATACAGTTAGGTCCATATATATTTGGACAGAGACGACATTTTTCTAATTTTGGTTATAGACATTACCACAATGAATTTTAAGATTCTGCGATCATCCCCCACTGTTGTCTTACGTGGGCGCTCAGGTCTTTTTGCATTGATGAGTTCTTTCTTTCTCAGGATGCACCAAACTGTTGATTTTGCCACTCCTAATATTGTAGCAATTTCTCGGATGTTTTTTTTTTCTGTTTTCGCAGCTTAAGGATGGCTTGTTTCACCTGCATGGAGAGCTCCTTTGACCGCATGTTTACTTCACAGCAAAACCTTCCAAATGCAAGCACCACACCTCAAATCAACTCCAGGCCTTTTATCTGCTTAATTTAGAATGACATAACGAAGGGATTGCCCACACCTGTCCATGAAATAGCCTTGGAGTCAATTGTCCAATTACTTTTGGTCCCTTTAAAAACAGGGAGGCACATGTTAAGGAGTTGAAACTCCTAAACCCTTCATCCAATTTTAATGTGGATACCCTCAAATGAAAGCTGAAAGTCTGAACTTCAACTGCATCGGAATTGTTTTGTTTAAAATTCATTGTGGTAATGTCTATAACCAAAATTAGAAAAATGTTGTCTGTGTCCAAATATATATGGACCTAACTGTATATTACTTTTAACCTTAATGATTAATTATTAGTGATGAGCGAGTATACTCGTTGCTTGGGTTTTCCCGAGCACGCTCGGGTGACCGCCGAGTATTTTTTATTGCTTGGAGATATAGTTTTCATCGCCTCAGTTGCATGATTTACGGCTTCCAGATAAGCTGAATACATGAGGGAATTCCCTAAAAAACAGGTATTCCTCACATGTATTCAGCGTATCTGGAAGTCATAAATCATGCAACTGAGGCGATGACAACTATATCTCCGAGCAATAACACCTACTCGGAGGTCACCCGAGCGTGCTTGGGAAAACCCAGGCAACGAGTACACTCACTCATCACTATTAATTATGGTTTTCCAATGTGTCCATAAAAATTATTGTCTGTCTTTGATTTTTTGATAAGCTGTCCAGAAACAAATAAAAAGTCACGTTGACTCTCTTTATAATTATTCTGACTAGAACAACTAATTCCAGTACTAACTGTATGGAGCTAGACAAGGAAAATGTGAGTCAACAGGATAGTAACTTTAATCAAGATGTAGGTCATGTGAGCAGGACTGCCTAGCCTTCTGGAGGGTGGCATGTAAACAACGGTGTCACAACAATTGAAGTAAATCTATGAAATTGAACCAAACTTAAAATCAAAGGCTCAGAAGTAAAGCGTGAAAATGATTGAATGTAGCTATAGTTTTTTTTATGAAGTCAGAAAACCCCTTCTAAATGAAATAACCTACCACATTGTCCCAGTGGAAAAAATCCTGAAATGCCAAAAAGCAGCACAATCTAAATTAGGTAATTGGGGAGAGAGCAATTACAGTAAACAACTCATTGATGTGCACTAATATTCCCACATCTGACTTTTCCCACTATTGCTTGAAGCTAGCTTGAAGCTATTCAATAGCTCAATTGTCTCGTTGTGTATAGCAAATCTAATATTATTTATGGTGGATGATTCACAAGCCATTTAAAAATGACTGAAGGCGTTAGCGACATGCACACATTCTTTTCTGAAGACACTAATTCATAATTTTGTTTCTTCACATTCTGTTGATGCATATATGACTGGCCATGCTAATCCGGTTATATCCACATATGAACTGTGTATTGACTGAGTTTTAAATCCTTTTCATGTATTTTATATAGGATGCCAAATATATTATTTTCTACTCTATACTATTTTCTACTTTTAAAGGGAATCTGTCACCCCAAAATTTGCCTATAAGCTTCGGCCACTGGCCATCATGGGCTTATCTACACAATTCTGTAATGCTGTAGATAAGCGCCCGATGTCACCTGAAAGGTAAAAAAAACAAGTTATATTATACTCACCCAGGGGTGGTCCCGGTGCGGTCCAGTCCAATGGGCGTCGCGGTCCGGGTCCAGCGCCTCCCATCTTCATACGATGACATCCTCTTCTTTGCTTCCTGCCAGCTCACAAAGCTTATCAGAGGCTCCCTAATAAAGATGTATTAATAGTTTTGTGAGGAGGAGGACTATATAAATTGTTTGGGTGGTTGGCAAAAGATGCTAGGTATGTTAAATACATTGCTCCATAACATGGTTGTAAACTTCATGCTATTTTTAGCAGATATAACTGACCCCTTTTTCTTGCAACACTTTTAAAACAGTTGAGGTTAGTGTAAAAATAATGAAAAAATACAAAATAAAAATTTGATTTCAGATTGTAATAGAATCTTTTATTACAAATTAAATATGAATAAATGCATATTTAACTATAAGTGTTCCAGAAGTACAGGCTCCCTCCCCCTTAGTACAAACTTGTGTTTTACTTTAAGACAAGGTGCAGAAGGAGCCTACTAGCGCTGATGTATAAGCAATATGATATTCCCTAAAAACTTCAGCCACCTACAAGCTGAAAAGGGAAGGGATCAGAATATTTATTTTAGTAGATGTAGAGTTCTGAGAACTAAAGCTTGACATTCACAGACCAATAGCCCTCTCATGACTCCCCCATTCACCTGAATATTTGACTCGACCGGTCACTGGCAGACAGTTCTGGTAGTAGATTATTTCCCAGAGAACAGGGTTGTGTGATTAGATTCAAACTACTGACCTTTTCTCCTTCAACATTATCTGTCTTGGGAGAGTCAGGAATTCCCCACTTACATTAGATTGCACCATAGCTATAGAGAAAGATATGTACTGCATATCCAAAACGTATACAATGATCTATTGCGGCTAATCCAAAATTTAGAAAACTGAACATGAGAATCAACATCCTGATCAAACTGTATGAAGCCTACTGCAATGAACAATGTGTAATTTGATTTACGCAATTTGGCAAAAAAATGCATGTCAACTTCATACTCATTGCACAAGATTGCATCAGCCACAGGCTAACATGACCTGAGGTATACCACTCACTCATGATAGACTCATTGTGATTAATTAGTAATAAGTAGCTGGCATATGTCCTGTTGCATTTGAATTACAACTACACTTATTTCTCATTCATAATCCTCTAGGAAGCAGTAGCAAGGCAACATGATAATAGTACTATTACCAAATGCACAACTGGCATCTTTTTACTCTACCAAGTGCAGTAGTGAGGAGAAAGCATGGGGCATAGTAGATAAATGCTACATCCATTTTTCCAATCACAGCAGGACAATGTTACTTCTAGCTGTGAAACTGTCAGATTGAGACAGTGTTCTGCACAGTTTAGTCTATCTCATCAGAAATGACTGAAATCAATAATTTTTGCTCAATTCTATTAATTTTAAAAAATCGGAAAAGTCTGTCAGTCTGCAGTTATTAAATGTTCTTTCGGTTATTACTGGTGCAAATCAGTTTCCATGGTGAGGTCACTTTGACATTATTGAGGCTGAGTTTGTGATAAAGAGTAGAGATTGGCGAACTTGTTTGAAAAACGTTCGCAAACTCAAATTCGCCACAAGCTTTGCACATTCGGATTCGTGTTCAGTTTCCCAAGCATTTTTACTGAAAGTCAGCAAAATTCAGTGACAGTTCGGTTTCCAATAATGCTTTTGTTTTCATTTTGTCTAGGATACTGGTGCTGTATGATAAGCAGTGGGATTGGGTTGACGTGTTTGATGAGGGAAGGTGGTGTGGAGAGGTTAGAAGAGTGGCGGACTGTTTTTTTTTCTTAACTGTATGTGTATACATTCTGGCAGCCAATCGGTGCAGAAACTATCCACAACATCATGACACAGGGTCTTCTGTGATTGGCTACTAAAGTCACATGTCCCTGTCCATATAAAAAGCGGACATCTTGTTTTGCTTTCACAATTTCCTCAGTGTTACAGTGCAGAGAAACCACTCCTGCTAGTCCTGCTGAAAGTGAACTTGACAGTTAGTTACATAGGATCCTGTCCTGTGTGAAATTGATCTTCCAGCATCTAACTACAATGCTATAAAACTGTGTTGCAGTCAAAAAAGGCACCATTTGCTAAAAAAACTATGTTGCTTTGAAGAATCAGAAGGTCAGATTCCCTCTTAAAAATCATTAGGCCTAATTGTTATGATCCTAGAGGCAAGGATCGCAGGTCGGACTAGCTAAGTAACTGAACAGACTACTAGCTCTGGGGAAGTGGTAACTAGATTGACCGCAACCTGATCCTATCCGCAAACAACTATAGGAAGCCGTGGAACGTTACCTAAAAATCCTAGACGTCTCTTCACGGCCTGAGAAACTGACTATTCCTGGAGGGAAAGAAAGTCCTCTCTTGCCTCAGTGGAATGACCCCAAAGATATAGAATAGCCCCCCACAAATATTAACGGTGAGTTAAGGGGAAAGCACAAACGCAGAGATGAAATCAGATTTAGCAAATGAGGCCCGCTAATACTAGATAGCAGAAAATAGGAAGGGAACTGTGCGGTCAATAAAAAACCCTATTCAAAATATCCACGCAGAGATTGCTCGAGCCCCCGCACCAACTAACGGTGCGGGGGAAGCAACTCCGTACCCCAGAGCTTACCAGCAAAAAAGAAATCACATATTAGCAAGCTGGACTAGACTCATCATACACAGAAATCATATTGCAGGCAGATGAGCAAAAAATATTCAAACAGAACTTAGCTTATCCTGAAGAGGCAGAAAACGAGATAATCAGGAGTAATCAGAATAGCACTGAATACATTGACAGCCGGCAACAAGTGGAAGTGAAGCAGAGCTAAATAGGAGCCTCCCTGGTGAATAACGAGGCAGCTGATCCAGCCAGACCCGCAGGATAATAAACCAAACTACCAGGGGGAGCCAAAAAACCAAAGTCACACAATACCACTCTGTGACCACAAGAGGGAGCCTGAAAACGGAGTTCACAACAGTACCCCCCCCTTGAAGAGGGGTCACCGAACCCTCATCAAAACCCCCAGGGCGATCAGGGTGAGCCACATGGAAGGCACGAACCAAATCGGCCGCATGAACATCAGAGGCGACAACCCAGGAATTATCCTCCTGACCATAGCCTTTCCACTTAACCAAATACTGAAGCCTCCGTCTAGAAATACGAGAATCCAAGATCTTCTCCACCACGTATTCCAATTCTCCCTCAACCAGCACAGGGGCAGGAGGCTCAACCAAAGGAACCACAGGCACCACATACCTCCGCAACAACGACCGATGGAACACATTATGAATAGCAAACGATGCCGGGAGGTCCAAACGAAATGACACAGGGTTAAGGACTTCCAAAATCTTATAAGGACCGATAAACCAAGGCTTAAACTTAGGAGAGGAGACCTTCATAGGAACAAAGCGAGAAGACAACCACACCAAATCCCCAACGCGAAGTCGGGGACCCACACAGCGACGGCGGTTGGCAAAGCGCTGAGCCTTCTCTTGTGACAGCTTCAAATTGTCCACCACATGATTCCAAATCTGATGCAACCTATCCACCACAACATCCACTCCAGGACAGTCAGAAGGCTCCACCTGACCCGAGGAAAAACGAGGATGAAACCCTGAATTACAAAAAAAAGGCGAAACCAAAGTAGCAGAACTAGCCCGATTATTAAGGGCAAACTCGGCCAATGGCAAAAAAAGTCACCCAGTCGTCCTGATCAGCAGAAACAAAACATCTTAAATAGGTTTCCAAAGTCTAATTAGTGCGCTCGGTTTGGCCATTCGTCTGAGGATGGAAGGCCGACAAAAAAGACAAATTAATGCCCATCTTAGCACAAAAGGTCCGCCAAAATCTAGACACAAACTGGGATCCTCTATCGGAAACAATATTTTCAGGGATCCCGTGCAAACGAACCACATTTTGAAAAAACAGAGGAACCAACTCGGAGGAGGAAGGCAACTTAGGCAAGGGCACCAAATGGACCATTTTAGAAAAACGATCACACACCACCCAAATGACCGACATTCTCTGAGAGACAGGGAGATCTGAAATAAAATCCATGGAAATGTGCGTCCAAGGCCTCTTCGGGACAGGCAAAGGCAACAACAAGCCACTGGCACGAGAACAGCAAGGCTTAGCCCAAGCACAAATTCCACAAGACTGCACAAAGGAACGCACATCCCGCGACAAGGAAGGCCACCAGAAGGACCTAGCCACCAAATCTCTGGTACCAAAAATCCCAGGATGGCCTGCCAACACCGAAGAATGAACCTCGGAAATAATTCTGCTGGTCCATCTATCCGGGACAAACAGTCTCTCCGGTGGACAACGGTCAGGTCTATCTGCCTGAAACTCCTGCAGCACTCGTCGCAAATCTGGGGAGATGGCAGACAAAATCACCCCTTCTCTGAGGATACCAGCTGGCTCTGAATCACCAGGAGAGTCAGGCACAAAACTCCTAGAAAGAGCATCAGCCTTCACATTCTTCGAACCAGGCAGGTATGAGACCACAAAATCAAAACGAGAGAAAAACAACGACCAACGAGCCTGTCTAGGATTCAGCCGCTTGGCCGACTCAAGATAAATCAAATTCTTGTGATCAGTCAAGACCACCACACGATGCTTAGCTCCCTCGAGCCAATGTCGCCACTCCTCAAATGCCCACTTCATAGCCAACAACTCCCAATTACCAACATCATAATTCCGCTCGGCAGGCGAAAACTTTCTTGAAAAGAAAGCACATGGCTTCATCACAGAGCCATCAGAGCTTCTCTGCGACAAAACAGCCCCCGCTCCAATCTCAGAAGCATCAACCTCGACCTGGAAAGGAAGGGAGACGTCTGGCTGACATAAGACCGGAGCCGAAGAAAACCGGCGCTTCAGCTCCCGAAAGGCCTCCACAGCCGCAGGAGACCAATTAGTAACATCAGAACCCTTCTTGGTCAAATCCGTCAAAGGCTTAACAACACCAGAAAAATTAGCGATGAAGCGACGGTAAAAATTAGCAAAACCCAAGAACTTCTGAAGACTCTTAACAGATGTAGGCTGAGTCCAGTCATGAATAGCCTGAACCTTGACTGGGTCCATCTCAATAGCAGAAGGAGAAAAAATGAAACCCAAAAAAGAGACCTTCTGGACTCCAAAAAGACATTTTGAGCCCTTCACAAATAAAGCATTGGCACGCAGGACCTGAAACACCATCCTGACCTGCTTAACATGGGACTCCCAATCATCCGAAAAAACCAGAATATCATCCAGATACACAATCATAAATTTATCCAGATATTCGCGGAAGATGTCGTGCATAAAGGACTGAAAGACAGAAGGAGCGTTAGAAAGTCCAAAAGGCATCACCAAGTACTCAAAATGGCCTTCGGGCGTATTAAATGCAGTTTTCCATTCATCACCCTGCTTAATACGCACAAGGTTATACGCACCACGAAGATCTATCTTGGTGAACCAACTAGACCCCCTAATGTGAGCAAATAGATCAGATAACAATGGCAAAGGATACTGAAATTTGACCGTGATTTTGTTTAGAAGGCGATAATCAATACAAGGTCTCAAGGAACCATCCTTCTTAGCCACAAAAAAGAACCCCGCACCAAGAGGGGAGGAGGAGGGGCGAATAAGTCCTTTCTCCAAAGACTCCTTTATATAACTCCGCATAGCAGCATGCTCCGGCACTGACAAATTGAAAAGTCGTCCCTTAGGAAACTTACTACCAGGAATCAAATTTATAGCACAATCACAATCCCTATGAGGAGGTAGAGAACTGAGTTTGGCCTCATCAAATACATCCTAGTAATCTGACAAAAACGCAGGGACTTCAGAAGGAGTGGATGAAGCAATTGACACCACAGGAGCATCGCCATGAATTCCCTGACAACCCCAACTTGACACAGACATTGCTTTCCAATCCAGGACTGGATTATGAGTCTGCAACCATGGCAGGCCCAACACGACAACATCATGCAAATTATGCAATACAAGAAAGCGAATCACCTCCTGATGAACAGGAGTCATGCACATGGTCACTTGTGTCCAGTACTGAGGTTTATTCGTAGCCAATGGTGTAGCATCAATTCCCCTTAGTGGAATAGGGAATTTTAAAGGCTCCAAAACAAAACCACAATGACTGGCAAATGACAAATCCATCAGACTCAGGGCAGCACCTGAATCCACAAAAGCCATAACCGGGTAAGATGACAGGGAACAAATCAAGGTAACAGACAAAATAAACTTAGGCTGTAAAGTACCGATGGTGACAGATTTATCAATCTTTTTTGTGCGCTTAGAGCATGCTGAGATAACATGAGCTGAGTCACCACAGTAAAAGCACAACCCATTTTGCCGTCTATAATTTTGCCGTTCACTTCTGGTCAGAATTCTATCACATTGCATAGACTCAGGTGTCTGTTCAGAAAACACCGCCAAATGGTGCGCAGGTTTGCGCTCCCGCAAACGCCGATCAATCTGAATGGCCAGAGTCATTGACTCATTCAGACCTGCAGGCATAGGGAACCCCACCATGACATTCTTAATGGCTTCAGAAAGACCTTTTCTGAAATTTGCAGCCAGGGCACACTCATTCCATTGAGTAAGCACCGACCATTTCAGAAATTTCTGGCAGTACACCTCTGCATCATCTTGCCCCTGAGAGAGGGACAACAACGCTTTTTCAGCCTGGTTCTCAAGATTAGGTTCCTCATAGAGCAATCCAAGGGCCAGAAAAAACGCATCCACACTGAGCAATGCAGGATCCCCTGGAGCCAATGTGAAAGCCCAATCTTGAGGATCGCCACGCAAGAAAGAAATAATAATCTTAACTTGCTGAACAGAATCCCCAGAGGAACGAGGTTTCAAAGAAAGAAACAACTTGCAATTGTTCTTAAAATTCAGGAACCTAGATCTATCTCCAGAAAACAACTCCGGAATAGGTATTCTAGGCTCTGACATAGGACTGTGCACAACAAAATCCTGAATACTTTGTACCCTTGCAGCAAGATGATCTACACTGGAGGCTAAACTCTGGATATCCATATCAGCAGCTGAACTCAGAGCCACACCAAGATTAAGAGGAGGAGAGAAGCCAGACACACAGAAGTTAGACACACGGCAGCAAAAAAAAAAAAAAAAATATCTCCAAGCTTCTTTTCTCCTGCTTCTGCCATGCAATTAACACTTTATAGGCCGGCTGTACTGTTATGATCCTAGAGGCAAGGATCGCAGGTCGGACTAGCTAAGTAACTGAACAGACTACTAGCTCTGGGGAAGTGGTAACTAGATTGACCGCAACCTGATCCTATCCGCAAACAACTATAGGCAGCCATGGAACGTTACCTAAAAATCCTAGACGTCTCTTCACGGCCTGAGAAACTGACTATTCCTGGAGGGAAAGAAAGTCCTCTCTTGCCTCAGTGGAATGACCCCAAAGATATAGAATAGCCCCCCACAAATATTAACGGTGAGTTAAGGGGAAAGCACAAACGCAGAGATGAAATCAGATTTAGCAAATGAGGCCCGCTAATACTAGATAGCAGAAAATAGGAAGGGAACTGTGCGGTCAATAAAAAACCCTATTCAAAATATCCACGCAGAGATTGCTCGAGCCCCCGCACCAACTAACGGTGCGGGGGAAGCAACTCCGTACCCCAGAGCTTACCAGCAAAAAAGAAATCACATAATAGCAAGCTGGACTAGACTCATCATACACAGAAATCATATTGCAGGCAGATGAGCAAAAAATATTCAAACAGAACTTAGCTTATCCTGAAGAGGCAGAAAATGAGATAATCAGGAGTAATCAGAATAGCACTGAATACATTGACAGCCGGCAACAAGTGGAAGTGAAGCAGAGCTAAATAGGAGCCTCCCTGGTGAATAACGAGGCAGCTGATCCAGCCAGACCCGCAGGATAATAAACCAAACCACCAGGGGGAGCCAAAAAACCAAAGTCACACAATACCATCTGTGACCACAAGAGGGAGCCTGAAAACGGAGTTCACAACACCTAATATAGGAGTTCATCCAGGAGTCCGTATTTACTAATATAAATCATTTGGGATAAAACTGTGTTGCAGTGAGGAATCAGGATGCCACATTTGCTCATCAAAATAGGTATAAAAGTGTTGTTCAGGCACACTATCTAAGAAAATAAATAGCAATTGTTCATTTAGTGACAGGTAACTAACAGCTGTGCGCCTAAGGTTGTGAACCCTCAGATTAAAAGAGGGGAAAGGTACCTACAACATGAGTGGGGGAAAAGCGAGGTTGTGGTGGAAGGGGGAATAGGATTGGTCTTTAAAGTGTCAGTGGGATAGGTGTTAATGTTAAGAAAAGCTTAACTTAACAAACACTGTCTCGTCCTATCCAAAGACCACTGACAACATCTGTTACTGGATGGGTTACTCAACTCCCTTTCTTTGGCAGCCACACAGTGGTACGCCTTGTAGATGAGGTTCATACAGAGCTTGTGCTCAAGCGGATGGCAAGCACTGTATCATGTGACCTCTCCTCCTCTTCCTCCACTTTAACATCACACACAGTACAATTATCAGTTGTGGCACCCCAATCTCTCTTGTTTCCTCCCATGTCACAAATTTTCAAATGCCAAACTGACTGTGGGGAACCACAAAAGGGCCATTCTGCAGAGCTGTTTACAAATTCTATTTCATGGGCATCAGAGGTCTACTTTGAAGGTTCACAGAATCCAGAGGAGGAAAGAGTCTGCACCAATATCCAACTTTTTTTTTTGTTGGATCAAGGGCCGGACAAAGTAGGGTCCAAGCAGTATCCAGACCCTCATAACCAGACGTTAACCACCAGGAGTGAAGGTGATCTTGATGAGACTCAAATACCAGAGGCGCACGTGGACTGTACTCTGGTGCCAGGGTAGGAAGAGGAGGAAGATAAATATGAGGATGAGGAGTGTGAGAACAGAGAGGATGACATTGAGGTTGTAGATCCTATTTGGTGCGAACCCAGAGGTACACAGCTGAGTAACTCAGCAGAGGAGGTGGAGGAGGAAGAAGATGAGGAGGTGACATTGTGGCTTCCCGCATCGACAATGAGTTATTCAACCATGACAAGCACTGTATCTTCAGCCACATCTCTGGCTGTTACCAGCACCCGTCACAAGTCTGCAGCTTGCATGGGTGGCAAAAAATGCCTAGTCTGGGCCTTTTTTAGACTGCAAAAGATGGCCCAAATCACGTTATATGCCAAATTTGCAAAAAAATTCAGTAGAGGCAATAATTGGAATAATTTGACAACTTCATACATGAATCGGCAAATGCGAGATCAACATGCCTTAGTCTGGGAATCTCACTGTGTTAAACTGTGCCTCGCCAACCACTGGCCATCCCATCAACCAAATCTGCTGCTTTTTTCCTCCTCCATCACCATGCCAAGTGTTCTTACACAGGTCTCCAGGTGCAGAAAATTGACTTGTCTAAATGCTACAGTAGGGATGAGTGAGAGCCCGTCAGCTGTTTTTGTGTCACCTAGCACAAGAAATCTTTCTTAATCCAACATAACATCTATGCCTACACCTCACAGTCCAACAGTTTGTACTGTTCACTCTACTCCACCCTCTCTCAGCACAGCAGTCAGCCCTTGGTCCTGCAGTTGAGGTCACGTAAAAAAATGTTTTCTCCTACACATGCCAAAGCTAAGAGCATGAACTCCACCGTCTACAAAATGTTTGCCACATAAATTCTGCCTTTTTGCCTAATAGATATAGACCATTTCCTAAAGTTGATAGATGTCACAGTCCCCCAGTACCAATTGCCCAATCGCCAAAACTGTGCCTGCACTACACCAGCATGTCACAGACAACATCTCCCTTTCTCTGTAAAATTCTATGTCTGCCAGGGTGCATTTCACCACTGACACCTGGATGAGAAAACATTTGCAGGGGCGTTACATCTCGCTGACTAGGCACTGGGTGACTCTGGTGGCTGTGGTGGTAGGCGGTCAAGGGGCTGCTCCACAAGTCTTGGAATGTCCAAGAATTGCAGAACAAACATCTGTATCTAACATTTTTCCACCTGTGTCCTCAACCTCTTCCTTTATGAGACACGCATTCCAACAGTGCAGAGATAATCTCCCCCCACCTCTGTACTGCACAGCCAGGGTTCACCGCAATCAGGCAGCGTTTATTATGCCTTGGGGATTAAAGCCACACAGATCAAGAGTTGTGGTCAGCTATTCAGGCTGATTTTTAGCAATGGCTGTCTCCACTGAACCTGGAACAAGGGAAAGCCGTGTGCAATAACAGAGAAAACCTGGTGGCGACCCTATGCCAGGGCAACTAAACACATGTGCCTTGCAGGGCTCACGTCTTCAACCTGGTGGTATAGCAAGTTTTCTGCCACTATCCCGGCCTGTATGCACTGCTTTAGAAAGCACGGTCGCTGCGTACGCACTTCTGCCTTTCGCACCCCACAGGTTATCGACTTGCATTGCTGCAGAAGGTTTTCAGCTTACCAGTTAACTAGTTGATATGCAATGTGACGACATCAATACAAAACTCACAAAAATTAATACATATGCGTGGCCGAGAGACAAGGATTGTTATATCTCTCCCAATATTTCTGTCCGAAACAATAGGACAGTCTAGGAAACTCCCCAATAAATACAAAACAACAGAACGGAGTATACAAGTCCCAATACGCATTTTATTTAAAAATTGTATAATTTTATTTATATTATCAAAATATATAATTCAAACTGAGTAATCAAATATAAATACAATACATATAAATAACAGGATTAGTGGAGGAGGAAACACTATAATAGTGGCGGAGCGGATGACAACAACTATCACATCATATCACAAGGACTGCTATTGTGGGAGCCATAGTATGAAAACAGTCTGTGGCAATAGCCCTAATCATCATAGCTATATTGCTCAAAAAGAAAAGAAAAAAAAAAAAAAAAAAAAAAGTTGCAACAGTGCAGGTTATATCACTAGCTAAAGTGCCATAGTGCCTACAGGACTCATCACCTGTAAAAGGGGTTTTTCCCCTTTTTGAGAAAGCGACCGCGAAACGTGCGTCAAGGGGGTGGTGTGTGGAGCGTGGTGAGACATCTCAGACCTAATGGGTAAGCTGCTTTATATGATATGAGGTGATGAGTCCTGTAGGCACTATGGCACTTTAGCTAGTGATATAACCTGCACTGTGGAGAAGCCACAGATGAAGGAAATTTTAAGCCACCATAATTATACACAAAGCGCGTTAAACTGTATGGATGACAATAGTCATTTTGGAACAAAGGAATGTTGTGAACTCTAACAGGCCAACCTTTATTTTAAAAATGTAAATCACCGTAATTTTGCACAAAGCGCAATAAACTGTATGGATGGCAATAGTTAATTTTTAGAGCAAATAAAATTGTAAACCGTAGCAGGACAAGCGGTTTCAAAAAATTTTAAATCATCATAATTTTACACAAACCACGTTAAACTGTATGAATGACAACAGTCAAAATTTGCGGAATAGAAACTTTGGTGAACTGTAGCAATCCAAGCAGTTTTTTATAAATTTAAAACCACCATAATTTTACACAAAGCATGTTAAAGGGAATCTGTTACCACATTTGACCTATTTAAATTGTTAACACTGGTAGACAGGTTATGGAATGCTGAAAAAAAAGTCTTACCAGTGTGGTAACTTCTCCTTCATGTAAAATAAGCTCGGAAGGCAGAGTCATTTTCCAATCCCCATACACGGTATTAAGAAATGAGGTATGTAAACTTTTGATCAGGGTCATTTGGATGTTTTGGGTTGTCATTGTGATTTCAAAAGAGAAAACATAGTAGTTTGACAGTAAATGGCTTCACCCAACCACTAACCATAAGTAGAGAAAAAGTTTTGGTGTTATCATTCATATTCTCTGAAAAAAAGTCCAAGAAAGCAAAAATTCTGCCGGAGTATGTAAACTTTTGAGCACAACTGTAAATATGTTATAAGAAAAATAATATTTCCAAGTCTGCATTTAAATCTTAAATAGATTCATTGTTGATATTTCATTGGAATTTTTAATCAACATAATATTGAAGATTATCAAATAAAGTGTAATTCAAGTTATAGGAAAACAGGGCACTCAACAAATTCCTAGCAATTCCTAATTGCCTTCTTTGGGAAGCACACCATTTTACAAATGAGAGCAGTCATTTAAAAGACATAAATTCATTATCTATAATATATGTTTCAATCATACTGGACCTGTCTGTTATGAGAGAAATCCAATAAAAGTAGATGTGAAACTGGGTTAAGGCTTTTTTATCTCAGTAATGGAATCTGGATGATGACTGCATGACACAGGACGGAAGTGTTTGATGCAATCAGTAAATGTCTAACACTGTTTTTTCAGATTCTACCTCTATGGCCACAGAAGCCAGAATAAGTAGAACATCACTAAGTGCAATTTAGAAAAATCACAGGTATAGCTGATGACAGAATCATATGCTACTTAGCAATCATGTAAGGAACAGTTATAAAAATGTCTTTGACGGAGAAGAAATATTTTAGTTATTTTTAGATGTTATTTCCACTATACACTTACTGCAGAGGGGATATTGTGCAATATTATTTCAGTTTCTCTACTCATATAAAATTAAGAGCAGTACCTTGCAGAGGTCAATAAAGTATGAACTGAACCTTTAAATGGCCATATACATATATGTTATGATATCTTTTGTATAAAATTAAAATATAGCATGGTGCCTCATAAGAGGCAGTACATCTTTCAGGTCTTACAAGAACCGAACCCTAACCTTCACCCTTTAACACCATTACAGGAATATGGACTTACACAGACAGGACGCTCTGGGTTGTTGTGTCCACAAAGATGCTGCTGACCGGTAGGGTGGGCTGGCAGAGAAAGGTGAAAACCAGAGAAGTAAAAAAATAAATACTTGAATCATGAGGCAAAGGAAATAAGTAAAAAAATCTAAAATTAGCAAATTGATTAACATACAAGATCAGCCAGCAGAGGTATTGAAACAAAACCAGAATCAGGTATAATCTATAATTGCTAACCCGAGACAGGAAACTAGGGATTTATTTTGTATAAGCCTTGCCAAAGGTTCAAAAAAAAAGAAGCTAATGAGATGACTATGTTCAGGAAATAACACATTAACATCTTTACCTATTGCCATACTAATTAAAGGGAACCTGTCACCTGAATTTGGCGGGACCAGTTTTCAGTCATATGGGTGGGGTTTTGGAGTGTTTGATTCACCCTTTCCTTACCTGCTGGCTACATGCTGGCTGCAATATTGGATTGAAGTTCATTCTCTGTCCTCCATAGTACATGCCTGCGTAAGGCAACACCCCAAAACCCTGCCCATATGACTGAAAACTGGTCCCGCCAAATTCAGGTGACAGGTTCCCTTTAAGCTTGGAATTTTGCTAAATCAAACAGGCGGCTACTAACAGTTTGCTGAATTTAAAGTACTTTGGAACAAAGAAAAAAAATCATGTCCACAAACATTTGATAACCATGTCTCCTTATGTCCACTCCAGCCATTCATTCTTAGATGGTTGGTCTGATGAAATATTCATGACATGTCAATCAGTCACATCCAAGCCAAAAAATTGGGTATTCTAAAGGGTTCATTTGTATTATCATTTTACAATTTTGATATGATGAGGTAATTCAGCACCTGTAACTATAATTGTCTCAGTCCAATGTTAGATTCAAATGCACCATTGACCGAACTTGTGCCTAGCTCGACGATCCTCTCACCAGGTCCAAAAACAACACAGAAAATGCAGAGAAGTCGAGGCACCAAAACCGCAGGCTTTTACTTGATCTTAATTCCATATTACTTAAAACAGGAAGACAACGTAGGCAATGTTTTTACCATAATTGTCCTTACTCCAGTATTTCTGTATGCTTTAAAAGCCTAATTATGGCCACAATGTTGCCTGCTTTGTCTTCCTGTAATTATAATTATATTATGTGCTCACCCGGTGAGGTGGATTCTCTAAGAGATAGAAGAGGCTAAAGCCACCCGGACCATTACTGAGTTTTATATTAAGTAACTAGACACAGAAGAGTTGTAGATGTGGGAGCACCAGTAGAGCTGAGACAAGTTAATTATCAGGTATCTTGTTGCAGCAGAGTTGAAGGTGTGAACAATATCAGAAGTAGAACAGATGAGTTCATTATCATGTGGACAATGGGAATAAAGTCTAGGTTTATTTGCCATAAACGTTATCTGTTGTAAAACCTCTTCTGTAAGCCATGGAAAAAGCTGACCCACATGGCCAAGAATCAAAGCTGAATTTGCTATTAACTAACTAGAAACAGAAGAGTTGTAGATGTGAGAGCTCCAGGATAGCTGAGACAAGTTTACTATCAGGTATCTTATTGCAGCAGAGTTAAAGGTGTGAATAACATATGAAGTTGAAGAAATGAGTTAATGAAACTGGTTTAACACCTCTTCAAAAGAATTTTGCAGCACTATGAAAACCATTCTAAAGATTCATTTTCCTTGCAGCCTAGAACAGCCACATACACTATTTCCAGCTCTGAGTCTTGACTCCTCCATGTATATTATTTTTGGATGTCCCATGAGTGTCTGAGGCATCTAAGCACAATGTCATCTGATGTCTGGGATGGACTACTCTATATTTGAGGACTTTTTTCTATGCTTGCTCTGTAGAAAGGCTTTTCATAGTGCTGGGCAACCCGTATAAAAGTGGTGCTCGCTTCAGAGACTAGTGTGCAGCAGGCTGTGATGTTCTGCCATTGCTCCATACATCTCCTTCCTACTTTGGCTGTCCAAAAAAAGGAGGAACATACTGTAGAGACAGAAAGTTTTTGGTTCCAGTGATCAAGTGTAGTTTCCAGTAGCTTGACCCCTACATATCTATCATTTATTATTTATTCTATACCTAAATGACTCATTTAAAGAGTGTGAAAACTCCTCTAAGAGACCTGGTTGAGACTTATTATAGGCTAAGTCCTGATTACATTCATTAGGGCTTAAAGCACATACAAGTATAAAATCCATCTGTGTAGATTATTAAGGAGGCATCCACGGCATTAAAAATGTGACATGAAATTAAATGAGACTTTAAAAGATGTACAGCATGGTCAAGGAGCATAAACTGATAAATTAGAAAAGAACAGTGCCATTTTAATTCTTTAAATATACTGGAATTATACTGCAACTTTAAAGGGAACCTGTCACCACGTTTTTGGAAGATGGGATAAAAATAGCGTTAAATAGGGGCAGAGGTGGGCGTTACATTAGTGTGTGTGTTATGCGTTTATTACCCACCTAAGTTGCCGAAATAACTTTGCAAAGTCTCCGTTTTCGCCTGTCAATCAGGCTGGTCAGGTCGCATGGGCGTTGTCTTCCCCCAGATTTGGCGTAGTTTTCCGTTGGTGGCGTAGTGGTGTGCGCATGCCCAAAGTCCGGAATCCTCTTCCAGGGGATTTAAAATAGCCTCGGTGTTCGTTATTGCATTGGTGATCGGTGGGCGCGGCCATCTTCCTTTGGCCGCGCGTGCGCAGAAGCGGCGCTCTGCTGGCCGCGGCTTCAGGAAAATGGCCGCCGCGATATCCATCTGCGCACGCGCGGCATCCCGCGGCCATTTTCCTGAAGCCGCGGCCAGCAGAGCGCCGCTTCTGCGCACGCGCGGCCAAAGGAAGATGGCCGCGCCCACCGATCACCAATGCAATAACGAACACCGCGCTATTTTAAATCCCCTGGAAGAGGATTCCGGACTTTGGGCATGCGCACACCACTACGCCACCAACGGAAAACTACGCCAAATCTGGGTGAAGACACCACGCCCATGTGACCTGACCAGCCTGATTGACAGGCGAAAACGGAGACTTTGCAAAGTTATTTCGGCAACTTAGGTGGGTAATAAACGCATAACACACACACTAATGTAACGCCCACCTCTGCCCCTATTTAACGCTATTTTTATCCCATCTTCCAAAAACGTGGTGACAGGTTCCCTTTAAAGATACATTATCTGAACTGATTTACACGTAGTAAATAGTGTTTGAAGATTTAGTCTAAACACAAAGAACCACTTTAATACCCTGATTTTGCTCTTGCATAATTCACATTATAAAATGTTGCAATTACTTGGTCGGAGACAATTATAAATACCCTATTCTACCATTTGATGGTTGTTGCTCAGATGACCTTTCATTTCACATATGTAGATGATAATTGAACAAATGTTTTACATAAAAAAAGTTTGTAATTTTTTGTGATGCCCCCTACCAGCATAATAATAAGCAATGTTTGTTCTGTTTAATATAATGTTATCTGCTAAGTGCACCTGCCTCTTATATTGAGGCTTGGCTTATCTCAGCCCAGAAGAATAGTGGAAGAAAACACACAGTGCGCGGGTGAATAGCATTTATATGGTAGGAACACAATTTAGAAATTTAAGAAATGGACATAAAAGCATTAGCATTTAATTCTGAAAAATTGTGTGATTCCTTAGAGCTGAGTAGAGTACACTTAATGTTAATTTCAACCAACTTTTCTTCCATGCCATCATGAAAGTAAACTTGTTTTTTTTTTTTCATTTTTCAAACAAAATGCATTTTTAAAATATATGAACAGTGGGGTGGAAACCATCAAAAAAGTGTGATATTCTGGGCAATGCTCTGCTCGGATTCCTTGAGTTCTAATATCAATGTGGATTTATTCCCTAATGTTTGTGGGCGTTGCGTCTTTATTACTAGCATAACAAATGCCTATGACATTGCAAATATTGTTCACAAATTATTTTAAGAACATGACAAAAAGTTAATTTTTTTCCTTGGCCTCCAAATTCTCAATCTAAGTATCTGTGGGATGTGCTGGAAAAGCAAGTCTGCCTATGAAGAACCATCTTACAACTTACATGACCGAAATGATCTACTGCTAACATCTTGCTGCAAGATTTTACAGGACATTATCAGAGGCCTTGTGGAGTCCATGTCTCTACCCAACATTCATTCATATTTACTTAGTTCTTTTATACTTAAGTTAAGATGTATTTGTTTTTCCTATCACAATACAGAGGCACTATATCTTCTAAGGACATATTGCATCCTTTGGTCTACCCATGACAGAAGACCCATTTTACCCTTGTAAGGGTTGTTCAGTTATTCAGTTATAACAAGTTATCACATATGCACAGGATAGGTAGTAACTTTCTGATGAGTTGGTATCCAGTCACTGGGACCCACACTGAACAGCAATTTTTATGAGTGACAGATAACATTTATCCCATTACAAAATGGCACAACAGGTAGAATGCCCAACCACCACTCCATTCATTCCTTATGGGGCTGCCATAAATAGCTGAGTTCAGCGCTTGGCAATCCCATAGGGAATGGAAATAGCAGCAGTTGAGCATATGCGCTGCTGCTCAATTTTAACAGGGATAAAATTGTCTGATTCTGCAAATCAGTGTGGGTCAGACCAGCCAGACTCCGACATCTTGCATATATGGATAGGCGATAACTTGCTTTTTTCCTGACAACCCCTTCAACTCTTATCCAAGTGAGAATTTCTTGAACAGACACTGCAACTAATGAAATACAGGAACAAATTAAATTATCCCAGGATTAATCTCTGTATCCTATGCACAGTTTTTATTAGCCTGACCTTAGCATACCTTTTACCATAAATCCTCAAAGATGCAATCACTTTGGGTTGAGGGCATACTGAGATCTTACCTAGCTTTCTTTTTAAGTAATTCTGTCCATTGTATAAGGATAAAATGTGAAATGAATGAAGAAACCTTAACAATTGGATAAGCACACTATCCCTCTTCTACTTCTTTTATTTTCCCTGAAAACAAGCTGGCTGCAGCTTTTATCGACTTGTGCTGTGAATTAATTTTTTTCTAGAAAACCTTAACTCTCTGATATTTCATTTCACTTGGTCTCTTCTGATCCAAGTTACATTCTTGACTTAACCCTTATTATATTGGTTTGCAATTCAGCCTATGTCACTACTGTGACTTACAATCTCATTTAAGGTAGCGTAAGCATGATATACAAACATATTGGCAAAAATAAGGAGGCACAGCATTTTTTTTTTGTAAACTTGAATATGGTTTAGGTGACCAGACCACCAGTAATCCATGTCTCATCTGATCATGACTGCATCTCTGTTTTTAGATACCAACAGGAAAAGCAACTGTAAAGTAACCTACTGATCAGACTTAAGTAGAAGGAAAAATGAGTTATGTGTATACATTTTGTATTGTCAAATAGTTTTTAAACAACTCTTTGAGTACAAAAACTACACAATTCTGACTTTTAAGGTCATTTTTATTACAGAACAACATAAGAAAACCTACTTAAGCTAAAGCACCACACAAGCATTTTTTTTTTATTTCACTGCTGGAGTGGTGCTACTAACATCAGTTCTGTACAACTATTACTATACTCACCACCCACTGTTTACAGCTCATCCTGGCACCACTCTGGACCTGCGTTACCATCTTGTGTTATTCTGGCTCTCACAGACTTACATTGAGACCTCCGGCTGTGCAACTGACACAACAATGATCCGGCAAGTAACAATCTGCAGAAGACAGATTGGAGATACGCAAGAAGCTTACATTAGCAGCACCACTCCAGCGCTGCTAAAGTGGAGTTTTAATGTGGATCTATGAGCTGGATTTGACTTAAAACTATTTAAATGCTCATGTAGCTGCTTCAAAGAAAACTCCAGTAATACCTTTATGTCAAGAGGATACAGAGTCAGAGAGGGATCAGGAGATGGTGGCATCTAGCTATACGTGCACCTGCACTGGTTGCATCTGCTTTGCCTTCCAGTTAGCTGTGCACACTTTCCTTGCTTTGTTGTTGCAAGGATTAAACAGTTCTGCTTGTCTCCTAGAGCTTTTGTTCTTGAGTTATCTCAGCTGTTCTGATTGCTCTGCTCCCTTCTTCCCATCTGGTATAAATACTCACCTCTTAGCTTGAATAACTATTCAGTTGCCAGTGATAGCTTGCTGTAGCATGGTTTGGAGCTGGAGATGTGAGCTGTGTGAAGAGAGGTCACCTAGGAGTCATCTATGGAGGTATCTTTTTGGAAGTTTGATGTTTATGGTCGTTTACTGTATCTCCTATTTGGTTTGCTTCACCTTTTCCTTCTCCTTTCCACTTTCTGTACTCTAAGTGCATAGAGTGATTGCTGTTTCTTTTAACCTTGTCTGTTTACCTTTGTATTTTTATATTAGAGCAGGATAGCATTCATGCTAGTGAAACATCCTGTCTAGGGACTCTAGGGAGCTTAGGATTGTGCAGGGCAAGTGTCAGCATGGCCCCTCCATTAATCTTTCCCTAGTGGCAGAGCTCCCTTTCCTTTCTGTCTCATCATGTGGCATCTTGCTTCTAGCAGAAGCGTGACATTATCACTGGCCTCATCATATTTTGGTCTATGATGGACCCTGTGGCTGCTCTGGTGGAGCAGTTACAAAATCTATTTCTGGAGGTCGTGTTCTGTGACATTGCATCACCCACCTCTGACCTCGGGTTTAGCGACCACTGCTCCCGAGCAACTCCCATCTGAGCCTAAACTGGCTTTGCCAGATAGGCTCTCTAGAAGTCCGGACAAGTTTGTGGTTGTAACGAGACTTGCAAACTATACTTCGCTATATACGTCACTCTTCTGTGACCGCTTTCCTTGGGTACCGAGGAGTAAGTGATGGGTATCGGGGCCGGCGTCAGCACCCGGCACACCAGGGCAAGCGCTGGGGCCCTGAGCAGGCAGGGGGCCCACTCGCTGTTGGGGACACTGGCGTGCTATGGGAGCTTTGTGCTGGCCCCCACGAATGGACACCCCCCCGCTTGCTCCAGGCCCGGCAATTGCGATACTCATCACCTCTCCCTGTTCCAGTGCTGCAGTGTTTTCCATCCTCTGACTGTGATGCTCAGGTCAGAGGGCGCGATGATGTCACTAGTGTGCACCCTCTGTCTGAACATTCACAGCACAGAGAGCAGGAAGATGCAATACTGAGGAGTCCAGATCAGAGCATTGGCAAGCGACGAGAGGTGAGCATTTCATTTTTTTAAAATATTTGAAGCAATATATGGGGACCATCAGAAGGGGCCCATATATGGAGCATCATATGGGGCTAATTCTGTATGGAGTATCTTATGGGGCCAATAATATAGGGAGCATCTTATAGGGCCAATTCTATAGGGAGCATCTTATGAGGCCAATTTAACATGGAACATCTTATGGGGCCAATTCTATATGAGGCAGTATGTGGGGACAATTACATATGGAGCAGTATATGGGGCCAATTACATATGGAGCAGTATATGGGGCCAATTACATATGGAGCAGTATATGGGGCCAATAATCTTATGGGACTAATTATATATGGAGCATTTTATATGGCCAATTATATATTGAGCATTATATGGGGCCCATTATACATGGAGCATCTTATGGGGCCAATTATTTTTGGAGCATTATATGGGGCCAATCATATACTGTAAGGAGCATTATATGCGACCCATTCTGTAAGGAGCATTTTATGGGGCCCATTCTGTTTGAAGCAATATATGGGACTCAGTATACTGTATGGGGCCGATCATATACTGTATGGAGCATTATATGAGGCCCATTATATATGGAGCAATAGATGGGGCCCATCATATACTGTATGGAGAATTATATGTGGCTCACTATAGTGTATGGAGCAATATTTCTGGCTCATTCTGTATGGAGCACTCTGTGATGCCCATTATACTGTGTGTAGCAATATATGGGGCTCATTATACTGTATGGAGCATTATGTGGTGCCCATAATACTGTGTGGAGCATAATATGGGGCTCATTATTCTGTTTGCAGCAATATATGGGGCTCATTATTCTGTATAGAGGACTATGTGGTGCCAATTATACTGTATGGAGTACTATATGGGGCCATTATACTGTATGGGGCAATATATGGGGCTCATTATTCTGTTTGGAGCAATATATGGGGCTCATTATTCTGTATAGAGGACTATACTGTCCAGTTTCTGAGCTAATGTAGACTGTACAATAGATATCACTCATGTAATGTAAGAAGTAAGTGAAATCTTTTGCATTGTACTATACCTATATTTCTCTGCTTTATCTGTGCATTATGATCTGTGGTATGTGTTAAAGGGGCACACCAGGACTCTTTCGTCCAGGGCCCATGAAAACCTGGAGCCAGCCCTGTCTCAGGGTAAGACAGGGATAAGAATATGATTGCCACACAAGGTGAAAGAACCCATCTGGACACACTAGGGAGCTTAGGGTTGTGCAGAGCAAGTGTTTGAAGTGTTCCCCTTTAATCTTTCCTTAGTGGCAGAGCTCCTATTTCCTTCCATCTCACCATGTGCCATCTTACTCCTGGCAGAAGTGTGACACTTTACCTAATTAATCCTTTCCTCTGTTCCTGAGAAATTGGCATTTTAATTGATATGCAAATGGGGCTGATGAACTATTTGTAGATGTGAAGCTTCTGTCACTCCAGCTCTATTCCCTGCCCAGCACACCCTCCTCTTGCTTGCTGTGAGGTATGACTTTTGGCAAAGGAGGAAGTTGCACTGGGATAGGAATAGAGCTGGGGTGGCAGAGCTTTCTGATCTACCATATTCATTTGCATATCAATTTAAATGCTGATTTCTTAGTAGTGGAAAAATGAACTGACCATGCCAAATCACAGCACAATAGATTGCATATATCTACCAAAGTTGAAGAAGAAAGGGTGGCACTCTGAATATCCATAAAATTTCTATATTTTCACAGTTAATACATGGGTGCAGGAGAGTGGATCCCCATTGAGAATTCCAAATTGCAGCTCAATAGATTGCATATATCTACCAAATGTAGCAAACTTGAAAAATATATAATCAATAACTATTTGCTCATAATTGTAGTGAAGAGGGCTATGCCCACACAAACAATCAATTTATCTCCGTATTTACTAGGTAAGCTTATTGACTCGAGTATAAGCTGGGTATGTATTGTCCCCTCATCCCTGTTCTGCTATGCGTAGCTCCCGCATCATGTCCTGGTATGTGGCTCCCCATTTTATCCTGGTATGTGTGGCTCCCCCCGTCCTGTCCTGGTACGTGTGGCTCACCTGTCCTGTCCTGGTATGTGGCTCCCCCCTCCTGTCCTGGTATGTGTAGCTCCCCCATCCTGTCCTGCTATGTGTACCTCCCACATTCTGCCCTGCTATGTGTGGCTCCCCCTGTTGTATGCATGGCTCGGCTCCCCCGGTCGTTGTATGCATGGCTCTGCTCCCCCGGTCGTTGTATGCATGGCTCATCCCCCATCCTATCGTTGTAAGCATGGCTCACCCTCCCCCCATCCTACTCACCACCCTTGCGCCGTCGCTGCATCTCCGTTGTCCCAGCTCGACAGCTCTCCTGTGCTGAGCAGTCACATGGTACCACTAATTAAGGTAATTAATATGCGCTCCACGCCTATGGGAGTGGAGATGCGTACATATTCATTACCTTAATGAGCGGTACCACGTGACCGCTCAGCACAGGAAGAGCTGCAGGCAGGCACCGGGACAACGGAGATGCGGGGATGGAGATGCAGGGACCGAGATGCAGTGACGGCATGAGGAGGGTGAGTATGATGTCTTCTGGAAGTCGGCGGCTTCAACTGCAGTTGTCATTGTGCCACAGCCTCCGGCTCCTGCCGCTGCTCCGCCGCTACCCCTCCCCTGCCGGCATACTGGACAATGACTCGTGTATAAGCCGAGGGGGGCATTTTCAGCACAAAAAAAGTGCTGAAAATCTCGGCTTATACACGAATATACATGGTAACTTTAATTTTGTAAACAGCAACTAATTGCCATAAGGAACCAGGTGCTCACATGTTAAATTAAGCGAACATTTTAGAAAAAGGAGCAGTAGTGGCATTCATTGGTCCTGTAAAATTCAACATCTTTATTTACAACATCATAAAAGCCGGCTGCAGGGAGGAAAGAAGCACATGTATAGGATAACAGTTATTTCACACTGACCTGCACTTCAAGGGGTCCTGGAAATTATCAGAAGCCTTTTACGTGAATTTCAAATTGCATCTAATAGATTGCATATATCTACCACAGTCAAGGAAGCAGAGGAAAGGGTGGCATTCTGAATATCCATAAAATGTCTTCATTATTTTCACATTTAAAACATAGATATACGGGGAGTGGCTAACCATCAGGAATTCCAAATTGCAGCACTTTAGATTGCATAGATCTACCAATTGCAAGAAACTTAAAAAATATACAGTGCCTTGCGAAAGTATTGGGCCCCCTGGAACTTTTCAACCTTTTCCCATGTATCATACTTCAAACATAAAGATACCAAATGTAAAATTTTGGTGAAGAATCAACAACAAGTAAAACACAATTGTGAAGTTGAACGAAATTTATTGGTTATTTTACATTTTTGTGGAAATTCAAAAACTGAAAAGTGGGGAGTAAAATATTATTTGGCCCCTTTAACTTAATACTTTGTTGCGCCACCTTTTGCTGCGATTACAGCTGCAAGTCACTTGGGGTATGTCTCAGTTTTGTACATCAAGAGACTGAAATTCTTGCCAATTCTTTCTTGGCAAACAGCTCGAGCTCAGTGAGGTTTGATGGAGATCGTTTGTGAACAGAAGTTTTCAGCTCTTTCCACAGATTCTCGATTGGATTGAGGTCTGGACTTGGCCATTCTAACACCTGGATACCTTTATTTGTGAACCATTCCATTGTAGATTTTGCTTTATGTTTGGGATCATTGTCTTGTTGGAAGACAAATCTCCCTCCCAGTCTAAGGTCTTTTGCAGACTCCAACAGGTTTTCTTCAAGAATGGACCTGTATTTGGCTCCATCTATCATCCCATCAATTTTAACCATCTTCCCTGTCCCTGCTGAAGAAAAGCAGGCCCAACCATGATGCTGCCACCACCATGTTTGACAGTGGGGATGATATGTTCAGGGTGATGAGCTGTGTTGCCTTTGGCATTGTTGCCAAAAAGCATGATTTTGGTTTCACCTGACCAGAGCACCACATGTTTGGTGTGTCTCCCAGGTGGCTTGTTGCAAAATTTAAATGACAATTTTTATGGATATCTTTGAGAAACGGTTTTCTTCTTGCCACTCTTCCATAAAGGCCAGATTTGTGCGGTGTTCGACGATTGTTGTCCTATGGACAGACTGTCCCACCTCAGCTGTAGATCTCTGCAGTTCATCCAGAGTGATCATGGGCCTCTTCGCTGCACCTCTGTCAGTGATCAGTCTTCTCTTTGTTTGAGATGAAAGTTTAGAGGGACGGCCGGGTCTTGGTAGATTTGCAGTGGTATGACACTCCTTCCATTTCAATATGATCACTTGCACAGTGCTCCTTGGGATGTTTAAAGTTTTGGAAATCATTTGTATCCAAATCCAGCTTTAAGCTTCTCCACAACAGTATCACGGACCTGTGTGTTGTGTTCCTTGGTCTTCATGATGCTCTCTGTGCTTCAAACAGAACCCTAAGACTGTCACAGAGCAGGTCCATTTATACGGAGACTTGATTACACACAGGTGGATTATATTTATCATCATTAGGCATTTAGGACAACATTGGATCATTCAGAGATCCACAATGAACTTCTGGAGTGAGTTTGCTGCACTGAAGGTAAAGGGGCCGAATAATATTGCACACGCCACTTTTCAGTTTTTGAATTTCCACAAAAATGTAAAATAACCAATACATTTTGTTCAACTTCACTATTGTTTTCCACTTGTTGTTGGTTCTTCACCAAAAATTTACATTTGGTATCTTTATGTTTCAAGCATGATATGTGGGAAAAGGTTGAAAAGTTTCAGAGGGCCGAATATTTTCGCAAGGCACTGTATACCATAATCAAAAACTATTTACACACAATGAACTATATAGATGATAAAATATGAAAATTAAAAGTTCGCAGGTGCATATTGTCTCCAATATGTATCACCCTTAACAATGATTTCCTAGTAGATGACAAATAGTCCAATTTTTTTTCACAGTTTACATCAATAATCCATTAAGTCCATAATTCCTTTTAGGTATGTTGTGGAGTAGGATAAGGAGAAGCATGATGAAAAGCATGACCCGTCCCCATACGAGCGCCATTAGCAAACTGCTACTCGCATTCAAAATTCCCCCTCGAGTACCATGCACAGTGACGCCATGACAATGAAAAAAAAATCAAACTAAAAGAGATCCTACATGTTAAGTTTTCCTTCTACACATATGAACATTTTATTTATATATCATTTTATTATCTATATAGTTTCTTATTGTGCAAATATTTATTATGTATTGCTGGACTTGTCTTTGAAAGCACTACATGCACATATAAATAGCATGGAGTGTGAAATCCTGCTGACAGATTCGCTTTTAAAAGAACATTTTCACTCTATTGTGAACTATCTTTTAGTAAATATTTGTATGCTTCATCAAATAATATTGGAGCATCTTTTATTATAGCTCTGTGTTGTGCTGTTTGTCTGTTATTCCTCCTAGGAGGTTTTAAAATTGACAACAGGATGATACAAGTTGGGGGTATGTTTCTGCAAACTGTGACACTGACCAATATACATGATATCACATGAAGACTGCCAATGTTTATTGAATATATTAATATAAATCTAACTATCTATTGTTAATAATGAAATAGTTAATAATGTAATTTTATCCAGAGAACAAGATTGTGGCTGGTACTTTAGCCATGAGCCAGAAGCTTTAATGAAGATTAAGTATATATATGATGTGAGACCATTAACAATGGATTAGATAGCAGAATCCAATTTCCAATTACATCAGAGATGCTAACGCAAGCTGAAAAGTCACTCACGCGTGGTGTATTGTTAATTGTCTAAATACACACATTTAATGGCACTTTCGAACAATAACATCTAGTGTGTGCCCTGTAGCAGGCACACATGGACAAGAGAGGAACATCAATAATTCTTTAAATCTAGATCAGTTATATAGATATGGATTGTATAAAACATCAGACCTTAAGAGTACTATCAACAAACTATAGAAAAATTAAAATAATTTAATATCTAACAATTCACTAATTTACATCTATCATGTCTTTTTAATTAGATATTAATTATACTTGTCACGATGTTCATTTTACCTTTCCTCTTGGTCCAACATAACTGGGGGAAATATCATGAGAAAACCAGCTTTGAAAAGTAATATGATGTTGCAAAACTCATTTTGGTGGGCGATATTAATGGGAATCTGTCTCCGGGTTATCCCGATTTAAAGTATAGCCAGAATCTTTCAGCTCTCTGTTACAGCAGTCTAGTGTTATGATTCCTCTGCTCAGTAAGTGAATGCTATGCTGTCCTATGGAAACTGGGTCATGCTGAGTTGACAGTTCGGCTTTCCAATCTTGTGATGGGTTTGCTGAGCTGTCGATGCTTTGATAGAAAGTTTTGCTGTCCAATCTGTGACTGGGAGGTGCGGGACTTTCTCCAGGTAATCTGTGTTCTGTAGATTGCCCAATCAATTTAATTGAGCTGTCTGCCCCTGATTCCTGCCAGACCAAGTTTGTGCTTCCTGGTGAGTGTTTGCCTGATTCTTCTGTTCTGAGCTCTGATCTTCCACTGCCTGACCCTTTGGACATTGTTTTGACTATCCCTTTGTCTTGTCCTTTTTGCTTTGATCCATTATCTACTGGTATTTTGCTCCTGTACTGTGACCTGAATTACACTTTTGTATTTTCCTTTGGTTATCTTGGTATTGACCCTGGAAAGTCTGACTTCTCTGTCTTACAGCCTGTCCATTAGTAGTGACTAGCATCACATCTAATATAGTATAGACTGTGTCATCTGATCCAATGAGCGTTTATGGTCTTGTTCAATCACCTCCTCTCTTCTTACAGTCGCAGTCCTCTTTTTCTGCTTCATGTGGATGGTGCGACCTATGCCATCCATAAAGCGTTCCCCATCGCCCTTCATAGCAGTCACACTACTCTCTGTCCTACCAAGGGCACAGCAAAGTACTATAGTGCGCATGTGTGAGGAAAGGCCAAAGAGTGCTAATGTCCCATAGGTAAAACTGGTGCATGCGCACTACAGTGCTTTGTTCTGCCCTTCAGGACAGAGAGATGTGCGCCTGCGCAGAAGAATGATGGGGGACACTGTGTAGATGACGTAGAATGTGTCTACTTAAAGGAGGAAAGTAGGACAGTGATCATAAGAAGAGAGAAGTAGCCGGATCAAGACCATGGACGCCCATCGGACCACACCACACCATTTGTGAGTATAATAATAGCTCTTTTTCATGCCTTGTAGAGTGGATTGGGGACAAGTGTACAGCATAATAGAATGTTGTTACAGAGTACTGCTGCTGTTAATGACTTGTATTCTGTAAGCCATAGGTGGGTGAGGAGTACTGTCCAAATGTGAATTAGGACAGTCGAATGGTATGAGAAATAGTGGGGACCTGACCAACTGAAAATGAACGGCAATAGGAGGATCAGAAGAGCTGAAAGTATTGGACACATGCAGAGTCAAATGTGTACACAGCACACAAGAATAACACAGTTTAGTAATCAATTAAGCACCTTTTTCAGGAATGTGGTTAGAACACAGAATTAACAGAGTTGAGTAGGCAGACAAGCACCATGCTGAAGCAGTGCAGGTAACACTCATTAATGGGAGAAATGAGTAGGTTTGCAGGTAGCTTAATTCAGCAGAATTGATGGTGTGGACAGCACATTGGAATAGCTGATGGAAGTGGGTTAGCAGGTACCTTGAGTCAGCAGAACTTAGATTGCAGGGCTGATTTGATAGTAGGAGCTGAATGCCAATAGCATTTAGGAGCCTCTAAGAAGATAATGATAGTCTCCTGACCGCAGCAGAGCCATGTGTGATGTGTGTCTTGACTCTAGAGCCGCGACACATAAGTAACAGCTTTTCACACTTTTTTGGAGTCTGGCGACTTGCATCCATATCACACTCACACAGCAGCCCTGCTCGGCAAATTACAGTAGTTTTCACCCAGCTTCCAAATCATATTAGCTTCTACTATTAATAAGAGCGGCATCTCATGTCCCATCTCACTTTATTTAGGATTTAGGTTGATCCAAATGCTTACTCAACTACTGTATGTTTCTGTTTTGCTTATTCTACCACCAAAGATGCCTCTAAATACCTAACATGCTAATGAATTAGGTGAGAAGTTTATATGCAGTGTTAACATTAGGGACAGGTATCTTTGCTCCTTTTAATTTTTCATACAAACCTCTATTGGCAATTGTTAAATAACCATTCATAATTGTGTGCATGGGTGTAACCATAGCCATAGCAGCAGGTCCCATTCACCTGCTATAACATTGTATCTACTCATCTTTTTCAAGAATGATGTGTTAGTTGCCTTTTGTTATATTACACTATTTGACCACATTCACAGTATTTGGTCAGTATTTCACATCAGTATTTGTAAACCCAAACCAGGAGCGGAACAGCCAGAGGAAAAGTATAATAGAAACACGTCACCACTTCTGTATTTATCACCCACTCTTGTTTTTTTTTTATAAATGCTGAGGTAGAAAACTCTGTAAATAGTCAATGAGTGCACATGGCTTCAAGTTTTCTGATAAATAAGGCTCATTAGAGATGAGTGAATACAACAGGTTCAAGTGGAATTGAATTCGACTTGAATTATTCAAATATCCGCATTTCCAAAATGCAGATTTTTTTGTAGTTTTCTTCCGGCAGATTCAGCAAAATGTGGATTCAGCTAATTTTTTTGAACCTTAAAAGGACATCAAAATGTTAAAAAACATAAAAAAAAAACCTTACACTCACCTCAACACTCACCTCTCAGGGCCTTCCAATCTTTACCACCACCCATTTCATCCTTATCGCATCTTCAGATCACTATTGGCCACGCTGAAATCACCAGGCCTCTCACACTAGGCCAGGGATTCCATGTTTGAGAGGACAAGGACAATTCCGCACATGTGGCTACAAAGATCAAAGATCACTCCAAGATGTCATAATGACACTGTGTGTGCCTTGATCTTTGAGGGTGATTGCGCAAAACTCTCCCAACCTGGAAGCTCCAGTCTAGTGTGAGAAGCCCAGGAATTTAAACTCAGCCAACAGCAATATGAGAATGCGAAAAGGTGAGTAGCGGAGAGGTAGAGAGGTGAGTGGTGAGGTGAGTGTAAGTGTATTCTTACTTCTAACCTAATACCTTTATTATGCTCCGGTGTCTGAAAAGAACCCAGTCCATAATAAGGGTCATTACATTCATGGAGAATAACTTATCCCCAAATCAAAATTCCCGGGAAAATCTGCTTGAACTTGAGAATTCAGATATTGCCAGATCTGCTCATCTGTAATGCTCATCCTTTCACTTATCACTTAATGCTGCTTATACTGCAATTTCAATTTTTCATGATTAGATGGTAAGGTGCAATTTTTTATGGGCTTCTATGAATTTTAGTGTAGGTACTGTATAAGTTAGCATAGTTAACATCCCTTGCTGTATTTCATTAATTACCGGTTTGCTGGCATAAGGAAAGTCTTTATTTTCCTGTTTAAGCTGCAATATTTAATTTTTAATGAAGTCTAAATATTAAAAAACACCGTTCCCTGCATTTCTATTCAGAATGATATTAACCTATTGATTTGACACACAATGCAGTAGGTTATTTAAGGTAACACTGCAAAAGAGAACAGAACAGAGATACTGCGGGAGAAAAAATTGTTAGAACATACTTTTCTTCACTTCAATTTTTAATATGCTGCATTTGTAAGGCTGGTTTCACACTTGCGTTTTTGTAAGCTGCGTTTTAGCGCTAAAAAACGCAAAAAAACGCATGCGTTTTTTTCCCTATACTTAACTTTAAAAACGCATGCGTTTTTTCGCATGCGTTTTGATGCGTTTTTTGACGCGTGCGTTCATTTGCAGAAATGCAACCTGTAGTAATTTCTAGCGGTGTTTTTTTGCTGCGAAAAAACGCATGCGTTATTTGCGGCAAAAAAATGCATTGCTGTCTATGTAAACGCATGCGTTTTTAAGCACATGCGTTTGTTTGCGTTAAAAACGCATGCGTTTTTATAGAAAAACACAAGAAAACACACACAAAACAAGAAAACCCTAACCCTAACCCTAACTCTAACCCTAACCATAGGGATCCAAACCCTAACCCTAACCCTAAGGTTAGGATCCCTAGTAACCCTAGGGATCCTAACCCTAACCCTAGGGATCCTAACCCTAACTCTTAGGGTTAGGGTTAGGATCCTAACCCTTAGGGTTAGGGTTAGGGTTAGGATCCCTAGGGTAATGGATAGGGTTAGGGTTAGGATCCCTAGTAACCCTAGGAATACTAACCCTAACCCTAGCCCTAGGGATCCTAACCCTAACCCTTAGGGTTAGGGTTAGGGTTAGGGTTAGGATCCCTAGGGTTATGGTTAGGGTTAGGGTTAGGGGTAAGGTTAGGGGTAGGGTTAGGGTTAGGGGTAGGGTTAGGGTTTGGATCCCTATGGTTAGGGTTAGGGTTAGGGGTAGGGTTGGGGTTAGGGTTAAGGTTTGGATCCCTTTATCACCTTGATGGTGGGGGGTGGCTTATCAGTGACCTGGTGACCAGGACATTCTAATAAAAAGCTACCCCTAACCCTAACCCTAGGGATCCCAACCCTAACCCTAACCCTAACCCTAGCTAATTCTATTAATAGTGTGTTTTCTAGTTGATTTTGATGATTGGCAGCTGTCACACACTTCTCAGCATGCGTTCCAAAAACGCAAACGCGGGAAAAAACGCATGTAAACACAGGAAAACGCCGCGTTTTCCCGCGTTTTTTTTGGGGGGGGGCAAAAACGCATGTGGCAGCGTTTGCATGCGTTTACATGCGTTTTTTCACCGCATGCATGTTTTTAAAAAACGCTGCAGATCAAAACGCAAGTGTGAAACCAGCCTAAGTATTTTGATAACATATACTGTAAGTTACATATTGTAATGATCCTGTGCACATGTTGTGTTACAAGAGCTATGTGATATATACCCTGCATTTCTAATAATTATGCAAATGCTATTTTTCTAATTGATTGTTGCAAATGACTCAGTATAATGTTCAAATCATCAACCGTTTTAGTGAACAAATCTCCCAATGATAACGGTATTTTTTTTCAAAGCTAAAAATAACTCGATACACTGTTCCAAATTATTAAGCGCAACATAGTTTCCAAACATTTTACAGATTGTAAAGAACTGAAATGTTTTTTGCTGGATTAAAAGGTCACATTTACTGAAATCAACAGCTTTTTAAATCAAAAACATCTTAACAGGCCAAGTTACATGTTAACAAAAGGGTCCTTGTTTGATATCACCTTCACAATTCTTGCATCCATTGAACTTATGAGTTTTTGAATAGTTTCTGCTTGAATTTCATTGCAGAATGTCAGAATGGTTTGATGTGAACTGCCTCTGACCCTCATAGATCTTTTTAATGTGGATACTGAAAAGGTTCTCAATATTGGGGAGGTCAGGGGAAGATGGTGGCTACACCAAGAGTTTCTTTCCTTTTATGCCCACAGCAGCCAATGACTCAGAGGTTTTCATTGCAGCATGCGATGATGCATTGTTAGAACGAAGATGATTGTGCTACAGATTGAATGATTCTTCTTTTTGTACAATGTAAGAAAGTGGTTAGTCAAAAACTCTATACATTGTGCCAGAATCATTTTCAGGGATCGTGAAGAAGCCTACCAGCTCTCTCTGTTAGTGATGAGCGAGTATACTCGTTGTTCGGGTTTTCCCGAGCACGCTCGGGTGGTCTCCGATTGTTTGTTAGTGTTCGGAGATTTAGTTTTCATCGCGGCAGCTGAATTATTTACAACTTTTAGCCTGGTTGAGTACATGTGGGGGTTGCCTGGTTGCTAGGGAATCCCCACATAAAATCAAGCAGGCTAATAGCTGTAAATCATTCAGCTGTGGCGATGAAAACTTAATCTCCGAACACTAACAATTACTCGGAGATCACCCAAGTGTGCTCGGGAAATCCCAAGCAACGAGTATACTCCCTCATCACTACTCTCTATGATTCTGACAACAAACCTCCTTGCTGACAGCACTGCTTTGTTGGAACATGGTGCCAGCCACTGACGATCCACTTCATCAATCTGGACCATCCAGGGAATGCGTGGCATTCATCAGTAAACAAGACTGTTCTAAAATGAGTCGTCCTGTATGTCTGGGCCCACTGCCACTCTTTCTGCTTGTGGGCACTGTTTAGGGGTGGCTGAATAGTAAATTTATGTACAACTGCAAGCTTCTTGAGGATCCTACACCTTGAGCTTTGTGGAACTCCAGAGGCACCAGCAACTTCAAACTTCTGTTTGCTGCTTTGCAATGGGCATTTTAGCAGCTTTTCTCTTAATCTAATGAATTTGTAGAAAAGTTTCTCATAATGCCTTTATCTGGAAACACCCGTCTGCACTCTGTATCAGCCACAAATTTGTTCACAGTACCGTAATCATGCTTAGATTTTCGTGACATATCTAATGTTTTCATATCTACTTGACAGCTTTGCACTAACTGATGTTTTTTGGAAGCAGAGAGATCCTTTCTCTTTCCCATATTGCTTGAAATCTGAGGCCTTCTTAATAATGTGGAATGTCCTACTTTAATAGTTTTCTTTTAATTGAGAACCTGGCAAACTAAATATCACAAGTGTTTAAAATTGATTTCAGTAATCCAAAGCGCCCTGAGATACACAACCATCCATAAATGTATTTTTTTTTAAATTGCATCTTTATGACACGTAAATCCAATTTTCATAATAATTATAAATGTGGAGCATAAAAATATTTTTTTAATAGGATTAATGTATTATGGGCCTTTATATGTGTGGTGCTGTAATAGAACAAGAAATTCTAAGTGACAGACGCAGAAAAGTATGAATGGATGACTAGGTCAATGAAAAGCCGGGGGGCTAGCTGTGGACAGAGCTTGGGGATGCCAATATGTAATAGCATCATGCTGTCAGGCAGATACAGTGGATATCCCATACAATGAGGAAGTTTGGTGCTTGTCTGGGGAGTGCAAATTTACCATATGATGCTTTTGGGAACAAGCTCCTTCCTTTGCTAAAAGATAATGAAAACTGAAGCCTGTGGCTGTTTAGGTGGTAAGCTAGAGATTTCAGAAATGTGAAGCTACGGAGAAGCTTTGCCCACAAGAAACTAAACAAGCCTCAGAGATGGAAAAACAGTATGTCTTCCTAGTCAAGCAAGTCCAAAAAAGCATGTGATGGTGCAGATTCTGAGCTAACAGACTATTTGTTTTTTGGGGGGGACGTTTGAGGCCCCACTCTAGCATGATAAATACTTTGTAAAATTTCACTGCTCAAAAAGTTCCTGTTTTATAATGCCAGGCAAATTTGCACACATCAGTATCAATATAACAATCACATTGAGATCCAACCAAGTCTGGCTGTATACTTTTGATGCACAACTGTTGCAGTAAAAATAGTGTAAAATATTTCCCTGCTAAGAACAACTTGCAAGATTAAGAGCAAAAAGAATATTATTAGCCACGAGAAAGGGTTTTGGTATTAGATGCAGGCTGTAGCATGAAGGACGTACAATTCACCCTATCATGTCCTACACGATCCCTACACGATCATGTCCAGCACAATTTCTTCCTCAGTGCTTCTAACATTAATATTACTATCTATTATAATTAGCCTTAAGAAGGGCTGTTGTCGTACTTCACAGAAGTATAAACATGGTTAAATCCCAGGCTAATAAGCTTCTACAATTCTGTCCCTTTCTCTTCAGCACCTCTCCCTACCCTGCCTTTTTTTGTGGTACAGTATGAGGAGCATAGCCTCACAGGTCTTTTATAGACCTTAGGACACTATGAGGCCAGCCAATCACAGTAATGCCACAATCAAGATGGCTACGGCATTACACTTACTGACAGGCAATGCCCACATGCTCATTGGCTATCTAATAAGCACCAAACATGCGGTGAGGGGACTAGAGCTCCCGCTCGAGCATTAAAAAAATACTCACCAAGTAATGAGCATCTTGTGCTCACTGATGCCTGAGCAATTAACAAGTAGTGGCAAGCATGCTCGCTCATCACTATTCACGGTGGGTTGACTTTGAGTCAAATATCCTAAAATTTTCAAGTCCCCATGAAATTAAACACTATGCAATTTGATTTTCTAGCTCAGCCTAAAAAAGCCTACACCATTTTATATGCTGCTGAAGACTCAGAGAGCAGTTTAAATACATCAGATGTGGTCCTCATATGCACCATGGTCTAGCGCAGCCAATAGGATGGACTATAACATCTAGTATAAAGAATGGTGGCCAGCCAAGTAGCACCAATTTATGCTTCTACAGTGTAGGGATTGGAGATCAGAGCACCCAGTATAGTGCAAATAGGGATAGAAATGGACCTAATCTGACTGTGGTGCACTACTGCAGTGCTGAAGAAGATTAAAAATGGGAGACCTAATCTCAGTCTATAAAAGCTAATCTATAGAATCAGATGATATAGGAAAATGATGTACCTTTTTAGTAAGGCTATGTTTGTTCACATGTCCAGTAGTGAACAGTTATAAAGGAGCCAGCAGCAAACTGTTGTCAAAAAAATTTGTACAGATACAACTTTTTATTATGTTTTTAAATTACTGATCTGTGTTGGATCTGTTTTTTTTACATTGAAGTCAATGAAAAATTGATCCATTAATTTGCCCTCCGATTTTCTTTCATTTGTAGTGGATTTGTTTTCATTACAAATGAAAAAAAAAACACAACTCAACCCAACACAACTTTTTTGACAATGGATTGCTGCTGGATCCATTCCATCAGCTCACAGCTCTCATAGAACTAAAGAAAAACTGACTTTAGAAGTAGTACTATGATTGGCTGCATAGTCCCATAAAGAGCCCTGTAGTATTTTCACCCATGCTGCCCTATGTAGAAATCGGTGGTTCTTGTCTATGTTCCTGCTGGGACTTGCAGTTGTGGATATGTACATTAACTGTGTTCGCCCTGCCGCCACTTGTACAGTATATGCTGCGCCACATTCACTCACGAGTCGAGGAGAGTCTATTACCTCTGGGCAGCCAGTCTCGCAGACCAATTAGTCAGGAGCAGGGAATAACTGAAAGCGATGAGGAAGCTTCCCGCCACTACTCACCTACAATGTTTGCGCACAGCTCCCAGCACCGATCGGCTGCTAATAACAGGAGGACAGGTGCAGATTTGAGGCCTGAGGGACCCTTTGGCAGCAGGAAGAGAAGGAAGCAGCAAGGGCTTGCAGCTTTTTAGGCTTAAAAACCGCAAGCTGCAGCACTCAGCCACTCACACCTTCGTTGCTGCTGAAGGATCTGTGGACACGCCTCCGGTCTCCGGTCACAAGGTTGGATCACGTGACCACATTCAATCCATCTTCCCCCATGTAACTGGAGGACCTGCGGTTACACCTCTCTGCTACTGGTCAGAATAGTTGTGTCCTTCTCCTTCTCTATTGCTAGACGAGTGGACAGACAGGCCCCTAAGCAGTCCGGGCCCCGTCGCAGCTGCGACCGCTGCGACCGCTAATGTTACGCCATTGCCTGAATCGGAGGGTGCCATTCGATTCTCAAAGGGAAAATGTGAATACTATGATTTGGACACGTGCACATCCCCATAGAATAACATTGGTACGAGTGCTATCTGTCAAAACCACAGACAGCGCTCGTCCAATTTGTACGGTTGTGTGCGCGAGTCATAAGACAGACTCAAAACAGGTTCAATACTCTCATAGGAAACCTCATAGTGTTTTACACATATTTTCCAGGACATTATGGGTTTTTTAGCATTGCAATTTGCAGCAAAATTATTCAACGCAAATTAAATTTTGGAAAAAAATTCGGAAAGCCAGTGAATATAAATTTCAAATGATCCGCTCCTCTCTGGCTTCTAGTATCAGACCCTTAACAATCGGATATTTTTCACTTATCTCAGAAAGGTCATCAATATTGTAAAGGAAACCCCTTTAGTAATAAACCCTTCTTAGTTGACTGTGGTCTACTGGGACATTTTGAAAAAGCAAAAGACACAACAATGGTTTAACAATGAATTGTCTTGTAGAAGGCAGATTAAATATATTTTCAGATTAAAACATAAAATGTAAAAGTGATAGGAATAAGTGTCTATTGTAACAGAAAGCAATGTTAAAAGCAACACAGAGATACAAATCCTTTTTTTAGGAAAAAGATACTTCTTTCGAAGCTTAATAAATTTTTATGATCGATAGTATTGCGTTGTGCATTTTACACTTTATATTTTATATTGTGTTACTTACAGTAGGTGGCAGCACAATCTTCTGTGAAAATATTTATTTCTTTATTTTCTCTTTTATAGGCCAGAACATTCATGTCCCAGTAGTGACACCGATGCCTATCTGACATATTTTGATGAGCAGCTGAATATGGTATTTTATGAACTCAGGGGTCCATGGTTTCTTTGTGCTATATCAATTGACAGTCAGACAAACCTGTCATTCTTTGAGACAGATACAACTGGTTAGCACAAGTATTGAATTTTAAAATCAATTTTGCAGCTCTTTCTATCTGAATTTACATTGTGTTTTGCCAACGGCTAATAAACATTATGCTCTAATTGCTACATGGTAACTCATGAGTTCAGATACAGAATTACAATTACAGCAGCGTGAACTTTGGGATAAGGCAGTACTTTATCATAATTTTTGCAGAACACAAAAATAAATCAATCATAAAATAGAAGGACGTGAAAATTTATGTATTGATTATGTAGGAGGAAATGATAGGTTTCATCAATATGTTTCATCTATTGTGGATAAAGCCTTTGTCAGCTTAATTACAGAAGCATTGAATTTGGCCTCTGCACACATGTACTAAGCAGACTGAGCAATTTAGAAAGAACCTCTGCATTTAACGTGCAAATTTGTAGATACAACTACAAGTAAACAGGGTTTTAGCCTAACAAATTAATAGGTACAAAGTGGAGGAGCCTTCAAGCATTAGATATGCACTAAGTTGTATGGGTGCAGAGCTCCAAATAACACAATTAAAGCCAATGGGTTATTCACATCTAGCACGCTTATTAAATATCCACATCAAATGTTATAAATGTATTTTGGTTCCAGGCCACACCACTAGGACCTACATTCATCCTGAGAACTGAACATCAATGAGCGCCGCAGCCAGTTTGGAGGTGACCACATATGCACAGTCCTCTCTGTTCCATTGTATGATACTTCTGAAACTTTCAGAATGTATTGTAGCCAGAAATTTATAAATTCACTCCATTGTTCTCCTTTCAGATACAAGGAAATAAGAGTCCTAGGTAAGAAAAATAGATGATGGGAAAAATATAAAGGGATCAGACTTGTGCTGACCAAACCTTGGGCATATCGAATCATACACTGGATACACAATCACAGTTAGGTATGTTTTACTCTGACATGTTGCTACTAGTGTTGAGCGATACCATCCGATACTTGAAAGTATCGGTATCGGATAGTATCGGCCGATACCCAAAAAGTATCGGATATCGCCGATACCGATACCGGATACCAATACCAGTCAATGGGACACCAAGTATCGGAAGGTATCCTGATGGTTCCCAGGGTCTGAAGGAGAGGAAGCTCTCCTTCAGGCCCTGGGATCCATATTACTGTGTAAAATTAAGAATTAAAATAAAAAATATTGATATACTCACCTCTCCGGAGGCCCCTGGACATCACCGCTGGTAACCGACAGCCTTCTTTGCTTAAAATGAGCGCGTTTAGGGCCTTCCATGACGTCACGGCTTCTGATTGGTTGCGTGCCGCTCATGTGACCGCCACGCGACCAATCACAAGCCGTGACGTCATTCTCAGGTCCTAAATTCCGAATTCTAGGAATTTAGGACCTGAGAATTACGTCACGGCTTGTGATTGGTCGCGTGGCGGTCACATGAGCGGCACGCAACTGATCAGAAGCCGTGACATCATGGAAGGTGCTGAACGCGCTCATTTTAAGCAAAGCAGGCTGCCGGTTACCAGCGTTGATGTCCAGGGGCCTCCGGAGAGGTGAGTATATAAATATTTTTTATTTTAATTCTTTATTTTTTACATGGATATGGATCCCAGGGCCTGAAGGAGAGTTTCCTCTCCTTCACACCCTGGGAACCATACACTGGGAACTTCCGATTCCGATTCCCAATACCACAAAAGTATCGGATCTCGGTATCGGAATTCCGATACCGCAAGTATCGGCCGATACCCGATACTTGCGGTATCGGAATGCTCAACACTAGTTGAAACGTTTCAGGGAAAACAAATGTTGAAATGCCTGCTGGATACTATGCTGACTAGGTTTCTGGCAAAGTTCTCCCTGACCCAATAAAATAGCTTGACAGATATCTCCCTTTGTACACACGTAGGGAGAGACCTGTCAGTCAACTGGACAGGGGCTGGATCCAGGAACTTACCTTTGACTAGATTCATTACTCCCTTTTCTCCGAGGCCGGCTTATGACAGGTTCCGCTGGTTTTAAGCCATCAAGTGCAGAAAAAAAGTCATGCAAAGCAAACCTGTCACCAGGTTTGACCAATATCAGATAAGACCACCACCTTTCAAGCCTGACATACACCATTCTAATAGGCTGTATAAAAGCCCCCAAGCCAACCTGCAAGACAAGAAAAATACCTATCAGTATACTCATTCGTAGGGCGGTCCGGTTCGAGGGGTGTCACAAGTCTTGGTCAGGCACGTCTTCCTTCTTGTTTCATGTGGAAGGTGTGTCCCTATGTCATCCACACAGTCTCCCCGGCATTGCACTCCTGCACAGGTGTACTTTTCTTCCTGATGAGGGTAGAGCAAAGTACTGCAGTGTGCATGCATTGGGAAAGGTTAAAGAGCCCCAGTGTCCCAGAATGTGGCCACTGAATCCCCAAGGCCTGATCCTCCAGACAACATAATGGCCACCTCTGTTGATGTCAAGTGATTAACATGCCTACTGATGGGGATGTGGGGGTTGCGGTTGTACTGTGTACCTCTGCCCTCAGAAGGGAGAAGATCAATCAAGCAAGCTGTACTAATACCTTGGAGTGTGACCAAGAGGCATGCTGGAACCAGCTGTCCTGTGAGGTTGTCACAGAGGGGACAGATAGAGGACAGAAAGCTGTGGATGGGGAGCATGCAGTTGAGGGTGAAGCTGTACCATTATAGGTAGGGCTCCCAGGTAAGGCCTCATTGCAGGGTTTTTCCATGACCGGGATGTCAGAGGGTCAAGGTAGACATTCTGGACTGGCAATTTGGTTGGAAGCAGGGACTGGGATAGGGCTTGGACCAGAATTTCTAGCTTAAACATTGATCACTAACAGGTAGATGAATGACTAGTTTAGGTCTGGTGCTCTGAGAGGTCTGCCATATTCAGTCAACACACACGCTGGAGACCCAACTTAGAGTCAAAACATTTACAAAAATTAGGGGCAGACACCAGAAAAGTGGCATCAATTGACCCACAGTACAAATTTGATAATAGCACAGCAGCAGTCATCCATGAGCCATGCATGAGTTATCAGGGTTTGGGCCAGCATTTACAGCTTTGAATTGTAGTTTCAAATAAGATGAGGTAGGTAAGGGACCGGTGTAAGTCTGTTTTGCTGGGAGCCCTGATACCTCATACAACACCTCAAACTGCTTTTTTGCTCAACCATACTCAGGTGTCCCAAAAATCCGCTTGGTAGAGCACTAATGTTAGAAAAATGTATGGATAGTAACACAGGTAGTTGACTGAAAAATTGACCTACAGTAGAACATTTTATAATGGCACAGAAACAGCCAGCCATGGGCCATGCATGAAGTATCAGGGTCTGGGCCAGCATTTAGAACTTTGAATTGAAGTTTCAATAAGGACAAGGTGGTTTAGGGAGCATTGTAGGATTCTTTGCTGGGAGCCCTAATACCTCATGCAACAGCTGAAACAGTTTTTTTTCCCATCCACACCCAGATGGCATAAACATCAGTTTCGTAGACTACACATTGCAAATTAAACCGATAGGCAGAAAGACCTCTGTAGTGATGCAAGTCGATGATCTGTGGAATGCGATTGTCAGAAGTGAGCACACAGCAACCGTGCTTTTTGCAGCAGCACATCCAGGCCGGAACAGTGGTGGAGAAATTGCTGTACCACCATGTTGTGGATGTGAGCCATGCAAGACACATGTGTGAGGTTGCCCCAGCGTATGGCCGCCACCATGTTTGCACCGTTATAGCACATGGCTTTCCCTGCTTCCCGGTTCAGTGGAGACAATCAATACTCTATCTCAACCTGGATATCTGGATATCTGTCCACAACTCTTGAGCTTAATGACTACGGTCTCCAAGGCATGTTAATTTGAACACTTCCTGATTGTGCTGATGCCTGGTTGTGCAGTATGGATTTGGGCGGATTATCTCTGCATTGTTGAAATGTGTGTCTCATTAATGGAGGGTTGAGGGTGCAGGTGGAGGCCCTAGAGGAGTCCCATCAGCTGACACCAGTGACCAGAGGTAAACTTTATACCTCAGATCACAGCTGAGTGCTCACACCGTCTTTTGACAGCATGGGAGCTGTGGCTGTCTGACCAGCGGGGAAGATTTCACCACCGATCAGAAGCAGTGTTTGCTGTGCTGTCATGCATATGACAGTGTGGCAATCACTGGATGTTTGGGTGCCCCTTTCAAGTGAATGGGGTCCAGGTTCAGGTTTGGGTTCCGGTACTGTTTTGGTACCCAAAATTTTTGTAACTGCTGGCTAAACCTGATGGATCTGAACATCCAGATGTCTGCCCATCTCTACTAATGAATACTCTCATCAGCCGCCGCCTGCTCTCACTGTTGTTAGCGGAAGCAGGCATAGGCTGATGGGAGCAGTAGTCCCATCAGCCAACTCCTGTGGTAAACATTTTACCCTGATCACAAGTGCAGGCTCATGCTATCATTTCACAGCATGAGAAGCTGATCAGAAGCAGTATCTGTCATGTGCACGACAGCGCTACAAACACAGAATGTTCAAGCACCCAATTGGTCCGGGATTGGGTCTGGGTACTGTTCTGGTATCTGAACCCAAACTTTTTTTTAACTGTTTGGCCGATCCTGCTGGACCCGAACATCCAGGGATCCTCCCAACTCTAGTGATGAGCATCCTTGCTTATCATTAGTCATGAACATTGACATTAACTGGAGCAAGTGAAGCCTGCAGTTCTTTGGATGCTGTTGTGGGGTCTTTTGTGACCTCTTTGATGAGTTGCCGCTGCACTCGTGGGGTAATTATTGTCTGCCAACCACTCCTGGGAAGGTTCACCACTGTTCCATGTTGTCACCATTTGTGAATAATGGCTCTCTCTGTGGTTCACTGGAGTCCCGAAGCTTGAGAAATAGCTTTATAACCTTCTCCAGACTGATAGATCTCAATTACTTTGTTTCTCATTTGTTTAAGAATTTCTATAGGTCACAGCTTGAGCCTAGCTTTTGAGGAACTTTTGATCTGCTTCACTTTGTTGGGCAGATCCTATTTAAATGATTCTTTGATTGAGAACAGGTGTGGCAGTAATGAGGCCTACATGTGGCTAGGGAATTTGAACTCTGCTTCCCAAAGATGTGATAAACCACAGTTAATTTATGCTTTAAAGGGAGCAATCACTTTGTCACACGGCTCCTGTAGGATTGGATTTCTTTTTGCCTTAATAATAAAGACCTTCATTTAAAAACTTAAGTGTGACAAACATGCAAAAGAATAGTAATCCAGGAAGAGGACAAACTTCTTTTTTACACAACTGTATGCTACAGAGGAGTACAAATTAGACTGTACCATATACCTTTTTTACTTTTTAAAAGTACTGTATATATTTGTTAATTAATAAATGGGTTCATTTACTTTAGGGAGAATATATTTTTATTTGTTATTCTTCTTTGAACTGAATTTTATTATTTTTTTATTTTGCCCTGTAAGGACAAAATGTGAAACAGCGATCACTTGATTGCTTACATAATGCTTGGGAGCATTTAGTATTCCAAAACATTACTGTTTGCTTGTGTATCACTGACAGGCAACCTATAAGGTCATCTCTTCTAAGGAAAGCTCCATCTGTCATGATTCTTAAATACTGTAGTTGTTCTTGATAGTGGTATTTTTGGGGTTTGTGTTCAATCACTGCTCTGCTCCCGATGTTGATCGCAGGCATAACACCGAACCATATGAAAACATGTAAGATTTAATAAACATAACTTCGGAAAGAAGATGACACTCATATGTTGATTAGCCAGCTATCTTGTAATTATTGGAATATGTCATTAAGTCTATAGAGTCTAATAGTAGCTATGCAGGCATAATATAAATCTTGATTAATGTACAGGATATAAGTGAATAGCAATTAGAATTGCTCTAATATTGTTAATTAATAAAGTGTTATTTATTAGGCTTAGGTGTTCTTTTTTATTTCTTAGAGGTGAGCAATACATAATTAGATTCACTATATAGATAAATTATATTGTGAGCTAACTAAATAAATTTAGTTTGGGAGAAATTGGTTTACTGCACCAAAGCTATAAAGTTTAAATTATATTTCTTATTTCTTAAAATGCATTTATACTATCATTCATGTGTATAGGACTTACCTGAAAGAGAATCTGTCAGTAGAATTGTCCCTACTAAGCCATACATTTGGGCATGTAGGTCATAGATAGCAGAAAAAAATGATACCTTGATATCTGCAATATGATGTTTTATTCCAGAGAAATCCATGTTTTCTTATATGTAAATGAGATGTTCACTATGAGCAGGACATAGATCTCCCTGAGAATCTGCCTTCAAGAATTATTTTAAAAGGGGACATTTCCAGTGTGATGTGAAATGGCCGTTCTCTGCTCTCCTGATCTCAGTGCAGAGCTGTGTGTGATTATACCTGACACATCTGCAGGTTCCTCTCAGTTTCCAGCTCACAGGCAAAGAGGGCTGAAATACAACAGGGCTCAGAGAGCTGCAGCTGCTAATGTGTTTATTATTAGACAAATTTGGGTTCTGCTGTTCTGATCTTTAGTTACTTATCTCACACTGGCAACGCCTCCTTTCATTTAAAATAAGCTCTGGAGGCAGATTTTCAGGGGGATCTATGTCCCGCCCATAGCCTGGAACAGCTCATTTAAAATCACATTAGATCACAGATATAAAGAAATCACTTTATTCAGCTTCCTGTGACTTACTTGCCCATATGTGTATAGGCTTAGGAAGATTGATTCTACTGATTGATTGAGTTAAGCTAGGTTCACAAGTTGTGGTTGTGGTGCATGGGATGCCGATACAGTTGAAAACAATTATTGAGGAGGGAAGCCTTCCGCTCCCTTCCCCCATCATTCTCCCTCAGTGAATTACGGCAATTCACAGCATCACACTGTGGCGGACACTGGAGCTGGTGAGGAGATACACTGCAGAGACCAAAGCAGCAGGGGAATGGAGAAAGGCGAGTATTGTGAGACCACTCCTTTTTTAATTTATTTTTGATAGGCAACATTGTGCAACACAAGGTTCATGTCACTATTTCCAGAAAGCCATGTGCAGGGTAATTCAATGTTAGGAGTGGATAGCTGTCATCCCAAACGCACTATTTCCTCCATATCTTATGGAGCAATAGTTTGTGCTAGAAGGATTTGTTCAGACTGATTTTTTTTTCAGAAAAAAGTAATATTATTCAAGATAGATTAAAACAAAGAGAGTACAACAAAAGACTGCTAAATAATGCAAAACGAAAAAAAACTGTAAAAACAATGAGATACAAATTTTTGCATAATCAATCAAGGTTAACAAAAATAAAAATAATGGTGTGAAATTTGTTACATTTTATAGTAATTAATTTGGTTCTATAAAACAAATAATACAGAAATACAAGTATTAAACCAAAATTACATTTTTGCTCAGATTTTGAAATAAGGTTGTGGTTTCATTGCAAGAAATGATAAATCATGTGGAGATTTTCTTTCCCCTTGTCGCTATGAGAACAAACGGACCTATGGTAAAACATACTGTAGTTACATAGTTATTAAGGTTGAAGGAAGACTTTAAGTCCATCTAGTTCAACCCATAGCCTAACTTAACATGCCCTAACATGTTGATCCAGGGGAAGGCAAAAAAACCCCATGTGGCAAACAGTAAGCTCCACATTGGGGAAAAAAATTCCTTCCCGACTCCACATACGGCAATCAGACTAGTTCCCTGGATCAACGCCTTATCAAGGAATCTAATATATATACCCTGTAACATTATACTTTTCCAGAAACGTATCCAGTCCTCTCTTAAATTTAAGTAATGAATCACTCATTACAACATCATACGGCAGAGAGTTCCATAGTCTCACTGCTCTTACAGTAAAGAATCCGCGTCTGTTATTATGCTTACACCTTTTTTCCTCCAGACGAAGAGGATGCCCCCTTGTCCCTGTCACCGGTCTATGATTAAAAAGATCATCAGAAAGGTCTTTGTACTGTCCCCTCATATATTTATACATTAACATAAGATCACCCCTTAGCCTTCGTTTTTCCAAACTAAATAGCCCCAAGTGTAATACCCTATCTTGGTATTGCAGACCCCCCAGTCCTCTAATAACCTTGGTCGCTCTTCTCTGCACCCGCTCTAGTTCAGCTATGTCTTTCTTATACACCGGAGACCAGAACTGTGCACAGTATTCTAAGTGTGGTCGAACTAGTGACTTGTATAGAGGTAAAATTATGTTCTCCTCATGAGCATCTATGCCTCTTTTAATGCATCCCATTATTTTATTTGCCTTAGAAGCAGCTGCCTGACACTTGCCACTGAATATGAGTTTGTCATCCACCAATACACCCACGTCTTTTTCATTGACGGTTTTGCCCAGAGTTTTAGAATTAAGCACATAGTTATACATCTTATTACTTCTACCCAAGTGCATGACCTTACATTTATCCCCATTAAAGCTCATTTGCCATTTATCAGCCCAAGCTTCTAGTTTACACAAATCATCCTGTAATATAAAATTGTCCTCCTCTGTATTGATTACCCTGCAGAGTTTAGTGTCATCTGCAAATATTGAAATTCTACTCTGAATGCCCCCTACAAGGTCATTAATAAATATGTTAAAAAGAAGAGGGCCCAATACTGACCCCTGTGGTACCCCACTACTAACCGCGACCCAGTCCGAGTGTACGCCATTAATAACCACCCTTTGTTTCCTATCCCTGAGCCAGCTCTCAACCCACTTGCACATATTTTCCCCTATCCCCATTATTCTCATTTTATGTATCAACCTTTTGTGTGGCACCATATCAAAAGCTTTTGAAAAGTCCATATACACTACATCTACTGGGTTCCCTTGGTCCAGTCCGGAACTTACCTCTTCATAGAAGCTGATCAAATTAGTCTGACATGATCGGTCCCTAGTAAACCCGTGCTGATACTGGGTCATGACGTTATTCCTCTTCAGATACTCCAGTATAGCATCCCTTAGAATGCCCTCCAGGATTTTACCCACAGTAGAGGTTAAGCTTACTGGCCTATAATTTCCGAGTTCAGTTTTTGTTGTCCTAAGTGGGATTTTTTAAATGTTAGAGAAATAAATGTTCTGTTTGTCAACACACTACTAAGACTAATTCTATTAGGAAGCGACCTTCACAATTGTTTCAAATAAAATCCTTCATTAATTGTGACACTACTCATGTTGTGCATACAATAGTGTACACACAATGTTATTTAATGTATATAGGATGCATAACCAGAAAATTGAAAATCAGAATTGCAATTAATCACTATTTACTGACATTAAAAAGAAAAAAGTGATGATAGGGAACCTGTTAACAGAAAAAAACATTATTAGCCTGAAGACATGGGGTTAATCTGCAAGTTAATAGCATTATTAACCTGCCCGGCGCCCGCACTTAGCCGAACACTGCGATGAGAAATTGAACTTTCTTCTGCCCGGCAGCCTTCCGGTTTCAGTCACTGGGCAGTGCCGGTTCAGTCATTGCTCTGAGTATATAGAGCGGCAGCTGTAACTGCACACCTGGTCCTGACTTCCAGCCGGCCCCAATGTAAAGGCAGTGTCAGCCAGTGCCAGCGGCACAGATACAACCGCCGCTGGTGACTGAACCTACGCCGGTGCTGCCTGAGTGACTGGTTTTCGCAATGATCTTATGTACAGTTATTGATTTTATTACAATGGTAAACGTTAGTGAATTTTGAATAAGTTGTTTATATATTCTTATGTTCAACCTCCTTGTCCTGTTACACATATGTTGTATCTAATTAATTAATTGTATGATGTCACCATGAAGGATTGTTTCGTGGTTTATAAATGTTAAGATACCAAAGCAGTAGCACGTTACGATTAAGACTGTGGAAGCCGAAACGCGTCAACATCTGACATCTCATCCTGTCATGATTATCTTTTTTATGGAAGTTTAATAAAGTGAAAAACTATTTTACCAGAGACACCAACTTCTTCTTTTATTTTGGATGTCAGGTATCTGCCCTAGCCGACTGGGTTTGTTGGCTTTCTGGACCAACATGAGGTGGTTGAAATATTAGAACAGTGACCAAACCAGTTTTTATTCTCTGCTTCTTTATTTAATATCTGTCATGTAGCTCCAGAGATGTTGTTTTTATTTAGTGATAGTGTTCATAGACTTTACAAAGGGGAGTGTTGCTCATATGGTAATAATGCAAAGTAGCCTAAAGACACTTCCGAAGAGAATCCGGTGAGCGACGCCGTCTTGGTAAAGATTATAAAAACTATTAATAAATAAAAAGGGTCATATCTCTGAAATTGTTGTGACAGATTTTTAAAACAATAAAGCAAGCAGAATCCTCAGAGGGACAGCAGGAATAAAATCACAGCAAAAACTTGACACTAAGTTTAGACGATCGTGAAAGGTCATCTTTAGGAGGGAAGATTGGATTGCTTTTCTCTATGTTGCTGCAAATACTGGTAGATTACAGTTTTTTTTTATTTTAAATGTGACATGTAAAAAAAAAATTGGATACTGTTTTCTTAGATTCTGCAGCCGCTATTGATAGAGAGTGAATCATGGACAATTTCTTGTTTTTGAGGCCAGTGTGAACACATGCTCAATTTTTCATGCTCATAGCTAGATTGTCCTTAAGGTTTAGGCCTCTTTCACACATTCGTTTTTTAGAATCAGTCGCAATCCGTCGTTTTTAGAAAAAAACTGATCCAGCAAATGTTGCTGCTGGATCCGATTTTTTTCCCATAGACTTGTATTAGCGACAGATTCTGACGGATGGCCTTCCGCTTCATCCATCATTTGACAGATGCATCATAAATAGTGTTGAGCGATACCGTCCGATACTTGAAAGTATCGGTATCGGAAAGTATCGGCCGATACCGGCTAAGTATCGGATCTGATCCAATACCGATACCCGATACCAATACAAGTGAATGGGACTCAAGTATCGGAAGGTATCCCTGATGGTTCCCAGGGTCTGAAGGAGAGGAAACTCTCCTTCAGGCCCTGGGATCCATATTAATGTGTAAAATAAAGAATTAAAATAAAAAATATTGATATACTCACCTCTCCGACGCAGCCTGGACCTTACCGCTGTGAACCGGCAGCCTTCTTTGCTTAAAATGAGCGCGTTCAGTACCTTCCATGACGTCACGGCTTCTGATTGGTCGCGTGGCGGTCACATGAGCGGCACGCGACCAATCAGAAGCCGTGACGTCATCCCTCAGGTCCTAAATTCCTAGAAGGGAATTTAGGACCTGAGGGATGACGTCGCGGCTTGCGATTGGTCGCGTGGCGGTCACATGAGCGGCACGCGACCAATCAGAAGCCGTGACATCATGGAAGGTGCTGAACGCTCTCATTTTAAGCAAAGAAGGCTGCCGGTTACTACCAGGGCGCGTCCGAGGGTGAGTATATCCCTATTTTTTATTTTAATTCTTTATTTTTTACATGGATATGGATCCCAGGGCCTGAAGGAGAGTTTTCTCTCCTTCAGACCCTGGGAACCATACACTGGGAACTTCCGATTCCGATTCCCGATACCACAAAAGTATCGGATCTCGGTATCGGAATTCCGATACCGCAAATATCGGCCGATACCCGATACTTGCGGTATCGGAATGCTCAACACTAGTGTTGAGCGATACCGTCCGATACTTGAAAGTATCGGTATCGGAAAGTATCGGCCGATACCAGCAAAGTATCGGATCTAATCCGATACCGATACCCGATACCAATACACATCAATGGGACTCAAGTATCGGACGGTATCCCTGATGGTTCCCAGGGTCTGAAGGAGAGGAAACTCTCCTTCAGGCCCTGGGATCCATATTAATGTGTAAAATAAAGAATTAAAATAAAAAATATTGCTATACTCACCTCTCCGACGCAGCCTGGACCTTACCGAGGGAACCGGCAGCGTTGTTTGCTTAAAATGCGCGCTTTTACTTCCTTCCGTGACGTGACGGCTTGTGATTGGTTGCGTGCCGCCCATGTGACCGTGACGCGACCAATCACAGCAAGCCGTGACGTAATTTCAGGTCCTGAATGCAGAAATAGGCATCAGGACCTGAAATTACGTCACGGCTTGCTGTGATTGGTCGCGTCGCGGTCACATGGGCGGCACGCAACCAATCACAAGCCGTGATGTAATTTTAAAAATGCGCGCGTCTCCTGCCTCCCGTGACGTCACGGCTTGTGATTGGTCGCGTCGCCCATGTGACCGCGACGCGACCAATCACAAGCCGGAACGTAATTTTAAAATCATGAATGCCTAGAATTAGGCATTGAGGACCTGAAAATTACGTCACGGCTTGCTGTGATTGGTCGCGTTGCAGCCACATGGGCAGCACGCGACCAATCACAAGCCATGATGTCACGGAAGGAAGTAAAAGCGCGCAGCTTAAGCAAACAACGCTGCCGGTTCCCTCGGTGAGGTCCAGGCTGCGTCGGAGAGGTGAGTATAGCAATATTTTTTATTTTAATTCTTTATTTTACACATTAATGTTGTTTCGATACCGATACCCGATACCACAAAAGTATCGGATCTCGGTATCGGAATTCCGACACCCGCAAGTATCGGCCGATACCCGATACTTGCGGTATCGGAATGCTCAACACTACTCAACACTAATCATAAAGTCATTGTTCGTCGGTCAGAGATAACGTACATACTAACGTTTTTTGTATACGTCGAAAAGACGCACAATGGATTCCGTTTTTTGCAACCGATCATGCCCGGAACCCATTTTTCATTTCAGGAAAATACCTCTCTCTCTCTCTCACACATTCTGTTTCTTTAAATTCCCGCTGCAACTACTTCAACGGAGTATCAAAAAAACGTATCAGTGCTTCAGTTTTTTACAATCAGCACAGGATCCGTCTTTTCAAGACTTTAACAGATTGTGACTGATTATAAAAAACGGATGTGTGAAAAAGGCCTTACAGTGCTGGGCAGCTCAATAAATGTGGAGCTACAGTATGATTGACAGTTCTACTCTGAAACCACAGATTCTGGTTATAAAAACCATTTTATTTGTTTACATTCATATTATAATGATCATGGTTCCATAATTCAATAAACCACAACTTATGTGCAAACATATACTTGTACATGTGTGTTGCTACATTTTACAATATTAAAGGGTTGTCCGCTAACTGGGACATACCCTTCTGAATTCCTGTGTTTCTCCCCAGTAGAATAATAATAGAGCTGATTTACCTTAAGGATCACGAGAGCCCCGGGAGAGCCAGCGCGGACACTGCTGGAATGGTGCGAGCACTGGAGCTAATTATAAGTATTACTATTTTACTGGGGGGGTTAACATAGGGATTCAGAAGAGGATGTCAGGATTAAGAATAGTGGACAACCGTTTTAATACAGTAGCTTTGTGCAGTGATCTCACTACATAGAAAGAAAAAAAATCTATAGCCTCCCATGTCTATGATCATGAATGCCAGAGGATGTCAACAACAACACGTATTATTGGACTGTTTCTCTTTTATCTTCATATTTGCAGTCTATTATACTGTATTTATCAGAGAATTGACAATCCCACTTTTCCTGGGTTTTAGGCTGAGATTTTCTAAAGCAACTTAAAAGTTGTGATGTTTTGGATAAAAATTATAATGCTCATCGCATCCTAAAACCTGACAGACTGAATCTCCAAAGTGATGCATATCTATCAGATGGCCTACAGAAAGAAAACGAAAATGACTTTATCCTGTGGAGCATTCTATAAGTTGTGAAGCATTACAACTAAATCTTGGAAATGTGGTGCATTAAATATTAGATGTACAATTGTAGTATTAAATGCAAGGTTCAGGATATCTTCATCTGCACAATATGTTTTTCAGTGAGTTTTTTTTTTTAATTCAGTCATATTCTGTATTCATTATGTTTTAACATGCTTTTTTCTCTTAGGCCTTTCATGAAAAAAAAGCTACAAATTATGTAAAGAATTTGCTTGAAAAAGGACCAAAACAGTGCCACATAAAAAGATTATACACTGCTCAAAAAAATAAAGGGAACACTTAAACAACAGAATATAACTCCAAGTAAATCAAACTTCTGTGAAATCAAACTGTCCAATTAGGAAGCAACACTGTTTGACAATCAATTTCACATGCTGTTGTGCAAATGGAATAGACAACAGATGGAAATTTTTGGCAATTATCAAGACACACTCAATAAAGGAGTGGTTCTACAGGTGGGGACCACTGTTCACATATCAGTACCAATGCTTTCTGGCTGATGTTTTGGTCACTTGTGAATATTGGTTGTGCTTTCACACTTGTGGTAGCATGAGACGGCCTCTACAACCCAAATAAGTGGCTCAGGTAGTGCAGCTCATCCAGGATGGCACATCAATGCGAGCTGTGGCAAGAAGGTTTACTGTGTCTGTCAGCGTAGTGTCCAGAGGCTGGAGGCGCTTCCTGAAGACAGGCCAGTACACCAGGAGACATGGAGGGGGCTGTAGGAGGGAAACAACCCAGCAGCAGGAACGCTATCTCAGCCTTTGTGCAAGGAGGAACAGGAGGAGCACTGTCAGAGCCCTGCAAAATGACCTCCAGCAGGCCACAAATGTGCATGTGTCTGCACAAATGGTTATAAACTGACTCCATGAGGATGGTCTGAGTGCCCGACGTCCACAATGGGGGTCGTGCTCACAGCCCAACACCGTGCAGGACGCTTGGCATTTGCCACAGAACACCAGGATTGGCAAATTTGCCACTGGCGCCCTGTGCTTTTCACAGACGAAAGCAGGTTCACACTGAGCACATGTGACAGACATGACAGAGTCTGGAGACGCTGTGGAGAGCGAACTGCTGCCTGCAACATCCTTCAGCATGACCGGTTTGGCAGTGGGTCAGTAATGGTGTAGGGTGGCATTTCTTTGGAGGGCCGCACAGCCCTCCATGTGCTTGCCAGAGGTAGCCTGACTGCCATTAGGTTCCGAGATGAGATCCTCTGACCCCTTATGAGACCATATGCTGGTGCGGTTGGCCCTGGGTTCCTCCTAATGCAGGACAATTCCAGACCTCATGTGGCTGGCGTGTGTCAGCAGTTCCTGCAAGATGAAAGCATTGAAGCTATGGACTGGCCCGCCCGTTCCCCAGACCTGCATCCGATTAAACACATCTGGGACATCATGTCATACACCAACGTCACGTTGCACCACAGACTGTCCAGGAGTTGGCAGATGCTTTAGTCCAGGTCTCGGAGGAGATCCCTCAGGAGACCTTCCGCCACCTCATCAGGAGCATGCCCAGGCATTGTAGTGAGATCATAAAGGCACATGGAGACCACACACACTATTGAGCATCATTTCCTTGTCTTGAGGCATTTCCACTGAAGTTGGATCAGCCTGTAACTTCTTTTTTAGGTTTTATTGTTCTCAACACATTCCACTATATAATGAATAAAGATTTACAATTGGAATATTTAATTCAGTGATATCTAGGATATTGGATTTTAGTGTTCTCTTTAATTTTTTGAGCAGTGTAGTACATATCATTTTAAAAACAGCACTGCTGTGCATCCAACCCGTCTTATGTTTAGAAACCCTGAAGCAGTTAAAGGAAGTGACATGTTCTTTCCTAGCAAAAATTACCCTCTCTTTATACTTAATATTATAGAGTGAAAACCACCTATAGTGGAGAACGATGGCAAGAACAACGGCAAAGCCTTCTCAGGTAAACCACCACTGGCATTTTGCTTAAACAGCTGTACCGTCATCTATATGACACCATGTGCTCACACACTTATGCCCCGACTCTGTATTTTATCTTTCACTACTGACTACTGATTTTCAACTAAATTCTGGCCATAGTGTGCTTGCTCAAATTTGTCATGAAAAATTCCACATTTTTCTCTGAAATTTAATCAAAGATATGAGCACATTGAGTCTTTTTGCTGAGTTTTTGGAGCGGAAGTCGAGCAGAAACTTTTGCGTTTACAAGAAAGATTGCAAAGTTTCCACTTGGTGGTGTCACAAACAGGATTCTACATGGGCATGCCTTATATGCTGTTGATGTTGAAAGAAGTTGATGAAAAAATAGCTTCAGAAAGTGTCTCTTTTTAGTGCTTTAAACAATTTCTACTGTTCCACAGCTGTTGTTGAACTCAGATAATGTACACATACTGTAACAACTCTGCTGGCATCACTGCATGGCCTCCCATCCCCCACCTGCATTACACTCAAACTCACTTATTTCTCTGGGCCTTGTTGTGACTTCTCTCTGCTGCCAGCTCCATGCTGTGTGCCTCATGTCTGCTGTCTGCTCTGTCTGTGTGTATAGGGGGGCGGCGCCGGCAACTCCTGTTTCTTATAGAGACTGTGTGCACCTTGCTAAGGTGTCCCTGGCCAATCGCCATGAGGATTCCTGTATTTAAGACATCCCCACTAGTGTTGAGCATTCCGATACCGCAAGTATCGGGTATCGGCCGATACTTGCGGGTATCGGAACTCCGATACCGAGATCCGATACTTTTGTGGTATCGGGTATCGGTATCGAAACAACATTAATGTGTAAAATAAAGAATTAAAATAAAAAATATTACTATACTCACCTCTCCGACGCAGCCTGGACCTCACCGAGGGAACCGGCAGCGTTGTTTGCTTAAAATGCGCGCTTTTACTTCCTTCCGTGACGTCACGGCTTGTGATTGGTCGCGTGCCGCCCATGTGACCGCGACGCGACCAATCACAGCAAGCCGTGACGTAATTTTCAGGTCCTCAATGCCTAATTCTAGGCATTCATGATTTTAAAATTACGTTCCGGCTTGTGATTGGTCGCGTCGCGGTCACATGGGCGACGCGACCAATCACAAGCTGTGACGTCACGGGAGGCAGGAGATGCGCATTTTTAAAATTACGTCACGGCTTGTGATAGGTTGCGTGCCGCCCATGTGACCGCGACGCGACCAATCACAGCAAGCCGTGACGTAATTTCAGGTCCTGATGCCTATTTCTGCATTCAGGACCTGAAATTATGTCACGGCTTGCTGTGATTGGTCGCGTCGCGGTCACATGGGCGGCACGCAACCAATCACAAGCCGTGACATAATTTTAAAAATGCGCGCGTCTCCTGCCTCCCGTGACGTCACGGCTTGTGATTGGTCGCGTCGCCCATGTGACCGCGACGCAACCAATCACAAGTCGGAACGTAATTTTAAAATCATGAATGCCTAGAATTAGGCATTGAGGACCTGAAAATTACGTCACGGCTTGCTGTGATTGGTCGCGTCGCGGCCACATGGGCGGCACGCGACCCATCACAAGCCGTGACGTCACGGAAGGAAGTAAAAGCACGCATTTTAAGCAAACAACGCTGCCCGTTCCCTTGGTGAGGTCCAGGCTGCGTCGGAGAGGTGAGTATAGCAATATTTTTTATTTTAATTCTTTATTTTACACATTAATATGGATCCCAGGGCCTGAAGGAGAGTTTCCTCTCCTTCAGACCCTGGGAACCATACAGGATACCGTCCGATACTTGAGACCCATTGACTTGTATTGGTATCGGGTATCGGTATCGGATTAGATCCGATACTTTGCTGGTATCGGCCAATACTTTCCGATACCGATACTTTCGAGTATCGGACGGTATCGCTCAACACTAATCCCCACCCATTGATGGGGGCCTGTGCAACTTACTCCCTAAGTCAGTTCTTAGCTGCTGAGGTGCCAGGCCCTGTCTCGCTTACTCTCATGTCTGCCACCCAGGGGGGCGTTGTACCCTGGTTTGTTTCCTGTGGAGCCACCCAGCGGGACTTTGTACCCTGGCCTATGTCCGCCACCCAGAGGGGCGTCGTTCCCTGGCTTGTGTCCATGTCTCTGTGCCTTGTCTCGTTCCTGACTCTGTCTTAGTCTAGCCCCGTTCCAGTGTCCGTTTATATCCCTGTCTTGGTTTGCTTTTTCTGCTGTGCATACTCTGTGTCTTGCTTTGCTCTGCTTTCGGTTCCGCTCTTTGTGACCTTGCTTTGCTCCTTGCTCTGCATTGTGACCTTGCTCTGCATTCTGTGGTTTTGCTCTTGGCTCTGCACTCAGTGTCTTGCTCTGCACTCTGCATTTGCTCTGCTCTCAGCTCTGCACTCTGTGGCTTGGCTCTCAGCTCTGCTCTCTGTAGCTTTGCTCTGCACTTTGCTCTGTACTCTGACTTTGCTCTGCACTCTGTGGCCCTGCTCTGTGGCTCCGCTCAGCTCTCGCTCTGTGGCTCTGCTTCTTGTGGTTCTACTTTGCTCCGCTCCTTGCTGTTCTACCTGGCTCCGCTCCTTGCGGTTCTACTTCTCCTGCTCTTGGCTCCGCCTCCTGCGTTTCTGCACTTGGCTTTGCCTCCAGCTCTTGGCTCCGCCTCCTGCATTTCTACACTTGGCTTTGCCTCCTGCATTTCTGCACTTGGCTCCGCCTCCTGTTTTTCTGTACTTGGCTTCACCTCCAGCTCTTGGCTCTGCCTCCTGTGTTGCTGCACTTGACTCCGCCTCCAGCTCTTGGCTCTGCGTCCTGCATTTCTGTGCTAGGCTCCACCTCCTGCTCTTGGCTCTGCCTCCTGTGTTTCTGTTCCTGGCTCTAGCTCCTGTGCTTTCGCTCTGCATCCGCTCTTGCGGTCTTTCTCTACCTATTCTTAAGTCCTCCTGTCTGAACAGGTTCTTGCCTGTTTTACATACCTGCCTGCAGACCGGTCCCTACGTGTTCTTCCAATGTACCAGTCTTGTGCGTCTGTCCTGCCAGAGAGCCAGCCGTACCTGCCTGCCTACCAGAGAGCCAGCCGTGCCTGCCTGCCAGTGTCTCTGTTGTACCCGTCTGCCTGCCTGTGTCCCAGCCATGCCTGCCTGTCTGCCAGAGTGCCAGCCGTGCCCGCTTGCCTGTCTATGTTCCATTCCCCGGTGGAACCAGCAGCCACAGCCAGACACCACCCTGGAGTGGTACCTGGTAGCTTCCTATTGCACAAGTCTGACCTCACCATCAGAGGCTCCAGCGAACACCTAGGAAGCTACTTAGTTACGCCCCTTCCAGAGTAGTTTGGTCTGTGGTCCAGTGGGGCCACACCCCTGCACGCCCGTGCCAACCAGTCTCAGCGTGTGCGTGACACATACTAGTGGCTGCTTTATTGGAAATAATGACCTGTTTTGTTTGCAATATCTTGTGATTTGAAGAGTGTTCTCCAAGTTGTTGTGCAGATACCTTGTATGGGAAGCTAGTGATCTTTGGGGACAAACAACCGGAATTGAACACTGTGAGAACTGGGGCCTGTCTGAAAATCACGCCAGCTGCCAAGGAGGGCATCGAAAAAGTGATGTCCTTTCCTCCTAAGTTAAAATTTCCTCTTCTGCATCCCGACAAAGAGGGGAAAGACGCGCAGCAGCTGGAAAGGTAAGAGGAACAACTGCATTTACACACACTGTTTAAAACATGTTTTCAGGAAAGTCGATGGAAGTTACTAGCCACAGCTCATCGACTTTTGTGGCTCAAGCAAAGCCATTAACAATGCCTTACTACTTTGGGGTGCCCTGGCTCCCCTGCTACAGTGGAGAACCACACACATTAAGGGACTTTAAGGAGAAAATGCAGGAAATGTTCACACTGTACTCTGAGCCCTGAGCAAGAAGTGGAGATATTGATTGGTCAGCTAGGAGGCGCTGCAATAAGGGAAGTTAGAATTGGCTTAATAGTGTAGAAAAAACTCCTGAAAACTATACTAGACAGATTAAGAACTACATTTGAAACAAGAACCCTGTCAGAGTTAAAGATGTGATTATTTGGCAAAAGACGGCAGTCCCATGAATCTTTAAGAGATTTTGCCCTCAGTTCCTAGGAAGCCTGGCATGCCCTTAAACAAGCCAATCCCTCTGAGACTATTAATGCTGATCAAATTTTAAAAGAACAATTTATTGAGGGAGTAACGTCTGATACTGCCAAGTTGCAGTTGAGAATGCTTTCACTACAACATTCTCATAATGACTTTCTGGATTTTAAAAAGTCTGCCATAACAGTATTGAGCCTCGGCACTCCATCCAGACCTGTGTCAGTCCCTACAGAACTTGTCGATCTATTTCAAAGTCTAAGGGATGTATATAAAGGGTTGAATTAACAAGGATGTGCTGTGTCTGCCCATGCCAATCCTGTTGTTCAGTGTGCTTCACACCAGGTACAAGACCCAACTGAAGAAATGTGTGGTCAAGTTGCAGAACTAACCAAAATCCTTGCAATCCTATGCAAAGAAGAGAAGGCGTTAAACACAAACCTAATCAAGAGGACCATCCTTGTTTATCTGGAATTTTCCAACCTACAGTCCCCGGAACAACTGCAGGACAGGTAGGAGACCTATAGACAGATTTTTTTCTTCAGGTCAGCAGATTTTCCACAGATGGAACCATAGTGGTCACATAGAATTAGAAATGGCCACCTTTTACTATTATGTCAACAAACAGAATATGTAGAGAGTCCACAGACCTCCCAGATCAGAACCTAGCCCCAGACCAATGATAAGCCATGACTGAGATGAAATCCAAAAGGAGAACTGAACCTTCAGAACCCTAGGGAAGATACTGGAATCTAGACCACAAAATTACACATGGGTTAAAGGCCATCTGATACAGAACTTTATCTAATAAGGTGACACAAAAAATATCTGCAGTTCAACAAAGGAGTGTTAATTTGACGCACCGTGAACCCCCACACTCCAGAGAGAGCCTTTCAAATATTCATATAAAGACAAGATGCTGACCTCATCCTAGAGGTCTATCACAATCAATCAAGACAGTTTACACAGAACTAAGCTGTTGTGGAGAATCCAAACTGCTGATGAAGTAGATGAGTGAACACAAGGTTTGGTGGAAAAATAGCGTTTTTTATTAGTGTCTAGATATTTTATGTGCCTTATATCTTCCTCAGTACAAAAACCTTTATGGACGTCAGCAGAGTATAGCCACATTTATACAGATGGATTCAAAGCATGACATAAAAAAAAGAACACATGATATGTCAAAGTTCATAATAACCGTTTCAACCAACGCTAGTGGTTTCAAAGGGAAAGTTTAAAAATGTAAGTACAAATAACATATAGACAGTGGCAAGAAAACATAGATTAAAAGAAATACATGCTTTATAAAAATGTAAAAAATCATAAATAGAGAAAAAAAATTATATATATATATACAGTGCCTTGCAAAAGTATTCGGCTCCCTGGAAATATTCAACCTTTTCCCACATATCATGCTTCAAACATAAAGATACCAAATGTAACTTTTTGGTGAAGAATCAACAACCAGTGGAACACAATTGTGAAGTTGAATGAAATTTATTGATTATTTTAAATTTTTGTGGAAATTCAAAAGCTGAAAAGTGGGGCGTGCAATATTATTCGCCCCCTTTAACTTAATACTTTGTTGCGCCACCTTTTTCTGCGATTACAGCTGCAAGTCACTTGGGGTATGTCTCTATCAGTTTTGTACATCGAGAGACTGAAATTCTTGCCCATTCTTCCTTGGCAAACAGCTCAAGCTCAGTGAGGTTTGATGAAGATTGTTTGTGAACAGCAGTTTTCAGTTCTTTCCACAGATTCTCGATTGGACTGACATCTGGACTTTGGCTTGGCCATTCTAACACCTGGATACGTTTATTTGTGAAACATTCCATTGTAGATTTTGCTTTATGTTTGGGATCATTGTTTTGTTGGAAGACAAATCTCCGTTCCTGTCTCAGGTCTTTTGCAGACTCCAACAGGTTTTCTTCAAGAACGGTCCTGTATTTGGCTACATCCATCTTCCCATCAATTTAAATCATCTTCCCTGTTCTTGCTGAAGAAAAGCCGGCTCAAACCATGATGCTGCCACCACCATGTTTGACAGTGGGGATGGTGTGTTCAGGGTGATGAGCTGTGTTGCCTTTATGCCAAACATATCGTTTGGCATTGTTGCCAAAAAGTTTGATTTCGGATTCATCTGACCAGAGCACCTTCTTCCACATGTTTGGTGTGTCTCCCAGGTGGCTAGTTGCAAAATTTAAACAACACCTTTTATGGATATCTTTGAGAAATGGCTTTCTTCTTGCCACTGTTCCATAAAGGCCAGATTTGTGCAGTGTATGACTGATTGTTGTCCTATGGACAGACTCTCCCACCTCAGCTGTAGATCTCTGCAGTTCATCCAGAGTGATCATGGGCCTCTTGCCTGCATCTCTGATAAGTCTTCTCCTTGTTTGAGATGAAAGTTTAGAGGGACGGCTGGGTCTTGGTAGATTTGCAGTAGTATGATACTCCTTCCATATCAATATGATCACTTGCACAGTGCTCCTTGGGATGTTTAAAGTTTTGGAAATCATTTTGTATCCAAATCCTGCTTTAAACTTCTCCACAACAGTTTCTTGGACCTGCCTGTTGTGTTCCTTTGTCTTCATGATGCTCTCTGGGCTTCAAACAGAACCCTGAGACTATCACAGAGCAGGTGCATTTACACGGAGAATTGATTACACACAGGTGGATTATATTTATCATCATTAGGCATTTAAGACAACATTGGATCATTCAGAGATCCACAATGAACTTCTGGAGTGTGTTTGTTGCACTGAAAGTAAAGGGGCCGATAAATATTGCACGCCCTACTTTTCAGTTTTCGAATTTCCACAAAAATTTAAAATAACCAATAAATTTCGTTCAACTTCACAAATGTGGTCCACTTGTTGTTGATTCTTCACCAAAAAGTTACATTTGGTATCTTTATGTTTGAAGCATGATATGCGGCAAAAAGGTTGAAAAGTTCCAGGGAGCCGAATACTTTCACAAGGTACTGTATATATTGGCAATTTGGCAATTTTGAGATGGTTCAAAACCAAATGCAGTGCTTGCGTACACAAGCATTGTGTAGAGAGTATGGTGCTGATTCATTACTTGCAACCAAAATCACTTGTCCTTCTTTTACCTTGTAGTATCCAATGATATTTTGGTGTAAAATTCTTCAATGTGCTCTGCGGATTTTGTTTTCCATAGGTTTAAATGGTACTGTAAACTCATGGAAAACAGCTGCGAATCTGCAGCATCAAAACCGCTGTGGACCAGCAGCAAAATCCGCAATGTGTGCACATAGCCTTACTTTTCCTTGCCTCAGCTGCATGATTTATAGCTGATAGACAGCTTGATTACATGTGGGGATTCCCTAGCAACCAGGCAACCCCCACTTGTACTCAGGCTGGCTAACAGTCATAAATCATGCAGCTGAGGCAATGAAAACTAAATCTCCAAGCACTTGCAAATACTCAGAGGCCACCCGAGCATGCTCTGAAAAACCAGAGCAACAAGTACACTCGCTCATCACTAGTGTGCAATTCTTCTTTATAGCAAATGAGCAATGGTCTGGTAAAGAATGAATTGCTATTGTAGAAAAAAAAAGGAAACAGCATACGGATTATAAACGGAAGACAAGAGAGAATTTTTTTTTCGTTTTTGGCTGAAACTGATGATTTTATACATGGTTTTGTAAACTTAGCCTAAAAAGCAGGTTTTTCTATGCTTAAAGGGAACCTGTCACCCCCAAAATTGAAGATGAGCTAAGCCCACAAGCATCAGGAGTTTATTTACAGCATTCTGTAATGCTGTAGATAAGCCCCCGATGTATCCTGAAAGATGAGATAAAGAGGTTAGATTATACTCACCTGGGCGGGCGGTCCGATCCGATGGGCATTCCAGTCCGGTCTGGGGCCTCCCATCTTCTTACGACAAAGTCCTCTTCTGGTCTTCACACTGTGGCTCTGGCGCAGGCGTACTTTGTCTGCCCTGTTGAGGGCAGAGCAAAGTACTGCAGTGCACAGGCGCTGGGCCTCTCTGACCTTTCCCGGCGCCTGCGCACTGCAGTACTTTGCTCTGCCCTCAACGGGGCCAATAAGTATGCCTGTGCCGGAGCTGCAGTGTGAAGAAAAGAGGAGGACGTCATCGTAAGAAGATGGGAGGCCCCGGACCGGACTGCAGCGGGACCGCCCCTGGGTGAGTATAATCTAACCTCTTTTTCTCATCTTTGAGGATACATCAGGGGCTTATCTACAGCATTGCAGAATGCTGTAGGCAAGCCCCTGATGCTGGTGGGCTTAGCTCATCTTCTTAAATTGCAGATTCGGACTAATCAAAACTGTTTCAAAACTTCACTATGTGGCCTAACCGTAAGTTTAATGGTTGTTTAAACTGGCATAAGGAGTTTGCTATAAGGAGCAGTGAAGTATTTTGTTTTTAAACCTCTCTTCTTTAGTTTTGCCCATATAAATTCTGAAATTTTGCTCCAGTCCCTTTAAATCTGCAATGTGCATGTTCTTTTTCCTTTTCTAAAAAGAGAATCCATTAGAGTTTGATTATAGCAAATAAATGTGCCCTTCTGAAGTTCATTATTTCAATTAATTCCATGTGTATATAATTATGCACAGATGTGTTACATTATGTGTGAAGAGATTTTCATATCTATAAATATAACACCTTATTATCCATTGTATTTAATGCCTGGATGACATTGATGGCTGAGCACATCAAAGATTAAACTGCTGCTAAAAATATTTGCGTACTTTATTCATAATAGAGGAAAGAAAAAGAGCAAAAATAATTGGAAGAAAATTAAATTCTGTACACGCCCTGTATTGCAAATAATGGAGAACACATGCATTTATCCACATATATTTACAGCTTCAGAACAAAGCTTGTGCATCTATAGCATTTTGTACGGGAGGTTCGGTTTGGTTGAGGATCACTAATGCTACAAAATGGCTCCACATCTAAGAAAGCAAATAAACAATATAAAGCTTTATTTTGTAATACTTTTGGGCTGAAATATCTGAAAAAAATTTATTCTATTTACGGTACTCAAAAAACACATAAAAAAGTCAGTCCATGTTCACTGACAGCAGAAAGATTCTTTTTACCCCAGAACCACTGAATCAGGAGCAAAATATGAAACAGTGTGGAAACAGTTTATTACTTAAAGACTAACTAAACATTTGTTAACAATTTTTATATGCTGTTGCTTTTTAGATTGCAAGCAGATCAGTGCCCCGTCCAAGTTTTAAGATCCCATCTGATCACTCAAAAATGCAACAAGAAGTACACAGCTCAGAAGAAAGTAGCACACAGCCCCTTCGTAAGCACACACACAAATTGAGGTTTAAAATGTGCTGGGGACCATGACACTCTGGAGACTAGTCTGAGGGCTCATTCCTACTTGCAATGAAATAGGACAAATGCAATCCGATTAAATATCAGATTGCATTTGGACCAATGTTATTCTATCATTGTGTGTTCATCTGCATTTTTTTCCCAGCTCGTATCGAATCACAATTGGATTGGAAAAAAATTGTAGCATGCTGCGATTGTAATCGGAAATCATATATATATATACTAGATGGTAGCCTGATTGTAACGCATTGGGTATTCTAGAATAAGTATGTAGTTTATTTATGAAGATTTTAGAATAATACATTGAATACACAGGATTCGGCCGGCCGCGACCAATTAGCGAAGCGTGGTTCAAATCCCGCCGGACCATGCCTGTCGCTGATTGTTCACGGCCGGCCACATAGTATATAGCACAGCAACGTAGTACATAGCACAGCCACGTAGTATATTGCACAGCCACGTAGTATATAGCACAGCCACGTTGTATATAGCACAGCCCACGGAGTATATAGCACAGCCATGTAGTATATAGCACAGCCACGCAGTATATAGCACAGCCCATGGAGTGTATAACAGCCCACATAGCATAAAACACAGCCACGTAGTTTATAACAGCCAATGCATGCAGTATATAACACAGCACACATAGTGTATAACACAGCCCACGTAGTGTATAACTCAGCCCACGCAGCGAGACCGCTACGTCATCATCTCACGAGATCGCAATGCATGGAGTGGTCACCATGGCGTCATGAGGAGCGGGAAAGGCCTGTTCTGGATCCGAGGGGCCGACGGAGGGTGAGTATATAACTATTTTTTATTTTTTTATTATTTTTAACATTAGATCTTTTTACTATTGATGCTGCATAGGCAGCATCAATAGTAAAAGTTAGTCACACAGGGTTAATAGCAGCGTTAACGGAGTGCATTACACCGCAGCATAACGCGGTCCGTTACCGCTGCCATTTATTCTGTGTGAGTGCTGACTGGAGGGGAGTATGGAGCGGGCACTGACTGCGGGGAGTAAGGAGCAGCCATTTTGCCAGTGGACTGTGCCCGTCGCTGATTGGCCGTGGCTGTTTTGCTGCGACCAATCAGCGACTTGGGATTTCCGTGACAGACAGAAAGACGGAAGTGACCCTTAGACAATTATATAGTAGATATATATATATATGTGTGTGTGTGAATTTTGAACGATATAGACTACAGATATGCTCAAAAGTTTACATACCCCGGCAGAATTTTGGCTTTCTTTGCTTTTTTTCAGAGAACATGAATGATAGCACAAAAAAATTTTCTCCACTCATGGCCAGTGGTTGGGTGAAGCCATTTGTTGTCAAACTACTGTTTTTCTGTTTTTAACCCCTTAGAGACCTTGCCCTTTTTTGTTTTTGTGTTTCTGTTTTTCGCTCCCCTTTTTACCAGAGCTATAACGTTTTATTTTTCTGTCAATACGGCCTGTTAGGGCTTGTTTTTTGCCAAACAAGATGTACTTTTGAAAGACATAATTGGTTTTACCATATCATGTACTTAAAAATGGGAACAAAATTCAAAGTGCAGTGAAATTGCAAAAAAAGTCAAATTCCACAGCTTTTTTTGGATTTCTTTTTACCATGTTCACCAAATGCGAAAACTGACCTACCATTATGATTCTCCAGGTCATTACGAGTTCACAGACACCAAACATATCTAGGTTTTTTTTTATTTAAGTGGTGAAAAAAGAACTGTTAAAAAAAATTGCAGCATTTACCGAGACTCGTAGCGTCTCCATTTTTAGTGATCTCAAGTTGAGTGAGGGTTTATTTTGCATGCCAAGCTGACAATTTTACTGATACCATTTTTGTGCAGATACAATCTTTTGATCACCCGTTATTGCATTTTAATACAATGTTGTGGCGACCAAAAAAACGTATTTCTGGCATGTTGGTTTTGGTTGACTTTTTTTTATCTCTACGCCGTTTTTCGATTGGTTAATCCTTTTTTATTGATAGATCGGTTGATTCTGAACTCAGTGATGCCAAATATGTGTATGTTTGTTTTTGTTTTTTTTTATTTTGTATGGGGCGAAAGGGGGGTGATTTGAAGTTTTATATTTTTTTACATTTTCTTAATATTTCTAGAAACATTTTTTTTTTTTTGGCATGCTTCTCCACGGCAGACTAGAAGCTGCCATAACCCGATCGGCTCTGCTACATACAGGCGATGATCAGTTCACCTGTATGTAACAGAATTGCTCATGTGCTATGAGCGCCGACCACCGGGTGGTGCTCACAGCAAGCTGGCAGTGACAAACATAGAGGTCTCCAAGAGACCTCTGGTTGTCATGCAACCCACCGGTGACCTCCGATCACATGACAGAGGTCACAGATGGGCATGATTTCAGGCCCAATGGCCAGAAGCGCACGTTAAATGCTGCTGTCAGAGTTTGACAGCGGCATTTAACTGGTTAATAGCTGCAGGTGATATGTGCCTGGAAAGATGTGGGGTCACCAGCCAGAGCCCACATCAAAGGGAGAGAAGTGACCTGCATAGTACTAGTAAGGCACAGGTTGTGAAGGGGTTTAATCATAATGACAAACCAAAACGTCCAAATAACTCTCATCGAAAGTTCACATACCCTGATGATTTTGGCCTGATAACATGCACAGAAGTTGACACAAATGGGTTTGAATGGTTACTGAAGGTAATATCCTCGCATGTGACCTGTTTGCTTGTAATCAGCTGAGTGAGTTACTGGGATCCAGACAGACTCTTGCATCTTTCATCCAACCACTGATGTTTCTGGATTGTGAGTCATGAGGAAAGAAAAAGAATTGTCTCTGTAATGCACTTCCCCAGACGACCAGACTGATACCTAGCCCTGACCTATTCAAGCGCGCTTTAAAAACCCATCTCTTCAAACAAGCCTACCACATCAACTATTCAGTAAACTAACTTTGCCCTGTTCCCTCCTTCCAAATATTATTCTGAATCTGCACCCTACTATTCATCTGTCTCCACACCCTCCATGCACACGATAACTGCACTTGATACTTGACTATTGCACTTAAACACATGGGCTGATGACCGGATCATGCAGCTTTATATGAAAATCCCTATTCATTATAATTGCCAGACCTGAAATAACAAGCACTTTTCGCCTATTGTGTCCCCCCATTTCCTTGCAGATTGTAAGCTTGCGAGCAGGGACCTCACCCCTAATGTCACTGTTTAAATTGTCTTAACTTGTATTGAATTTATTGTCTGTACATGTCCCTGCTTAATTGTAAAGTGCTGCAGAATATGTTGGTGCTATATAAATAAAAATTATTATTATTATTATTATTATTATTAATTGTCAACGGATCTACGGGAAAAGGTAGATGAACTGTATAAAACAGGAAAGGAATACAAAAAGATATCCAAGGAATTGATAATGACTAGTGTTGAGCATTCCGATACCGCAAGTATCGGGTATCGGCCGATACTTGCGGGTATCGGAATTCCGATACCGAGATCCGATACTTTTGTGGTATCGGGTATTGGTATTGAAACAACATTAATGTGTAAAATAAAGAATTAAAATAAAAAATATTGCTATACTCACCTCTCCGACGCAGCCTGGACCTCACCGAGGGAACCGGCAGCGTTCTTTGCTTAAAATGCGCGCGTTTACTTCCTTCCGTGATGTCACGGCTTGTGATTGGTCGCGTGCCGCCCATGTGGCCACGACGCGACCAATCACAGCAAGCTGTGACGTAATTTTCAGGTCCTCAATGCCTAATTCTAGGCAGTGAGGATTTTAAAATTACGTTCCGGCTTGTGATTGGTCGCGTCGCGGTCACATGGGCGACGCGACCAATCACAAGCCGTGACGTCACGGGAGGCAGGAAACGCGCGCATTTTAAAATTATGTCACGGCTTGTGATTGGTTGCGTGCCGCCCATGTGACCGCGACGCGACCAATCACAGCAAGCCGTGACGTAATTTCAGGTCCTGTATGCCTAATTCTGCATTCAGGACCTGAAATTACGTCACGGCTTGCTGTGATTGGTCGCGTCGCGGTCACATGGGCGGCACGCAACCAATCACAAGCCGTGACGTAATTTTAAAATGCGCGCGTTTCCTGCCTCCCGTGACGTCACGGCTTGTGATTGGTCGCGTCGCCCATGTGACCGCGACGCGACCAATCACAAGCCAGAACGTAATTTTAAAATCCTCAATGCCTAGAATTAGGCATTGAGGACCTGAAAATTACGTCACGGCTTGCTGTGATTGGTCGCGTCGCAGCCACATGGGCGGCACGCGACCAATCACAAGCCGTGACGTCACGGAAGGAAGTAAATGCGCGCATTTTAAGCCAAGAACGCTGCCGGTTCCCTCGGTAAGGTCCAGGCTGCGTCGGAGAGGTGAGTATATCCCTATTTTTTATTTTAATTCTTTATTTTACACATTAATATGGATCCCAGGGCCTGAAGGAGAGTTTGCTCTCCTTCAGACCCTGGGAACCATCAGGGATACCGTCCGATACTTGAGTCCCATTGACTTGTATTGGTATCGGGTATCGGTATCGGATTAGATCCGATACTTTGCCGGTATCGGCCGATACTTTGCCGGTATCGGCCGATACTTTCCGATACCGATACTTTCAAGTATCGGACGGTATCGCTCAACACTAATAATGACAGTTAGCAGCATTCAAACTCTGATTAACAAATGGAAAATCAGGGGCTCTGTAAAAATGAACCACGGTTAGGTAGACCAACAAAAATGTCGTTCACAACTGCCAAGAAAATTGTTCGAGATGAAAAGAAAAACCCACAAATAACACTAGCTGAAATACAGGACTCTCTGAAAACTAGCGGTGTGGCTGTTTCAAAATGCACAATAAGTAGGCACTTGAAGAAAAATGGGCTGCACGGTCGAGTCGCCCGAAGAAAGCCATTACTGCGCAAATGTCACAAAGTATCTTGCCTACAATACGCAAATCATCACAGAGACAAGCCTCAAAACTTCTCGAACAAGATAATTTGGAGTGATGAGACCAAAATTGAATTTTTTGGCCACAACCATCACATTTGGAGAGAGGTCAACAAGGCCCTTGATGAAAGGAACACCATTCCTACTGTAAAGCACAGAGGTGGATCGCTGCTGTTTTGGGGATGTGTGAGCTACAAAGGCACAGGACACTCGGTCCAAGTTGAAGGAAAGATGAATGCAGCACATTATCAGCAAATACTGGATGAAAATTTGCACTCATCAGCACAGAAGCTGCTTATGGGATTTACTTGGATGTTCCAACATGACAGTGTTCCAAAACACAAGCCCAAGTCGACCTGTCATTGGCTACAGCAGAACAAGTGAATGTTCTGGAGTGGCCATCTCAGTCTCCTGACCACAATATTATTGAGCCACACTGGGGAGATCTCAAGCACACAGTTCATGCTAGACAGCCTAGGAATTTATAAGAACTGGAGGCTTTTTGCCAAGAAGAGTGGGTGGCTTCACCATCTGAGAAAATAAAGAATCTCATCCACAACTACCAAAAGACTTCAAGCTATCATTGATGTTAGAGGGGGCAATGCACGGTATTAAGAAATGGGGTTTGTGAATTTTGATCAGGGTCATTTGGATGTTTTGGGTTGTTATTATGATTTAGAAAGAGAAAACACAGTAGTTTGACAACAAATGGCTTCATCCCACCACTAACTATGATTGGAGAAAAAGTTTTGGTGTTATCATTAGTGATGAGCGAGTATACTCGTTTCTCGGGTTTCCCCGAACATGCTCGGGTGGTCTCCGAGTATTTAGATGTGCTTTAAGATTTAGTTTTCTTCACTGCAGCTTCATGATTTGCGACTGCTAGACAGGCTGAACACATGTAGGAATTCCCTAACAACCCCCACATACAGTTAGGTCCATATATATTTGGACAGAGACAACATTTTTCTTATTTTGGTTATAGACATTACCACAATGAATTTTAAAAAAAACAATTCAGATGCAGTTGAAGTTCAGACTTTCAGCTTTCATGTGAGGGTATCCACATTAAAATTGGATGAAGGGTTTAGGAGTTTCAGCTCCTTAAAGGGAACCTGTCACCACGTTTTTGGAAGATGGGATAAAAATAGCGTTAAATAGGGGCAGAGGTGGGCATTACATTAGTGTGTTTGTTATGCGTTTATTACCCACCTAAGTTGCCGAAATACCTTTGCAAAGTCTCCGTTTTCACCTGTCAATCAGGCTGGTCTGGTCAAAAGGGCGTTGTCTTCCCCCAGATTTTGCGTAGTTTTCCGTTGGTGGCGTAGTGGTGTGCGCATGCCCAAGGTCCTGAATCCTCTGCCAGGGGATTTAAAAGAGCGCGCTGTTCGTTTTCATTGGTGATCGGTGGGCGCGGCCATCTTCCTTTGGCCGCGCGTGCGCAGAAGCGGCGCTCTGCTGGCCGCGGCTTCAGGAAAATGGCCGCCGCGATATCCATCTGCGCACGCGCGACATCCCGCGGCCATTTTCCTGAAGCCGCGGCCAGCAGGGCGCCGCTTCTGCGCACGCGCGGCCAAAGGAAGATGGCCGCGCCCACCGATCACCAATGAAAACGAACAGCGCGCTCTTTTAAATCCCCTGGCAGAGGATTCAGGACTTTGGGCATGCGCACACCACTACGCCACCAACGGAAAACTACGCAAAATCTGGGGGAAGACAAGACGCCCTTTTGACCAGACCAGCCTGATTGACAGGCGAAAACGGAGACTTTGCAAAGGTATTTCGGCAACTTAGGTGGGTAATAAACGCATAACAAACACACTAATGTAATGCCCACCTCTGCCCCTATTTAACGCTATTTTTATCCCATCTTCCAAAAACGTGGTGACAGGTTCCCTTTAACATGTGCCACCCTGTTTTTAAAGGGACCAAAAGTAATTGGACAATTGACTCCAAGGCTATTTCATGGACAGTTGTGGGTAATCCCTTCGTTATGTCATTCTCAATTAAGCAGATAAAAGGTCTGGAGTTGATTTTGAAGTGTGGTGCTTGCATTTGGAAGGTTTTGCTGTGAAGTAAACATGCGGTCAAAGGAGCTCTCCATGCAGGTGAAACAAGCCAACCTTAAGCTGCGAAAACAGAAAAAACCCATCCGAGAAATTGCTACAATATTAGGAGTGGCAAAATATACAGTTTGGTACATCCTGAGAAAGAAAGAAAGCACTGGTGAACTCATCAATGCAAAAAGACCTGGGCGCCCACGAAAGACAACAGTAGTGGATGATCGCAGAATAATCTCCATGGTGAAGAGAAACCCCTTCACAACAGCCAAACAAGTGAACAACACTCTCCAGGAGGTAGGCGTATCAATATCCAAATCTACCATAAAGAGAAGACTGCATGAAAGTAAATACAGAGGGTTCACTGCACGGTGCAAGCCACTCATAAGCATCAAGAAGAAAAAGGCTAAAAAACATCTAAAAAACATCTAAAAAAGCCAGCACAGTTCTGGAAGAACATTTTTTGGACAGATGAAACCAAGATCAACCTCTACCAGAATGATGGAAAGAGAAAAGTATGGCGTGGTACAGCTCATGATCCAAAGCATACCACATCATCTGTAAAACACGGCGGAGGCAGTGTGATGGCTTGGGCATGCATGGCTGCCAGTGGTACTGGGTCACTAGTGGTTATTGATGATGTGACACAGGACAAAAGCAGCCAAATGAATTCTGAGGTATTCCGAGACATACTGTGTGCTCAGATCCAGCCAAATGCAGCCAAACTGATTGGTCGTCGTTTCATACTACAGATGGACAATGACCCAAAACATAAAGCCAAAGAAACCCAGGAGTTTATTAAAGCAAAGAAGTGGAATATTCCTGAATGGCCAAGTCAGTCACCTGATCTCAACCCAATTGAGCATGCATTTCACTTGTTAAAGACTAAACTTCAGACAGAAAGGCCACAAACAAACAGCAACTGAAAACCACCGCAGTGAAGGCCTGGCAGAGCATCAAAAAGGAGGAAACACAGCGTCTGGTGATGTCCATGAGTTCAAGACTTCAGGCAGTCATTGCCAACAAAGGGTTTTCAACCAAGCACTAAAAATAAACATTTTATTTAAAATTATTGAATCTGTCCAATTACTTTTGGTCTCTTTAAAAACAGGGTGGCACATGTTAAGAAGCTGAAACTTCTAAACCCTTCATCCAATTTTAATGTGGATACCCTTAAATGAAAGCTGAAAGTCTGAACTTCAACTGCATCTGAATTGTTTTGTTTAAAATTCATTGTGGTAATGTCTATAACCAAAATAAGAAAAATGTTGTCTCTGTCCAAATATATATGGACCTAACTGTATGTTCAGGCTGTCTATCAGTCACAAATCATGCAGCTGCAGCAACAAAAACTAAATCTCTGAGCACATTCAAATACTCGGAGACCACTCTAGCATGCTCGGAGAAAACCGAGTAACGAGTATACTCGCTCATCACTGGTTATTTATATTCTTTGAAAAAAGACCTAGAAATCAAAAATTCTGCCAGGGCATGTAAACTTTTGAGCACAACTGTTTGTGTGTGTATATACATAAAGTACAGACCAAACATTTGGACACACCTTCTCATTTAAAGATTTTTCTGTATTTTCATGTCTATTGAAATTATGTCTTATATTCTAGGTTCTTCAAAGTAGCCTCATTTTGCTTTGATGACTGCTTTCCACACTCTTGGCATTCTCTTGATGAGCTTCAAGAGGTAGTCACCGGGAATGGTCTTCCAACAATCTTGAAGGAGTTCCCAGAGATGCTTAGCACTTGTTGGCCCTTTTGCCTTCACTCTGCAGTCCAGCTCACCCCAAACCATCTTGATTGGGTTCAGGTCTGGTGACTCTGGAGGCCAGGTCATCTGGCGTAGCACCCCATCACTCTCCTTCTTGAGTGCCGACAGCTAGGGGCATATGCTTATAACCTGGGAAGGGGGTAATACCTATGGAGCTTCCCAGGCTATTAATATCAGCTAACAGCTGTATACTTACATTTACTGACTATTAAAATTGGGGACCCCCGAAAATGACATAGGGTCCCTATATAATTAATAACCAGCAAAGGCTATGCAGACAGCTGTGGGTTGATATTAATAGTTTGAGTCCGAGGAAATTGGACTGCACCCAGATGACATCCAAGTACAATTCAATGTTTCACATGCAACCATAAACATGAGTGTGTGCTTGTCACCCGATTGTGGTCAAACCAGCATGAGAAAAAAAAATCACAGATCTGCTCTGCTCCATAGTTATTGGTAGCTATAGTTCCGTTAAAACAACGAAAAGTGTTTGACTGTTTTATAAACTAGTGTGAGCGAGCCTTAAGGCAGCCAGTCGGGGTTTTTACACTATTTTCCTGAATATTGACCCTTAATCTGCAAGTTAAGCTTCGTAACTCCTCAATGGACACAAGATCTACATATACTCTTAAGAAATGAACACCAGCAAACATATACAACTATTGTCCATCTTTCAGATTTGTTCCCTTCTATTAAAGGTCTTATTTAAATGGCAGGAAATGTTATAACAAAATAAACTGTTCCTCTAAGCCTTGAATTCAGTGATGGTGACTTTGGAGGTCTTCGTCATGACAGGGAGAAATGATGTTCTGCTCTTAATTCACTTGACCACTGGAACCTGTTTTTGTCTGCAGCAGTCACTTGTTACTATGTTACTTGAATGAGATGTCATAAGATTAGCCTTGGATGATGTGCTGCTCTTGTTGCCTGACCACTGCAGCCAATCATGAGCTTCAGTGATCAGGTGACCGAAGAACAGGACGTCATTGCTTCCATTTACAGCAATATAAATTAAGCCACCCCTTTAGTCCACATTCCTATTGCTTTGTAAAAAATACAACCATAATATCATAATGAAAGCCATCCTACTGTGCATCCTCTAGAGCAGGGGTGTCAAACTGCATTCCTCAAGGGCTGCAAACAGGTCATGTTTTCAGGATTTCCTTGTATTGCACAGGTGATCATTTAATCACCTGCACAGAATGATTCCAGCACCTTGTGCAATGAGAAGGAAATCTTGAAAACACGCATGGTTTGAGGCCCTCAAGGAATGCAGTTTGACACCCCTGTGTTATGATCTGGTGGCCTAAGAGCGGCATGAGATGTACTCTGGAGAATGTGGTTACTGTACTGACCGCAGACCCTGGACTTAACACCGCAACTAGAAGTAGCCGTGGGATGTACCTACCAATCCTAGACACCTCGTCACAGCCGGAGGACTAATTAACCCTATAGATAGAAAAGGGAAAACTATCTTGCCTCAGAGAAAATTCCCAAAGGATAGGCAGCCCCCCACAAATATTGACTGTGAGAGGAGAGGAAGGAACATACACAGGCTGAAAACAGAATTTAGCAAAGGAGGCCAATCTAGCTAGATAGAAAAGATAGGACAGAGAACTATGCGGTCAGTATTAAAAATACTAAGAAATGTCCACCACAGATAATACAAAAAAAACTCCAAATCTAACTAAAGACTTGGAGGGTAAATCTGCCTCTCCAGAGATTCCAGCTCGGCTGCATAAATCCTTACACAGATTAAGCTGGACAAGAAAAAACATGCAATGCACTGAACAATGAGGCCAACAACATGTGGGCAGAAAAACAAGCAGAACTTATCTTGAAGAAATGAACTGCAAGCAGGGGCGACCAGGAAGGAATGTGAATCCTCCAGAAACAATGAACAACTGGCACTCACCAAAGGGTGAGGCCAGACTAAATAGCCCCGTCCGAAGTGGACGCACCTGATGACTGCTGTGAAGGACAAACAGCAGCACTACCATTTATAACCACCGGAGGGAGCCCAAGAGCAGAACCCACAACAGAATTCACAACACCCCTGCTCTGGAGACTGTAGAAGATAGTGTTGGTATTCTTGCTGCCACTCGACTGCTCTTTTTTTATTTCCTGCCAGACAATTGCATGCAGGGAAACACATTAATTTATAATTGTGCACTCACAATAAGACTTTGAACAACATATTTGTAAAGTACCTTGATACAAACAAGAAGCTTTCAATCTGCTAAAGTGTATTGCTTGCTTAGTAAGTGCTCAACATTCTAGAGAAAGTTGCTTACGGGTAAGCGGTGGCACGTGTCACTATTGACATTCTAATTGCTTCATTCGGCACTGCGGAGCTGCATTGAGCAAACAGCAGGAAGGATAATCATGGCTCAGGCAAAAATCAATGCACATTATGGACAACAGTCATGCATTAAAACAGCGGGCATACCTGCAAAGCATGTAGTTCTATGAAACCAAAATCACACCTATTAGATGTATTCACTTTACAGTGTATGAAAAAACATACTTGGTGATTTCCCTGTGTATCGATTTGCTTATTTGTACCTTTATACTAGAGGTATGAATGGTCTTTGTGCTGTTAATGGTTTGTGTTCATTACCTCCAAAGTAATTACGGTTTGAGTAATAGATTGCAGCATAGTGTAATTTCATTGATTAAGATCGATCCTCTGTCAGAAGAGTAGCTGCAAATATTTATTGTTTATGACAACTTTCAAAGAAATGTATAAACTTTCTGAATAGCTTGTTTGTATATAATCAGCTACATTTTAGTTTAGAGTTAGGTGTATTGGTGTTACTCTTTTTCCCAATGGTTCAACATCTTGGCACCAGCTATTATTTTGTTTATTGCATCTGTGATCCCGTTTTCCATGAGTGCCCCATGATAGACTAAGTAGTTTGAAGAAACCATAGTCACACAGTCATCCTTGGCTGCACGCTTGTGCAATGGTGCTCACCATTTTGACACTCACCACCCAATGGAATATGGCCTTTTTGTTCAGTGTCAAACACACTTTTATTTCACAATGAGAGGTTCCAACAAGCTGCTGTATGTCGGCTGATACCTAGGTTGATTTTTGCAGGCTCAAAGCAACCAGTATACATCCTGTAAAGGAGGAAGGAGTGTAGTGGATCGCTGACGCTGACGAAGGTTAATCCAAGTGGTAAGTATATAAAATGTCCACTTAATTGTAACGCGTTTCGTAGCAGAACCTTCTCCTTCCTCAAGTTATGCCTGATTATCTGTGCATGCTCCAGCTCCAGAGAGAGGCATAAATCTACCTATATGACTGAAAGAAAAGGTCTGTGATGCAATTGCCTAAGCGAAAAGTGTTTTATTGACATGAATACTAAATTTTTCTTGAGAAGAAAATGTTAGTGATGCGGATTGCATCATTAATAAGACATTGGGGACAGTTTAATACTGACAATTGATGTGACAGGTTCCCTATAAATCCTTTCACCAACTTGAGTGCAAACTCAAAGCCTCTTGATATCGCTGAAAAAAATCTTATCATGTTATCTCTCTTTGTGTCATTGACTGGCCACAGGAAATCATTAAAATGAAGAAAGCTTCTAAATATGTGATTGTATCTAGTACTTCGCTTCCTATCACAAGGACACCGTCAATCACTTGTTCACTTTAAACTAGTTGTGTACTAGCCAGAGTGTGCTTGTTGTGAATATATTTAATAAAATCCTTGTTTCTTACCATATAATAGACAAACTTTAGTTGCACATATCACTTTTTACATTTGGTGCAGTAGCTCTTAATGGTTGTTATGCATCAGACAAGAAACAGAGATTGACCATCGGCAATCCAAAATCACAATGTGGTCATATAATAATCTACACACATATTTATTTGTGTGAATATAACTCATTTTTAAATCTGCCCCATTTTGCACATATCATCCCTCCAGGCCCTTTTTAATATCCAGTTGAAATGGCTACTGTTTTGTAGTTGGACCAGTGCTTGTGTTGGATCACAAGCAGTGTAGTCTGTCTCAGGTGGCTTCCTGCCAGCAGAGCTGTGCACTAGGGTGTCTATAGTGAAGCTTCTATTGATGATGTCACACAAAGGAATGGGACCTATTGCACTATAGTGCAGAGATTTAATACCAAGAATCAGCAGAGTGCTTGTGTGCTGAACAAGGACAGTGTACTGCATATAGTGCTCTGTGTAGAGGGACTGAAAGAAGAGATTTTTATGCAGGATAAAGCTATATAGAGAGGCTGAGATTAGTTGAACTGTATTTATTGCTTGCTTATATTAGACTAGTGACATGAAACTGAAAACACCACTTTGTTGATGCATATGACAGATGATTATCTTCTGCCATATGCATTAATAGTGCAACATATGCAACATTATTACACTGATATCACTGATTTATCAGTGGAAGGTAATAAACACAGCTTTGCTCAGCCATTGTGGATTAATGCAGAAGAAAGAAGCTCTGTTAGTACAAGTTAATGATGTAAAACACTACAAGCAGAGGGTGAAAAATAAAATTGGTAGAGTATTATACGGTGGCAGACAGTGCACAGAAACTTATAGGGTTATTCTGAAGCTGTCTCTTGAGCAGCTCAAAACTCTGCAGTCTCTTTACTTCCTAGTTTCTGGAGGGGTGCTCTCCTCCTTGATTGACAGTTCTGATAAGTAGCAGAACTGTAGCACTGGTATTACTATAAAGTTCTGCTGTAACACATTCAACCATTAGTGGTTTGTTCTTGACTGTCCACTACTATCAATATATTTACATCTAGAAATAACAGAGCATTTGAACAAGCATTCAGCTCTGAAAGCAGCCGATGGTGGGGGCTGAAGATTTTGCAATATTTCTTATAACAGCTTGTCAGGAGCTGTGAGGGAGGAGTATGGAGATGAACAGATAAATGCAGTATAGAGATCAATGGGCTGGAGGGAGGTGGCTGGGATATTACAATATGATACACTTTATTGATCCCGAGGGAAATTACAGTATCACATAAGTAGAACATAGACATGAAATACAACAGAACAGTAGAATTTTGCTGGTTTAATCTCATACACTCCTATTCATGACCAGTTAGTACGATATAACATCGGGATGCCAATCATACACCAGTCACTTGGAAAATTTTACATTTAGGTAGTTGTATATTCCTATATCAGTCGGCTTGAACAATTTCCTGTATCTTTCCTTCTAACACCTTAGTAGGATTATTAGACAATAACTTCACTTTGGCCTCTTCAGCAATGTAACTACTGCACAAACTGAATCAGGCGCTGGTGGCCAAATGTCATGGAAACAATTTGTACACTATCTTAAGCAAAAGCTTTCTGATATGAGGAGAACCACAAAAGATAGAAAAATATTCTACACTTAGATTATCTTGATGACCACTCAGAGTAGTGGGGTTTTCCAGATGCACACTGGATAGTGGGGGGTGGTCTGCAGCACTGTGGAGAAGCAAGTGCTGTTGGGAAATATACCCTTAGTGCATAAGAATAGAACTAGTAATTCAGTACTGTGAGGGTATGTGCACACGTCAAGATTTCTTGCAGAAATTTCCTGAAGAAAACCGGAAATTTTCTGCAAGAAATCCGCATTTTTTTTTTGCATTTTTTCCCCGTTTTTTTCGCGTTTTTTTTTAGCATTTTGCTAGCGTAATTAGCTTGCAGAATGCTAACGTTTTCCAAGTGATCTGTAGCATCGCTTGGAAAACTGATTGACAGGTTGGTCACACTTGTCAAACATACTGTTTGACAAGTGTGACCAACTTTTTACTATAGATGCAGCCTATGCAGCATCAATAGTAAAAGATAGAATGTTTAAAAAAAAATAAAAAAATAAAAAAAATGGTTATACTCACCTGCAGACAGCCGATCTCCTCAGCGGCTTCCGTTCCTATAGATGGTGTGTGTGTGCAGGACCTTCGATGACATCGCGGTCACGTGACCGCACCATCTATAGGAACGGAAGCGGCAGTATGCACCGCTGAGAGGCGGGAAGACTGCGGGGGCCATCGAAGGTGAGTATATGACTATTTTTTATTTTAATTCTTTTTTTTTTACCAATAATATGGTGCCCAGTTCATGGAGGAGAGTCTCCTCTCCTCCACCCTGGGTACCAACTGCACATGATCTGCTTACTTCCCGCATGGTGGGCACAGCCACATGCGGAAAGTAAGCAGATCAATGCATTCCTAAGTGTGTGGAATCCCCGCAATTCCACAAATTTAATGAACATGTTGCTTTTTTTTCCGCGATGTGATTTTTTTACGGAAAAAAATGCAACATTTGCACAAGAAATGCGGAATACACTGAAAATAATGGGAGGCATATGTAAGCGTTTTTTTCGCTTTTTTTTTCGTTTTTTTATCATGTTTTTATAGCGAAAAAACGCGAAAAATACTGAACGTGTGCACATGGTATGAAGCTGCATGCAATGAGAGGCAGAAGAGATGAAAAAAGACAAAAAATTGCAAGAAAGAAACTTTACCTTTACATTAGGCTTAGTCTGTCTATAAAATAAAACTTTTATGGGTGTTTAATTAAACTGATTTTTTCATAACGGTCAAAGGTACCTTTCCACTCCCACCTTATATAGGCCTTGGTGTCCTGTATCCAATATATGTGCACCCTTATGAATGTATTTATAGAAATATTCATCCCATGTGGGCATACTTTAGCATCATTAATATACATTGCTATTTGTGATAAATTTTTCACTTACATTTTTCTTTTTTTAGCTATCTGCATTGCAGAGTTAGATTTTGCCTCTTTTCATTAGCAATTCTTATTGTTTCCATTTTACTTGGCATTTCTTATGATAAGGCATAACATGCAATAATTTAAAGGGCCATTTCACTTCTGCTTGTTCCCAACTATCTTACATATGCATGAAAGGTAGCATCCTGGTAGATATAACTGCATCTATGGAAACCAAAAAGTTGAGGTTTAATTCTAAGACTCCTCAGACAGCTCAGATGTCTTACAATGTGCACTGTGAAGTCAAACATAGTCAATATCTCAGTCCATTGGCTGCATTGACAGTAAATCAGTGCTAAAGTAGCCATCACATACATATGACCGTTTTGAAGATACTTTGCCCTTTTTGTGCATAAATATACAGTACAGAGGAAAAGTTTGGACACACCTCATTTAAAGATTTTTCTGTATTTTCATGACTATGAAAATTGTAAATTCACACTGAAGGCATCAAAACTATGAATTAACACATGTGGAATTATATACTTAACAAAAAAGTGTGAAACAACTGAAAAAATGTCTTATATTCTAGGTTCTTCAAAGTAGCCACCTTTTGCTTTGATGACTGCTTTGCACACTCTTGGCATTCTCTTGATGAACTTCAAGAGGTAGTCACCGGAAATGGTCTTCCAACAATCTTGAAGGAGTTCCCAGAGATGCTTAGCACTTGTTGACCCTTTTGCCTTCACTCTGCGCTCCAGCTCACCCCCAAACCATCACGATTGGGTTCAGGTCTGGTGACTGTGGAGGCCTGGTCATCTGGTGTAGCACCCCATCACTCTCCTTCTTGGTCATATACTGTATCCCTTACACAGCCTGGAGGTGTGTTTGGGGTCATTGTCCTTGTAAAAAATAAATGATGGTCCAACTATACGCAAATCGGATGGAATAGCATGCCACTGCAAGATGCTGTGGTAGCCATGCTGGTTCAGTATGCCTTCAATTTTGAATAAATCCCCAACAGTGTGACCAGAAAAGCACCCCCACACCAGCACACCTCCTCCTCCATGCTTCTCGGTGGGAAACAGGCATGTAGAGTCCATCCGTTCACCTTTTCTGCATCGCACAAAGACATGGTGGTTGGAACCAAAGAACTCAAATTTGGACTCATCAGACCAAAGCACAGATTTTGACTGGTCTAATGTCCATTCCTTGATTTCTTTAGCCCAAACAAGTCTCTTCTGCTTGTTGCCTGTCCTTAGCAGTGGTTTGCTAGCAAATATTTTACAATGAAGGCCTGCTGCACAAGGTCTCCTCTTAACAGCTGTTGTAGAGATGTGCCTGCTGCTAGAACTCTGTGTGGCATTTACCTTGTCGCAAATTTGAGCTGCTGTTAATCTGCGATTTCTGAGAATGGTGACTTGGATAAACTTATCCTCAGAAGAAGAGGTGACTCTTGGTCTTCCTTTCCTGGGTCAGTCCTCATGTGAACCAGTTTCTTTGTAGCGCTTGATGGTTTTTGCAACTGCACTTGGGGACACTTTCAAAGTTTTCCCAATTTTTCAAACTGACTGACCTTCATTTCTTAAAGTAATGATGGCCACTCGTTTTTCTTTATTTAGCTGCTTTTTTCTTGCCATAATACAAATTCTAACAGTCTATTCAGTAACACTATTAGCTCTGTATCCACCAGACTTCTGCTCAACACAACTGATGGTCCCAACTAGGGTTGAGCGACTTTTACTTTTTCAGGATCGAGTCGGGTTTCGCGAAACCCGACTTTGTCAAAAGTCGGGTCGGGTGAAATCGGCCGATCATTGCGAAAAGTCGGGGGCCGACTGAAACACGAAACCCAATGCAAGTCAATGGGGAATAAAAGTCGGCAGTGAGTGGAGGACAGGAAAACATCTACAGAGCCCATTTTAATGTCAAAAACATCAATTATTGTTACTTAAGCTTGTCAATTTTAATTAACCTTATAATAATAGTTAGGTATTGAAAATTGGGGGTCATTTGGTTAAAGTTGTGGGGGGGGGGAGGGCTGGCTCAATTTTTTCTTGGGCCCAGGAAATGTGGAATACGTCACGGCGGTGGTGCAGGGAGAGGTAAGTATTTCAACTTTGCAAGTGCTGTGATCCTGAGCAAGCGGGGGGGGCACACTCGTTCGCATTGTGACTGGCACAGGGCCCCTCAAAGTACGGCGTTGTGTTTGACGGCGGGGGCGCCTCCCGCTGGCAGTGACACTTTTGCATACTATGACGGGCCCTGTGACAGTGACATTGCCAATGAGTATGCCCCCCACCTGATGAAGGAACCTGCACTTTCATATGCACCTTCCTCTTTGTCCCCGTGTAAGGTGGTATAGTATGCGGGAAGGGGGACCTGACTTTCAGCAGGGTCAGATTCTGACTGTGTAGAGTGCAAGGAGAATGTAGTGGTCTGGGTCAATGTACCAGCAGACCCATCAAGCAGTGGCTGGGTAATAGGCAGGATGAGGAGGAAACACAGATATAGGCCCAAAATAAAAAAGGAGGCTAAAAGCAGAAAAAAATTGGTAACAGGAGTAAACAGGCAGCATTGCTTTGTTCAGTGGAGGACAACAACAAGCAGCAGCAGACACCGTTAGTAGGGCCCAACCAAACTAGTAGGCCAAATACAGTTTCAAATTCTCAATACAGGCCGAAAGCCTGTAGATTGAAACTCAGCTTTGTTTCTTTGAGGAAACCAAGAGGCAGCAGCAGACGTCACTAGGCCCAAACCAAGAACCAGGCCAAATGCAGTTTCATATTGTTGATAGAGGCCGAAAGCCTGTAGATTCAAACTCAGCTTTGTTTCTTTGAGGAAACCAAGAGGCAGCAGCAGACGTCACTAGGCCCAAACCAAGAACCAGGCCAAATGCAGTTTCACATTGTTGATAGAGGCCGAAAGCCATTAGATTCAAACTCAGCTTTGTTTCTTTGAGGAAACCAAGAGGCAGCAGCAGACATCACTAGGCCCAAACCAAGAACCAGGCCAAATGCAGTTTCATATTGTTGATAGAGGCCGAAAGCCTGTAGATTCAAACTCAGCTTTGTTTCTTTGAGGAAACCAAGAGGCAGCAGCAGACGTCACTAGGCCCAAACCAAGAACCAGGCCAAATGCAGTTTCATATTGTTGATAGAGGCCGAAAGCCTGAAGATTCAAACTCAGCTTTGTTTCTTTGAGGAAACCAAGAGGCAGCAGCAGACGTCACTAGGCCCAAACCAAGAACCAGGCCAAATGCTGTTTCATATTTTTGATAGAGGCCGAAAGCCTGTAGATTCAAACTCAGCTTTGTTTAGTAGAGGTAGAGTGGGCGCACCCACCTGTCCAGGCAAACGGCACTTGCACGGGTGCTTGCACCAAGTGGTGACCACAGTCCTGTGAGGGGAGTCCGCCCATTTAGGGAGGTATAAAAATGGCCTATGGTGGACATTCAGCAGCTGCAAATGGAGGAATTGGCAAAGTCAGTAAGAGGAGGGCAAAAGCGAGTCACTTATCACCCAAGCTACGTGTCAGCAGGGGAAGGTGGTGCAAAAGAATTGCCAATCCATGATTGGTTCATTTTAATGAAGGTTAGATCATCTACATTTTGGGTGGCCAGACGTGTCCTTTTTTCGGTCAGTATTGAACCAGCAGCACTGAAGACTCTTTCTGAAAGCACACTGGCAGCAGGGCAAGCGAACTCCTGTAATGCATATTCTGCCAATTCGGGCCAGGTGACTAGTTTAGATGCCCAGTAATCAAAGGTGAATAACCTGTGAGGGAGAACATCGATAAGGGATAAAAATAGTTTGTAACCATACTGGACAAATGCTGTCTCCTGTCACTTTGAATAGATGCAGCAGTCCCTGTTGTGTCAGCGGTCATTGAAAAATCACTCCACAACCTTGTCAGAAAACCCCTCCGCCCAACGCCACTTCGGATTTCGGCACCTCTAGCACCTCTGTCATGTTGCCCCCTACGGCAAGTGTGAGGACCATCACCGCTGTTATGATCCGGTGACCTTGGAGCCGCATGAGAGACTTTCTCAGGAGTAGGTGGTACCTGTACTGACCGCAAACCCTAAACTAACACCACAACTAGAAGTAGCCGTGGGATGTACCTAACACGTCCTAGACACCTCGACACAGCCGGAGGACTAAATACCCCTATAGATGGAAATGGGAATTCTATCTTGCCTCAGAGCAGAACCCCAAAGGATAGGCAGCCCCCCACAAATATTGACTGTGAGTATAAGAGGAAAGACACATGCAGGCAGAAAAACAGGATTTAGCAAAAGAGGCACTTCTAGCTAAATAGAAAAGGATAGGACAGAATTCTAAGCGGTCAGTATTAAAATCCTAAAAATATCCACAGCAGATAATACAAATATTCTACATCTAACTAAAGACCTAGAAAGTATATCTGCATCTCTTGAGAATCCAGCATGACTGAAAAATCCAAACAAAGTCTAAGCTGGACAAAAACACAATGAATTGCAAAGCACACAGCATGTGTGCACAGAGACAAAAAAACAGACACTTATCTTAGCTGAATTGGCAGCAGGGCATGAGGAACCAGAGAGAGATGCAATCCCTCCAAGAACAATGGACAACTGGCAAGGACTCATGGATCCTGCACAGCTAAATACCTAATAGAGCTGCAATCAGCAGAAACACCTGCCCTGGATTACAACCCCAAGACAACTGCACTACCACCAACAACCACCGGAGGGAGCCCAAGAGCAGAATTCACAACAGTACCCCCCCCTTGAAGAGGGGTCACCGAACCCTCACCAGAGCCCCCAGGCCGATCAGGACGAGCCAGATGAAAGGCACAGACCAAATCAGCAGCATGGACATCAGAGGCAAAAACCCAAGAATTATCCTCCTGGCCATAACCCTTCCATTTGACAAGGTACTGAAGCCTCCGCCTCGAAAAGCGGGAATCCAAAATCTTCTCAACCACATACTCCAACTCCCCATCAACCAACACAGGAGCAGGAGGATCAACAGAGGGAACAACGGGCACCACATATTTCCGCAATAAAGATCTATGGAAAACATTATGGATGGCAAAAGAGGCCGGAAGGGACAAACGAAAAGACAATGGATAGATAATCTCAGAAATCCTATAAGGACCAATAAACTGAGGCTTAAACTTAGGGGAAGAAACCTTCATAGGAACATGACGGGAAGACAACCAGACCAAATCCCCAACCCGAAGCCGGGAACCAACACACCGACGACGGTTAGCAAAACGCTGAGCCTCCTCCTGAGTCAACACCAAATTGTCCACCACATGAGCCCAAATCTGCTGCAACCTGTCAACCACAGAATCCACACCAGGACAATCAGAAGGTTCAACTTGCCCCGAAGAAAAACGAGGATGAAAACCAAAATTACAAAAGAAGGGCGAAACCAAGGTAGCCGAACTAGCCCGATTATTAAGGGCCAACTCGGCCAATGGCAAGAAAGCCACCCAATCATCCTGATCAGCAGACACAAAGCATCTCAAATAAGTTTCCAAAGTCTAATTAGTTCGCTCGGTCTGGCCATTTGTCTGAGGATGAAATGCAGAAGAAAAAGACAAATCAATGCCCAGCCTAGCACAAAAGGCCCGCCAAAACCTAGAAACAAACTGGGAACCTCTGTCGGACACAATATTCTCCGGAATACCATGCAAATGAACAACATGCTGAAAAATCAATGTAACTAAATCAGAAGAGGAAGGCAATTTAGGCAAAGGCACCAAATGAACCATCTTAGAAAACCGGTCACAAACCACCCAGATAACCGACATCCTCTGGGAAACCGGAAGATCTGAAATAAAATCCATAGAAATATGCGTCCAGGGCCTCTCAGGGACTGGCAAAGGCAAAAGCAACCCACTAGCACGGGAACAACAAGGCTTGGCCTGCGCACAAGTCCCACAGGACTGCACAAAAGAACGCACATCACGCGACAAAGAAGGCCACCAAAAGGACCTACCAACCAAATCTCTGGTACCAAAAATACCAGGATGGCCAGCCAACACAGAACAATGAACCTCAGAAATCACTCTACTAGTCCATCTATCAGGAACAAACAATTTCCCCACTGGACAGCGGTCAGGTTTGTCAGCCTGAAATTCCTGCAGAACCCGTCTCAAATCAGGGGAAATGGCAGAAAGGACCACCCCTTCCTTCACAATGCCGACCGGCTCAAATACCTCAGGTGAATCAGGCAAAAAACTCCTAGAGAGGGCAACAGCCTTAACATTCTTAGAACCCGGAAGATACGAGACCACAAAATCAAAACGGGAGAAAAACAGGGACCATCGAGCCTGTCTAGGATTCAGCCGTTTGGCAGATTCGAGGTAAATCAGATTTTTATGATCAGTCAAGACCACAATACGATGCATGGCTCCCTCAAGCCAATGTCGCCATTCGTCAAACGCCCACTTCATAGCCAACAACTCCCGATTGCCAACATCATAATTGCGTTCAGCAGGCGAAAACTTACGGGAAAAGAAGGCACACGGTTTCATCAAGGAACCATCAGAATTCCTCTGAAACAAAATGGCCCCTGCCCCAATCTCAGAAGCGTCAACCTCAACCTGAAACGGAAGAGAAACATCTGGCTGACGCAACACCGGGGCAGAAGTAAATCGGCGTTTAAGCTCCTGAAAGGCAGAGACAACCACAGGGGACCAATTCGTTACATCAGCGCCTTTCTTCGTCAAATCGGTCAGGGGTTTAACCACACTGGAGAAGTTAGCAATGAAACGGCGATAAAAATTAGCAAAGCCCAAAAATTTCTGAAGGCTCTTCACGGATGTGGGCTGAATCCAATCATGAATGGCGTGAACCTTAACTGGATCCATCTCTATAGATGAGGGAGAAAAAATGAAGCCCAAAAAAGAAACCTTCTGCACTCCAAAGAGACACTTAGACCCCTTCACAAACAAAGCATTATCACGAAGGATCTGAAATACCATCCTGACCTGTTTCACATGAGACTCCCAATCATCGGAAAAAATTAAGATGTCATCCAAATATACAATCATGAATTTATCAAGATAATTCCGGAAGATATCATGCATGAAGGACTGAAAAACAGATGGAGCATTAGAGAGCCCGAATAGCATCACAAGGTATTCAAAATGGCCTCCGGGCGTATTAAACGCAGTTTTCCATTCGTCACCCTGCTTCACACGAACAAGATTATATGCCCCCCGAAGGTCAATTTTAGTAAACCAACTAGCCCCCTTAATCCTGGCAAACAAATCGGAAAGCAAAGGTAAAGGGTATTGAAACTTGACCGTGATCTTATTCAAGAGGCGATAATCAATACAGGGTCTCAAGGAGCCATCCTTCTTAGCAACAAAAAAAAATCCCGCTCCCAACGGTGAAGAAGATGGCCGAACATGCCCTTTCTCCAAAGGCTCCTTAACATAACTCCGCATGGTGGTATGTTCCGGCACAGACAGGTTGAAAAGTCGGCCCTTAGGAAACTTACATCTTGGAATCAAGTCAATAGCACAATCACAGTCCCTATGCGGTGGAAGGGAACTGGACTTGGGCTCATCGAATACATCCTGAAAATCAGACAAAAACTCTGGAACTTCAGAAGAGGAGGAAGAGGAGATTGACATCACAGGAACGTCATTATGAACCCCCTGACAACCCCAACTAGTCACAGACATAGACTTCCAATCCAACACAGGATTATGTGTCTGCAACCATGGAAAACCCAGCACAATAGCATCATGCAAATTATGCAACACCAGAAAACGACAATCTTCCTGATGGGCTGGCGCCAAGCACATGGTCACCTGTGTCCAAAACTGGGGTTTATTTTTAGCCAAAGGTGTAGCATCAATGCCCCTTAAAGGAATAGGGTTCTGCAAAGACTGCAAGGGGAAACCACAACGCCTGGCAAATTCAAAGTCCATTAAGTTCAAAGCGGCGCCCGAATCCACAAACGCCATGACAGAAAATTACGACAATGAGCAGATCAAGGTCACAGATAACAGAAATTTAGGTTGTACAGTTCCGATGGTAACTGAACTAGCGATTCTCTTTGTACGCTTTGGGCAGACTGAAATTACATGAGAAGCATTGCCACAATAAAAACACAACCTATTCTGAAGTCTGAATCCTTGTTGTTCCGTTCTAGACAGAATCCTATCACACTGCATAGGCTCAGGCATCCGCTCTGAGGACAACGCCACAGCGCGCACAGTTCTGCGCTCCCACAAGCGCCGATCAATCTGAATGGCCAGAGACATAGAATCACTCAGACCAACAGACGTGGGAAACCCCACCATAACATCTTTAACAGATTCAGAAAGACCCTTTCTGAAAATTGCCGCCAAAGCATCCTCATTCCATTTAGTCAGCACAGACCATTTTCTAAATTTCTGACAATACAATTCTGCCGCTTCTTGACCCTGAGACAGGGCCAACAAGGTCTTCTCCACTTGATCCACAGAATTGGGTTCATCATATAATAATCCTAGAGCCTGAAAAAAGGCATCTACATTAAGCAAGGCCGGATTCCCAGATTCCAGGGAAAATGCCCAATCCTGAGGGTCGCCACGCAGCAGGGAGATGACAATTTTAACCTGCTGAATGGGATCACCAGAGGAACGAGGCTTCAGAGCAAAAAACAGTTTACAATTGTTTTTAAAACTCAAAAATTTGGACCTGTCCCCAAAAAACAAATCAGGAGTAGGAATCCTAGGCTCTAAAAGCAGAGTCTGAACAATATAATCAGAAATACCCTGTACCCTAGCAGCAAGCTGGTCTACACGAGAAACTAATCCCTGAACATCCATGCTAGCACAAGACTCCTCAGTCACCCAGAGGAAAAGAGGGAAGAAAAGACAAAGCAGGCTACAGAAAAAAAAATGGCTCTTTCTTCCCTTCTTCTGAGATGCATTTAACTCATTGTTGGCCAGTTGTACTATTATGATCCGGTGACCTTGGAGCCGCATGAGAGACTTTCTCGGGAGTAGGTGGTACCTGTACTGACCGCAAACCCTAAACTAACACCGTAACTAGAAGTAGCCGTGGGATGTACCTAACACGTCCTAGACACCTCAACACAGCCGGAGGACTAAATACCCCTATAGATGGAAATGGGAATTCTATCTTGCCTCAGAGCAGAACCCCAAAGGATTTGCAGCCCCCCACAAATATTGACTGTGAGTATAAGAGGAAAGACACACGCAAGCAGAAAAACAGGATTTAGCAAAAGAGGCACTTCTAGCTAAATAGAAAAGGATAGGACAGAATTCTAAGCGGTCAGTATTAAAATCCTAAAAATATCCACAGCAGATAATACAAATATTCTACATCTAACTAAAGACCTAGAAAGTATATCTGCATCTCCTGAGAATCCAGCATGACTGAAAAATACAAACAATGTCTAAGCTGGACAAAAACACAATGAATTGCAAAGCACACAGCATGTGTGCACAGAGACAAAAAAACAGACACTTATCTTAGCTGAATTGGCAGCAGGGCATGAGGAACCAGAGAGAGATGCAATCCCTCCAAGAACAATGGACAACTGGCAAGGACTCATGGATCCTGCACAGCTAAATACCTAATAGAGCTGCAATCAGCAGAAACACCTGCCCTGGATTACAACCCCAAGACAACTGCACTACCACCAACAACCACCGGAGGGAGCCCAAGAGCAGAATTCACAACACACCGTCTCTGTGTGCTGGGAATGCCTGAACCAAACGGTCTACAAGAGTTGCTTGTTTGGTAGCCAATATTTGCTCAAGGTTCTCATGTGGCACGATGTTTTGAATTTTCCCTTTATAGCGTGGATCCAGGAGGCAGGCCAACCAGTAATCGTCATCAGTCATCATTTTGACAATGCGGGGGTCCCTTTTTAGAATACGCAAGGCATACTCAGCCATGTGGGCCAATGTTCCTGGTGTCAATTCACTCGTCCTGCTGGGTTGAGGAGCACTTTCTTGGAAATCCACATCACAAGTGTCCCGCAAGAAACCTGTACCTGACCTTGCAACGCCACCAGTTTCAAGTGGCCCCTGAGAAGCATCCTCCTCCCATACATAGTCATCCCCATCATCCTCCTCGTCCTCTTCGACCGCCACCTCGTCCTGGACAGTTCCCTGACCAGACAATGGCTGACTGTCATCAAGGATTCCCTCCTCCTCGGCTGCAGACGCCAGCTCCTTGATGTGCGTCAAACTTTACATCAGCAGATGCATAAGTGGGATGCTCATGCTTATGATGGCGTCATCTGCACTTGCCAGCCGTGTGCATTCCTCGAAACACTGAAGGACTTGACAGAGGTCTTGTAGCTTGGACCACTGCACACCAGACAACTCCATGTCTGCCATCCAACTGCCTGCCCGTGTATGCGTATCCTCCCACAAATACATGACAGCACGCCTCTGTTCACACAGCCTCTGAACCATGTGCAGTGTGGAGTTCCACCTTGTTGCAACGTCGATAATTAGGCGGTGCTGTGGAAGATTGAGCGATCGCTGATGGTTCAGCATACGGCTGGAGTGTACAGGCGACCAGTGGATGTGCGAGCAAAGCCTTCGCACCTTCAGGAGCAGGGCTGGTAACTCCGGATAATTTTTAAGAAAGCACTGCACCACCAGGTTCAAAGTATGAGCCAGGCAAAGTATGTGTTTGAGTTGTGAAAGGGCTATGGCAGCCATAAAATTCCTTCCATTATCACTGACTACCTTGCCTGCCTCAAGATGTACACTGCCCAGCCATGACTGAGTTTCTTGCTGCAAGAACTCGGCCAGAACTTCCGCGTTGTGTCTGTTGTCGCCCAAACACTTCATTTCAAACACTGCCTGCTGACGCTTCCCACTAGCTGTTCCGTAATGGGACACCTCGTGTGCAACACTGGCAGCTGCGGATGGAGTGGTTGTGCGACAGCACTCTGTGGACAAGCTTTTGCTTCTGGAGGAGGAGGAGGAGGAGGTGGGGTGGCGAGCGTCTACAGCCAACTGTTTCCTAGATCGTGGGCTAGGCAGAACTGTCCCACTATTGCTGTCCCCTGTGGACCCTGCATCCACGACATTAACCCAGTGCGCCGTGATGGACACGTAACGTCCCTGGCCATGCCTACTGGTCCATGCATCTGTTGTGAGGTGCACCTTCCCACTGACAGACTGCCTCAGTGCATGGACAATGTGGCCTTTGACATGCTGGTGGAGGGCTGGGATGGCTTTTCTCGCAAATAAGTGGCGACTGGGTAGGTCATAGCATGGTACTGCGTAGGCCATCAGGGCTTTGAAAGCTTCGCTTTCAACCAATCAGTAGGGCATCATCTCTAACAAGATAAGTCTGGCAATGTGGGCGTTCAAACCCTGTGTACGCAGATGACAGGATGAGTACTTTTGTTTCCTAACAAGAGTCTCTTCTAGGATGAGCTGGACTGGAGAGCTGCCTATGGTGGAACTAGCGGTGGTGGTGGTTGTGGACATGGCAGATTGAGAGTGAGTTGGTGCTGTTGGCCTACAAACAGTGCTTCCTACCAATAACCTTCTGACTCCCTGACTGCTTTGGCCTAGCGACGATCCCTCCACATTTGCTGCTGCTGGTGTCCTAACCGGTGGGCTTACAGTGAGGGAAGCAATGTTGCGGTGCTGACTACCTTCATTCAGACCTGGTGCACCAACGGTACGGGACGTTAGGTAGTTAGTCCAGGCTTGCAAGTGCATGCTGTTTAAATGTCTACGCATGCACGTTGTATTTAAATTGTTAAGAATAGGGTTGAGCGACTTTTATTTTTATAGGATCGGGTCGGGTTTCACGAAACCCGACTTTCTCAAAAGTCGGGTCGAGCGAAATCGGCCGATCCTATAAAAAAGTCGGTGTCGGGGTCGGCCGAAACACGAAACCCAATGCAGTGCAATGGGATACTATGGTTCCCAGGGTCTGAAGGAGAGGAAACTCTCCTTCAGGCCCTGGGATCCATATTAATGTGTAAAATAAAGAATTAAAATAAAAAATATTGATATACTCACCCGTCCGGAGGCCCCTGGACATCACCGCTGGTAACCGGCAGCCTTCTTTGCTTAAAATGAGAACGTTCAGGGCCTTCCATGACGTCACAGCTTCTGATTGGTCGCGTGCCGCTCATGTGACCGCCACGCGACCAATCACAAGCCGTGACGTAATTCTCAGGTCCTAAATTCATAATTCTAGGAATTTAGGACCTGAGAATTACATCACGGCTTGTGATTGGTCGCGTGGCGGTCACATGGGCGGCCGCGACCAATCACAAGCCGTGACGTCATCTAAGGCCCTGAACGCGCTCATTCTTAGGAAGGAAGGCTGCCGGAAAGAAGCTGAGGGTGAGTATATTCCTATTAGGTATATACTCACCCTCGGACGCGCCCTGCTTCTTTCCGGCAGCCTTCCTTCTTAAGAATGAGCGCGTGAAGGGCCTTAGATGACGTCACGGCTTGTGATTGGTCGCGGCCGCCCATGTGACCGCTCACGCGAACAATCATAAGCCGTGACGTAATTCTCAGGTCCAAAATTCCTAGAATGAGGAATTTAGGACCTGAGAATTACGTCACGGCTTGTGATTGGTCGTGTGGCGGTCACATGAGCGGCACGCGACCAATCAGAAGCCATGACGTCATGGAAGGCCGTAAACGCGCTCATTTTAAGCAAAGAAGGCTGCCGGTTACCAGCGGCGATGTCCAGGGGCCTCCGGAGAGGTGAGTATTTCAATATTTTTTATTTTAATTCTTTATTTTAAACTTAGATGTGGATTCCGATACCGATTTCCGATATCGCAAACATATTGGAACTCGGTATCGGAATTCCGATACCAGATTCAGAAGATCGCCGACCTCATGGCCGACCCCACACAGGGGTCGGGTTGGGTTTCATGAAACCCGACGTTGCCAAAAGTCGGCGACTAGGGTTGAGCGAAACGGGTCGATCATTTTCAAAAGTCGCCGACTTTTGGCTAAGTCGGCGTCTCATGAAACCCGATCCGACCCCTGTGCTTGTCGGCCATGCGGTACGCGACTTTCGCGCCAAAGTCGCGTTTCAATGACGCGAAAAGCGCCATTTCTCAGCCAATGAAGGTGAACGCAGAGTGTGGGCAGCGTGATGACATAGATCCTGGTCCCCACCATCTTAGAGAAGGACATTGCAGTGATTGGCTTGCTGTCTGCGGCGTCACAGGGGCTATAAAGGGGCGTTCCCGCCGACCGCCATCTTACTGCTGCTGATCTGAGCTTAGGGACAGGTTGCTGCCGCTTCATCAGAAGCAGGGAGAGCATTAGGCAGGGTCCACTAACCACCAAACCGCTTGTGCTGCAGCGATTTCCACTGTCCAACACCACCTTCGGTGTGCAGGAACAGTGGAAGCTATTTTTTTTTTTTTTTCCCCTCAGCGCTGTAGCTCATTGGGCTGCCCTAGAAGGCTCCGTGATAGCTGTATTGCTGTGTGTACGCCACTGTGGAAACCAACTGCTTTTTTCAAAGCACATATCCTCTTGTTCCTTCCTTTCTGCACAGCTATCTTTTTTGTTTGTCCACACTTTTTATTTAATTTGTGCATCAGTCCACTCCTATTGCTGCCTGCCATACCTGGCTTACATTACTGCAGGGAGATAGTAATTGTAGGACAGTTTTTTTTTTTTTTTTGTTTTTTTTTTGTGGGAGATTAAGATTGGCATTTCTGCTACAGTGCCATCCCTGTGTGTGCCATCTCTCACTGAGTGGGCCATAGAAAGCCTATTTATTTTTTCCGTGATTTGTGTTCTAAAATCTACCTCAACACAGAAACACTACATCAATCAGTGGGAGAAAAATATTGGCCTCAGTCAGGGCTTGTGTGCCACTGCTGTGTGTGCGCTATCTCTCATTCAGTGGGCTATAGCAAGCCTATATTTTTTTTTTTTTTTTTTTTTTAATATTATTTGGTTTCAAAAGTCTCCCTGAAAAAAAAAAAAAACCTAAAAAAACAGTGGGAGAGTAATATTGCCCTTTCAGCTTGTGTGCCAGTCTTGACTCCTGGGTGTGCCACCTCTCTCCCTCTCATTCAGTGGGCCATAGAAAGCCTATTTTTTTTTTTTTTTAAATATTATTGGGTTTCTAAAGTCTCCCTGAAAAAAACAAAAAATACATAAAAAAACAGTGGGAGAGTAATATTGCCCTTTCAGCTTGTGTGCCAGTCTTGACTCCTGGGTGTGCCACCTCTCTCCCTCTCATTCAGTGGGCCATAGAAAGCCTTTTTTTTTTTTGCTTTTTTTAATATTATTTGGTTTCTAAAGTCTCCCTGAAAAAAACAAAAAAAACATAAAAAACAGTGGGAGAGTAATATTGCCCTTTCAGCTTGTGCGCCAGTCTTGACTCCTGGTTGTGCCACCTCTCTCTCTCTAATTGTGGGCCATAGAAAGCCTTTTTTTTTTTTTTAAATATTATTGGGTTTCTAAAGTCTCCCTGAAAAAACAAAAAATACATAAAAAAACAGTGGGAGAGTAATATTGCCCTTTCAGCTTGTGTGCCAGTCTTGACTCCTGGGTGTGCCACCTCTCTCCCTTTCATTCAGTGGGCCATAGAAAGCCTATTTATTTTTTCCGTGATTTGTGTTCTAAATTCTACCTCAACACAAAAACACTACATCAATCAGTGGGAGAAAAATATTGGCCTCAGTCAGGGCTTGTGTGCCACTGCTGTGTGTGCTATCTCTCATTCAGTGGGCTATAGCAAGCCTATTTTTTTTTTTTTTTTTTTTTTTTTAATATTATTTGGTTTCTAAAGTCTCCCTGAAAAAAAAAAAAAACCTAAAAAAACAGTGGGAGAGTAATATTGCCCTTTCAGCTTGTGTGCCAGTCTTGACTCCTGGGTGTGCCACCTCTCTCCCTCTCATTCAGTGGGCCATAGAAAGCCTATTTATTTTTTTTTTTAAATATTATTGGGTTTCTAAAGTCTCCCTGAAAAAACAAAAAATACATAAAAAAACAGTGGGAGAGTAATATTGCCCTTTCAGCTTGTGTGCCAGTCTTGACTCCTGGGTGTGCCACCTCTCTCCCTTTCATTCAGTGGGCCATAGAAAGCCTATTTTTTTTTTTTTTAATATTATTTGGTTTCTAATTCTCCCTGAAAAAAAAAAAAAAACCTAAAAAAACAGTGGGAGAGTAATATTGCCCTTTCAGCTTGTGTGCCAGTCTTGACTCCTGGGTGTGCCACCTCTCTCCCTCTCATTCAGTGGGCCATAGAAAGCCTATTTATTTTTTTTTTTAAATATTATTGGGTTTCTAAAGTCTCCCTGAAAAAAACAAAAAATACATAAAAAAACAGTGGGAGAGTAATATTGCCCTTTCAGCTTGTGTGCCAGTCTTGACTCCTGGGTGTGCCACCTCTCTCCCTTTCATTCAGTGGGCCATAGAAAGCCTATTTATTTTTTTTTTTAAATATTATTGGGTTTCTAAAGTCTCCCTGAAAAAACAAAAAAAACCTAAAAAAACAGTGGGAGAGTAATATTGCCCTTTCAGCTTGTGTGCCAGTCTTGACTCCTGGGTGTGCCACCTCTCTCCCTCTCATTCAGTGGGCCATAGAAAGCCTATTTATTTTTTTTTTTTAAATATTATTGGGTTTCTAAAGTCTCCCTGAAAAAACAAAAAATACATAAAAAAACAGTGGGAGAGTAATATTGCCCTTTCAGCTTGTGTGCCAGTCTTGACTCCTGGGTGTGCCACCTCTCTCCCTTTCATTCAGTGGGCCATAGAAAGCCTATTTTTTTTTTTTTTAATATTATTTGGTTTCTAATTCTCCCTGAAAAAAAAAAAAAAACCTAAAAAAACAGTGGGAGAGTAATATTGCCCTTTCAGCTTGTGTGCCAGTCTTGACTCCTGGGTGTGCCACCTCTCTCCCTCTCATTCAGTGGGCCATAGAAAGCCTATTTATTTTTTTTTTAAAATATTATTGGGTTTCTAAAGTCTCCCTGAAAAAAACAAAAAATACATAAAAAAACAGTGGGAGAGTAATATTGCCCTTTCAGCTTGTGTGCCAGTCTTGACTCCTGGGTGTGCCACCTCTCTCCCTTTCATTCAGTGGGCCATAGAAAGCCTATTTATTTTTTTTTTTAAATATTATTGGGTTTCTAAAGTCTCCCTGAAAAAACAAAAAAAACCTAAAAAAACAGTGGGAGAGTAATATTGCCCTTTCAGCTTGTGTGCCAGTCTTGACTCCTGGGTGTGCCACCTCTCTCCCTCTCATTCAGTGGGCCATAGAAAGCCTATTTATTTTTTTTTTTAAATATTATTGGGTTTCTAAAGTCTCCCTGAAAAAAACAAAAAATACATAAAAAAACAGTGGGAGAGTAATATTGCCCTTTCAGCTTGTGTGCCAGTCTTGACTCCTGGGTGTGCCACCTCTCTCCCTCTCATTCAGTGGGCCATAGAAAGCCTTTTTTTTTTTTGGTTTTTTTAATATTATTTGGTTTCTAAAGTCTCCCTGAAAAAAACAAAAAAAACATAAAAAACAGTGGGAGAGTAATATTGCCCTTTCAGCTTGTGCGCCAGTCTTGACTCCTGGTTGTGCCACCTCTCTCTCTCTAATTGTGGGCCATAGAAAGCCTTTTTTTTTTTTTTTAAATATTATTGGGTTTCTAAAGTCTCCCTGAAAAAACAAAAAATACATAAAAAAACAGTGGGAGAGTAATATTGCCCTTTCAGCTTGTGTGCCAGTCTTGACTCCTGGGTGTGCCACCTCTCTCCCTCTCATTCAGTGGGCCATAGAAAGCCTTTTTTTTTTTTGGTTTTTTTAATATTATTTGGTTTCTAAAGTCTCCCTGAAAAAAACAAAAAAAACATAAAAAACAGTGGGAGAGTAATATTGCCCTTTCAGCTTGTGCGCCAGTCTTGACTCCTGGTTGTGCCACCTCTCTCTCTCTAATTGTGGGCCATAGAAAGCCTTTTTTTTTTTTTTTTTTAATATTATTTGGTTTCTAAAGTCTCCCTGAGAAAAAAAAATAAATAAATTAGGTGGGAGATTAATATTGACATTAGTGCTTGAGTGACAGTCCTGCGTGTGTGTCATCTCTGTGATTTTGTGCCACAGAAAACAGAGTGTGTAACATTGTGCCTGATTTTCCTTGTGGTCTCACCAACCTGTTAAGGGATATTGAAATCATACTGAAGTTATAGCTCACCGTGTAAGTTGTTTGATAGCAACAAATAAAGTTACTTTGGTTAAGATTTTAAAACAATGAGGAAGTCTGGTGCAAGAGGTCGTCGTGGGCGTTCATTGTCAGCTGGTAATGATGGTAGTGGTAGTGGAGCATCAGGTGGTCGTGGGGATAAAAATATTCCACCTAAGTCTGGAGCTGTGGAGCCAGTTTCGTCGTCAGGCTACACAAGGCCTCGAACGCTCTCTTTTCTGGGAGTAGGAAAACCGCTTTTAAAGGCGGAGCAGCAACAGCAAGTTTTGGCTTACATTGCAGACTCAGCCTCTAGCTCTTTTGCCTCCTCTTCCGAAACTGGTAAATGTAAAAGCAGCGCGTCGCTTGTGGATGTTCACGGTCAGGGACAAGTCGCTTCCTTGTCCTCCTCAGCAAAAACTACAACAAGAGAGAAGGATGCAGCAGGCGACACAACGGGTCACTCCATGGAGCTCTTTACACATACCGTCCCTGGCTTAGAAAGTGAAACATTTAACAGGCCATGCCCATTACAAGTATATTCTGACATGGAGTGCACTGATGCACAGCCACAGCCAGAGTACTATGCTGCTCCTTTGACTCAGACCACCACATTGCCCTCTCAGGGTACAGATCCACAATCAGACCCTGATGAGACTATGTTGCCCCGCCACGAACGCTATACCACCGACCGACACAGTGACACAGACGAAGTTGCACACGAGCTCGAAGAGGAGGTAATAGATGACCCAGTTATTGACCCCGATTGGCAGCCATTGGGGGAACAGGGTGCAGGCGGCAGTAGTTCAGAAGCGGAGGTGGAGGAGGGGCCGCAGCAGGCATCAACATCGCAACAGGTTCCATCTGCCGGGCCCGTATCTGGACCAAAACGCGTGTCAAAGCCAAAACCTGTTGGAGCACAGCGTTGCCATCCGGTTAAAGCTCAGTCTGCAATCCCTGAAAAGGGATCAGAGTCTAGGAAGAGTGCAGTCTGGCATTTTTTTAAACAACATCCAACTGATCAGCGCAAAGTCATCTGTCAAAAATGTTCAACTAGCTTAAGCAGAGGTCAGAATCTGAAAAGTCTAAATACTAGTTGCATGCATAGACACTTAACCACCATGCATTCTCAAGCCTGGACTAACTACCAAACGTCCCTCAAGGTTGTAGCACCCTCGGCCAATGAAGCTAGTCAGCAACGCAACATCCCTTCCGTCACTGTAAGGCCACCATTTTCCGCACCACCGGCAGTATCTGTGCAGGTTTCTTTGCCAGCCAAAAGCAGTCAGGGTCAGGGAATCACCAGTTTTGTAGGAGGAAATATTGCATGTAGGGCACCGGCGGAAACAATACCGTCTCCAACCGTCTCTCAGTCTGCCATGTCCACCGGCACACCCGAAAGTTCCACGATCTACAGCTCTCCAGTCCAGCTCACCCTACATGAGACTCTGGTTAGAAAAAGGAAGTACTTATCCTCGCATCCGCGTACACAGGGTTTTAACGCCCACATAGCTAGACTAATCTCGTTAGAGATGATGCCCTACCGGTTAGTTGAAAGCGAAGCTTTCAAAGCCCTGATGGAGTACGCTGAACCACGATACGAGCTACCCAGTCGACACTTTTTTTCCAGAAAAGCCATCCCAGCCCTGCACCAGCATGTTAAACAGCGCATCGTCCATGCACTCAGGCAATCTGTGAGTACAAAGGTGCACCTGACTACAGATGCATGGACCAGTAGGCATGGCCAGGGACGTTATGTGTCCATCACGGCACACTGGGTGAATGTGGTGGATGCAGGGTCCACAGGCGACATCAATTTAGGGACAGTTGTGCCTAGCCCACGGTCTAGGAAACAGTTGGCTGTAGGCGTTCGCACCCCCTCCTCCTCCTCCTCGTCCTCCTGCAGAAGCTACAGCTCTTCCACAGAACGCAGTCGGCCAACCACTCCATCGGCAGATGACACTGTTGCACACCAGTTGTCCCATTATGGGCCAGCTACTGCCAAGCGTCAGCAGGCTGTATTGGCTATGAAGTGTTTGGGCGACAACAGACACACCGCGGAAGTTCTGTCCGAGTTCTTGCAACAAGAAACGCAGTCGTGGCTGGGCACAGTAGATCTTGAGGCAGGCAAGGTAGTGAGTGATAACGGAAGGAATTTCATGGCTGCCATCTCCCTTTCCCAACTGAAACACATTCCTTGCCTGGCTCACACCTTAAACCTGGTGGTGCAGTGCTTATTGAAAACTTATCCTGGGTTCTCCGACCTGCTCCTCAAAGTGCGTGCACTTTGCTCACATATCCGACGTTCGCCTGTACACGCCAGCCGTATGCAGACCTATCAGCGGTCTTTGAACCTTCCCCAGCATCGCCTAATCATAGACGTTGCAACAAGGTGGAACTCAACACTGCACATGCTTCAGAGACTGTGCGAACAGAGGCGTGCTGTTATTTATTTGTGGGAGGATACACGGGCAGGCAGTAGGATGGCAGACATGGAGTTGTCAGGTGTGCAGTGGTCGAAGATACAAGACATGTGTCAAGTCCTTCAGTGTTTTGAGGAATGCACACGGCTGGTTAGTGCAGACAACGCCGTAATAAGCATGAGCATCCCCCTAATGCGTCTGCTGATGCAAAGTTTGACGCACATAAAGGAGCAGGCGTCTGCACCAGAGGAAGAGGGAAGCCTTGATGACAGTCAGCCATTGTCTGGTCAGGGCAGTGTACAGGACGAGGTAGCGGGCGAAGAGGAGGTGGAGGACGAGGAGGATGATGGGGATGAGTATATTTTTAATGCGGAAACTTTCACGGGGGCACAGGAAATTGGTTGCGTGTCACGGCCGGGTTCTGGTTTTTTGAGGGACACAAGTGACGTAGATTTGCCTGCAACTGCCCCTCAACCAATCACAACCGGAGATTTGACAAGTGGAACTTTGGCCCACATGGCGGATTATGCCTTACGTATCCTACAAAGGGACACACGCATTACGAAAATGATGAACGATGACGATTACTGGTTGGCCTGCCTCCTTGATCCACGCTATAAAGGCAAATTGCAAAATATTATGCCACATGAGAACTTGGAACTAATATTAGCAACCAAACAATCAACTCTTGTTGACCGTTTGCTTCAGGCATTCCCAGCACACAGCGCACGTGATCGTTCTCACACGAGCTCCAGGGGGCAGCAGACTAGGAGTGTTAGGGGTGCACACATCAGAAGTGGCGTTGGACAGAGGGGTTTTCTGACCAGGTTGTGGAGTGATTTTGCTATGACCGCAGACAGGACAGGTACTGCTGCATCAATTGAAAGTGACAGGAGACAACATTTGTCCAGTATGGTTACTAACTATTTTTCATCCCTTATCGATGTTCTCCCTCAACCGTCATTCCCATTTGATTACTGGGCCTCCAAATTAGACACCTGGCCAGAATTGGCAGAATATGCATTGCAGGAGCTTGCTTGCCCGGCAGCAAGTGTCCTATCAGAAAGAGTATTCAGTGCTGCAGGGTCAATATTAACCGAAAAAAGGACTCGTCTGGCTACCCAAAATGTTGACGATCTAACATTCATTAAAATGAACCACAACTGGATTTCAAAATCTTTTGCCCCACCTTGCCCGGCCGACACCTAGCTTTCCTATGAAAAGCTCTTGCCTGTGAATTACTTTTCTAATGTCTAATTTGCTGCTGCAGATTGTACAGCATACGACATGTTTACACCTCCCTAAATGGCCAAACTCCCCACACGGGGCCGTGGTATCGCGACTTGGCGCAAGCACCCGTGAGACTGCTGTTTGTCTGAAGAGGTGGGTGTGCTCGCTTTTGGTTGACGGCATTGCTACTGGGTCCCTCATAGTACAATGTAGTGTCTCTGGCGGTGGTGGTGCGCACCCAACGTCAGACACACCGTTGTAACATGAGTGGCCCTGGGGCGGTCCCGCCGGCCTCAAGAGAGTTCCCCCCTACCCCAGCTCAAACTGGGCTCTACTACGTGCAAAATTATGTCGCACAGCTCCACCAATCTTTAGTCTATTCGCTGACATCATTCAATGTCTGGCACTGACAATACAAATTTGTAGACATCTATGATGCAACTTAAAGTAGTCTGTGTCTGTGTCCTATATTGGCACCATTAAATAGTTACTGCCAAATTACTATGTCAGAAACACAGCAGATGAGCCCACCCCTGTACCTAAGTATGCCATCTTTTTTTTTGTTTTGGTTGTTTTGCGAGACATTAACATCTATTTATATTTTGGGAGTACTGGGACAGACACTCCTTGCACTACTCCTCCACTCAGCACCAAGCTGCCTGCCCGTGTATCCATGTAACCGCTGTAAAACTGCCATGAGCCTATTGTTTGTTATTTTAGGCCTTTGATAGCCTGTCTGCGGTCCCTACTCCTCCACTGACCACCAAGCTGCCTGCCCGTGTATCCATGTAACCGCTGTAAAACTGCCATGAGCCTATTGTTTGTTATTTTAGGCCTTTGAAGCCTTTCTGCGCTCCCTCCTTCCACTAGTCCTCCACTGACCAGACCACTGCTGCCCGTGTACCCCTGGAACCAATTTTAAAGTGCCTACAGCCAGCCCATTTTATTGTGTTAGGCCTTCGAAGCCTGTCTGCGGTCCCTCCTTCCACTAGGCCTCCACTGACCAGACCACTGCTGCCCGTGTACCCCTGGAACCAATTTTAAAGTGCCTACAGCCAGCCCATTTTATTGTGTTAGGCCTTCGAAGCCTGTCTGCGGTCCATACTTCCACTAGTCCTCCACTGACCAGACCACTGCTGCCCGTGTACCCCTGGAACCAATTTTAAAGTGCCTACAGCCAGCCCATTTTATTGTGTTAGGCCTTCGAAGCCTGTCTGCGGTCCATACTTCCACTAGGCCTCCACTGACCAGACCACTGCTGCCCGTGTACCCCTGGAACCAATTTTAAAGTGCCTACAGCCAGCCCATTTTATTGTGTTAGGCCTTCGAAGCCTGTCTGCGGTCCCTCCTTCCACTAGGCCTCCACTGACCAGACCACTGCTGCCCGTGTACCCCTGGAACCAATTTTAAAGTGCCTACAGCCAGCCCATTTTATTGTGTTAGGCCTTCGAAGCCTGTCTGCGGTCCATACTTTAAATACTCCTCCACTCAGCACCAAGCTGCCTGCCCGTGTATCCATGTAACCGCTGTAAAACTGCCATGAGCCTATTGTTTGTTATGTTAGGCCTTTGATAGCCTGTCTGCGGTCCCTACTTTAAATACTCCTCCACTCACCACCACCAAGCTGCCTGCCCGTGTATCCATGTAACCGCTGTGAAACTGCCATGAGCCTATTGTTTTTTTATGTTAGGCCTTTGATAGCCTGTCTGCGGTCCCTACTTTAAATACTCCTCCACTCACCACCACCAAGCTGCCTGCCCGTGTATCCATGTAACCGCTGTAAAACTGCCATGAGCCTATTGTTTGTTATGTTAGGCCTTTGAAGCCTTTCTGCGCTCCCTCCTTCCACTAGTCCTCCACTGACCAGACCACTGCTGCCCGTGTACCCCTGGAACCAATTTTAAAGTGCCTACAGCCAGCCCATTTTATTGTGTTAGGCCTTCGAAGCCTGTCTGCGGTCCATACTTCCACTAGTCCTCCACTGACCAGACCACTGCTGCCCGTGTACCCCTGGAACCAATTTTAAAGTGCCTACAGCCAGCCCATTTTATTGTGTTAGGCCTTCGAAGCCTGTCTGCGGTCCATACTTCCACTAGGCCTCCACTGACCAGACCACTGCTGCCCGTGTACCCCTGGAACCAATTTTAAAGTGCCTACAGCCAGCCCATTTTATTGTGTTAGGCCTTCGAAGCCTGTCTGCGGTCCATACTTCCACTAGTCCTCCACTGACCAGACCACTGCTGCCCGTGTACCCCTGGAACCAATTTTAAAGTGCCTACAGCCAGCCCATTTTATTGTGTTAGGCCTTCGAAGCCTGTCTGCGGTCCATACTTCCACTAGGCCTCCACTGACCAGACCACTGCTGCCCGTGTACCCCTGGAACCAATTTTAAAGTGCCTACAGCCAGCCCATTTTATTGTGTTAGGCCTTCGAAGCCTGTCTGCGGTCCCTCCTTCCACTAGGCCTCCACTGACCAGACCACTGCTGCCCGTGTACCCCTGGAACCAATTTTAAAGTGCCTACAGCCAGCCCATTTTATTGTGTTAGGCCTTCGAAGCCTGTCTGCGGTCCATACTTTAAATACTCCTCCACTCAGCACCAAGCTGCCTGCCCGTGTATCCATGTAACCGCTGTAAAACTGCCATGAGCCTATTGTTTGTTATGTTAGGCCTTTGATAGCCTGTCTGCGGTCCCTACTTTAAATACTCCTCCACTCACCACCACCAAGCTGCCTGCCCGTGTATCCATGTAACCGCTGTGAAACTGCCATGAGCCTATTGTTTTTTTATGTTAGGCCTTTGATAGCCTGTCTGCGGTCCCTACTTTAAATACTCCTCCACTCACCACCACCAAGCTGCCTGCCCGTGTATCCATGTAACCGCTGTAAAACTGCCATGAGCCTATTGTTTGTTATGTTAGGCCTTTGAAGCCTTTCTGCGCTCCCTCCTTCCACTAGTCCTCCACTGACCAGACCACTGCTGCCCGTGTACCCCTGGAACCAATTTTAAAGTGCCTACAGCCAGCCCATTTTATTGTGTTAGGCCTTCGAAGCCTGTCTGCGGTCCATACTTCCACTAGTCCTCCACTGACCAGACCACTGCTGCCCGTGTACCCCTGGAACCAATTTTAAAGTGCCTACAGCCAGCCCATTTTATTGTGTTAGGCCTTCGAAGCCTGTCTGCGGTCCATACTTCCACTAGGCCTCCACTGACCAGACCACTGCTGCCCGTGTACCCCTGGAACCAATTTTAAAGTGCCTACAGCCAGCCCATTTTATTGTGTTAGGCCTTCGAAGCCTGTCTGCGGTCCATACTTTAAATACTCCTCCACTCACCACCAAGCTGCCTGCCCGTGTATCCATGTAACCGCTGTAAAACTGCCATGAGCCTATTGTTTGTTATGTTAGGCCTTTGATAGCCTGTCTGCGGTCCTTACTTTAAATACTCCTCCACTCACCACCTAGCTGCCTGTGTATCCATGTAACCGATGTAAAACTGCCATGACTGCCTACTGTTTGTTATTTTAGGCCTTTGATAGCCTGTCTGCGGCCCCTACTTGCAATACTCCTCCACTGACCACAATGCTGCCTGGAGTGCCTGCCTGTGTATCCATGTAACCGATGTAAAACTGCCATGACTGCCTACTGTTTGTTATTTTAGGCCTTTGATAGCCTGTCTGCGGCCCCTACTTGCAATACTCCTCCACTGAGCACAATGCTGCCTGGAGTGCCTGCCTGTGTATCCATGTAACCGATGTAAAACTGCCATGACTGCCTACTGTTTGTTATTTTAGGCCTTTGATAGCCTGTCTGCAGCCCCTACTTGCAATACTCCTCCACTGACCACACCAATGCTGCCCGTGTACCCCTGGAACCTATTTAAAAGTTCATAGAGCCTAGTTATATATTTTATTTACTATTAATAAGGCCATGATGGACTACGCTGTACCACGCTACAAGCTAACCAGTCGACACTTCTTTTGCGAGAAAAGCCATCCCAACCCTCCACCAGCATGTAGAAGACCGCATTGTCCATGCACTCTGGCAATCTGTGAGTACAAAGGTGCACCTGACAACAGACGCATGGACCTGTAGGCATGGCCACGGAAGATTACGTGTCCATTACGGCGCAATGGGTTAATGTGGTGGATGCATGGTCCACAGGGGACAGCCTACTAAGTCTGTCTGCAGTCCCTAATTCAAATTGTCCTCCACTGTCTAAATCGGAACTTCCACCTTCTGGCTTTCGGCCTATAGTATCAGAAATTAAACTGCATTTGGCCTTCAACTTTGGTTAGGGCCTACTAACGGCTTCTGCCCCTCCCTGGTGTTGCCCTCAACTAAATAAAGCTGAGCTTCAACCTTCCGGCTCTCATTATGTGGTTTTAAAAAAAAAAATGGTGGTTAGGGCCTACTAACGGCTTCTGCCCCTCCCTGGTGTTGTCCTCAACTAAATAAAGCTGAGCTTCAACCTTCCGGCTCTCATTATATGGTTTAAAAAAAAAAAATGGTGGTTAGGGCCTACTAACGGCTTCTGCCCCTCCCTGGTGTTGTCCTCAACTAAATAAAGCTGAGCTTCAACCTTCCGGCTCTCATTAAGTGGTTTTAAAAAAAAAATGGTGGTTAGGGCCTACTAACGGCTTCTGCCCCTCCCTGGTGTTGCCCTCAACTAAATAAAGCTGAGCTTCAACCTTCTGCTCCAAATTACCATTTTAAAAAATGCAATAGGCTTTTCCGGCCTACTAAAGGTGTCTGCCCCTCCCTGGTGTTGTCCTCAACTGAACAAAGCTGAGCTTCCACATTCTGGCTTTCGCCCTATACTATCAGATATTAAACTGCATTTGGCCTACTAGTGTGGTTAGGCCCTTGAAACAGTGTCTGCTGCTCTTGGGTTTGCTACTCCACTGAACAAAGCAATGCCGCCTGTTTAGTCCTGTTACCAATTTTGAACTGCATGTAGCCTACTTTATTCTTTGGCCCTATATCTGTTTCCTCCTCATCCTGCCCATTGCCCAGCCACTGCTAAATGAGTCTGCTGGTACATTGACCTAGACCACTACATTCCCCTTGTACTCTACACAGCCAGAATCTGTCCCTGCTGAAAGTAAGGTTCCCCTTCCCGCATGTTATACCACCTTACACAGGGACAAAGAGGAAGGTGCAGATGAAAGTGCAGGTTCCTTCATCAGGTGGGGGGGCATACTCGTTGGCGACGTCACTGGCACAGGGCCCCTCAGAGTACGCAAAAGTGTCGCTGCTGGTGGGAGGCGCCCCCGCCATGCAAACACACCGCCGTACTTTGAGGGGCCCTGTGCCAGTGGCAATGCGAACGAGTGGGCCCCCCCTGCTTGCTCAGGATCACAGCACTTGCAACTTTTAAATACTTACCTTTCCCTGCAACACCGCCGTGACGTAGTCCGCATTTCCTGGGCCCACGAAAAACTTGAGCCAGCCCTACTCCCCCCACAACTTTCCCCCAATTCCCTATGCCCAACTATTATTATACAGTTAATTAAGATTGGCAAGCTTCAGAAACAAGAATGGATGTTTTTGGCATTAAAATGGGCACTGTAGGTGTTTTCCTGGCCTCCACTCACTGCCGACTATGCTTCCCCATTGACTTGCATTGGGTTTCGTGTTTCGGTCGATCCCCGACTTTTAGCGATAATCGGCCGACTGCACTCGACTCGACTCTGGACAAAATCGGGTTTCCCAAAACCCTACTCGATCTTAAAAAAATGAAAGTCGCTCAACCCTATCGGCGACTTCTGAAAATGGCCGACCTGTTTCGCTCAACCCTAGTTAAGAATCTTCCCTCTGCTAAAGGTCTTTGAACATTTTTTCAGATCACTTTTGACTGATCATTGGGATCTTGGTCAAAAAAATGCCACACTGCACTCTTCCTACTATGGAATTCCTTTTCAGGCATTGCATGCTGTGCAAATTTCACAGGATGGCCACGCTGTCCTAAAACTGGTTTTGTCAAACGTTTTTTGCCTGATACGGGCCTGCCAGATGACAGCTGTTGCGATGTAGATTGGTGCTGCTGCGGATAACCCTCCTCCGCTTCTGAGCTAGTGGCAGCGCCACCCTCTTCCCCCAATGGCTGCCAATCTGGGTCAACAACTGGGTCATCTATCACCTCCTCCTCCTCAATGTCATGTGCACCTTCCTCAGTGTCACTGTGTAAGGTGCTATAGTGTTCGGGACAGGGCACCATAGTCTCATCAGGGTCAGATTCTGGCTCAGCAAACTGCGAGGGCAATGTAGTGATCTGACTCAATGGAACAGCATCATAATCTAGCTGTGGCTGTGCATCAGTGCACTCCATGTCTGATTCTTCTTGTAATGGGCAGGGTACAATTTCCCTTTCTAACCCAGGCACAGTATGTGTAAAGAGCTCCATGGAGTAACCTGTTGTGTCGCCTGACGCATCCTTCACTTTTCGTTTGGGAGAAGGACACAAGGAAACGTCTTGTTCCTGACCGGGAGCATCCACTGACGACTGGCTGCTGTGACATTTTGAACTTTGGGAAGAGGAGGCCAAAGAGCTAGAGGCTGAGTCAGCAAGGAAAGCCAAAACTTTTTCCTGCTGCTCCGGCTTTAAAAGCTGTTTTCCTACTCCCAGGTAAGGGAGCCTTCGAGGCCTTGTGTAGCCAGACGATGATGCAGGCTCAACACCTCCAGCCTTAGGTGCTACTGTGCTTTTGCCACTACCACCAGATGCAGCACCACCATCAGTACCAGCTGACAACCCCCGCCCACGGCCTCTTCCACCAGACTTCCTCATTTTTGGGGGGGGAGACACAGAACCACAACTCTGGGCCTGTGGTATAACAGTAAACTATGAACGTGGCAGAAAGTGTCTGCCAGATATATACGACACACTAGCAGTAAAGCAGAATATGCACTGTGTGCGAATTTTATTCTCCCTTTTTTTTGGGGGGGAGACACAGAACCACAACTCTGGCCCAGTGGTATAACAGTAAACTATGAACGTGGCAGAAAGTGGCTGCCTGATATATACGACACACTAGCAGTACAGCAGAATATACACTGTGTTATGTACAAATAAAAAAGAAAAAGCACAACCGCACTGTAGATAATGTGCACACCATAGACGTCCAACTCAACACCTTATATGTTGCACCAGTTGTATGTCTCCTCCACACTCTCGTAGGGGTGCTGCGTCCAAAAACAGTGAGCAGAATCCAATGAAAAAATGAAAAAGTAGGAGCGCACTTACCCAAGTGGGATGACAATCACTTTATTAGGACATGTAATAAAAACGGCAGGGAGAGATGAAGATAGCCACGGACAACGGCCGTTTCATGCTGCACGGCACTTCAACGGGTCCTCAGGCTTAATGGATTAGGGGAGGGTTTTATAGACCCCACCTGAGTCACAAAGACTCCTCCCCTCACACCTTCAAAACATAAACATAATCATTTAAAAACAACGAAAACAATATAAAAACAAACTCTGTGAACAAGACTTCAAGCAGATTAGACATTAAAGATAATTTACAAAAAGACCGACATGTCTACTTTTTCATTTAGGCCAAATGGACCCGCTGCGTCTGCACGCAGAATCCACCTAGCTTCTCTGCGTAGCAGGAGGCGGCACAAATCGCCTCCTTCCTGCGGCAGAGAAACCCGTTCCAAGCCAGCAAATTTTAGCACCTGGACATTCCCTGCATGGTGAGTGCGAATGTGTTCTATTAACCTCGGGGCTCCCTTGCCTGTTCTCACCGAGTTAAAATGCTCCCTGATGCGGACAAATAAAGGACGAATCATTTTGCCAATGTAGAAATTCCTGCACGGGCAAAAGAGAATATAGACAACATGGGTAGTCCTACAGGATATAAAATCGCGGACTGTGTGTTCTATATGGCCCACTTTGACTCTTTTACCAATATGATGATGCATACAGAAATTACAACTACCGCATTTAAAATTGCCTTTTGGGGCGCCATCCGCCAACCAATCATTTCTGTTTGTCGCAAAGCGATTGCGGACTAGATTATCTCTAATATTCTGACTGCGGCGGGTAGCAAACAGGGGTCCTCTATCAACTACTTTCTTTAACTCGTTGTCCTGTCGCAAGATCTGCCAGTTTTTTCGGATGACCGCTCTGATATGGTTGTCCAGCAGGCCAAATTTAAAGCTAAATACAAATTTTTTCTCATCTTTTTTTGGGGGAATGATAGAAACATCTGTTGCGACAGCCCTATCATAGGCACTCTTTAACACATTAGAGGGGTAGCCGCGTTTTTTGAATCTGTCAAATAACTCCATTGACTGCTGTGAAAAACCTATTGGGTCACTATTAATCCTCTTGACTCTGAGGAATTGACTATACGGTAGAGAGCGTTTTGTATACGAGGGATGAGCACTCTTGTAGTGCAATAATGAATTTGATGCTGAAGTTTTTCGGTGTACCTCTGTAGAGATGCCCCTCTCGTTGATATATAATTTAACATCTAGAAAAACCAAACTGGCTCCTCCAAATTGCGAGGTAAAACCCATGTTCATGGTGTTGGACGTCCTCAAGTACTCCACAAATTCTGTGAAAGTTTCCTGGCAACCATCCCACACCATGAACATGTCATCGACATATCTAGCATAAAGCTTGATATGCCGAAGAAAAGGGTTTTTTGAGGAATAAATATATTCCTCTTCTAACCTGGCAAGGAAGAGGTTCGCCAGGGTACATGCGACGGGGATACCCATCACGGTACCCACCGTCTGCAGGTACCACTGGTTGTCAAATTGAAAAGCATTATGCTCTAGAATAAAAGAGAGCCCCTCACAGATGAATTGAATGGTATCTTGTCCAGTGAGTGTGTTCTCCAAAATGCATCTAATTGTATCAACCCCTAATTTTTGTGGGATCCTCGTATACAAACTCTCGATATCTATCGAAGTCAAAGCATATGTATCTTGCCATTCGAAACTCTTTAATATCCTTAAAAAATCTCCCGAATCTTTGATATACGATGAGACATCCCGCAATAAAGGGCGCAACAGCCAGTCAATATAAGATGACAACGGTTCTGTCAAGGAACCAACCCCTGACACAATGGGGCGACCAGGGGGGGCTACTGTTGATTTATGTAGTTTAGGTATGTGGTACCAATGAGGTCTTCTCAGAAAATCAGGTAATAACTTTTCAGCCTGTTTGGAAGAAAAAACTCTTTTTTCTACATAGTGTCTCAACAGCGAGCGTAACAGATTCTTAAATTTTATGGTAGGATCTAGCTTCAATTTCAAATAAGTTCTCTCATCTGACAATTGTCTCAATGCTTCCATTTGATAATATTCCCTAGTCAACAACACTAAATTCCCTCCTTTGTCTGCTCCGCGGACAACCACATCAGGCCAGTCACGTATTTCTTTTAAAGCCCGTTTTTCTTTGGGCTGTAAATTCTCGATGGGCTGCTCATATATTAGTGCCTCAACATCCCTTAGAACCTGTAGTTTAAAAATATCCACAGGATTACCCGGGGACACTGGGGGCATATAGGTAGATTTATTGCCTCCCATGAACGGTAATATGGCCGAATTATTACTACTGATGGAAACAGGTGTTGGGGCCAAAGAATCAAGAAGATTACATGTTTCTTCCCTCACATCGCCAAATGGGTCCTCCGTGACAAAAAAGCCAAGAGGACCCACCTGACAAGGTGATTCTCCAGGGAAGATTTCACGAGATGTAGGAAGAGCTGTGTTATTTTTAACCGCGGCAAACGACTTAAATAGATGGATTTTACGAATCGCTTTAAATAGATCGATCTTAAAGTCCACTAAATTGAAATGCTCTGATATGCAAAATGTAATCCTTTGGATAATACTGATAAGGGGTCAGTGTGTCCCCTTTAGACGCAGGACGCGCCGAGGGAGTAGGAGAAATGGCAGACAGAACGGCCAAAAAAAGGCGACAAGTCTCGTGGAGACCAACGAAATAACTGTTGTCAATTTAACCCCACGTGTACTTGATGAGACTCATTTATCAGTATTATCTAAAGGATTAAATTTTTGCATATCAGAGCATTTCAATTTAGTGGACTTTAAGATCGATCTATTTAAAGCGATTCGTAAAATCTTTCACAGAAATTGTGGAGTACTTGGGGACGTCCAACACCATGAACATGGGTTTTACCTCGCAATTTGGAGGAGCCAGTTTGGTTTTTCTAGATGTTAAATTATATATCAACGAGAGGGGCATCTCTACAGAGGTACACCGAAAAACTTCAGCATCAAATTCATTATTGCACTACAAGAGTGCTCATCCCTCGTATACAAAACGCTCTCTACCGTATAGTCAATTCCTCAGAGTCAAGAGGATTAATAGTGATCCAATAGGTTTTTCACAGCAGTCAATGGAGTTATTTGACAGATTCAAAAAACGCGGCTACCCCTCTAATGTGTTAAAGAGTGCTCATGATAGGGCTGTCGCAACAGATGTTTCTATCATTCCCCAAAAAAACATGAGAAAAAATTTGTATTTAGCTTTAAATTTGGCCCGCTGGACAACCATATCAGAGCGGTCATCCGAAAAAACTGGCAGATCTTGCGACAGGACAATGACTTAAAGGAAGTAGTTGATAGAGGACCCCTGTTTGCTACCCGCCGCAGTCAGAATATTAGAGATAATCTAGTCCGCAATCGCTTTGCGACAAACAGAAATGATTGGTTGGCGGATGGCGCCCCAAAAGGCAATTTTAAATGCGGTAGTTGTAATTTCTGTATGCATCATCATATTGGTAAAAGAGTCAAAGTGGGCCATATAGAACACACAGTCCGCGATGTTATATCCTGTAGGACTACCCATGTTGTCTATATTCTCTTTTGCCCGTGCAGGAATTTCTACATTGGCAAAATGATTCGTCCTTTATTTGTCCGCATCAGGGAGCATTTTAACTTGGTGAGAACAGGCAAGGGAGCCCCGAGGTTAATAGAACACGTTCGCACTCACCATGCAGGGAATGTCCAGGTGCTAAAATTTGCTGGCTTGGAACGGGTTTCTCTGCCGCAGGAAGGAGGCGATTTGTGCTGCCTCCTGCTACGCAGAGAAGGTAGGTGGATTCTGCGTGCAGACGCAGCTGGTCCATTTGGCCTAAATGAAAAAGTAGACATGTCGGTCTTTTTGTAAATTATCTTTAATGTCTAATCTGCTTGAAGTCTTGTTCACAGAGTTTGTTTTTATATTGTATTCGTTGTTTTTAAATGATTATGTTTATGTTTTGAAGGTGTGAGGGGAGGAGTCTTTGTGACTCAGGTGGGTCTATAAAACCCTCCCCTAATCCATTAAGCCTGAGGACCCGTTGAAGTGCCGTGCAGCACGAAACGGCCGTTGTCCGTGGCTATCTTCATCTCTCCCTGCCGTTTTTATTACATGTCCTAATAAAGTGATTGTCATCCCACTTGGGTAAGTGCGCTCCTACTTTTTCATTTTTTCATTGGATTCTATACACTGTGTTATGGTCTGGTGATTAAGGAGCGACATGCGACTAGCTCTGAGCAGGTGGTAACTATACCGACCGCAGTTCCTGTTCTTAACACAGACACTAGCAGAAGCCGTGGGATGTTCCTGTCACTCCCTGGACACCTCGTCACAGCTGGAGATCTAGCTACCCCTAATGGTAGAAGCAGGAAAGCTATCTTGCCTCGATCAGTGAAAACAGCTGCTGATGCTAAATCCAAGAAGCAGCCATACCACTCAAAACCACAGGAGGGAGCCCAAGAGCAGAACTCACAAAAATGCTACTTATAACCACCGGAGGGAGCCCAAGAGCGGAATTCACAACAACACTGTGTGCGAATTTTATTCTCCCTTTTTTTGGGGGGGAGACACAGAACCACAACTCTGGCCCAGTGGTATAACAGTAAACTATGAACGTGGCAGAAAGTGGCTGCCTGATATATACGACACACTAGCAGTACAGCGGAATATACACTGTGTGCGAATTTTATTCTCCCTTTTTTTTGGGGGGGGAGACACAGAACCACAACTCTGGCCCAGTGGTATAACAGTAAACTATGAATGTGGCAGAAAGTGGCTGCCTGATATATACGACACACTAGCAGTACAGCAGAATATACACTGTGTGCGAATTTTATTTTCCCTTTTTTTGGGGGGGAGACACAGAACCACAACTCTGGCCCAGTGGTATAACACAACACTATGAACGTGCCAGAAAGTGGCTGGAATTATTATTTAAAAAAAAATAAATAAATAACAAGCTCCCTACAATGAGCTCAGGACAAGTATGGCAGCAATAAAAAGGACTGCTGAACACAAAAATGTGGACAAATAAAGAAGATCGGTAACTGTGCAGAAAGGAGAAACAGGAATTTTGCTTTTAAAAAAGCAGTTGGTTTGCACAGCACCGTGCACACAGCTATGCAGCTGCTGCACTAAAATACGACCTCCACTGTCCCTGCACAAAAAGGTGGTGTGGGACAGTGAAAATTGCTCCAGCACAAGCGGTTTGGGGGTTTATATTTCCTCTCTAACTCTGTCCCTACTTCTGACTAACTGCAGCAACACCTCTCCCTATGCTCAGATCGGCAGAAGTAAGATGGCGGTCGGCGTGCATGCCCCTTTATACCCCCTGTTACGCCGCAGACAGCAAGCCAATCACTACCATGCCCTTCTCTAAGATGGTGGGGACCGAGACCTATGTCATCACGCTGCCCACACTCTGTGTCCTCCTTCATTGGATGAAAAACGGCGGTGACAGCGTCATATGAAACGCGACTTTGACGCTCTGATCGGTTACCGCATGCCCGATCCCACACTAGGATCGGTTCGGCTTTCATGAAACCCGACTTTGCCTAAAAGTCACCGATTTATGAAAATGACCAATCCGTTTTGCTCAATCCTAGTCCCAACCCCATTTATAAGGCAAGAAATCCCACTCATTAAACCTGACAGGGCACACCTGTGAAATGAAATCCATTTCCGGTGACTACCTCTTGAAGCTCATCAAGAGAATGCCAAGAGTGTGCAAAGCAGTCATCAAAGCAAAAGGTGGCTACTTTGAAGAACCTAGAATATAAGACATATTTTCAGTTGTTTCACACCTTGTTTGTTAAGTACCGTATATACTCGAGTATAAGCCGACCCGAGTATAAGCCGACCCCCCTAATTTTGCCACAAAAAACTGGGAAAACTTATTGACTCGAGTATAAGCCTAGGGTGGAAAATGCAGCAGGTACCGGTGAATTTCAAAATTAAAAATAGATACTCCATACCATTCATTATGGCCCCATAGATGCTCCACATAAAGCTGTGCCACATATAATGCTCTGCACCGTTCATTATGGCCCCATAGATGCTCCACATAAAGCTGTGCCATATATACAATGCTCTGCACCATTGCCCCATAGATACTCCACATAAAGCTGTGCCATATATACAATGCTCTGCACCGTTGCCCCATAGCTGTGCCATATATATAATGCTCTGCACCGTTGCCCCATAGCTGTGCCATATATATAATGCTCTGCACCGTTGCCCCATAGCTGTGCCATATAGTGCTCTGCACCATTGCCCCATAGCTGTGCCATATAGTGCTCTGCACCGTTGCCCCATAGCTGTGCCATATATATAATGCTCTGCACCATTGTCCCATAGCTGTGCCATATAGTGCTCTGCACCGTTGCCCCATAGCTGTGCCATATAGTGCTCTGCACCATTGCCCCATAGCTGTGCCATATAGTGCTCTGCACCATTGCCCCATAGCTGTGCCATATAGTGCTCTGCACCATTGCCCCATAGCTGTGCCATATAGTGCTCTGCACCATTGCCCCATAGCTGTGCCATATAGTGCTCTGCACCATTGCCCCATAGCTGTGCCATATATATAATGCTCTGCACCAGTGTCCCATAGCTGTGCCATATAGTGCTCTGCACCGTTGCCCCATAGCTGTGCCATATAGTGCTCTGCACCATTGCCCCATAGCTGTGCCATATAGTGCTCTGCACCATTGCCCCATAGCTGTGCCATATAGTGCTCTGCACCGTCCATTATTGCCCCATAGCTGTGCCATATAGTGCTCTGCACCGTTGCCCCATAGCTGTGCCATATATATAATGCTCTGCACCGTTGTCCCATAGCTGTGCCATATAGTGCTCTGCACCGTTGCCCCATAGCTGTGCCATATAGTGCTCTGCACCGTTGCCCCATAGCTGTGCCATATAGTGCTCTGCACCATTGCCCCATAGCTGTGCCATATAGTGCTCTGCACCATTGCCCCATAGCTGTGCCATATAGTGCTCTGCACCGTCCATTATTGCCCCATAGCTGTGCCATATAGTGCTCTGCACCGTTGCCCCATAGCTGTGCCATATAGTGCTCTGCACCATTGCCCCATAGCTGTGCCATATAGTGCTCTGCACCGTTGCCCCATAGCTGTGCCATATAGTGCTCTGCACCGTTGCCCCATAGCTGTGCCATATAGTGCTCTGCACCGTCCATTATTGCCCCATAGCTGCTGCTGCAATAAAAAAAAAAAAAAACACATACTCACCTGTCTTGCTTGCAGCTCCTCGGCGCCATCTTCCCGGCGTCTCTCCGCACTGACTGATCAGGCAGAGGGCGGCGCGCACACTATATGCGTCATCGCGCCCTCTGCCTGAACAGTCAGAGCGGAGAGACGCCGGGAAGATGGCGCGACGCTCGGCGTGTGGAACGAGGACAGGTGAATATGTCATACTTACCTGCTCCCGGCGTCCCGCTCCTTCCCCCGGACAGCTGGTCTTCGGTGCCGCAGCCTCTTCCTCTGTCAGCGGTCACCGGCACCGCTTCATTAGAGAAATGAATAGGCGGCTCCGCCCCTATGGGGGGTGGAGCAGCCTATTCATTTCTCTAATGTGCGGTCCCACGTGACCGCTCAGGGGAAGAGCTGCGGCACCGAAGACAGTGTGACGGGCAGGGGGAGCGCCAGGATCGCCGGGACTAGGTGAGTATATGACAGGGCTCACCCGCCGACCCCACCACCGATCATGACTGGAGTATAAGCCGAGAGGGGCACTTTCAGCCCAAAAATTTGGGCTGAAAATCTCGGCTTATACTCGAGTATATACGGTATATAATTCCACATGTGTGAATTCATAGTTTTGATGCCTTTAGTGTGAATTTACAATTTTCATAGTCATGAAAATACAGAAAAATCTTTAAATGAGAAGGTGTGTCCAAACTTTTGGTCTGTACTGTAATAATTTCTAATGTATGTTCAATATTCTATGCTGTGTTTGAGTGAAAAAAGTAAACTTCATTAAAATGCTACATTTCCTCACATGCAGTGCCTGCTCTGTGCAGCGTTTCTCTCTTAAGTGTCAATCTTCTTCTAAACCAGCAGTAGCTAGTTGACCAAGCAGAACACAACTTTCCTGAGCTCTCTGTAAATTGACCTCTCATGTCTACTGCTTCTGTCACTCTTCCTAAGAGATTCAAGAGCAGTCAAGTGGAACACTTGAAAAATCTTGAATTTAAGCAACCATACCTATCTAACCAGGCATGCATTCACTGCATCCACTGACATTTATTAGTGATAAACTGGCATTCATGCAATTTACATGGACTGAAGAGTTATCAAGCATTAAGTAACGTATAGGCAATGTGCCCTGATCATTGCAAATCTGCGTACATGATATTATTACATATACATAGGAATATGCTCTATTCGTGTCTGATTCTCCCCCTGACTACATTTGCTACAAGTGCCCCAACCAGGATAAAATGCAAGCGCAGCTTTCCATACAATGTGTCATGAAATGTGAATACAATCAAACATTCCAGTGTTCGAGTGAAGTCACAATCCATTTTTCTTGTGACACAAGCGTTTCATTTGGAAGGTATTAAATCAAATTTATATTGGTCTCAGATTTGCATGGCTGAAGCATTGTCAATGTGACTTTTGCTTGTAGCGAGATCATTTTTAATGAGTTCATTTATTATGATTTGTTTCCCAAATATTGTGTTTGCACTGAGCTCATTCAGTTAAGCATGATTATCTAGAAGTACTCCGTGCCTAATGTATTTGGCAGCAAACCATTAGAAAACTATGAATATGGGAATATTTCAAAAGTATTTTCAGAAGATCAAACACTAGATATGAAAAAAGGTCATATGTATCAAATTTCATGCATCAGATGTCATGGGGCTTCCACAACAGAGAGGAGCCAGAAGACCGCGGCATTTGATTGCTCCTACTCCTGCGCTTAGAAGCATTTCTCCTTCATTTTAAATGTGCTTATTCCATTTGGCAGAACAGGGGTTAATTGGCCATGTTGGAAAACCCTGAGCTCTCAGCTGAGCTCAGTCAGCCACTCCCATTCCTGTTATAATCTGGTTCCTGATTCAAAACCATGTCAGATGTAGCATTTGCTGCATGGCTTAGGAGGAGATGGCTTCATATGAGAATGAGTTATCTGTGACTGTTGCATGGTTTGTAAGTGTGTTAATTCCCTTCCCTCCTCTACTTTGGTTTATTCCCCTTTCTCCACTTACAGGTGCATTCCTCCATTATATGTGAGTGAATATTTTGAATGCCTAGTGTTTTCTGCTAACTCTCATTTGTGTTGCCTTGCTTGTTGGGTTGGTGTACTGCAGTGCACAGTAGCGCCCATTGGTGTAACTTCAAACTCATGGGTTCCGATGCGAAAGCTCCAACAAAGCCCCCAAATATTTTAAATCTTTAATAGCAATTGTTAGGGTTGGCGAAACACACCGAATATATATATAATACAGTAAGTGCGTTCGCAACCCGCGGTCGACCGTGCAGGAGAGAAACCTGCTGCTAGTAACAGGCGGTACTATAAGCGAACTCTGTTACTTCACAGATTCACTAAGAAAAGAGAACGCGGTGCCCTGTTAACCTCACAGGAGATCACAGCTACCTAATAGAGCCAACAGTGGTCATGCAGTCAGAATAGCACACAAGCATCTTCTCTCCGGTGGAGCCGGAATTATAATGGCTATAAGCCAGCCCTAAATCCACATACACAAATCTCCTCATCGGAAGTGCCGGTATTCTAGGGGCTTATTTCAGCCAAACCCTGACCACATACAACCATGACCACACTGGCGCTGAGCTCATAACATAGGTTTGATACTAGCGCATGGCCGTGCGGCCATGTAAACCTTTTATAGTTTTAGCACTCAAGGACCTTCCTAGTGGTCCAATAGGAACCGCTTCAGGACCTGCGCCTGTGACCCCCGACCTCCAATGGGAGGTCGTCCCGTGGGCATGCTCAGCGTTGGTTACAAAGGCAGGGCCTGGAAGAGCAGTAGTAACCAGTCGCCCAGTATCAACCTGAGTCAGATGCTTAGACCGATGTCTCTGCTGAGCAGGCTCCACTGCGGCTGGAGAAGAATGGGAGACCGCAGCAGAGATGGTTCGAGATTCCTCCTGAGCAGAGGCGGGAACTCGACACCTAACAGCGATAGTCTTTTTCTATAGGCCAAAGGAACTTTTATGGCCCCTTAAGCGCCAGGCCCGGGTGCGATTGCAACCCCTGCACTTGTTGCAGTTACATCCCTGGTAGCGCCACACTTCCTTTGTTGGGGGAATAGAACAGATGCAGGGCTAACTGAGGAGATCAGGCAAAGATGTCAGCCCCTGCATCTTCCCCTTCATAAATATCCTGGGGAATAGGGTGATCTAGGATGCTCCTTTGGTCAGGGATAATGAAGGAACTCCAGATCCCGAGTCACCCAACAGCTGTGTCGTGAGAACAGTTTATTCATTTTTTAGCTGAAATGGGATGTTCTCCCCTAAATTTGGAAACACTCACCTTACTGAAAAATAATAAAAAAGCATATTCATCTTACTAATTTTCTGCCATTGCAGGTCTTCCACCAGTCACTATACTTCATGATATGGACATGCGGAAGCTGCAGCCAATCACTTAATGCAAGGGTTGCCATCATGTCAGAGCTGTGGTCAGTGATTGGCCACAGTGGTCACACATGTCCATGTGTTCAGAACAAAGTACAAAGACAGGTGGGGAACCAGAAATCATTACAAGAGAAGAGCAATTATCAGATTGTGGCTTTATATACTGTGGCAGTTATTCTCATATCATTCAATGAGTTTTAGGTAAGTGTGATGTAATTTCATATTTTGATGTCTTCAGGTGACTCAAGTCCTAAAAAAGTGATTGTTAAAGAGGTATTCTCATCTCCTACATCCTACCCCAATATGTAGTAGGTGTAATAATAATAATATAATAATAATAATAATAATAATAATAATAATAATAATAGCAAATACCTCCAATTAGAAATGTAGTTCTGATTAATTACGTCTCTTACCCCATATGCAGGGCATTGCAGTTGCTTAGGTATCCATGGCTATGACTACTCTTATATTGACAATTGGTTAGTTAGCTGTTAATGGTCGTAACCATGGATACCTCAACTACTTCAATGCCATGCAGATTGGGTAAATGATATAGCTAATCAGAAGAACTATACTACATTTCTAATTGGAGGTATTTGCTAATATTATTATTATACCTACCACTTATTGGGACAGGATCTTGGAGATGGGAATACTCCTTTTAAGTCTCAACTAGTGAGGTGAATCTGCAAAACAGTAGTTGTGCAGCATGGATAGATGATATTGGTGCAGCAGATCAGACAGTTTGAACAGCTGAGGCTGTAAAGACTTGAAGTTAAGTAAAGGAGACTGTTATGACTGCGACCGCAGGCGCGGCCTAGTCGACACCTCCACGTCTCCAGACCATGATGATGTGGGGTGAGCGTCCCAAGTGGGAACGGAATGTGGACCCACTGAACCACATAGAGTAACCTGGACCTACCAAGACTAGGGAAGGGCAGCGAGCAGGGTCGGTGGCAGCTGAGCATGTGGTCAAGATGGTAATATGCAGAACTAGACTACACCGCACAACTTCAGGTATGAAGAAACAAAGTTTACTTAAATGAAAACACAGTACATAAACAGAACATAATGATGCCAGGATCCCGATTCTGCAGATCAAGGAAGGGTACATGTCTCAGGATAACAGAGGAAGGCAGGAGGACATCACGGGTTGATGCAGTCCAGGGTTCTCTGGCATGGGCATATAGGACGGCCTCTCTCTATGGCCTCAGACTTAGCACAGGCTCAGCAGGAGAACATCAGACACCGACCTTGGACAGACGTCAGACGATAGCAGGGGTCATCATGGGTTGATGCAGTCTAGGGTCATCTGGCACGGGCTTACTAGGACGGCCTCTCTTTCAGGCCTCAGGCGTAGCATAGGCTCAGCAGGAGAACATCAGACACTGACCCAGGATAGACGTCATCACAGGGTGGACCCCGAGGAACCAGTGAAAACATCGGGTCACAGGTAGAGTATCAAGATATTGGACACAGATTGAACATCAGGACATTGGAAACTGACTGAACATTTGGACACAGGCTGAACCTCAGGTCATCTGACTCAGATTGGACATCAGGGCAACGAACACAGGCTGAACATCTGGACACAGGCTGGACCTCAGGACATCGGACTCAGATTGGACATCATGTCATCGGACACAGGCTGAACATCAGGACATCGGACACTGACTGAACATCTGGACACAGGCTGGACCTCAGGACATCGGACTCAGATTGTACATCGGGATATCGGACACAGACTGAACATCAGGACATAAGACACTGACTGAACATCTGGACACAGGCTAGACCTCAAGACATCGAACTCAGATTGGGGATCAGATCATCCGACACAGGCTGGACATCTGGACACAAGCTGGACCTCAGGACATCAGACTCAGATTGGACATCAGGTCAACGGACACAGGCTGGACATCTGGACCGAGGCTAGACCTCAGGACATTAGGACACAGGCTGGAAATCAGGACATCGGACACAGGCAGGGCATCAGGACACAGACTGGACATCAGGACATCGGACTCAGGCAGGACATCTGGACATCGGACAGACATCTGGGACACTGGCATGGCAGCCCAGGTCATGGGCTACATCAGGACATCAGGGACACCGGATAGACATCTGGAACACTGGCGTGGCAGTCCAGTTCGTCAGCTACATCAGGACATCAGGGATACCGGATAGACATCCGGGACACTGGTGTGGCAGCCCAGATCATCAGCTACATCAGGACATCGGGGACACCGGATAGACATCTGGGATACTGGTGTGGCAGCCTGTTGTGAATTCTGCTTTTGGGTTCCCTCCGGTGGTGGTGGTAGGTGGTAATGCAGTTGTCCCTGAGTTGCAGTCCTGGTCAGGTGTTTCTGCTGATTGCAGTTCTGACTGGGATATTTAGGTGTGCAGGATCCATTAGTCCTTGCCAGTTGTCAATTGTTGTTGGGAGGTGTTGGACCTCTGCCTGGTTCCTCCTGCCTTTCTGCCAAATCAGCAAAGATAAGTGTCTGGTTTTTTTTCTGTGGCACACATGCTGTGTGCTTCATGATTCAGTGCTATTCTTTTGTGTTTTCTTGTCCAGCTTAGATTGTGTCAGTATTTTCTCAGTCTTGTTGGATTCTCTGGTGTGGCAGATATACATTCCATGTCTTTAGTTATATCGTGGAACTTTTTGTATTATCTGCTGTGGATATTTTTGGAAGGGTTTTAATACTGACTGCTTAGTATTCTGTCCTATCCTTTCCTATTTAGCTAGAGTGGCCTCTTTTGCTAAATCTTGTTTTCTGCCTGCATGTGTCTTTTCTTCTCCTACTCACAGTCAATATTCGTGGGGGCTGCCTATCCTTTGGGGTTCTGCTCTGAGGCAAGGTAGTATTCCTATCTCCATCTATAGGGGTATTTAGTCCTCCGGCTGTGTCGAGGTGTCTAGGGTATGTTAGGCACACCCCACGGCTACTTCTAGTTGCGGTGTTAGTTCAGGATCTGCGGTCAGTATAGTTTCCACCTACTCCAGAGAAAGTTTCATGCGGCTCCAAGGTCACCGAATCATAACAGTACAACTGGCCAATAATGAGCTAAATGCATCTCAGAAGAAGGGAAGAAAGGTGTTGAGCCATTTTTTTTTCTGCAGTCTGTTTTGTCTTTTTTCCCTCTTTATTTATGGGTGGCTGAGGAGTCTTGTACTAGCATGGATGTTCAGGAATTAGCTTCTCGTGTAGACCAGCTTGCTGCTAGGGTACAGGGTATTTCTGATTATATTGTTCAGACTCCTGTTTTAGAACCGAGATTCCTACTCCTGATTTGCTTTTTGGTGACAGGTCCAAATTTTTGAGTTTTAAAAACAATTGTAAACTGTTTTTTGCTTTGAGACCTCGATCCTGTGGTGATTCCATTCAGCAGGTTAAAATCGTCATCTCCCTGCTGCGTGGTGATCCACAGGATTGGTCATTTTTTCTGGAATCTGGGAATCCTGCTTTCCTTAATGTAGACTCCTTTTTTCAGGCTTTAGGATTATTATATGATGAACCGAATTCTGTGGATCAAGCAGAGAAGACCTTGTTGGCCCTGTCTCAGGGTCAAGAGGCGGCAGAATTGTATTGTCAGAAATTCAGAAAATGGTCTGTGTTGACTAAATGGAATGATGATGCTTTGGCGGCAATTTTCAGAAAGGGTCTTTCTGAATCCATTAAAGATGTTATGGTGGAGTTTCCCACGCCTTCCGGTCTGAGTGATTCTATGTCTCTGGCCATTCAGATTGATCGGCGTTTGCGGGAGCGTAGAACTGTGTGCGCTGTGGCGTCGTCCTCAGAGCCAATTCCTGAGCCAATGCAGTGTGATAGGATTCTGTCTAGGACAGAACGACAAGGACTCAGACATCAGAATAGGTTGTGTTATTATTGTGGCGACGCTTCTCATGTCATTTCAGTCTGCCCTAAGCGGACAAAAAGGATCGCTAGTTCATTTACCATCAGTACTGTACAACCTAAATTTCTGTTATCGGTGTCCTTGATCTGCTCATTGTCATCATTTTCTGTCATGGCGTTTGTGGATTCAGGCACCGCCTTGAACTTAATGGATTTTGAGTTTGCCAGGCGTTGAGGTTTTCCCTTGCAGTCTTTGCAGAACCCTATTCCTTTAAGGGGGATTGATGCTACACCTTTGGCTAAAAATAAGCCTCAGTTTTGGACACAGGTGACCATGCACATGGCGCCAGCCCATCAGGAAGATTGTCGATTTCTGGTGTTGCATAATTTGCATGATGTTATCGTGCTGGGTTTTCCATGGTTGCAGGTACATAATCCTGTGTTGGATTGGAAGTCTATGTCTGTGACTAGTTGGGGTTGTCAGGGGGTTCATAATGATGTTCCTTTGATGTCAATCTCCTCTTCTTCCTCTTCTGAAATTCCAGAGTTTTTGTCTGATTTTCAGGATGTATTCAATGAGCCCAAGTCCAGTTCCCTTCCACCGCACAGGGACTGTGATTGTGCTATTGACTTGATTCCAGGCAGTAAGTTTCCTAAGGGCCGACTTTTCAACCTGTCTGTGCCTGAACATACCGCCATGCGGAGTTATGTTAAGAAGTCTTTGGAGAAAGGGCATATTCGGCCATCTTCTTCACCATTGGGAGCGGGATTTTTTTTTGTTGCTAAGAAGGATGGCTCCTTGAGACCTTGTATTGATTATCGCCTCTTGAATAAGATCACGGTCAAGTTTCAATACCCTTTACCTTTGCTTTCCGATTTGTTTGCTAGGATTAAGGGGGCTAGTTAGTTTACTAAGATTGAACTTCGGGGGGCATATAATCTTGTTCATATTAAACAGGGTGATGAATGGAAAACTGCGTTTAATACACCCGAAGGCCATTTTGAATACCTTGTGATGCCATTCGGGCTCACTAATGCTCCATCGGTTTTTCAATCCTTCATGCATGATATCTTCCGGACTTATATTGATAAATTCTTGATTGTATATTTGGACGATATTTTGATTTTTTCTGATGATTGGGAGTCTCATGTGGAACAGGTCAGAATGGTATTTCAGATCCTTCGTGACAATGCTTTGTTTGTGAAGGGGTCTAAGTGCCTCTTTGGGGTGCAGAAGGTTTCTTTTTTGGGCTTCATTTTTTCTCCCTCATCTATGGAGATGGATCCGGTTAAGGTTCAGGCCATTTATGATTGGATTCAACCCACATCCGTGAAGAGCCTTCAGAAATTTTTGGGTTTTGCAAATTTTTATCGCCGTTTCATTGCTAATTTCTCCAGCGTGGTTAAACCCTTGACCGATTTGACGAAGAAAGGCGCTGATGTGGCGAATTGGTCCTCTGCGGCTGTCTCTGCCTTTCAGGAGCTTAAACGCCGATTTACTTCTGCCCCGGTGTTGCGCCAACCGGATGGTTCCCTTCTGTTTCAGGTTGAGATTGACGCCTCTGAGATTGGGGCAGGAGCCATTTTGTCTCAGAGGGATTCTGTGGGTTCCTTGATGAAACCGTGTGCCTTCTTCTCCCGCAAGTTTTCGCCTGCTGAACGCAATTATGATGTCGGCAATCGGGAGTTGTTGGCTATGAAGTGGGCGTTTGAGGAGTGGCGACTGTTGTGAATTCTGCTTTTGGGCTCCCTCCGGTGGTGGTGGTAGGTGGTAATGCAGTTGCCCCTGAGTTGCAGTCCTGGTCAGGTGTATCTGCTGATTGCAGTTCTGACTGGGATATTTAGGCGTGCAGGATTCATTAGTCCTTGCCAGTTGTCAATTGTTGTTGGGAGGTGTAGGACCTCTGCCTGGTTCCTCCTGCCTTTCTGCCAAATCAGCAAAGATAAGTGTCTGTTTTTTTTTTCCTGTGGCACACATGTTGTGTGCTTCACAATTCAGTGCTATTCTTTGTGTTTTCTTGTCCAGCTTAGATTGTGTCAGTATTTTCTCAGTCTTGTTGGATTCTCTGGAGTGGCAGATATACATTCCATGTCTTTAGTTAGATTGTGGAACTTTTTGTATTATCTGCTGTGGATATTTTTGGAAAGGTTTTAATACTGACCGCCTAGTAATCTGTCCTATCCTTTCCTATTTAGCTAGAGTGGCCTCTTTTGCTAAATCCTGTTTTCTACCTGCGTGTGTCTATTCTTCTCCTACTCACAGTCATTATTCGTGGGGGGCTGCCTATCCTTTGGGGGTCTGCTCTGAGGCAAGGTAGCATTCCTATTTCCATCTATAGGGGTATTTAGTCCTCCGGCTGTGTCGAGGTGTCTAGGGTATGTTAGGCACACCCCACGGCTACTTCTAGTTGCGGTGTTAGTTTAGGATTTGCGGTCAGTACAGGTTCCACCGACTCCAGAGAAAGTTTCATGCGGCTCCAAGGTCACCAGATCATAACAGTACAACTGGCCCATAATGAGTTAAATGCATCTCAGAAGAAGGGAAGAAAGGTGTTGAGCCATTTTTTTCTGCAGTCTGTTTTGTCTTTTTTTCCCTCTTTATTTATGGGTGGCTGAGGAGTCTTGTGCCAGCATGGATGTTCAGGAATTAGCTCCTCGTGTAGACCAGCTTGCTGCTAGGGTACAGGGTATTTCTGATTATATTGTTCAGACTCCTGCTTTAGAGCCGAAGATTCCTACTCCTGATTTGTTTTTTGGTGATAGGTCCAAATTTTGGGGTTTTAAAAACAATTGTAAACTGTTTTTTGCTCTGAGACCGCGATCCTCCGGTGATTCCATTCAGCAGGTTAAAATTGTCATCTCACTGCTGCGTGGCGATCCACAGGATTGGGCATTTTCCCTGGAATCTGGGAATCCGGCCTTGCTTAATGTTACATAGCTATTAAGGTTGAAGGAAGACTTTAAGTCCATCTAGTTCAACCCATAGCCTAACATGCCCTAACATGTTTATCCAGGGGAAGGCAAAAAAAACCCATGTGGTAAGAGTAAGCTCCACCATGGGGAAAAAAATTCCTTCCCGACCCCACATACGGCAATCAGACTAGTTCCCTGGATCAACGCCTTATCAAGGAATGTAATATATATACCCTGTAACATTATATTTTTCTAGAAAGGTATCCAGTCCCCTCTTAAATTTAAGTACTGAATCACTCATTACAACATCATATGGCAGAGAGTTCCATAGTCTCACTGCTCTTACAGTAAAGAATCCGTGTCTGTTATTATGCTTAAACCTTTTTTCCTCCAGACGTAGAGGATGCCCCCTTGTCCCTGTCACCGGTCTATGATTAAAAAGATCATCAGAAAGGTCTTTGTACTGTCCCCTCATATATTTATACATTAACATAAGATTACCCCTTAGCCTTCGTTTTTCCAAACTAAATAGCCCCAAGTGTAATAACCTATCTTGGTATTGCAGACCCCCCAGTCCTCTAATAACCTTGGTCGCTCTTCTCTGCACCCGCTCCAGTTCAGCTATGTCTTTCTTATACACCGGAGACCAGAATTGTGCACAGTATTCTAAATGTGGTCGCACTAGTGACTTGTATAGAGGTAAAATTATGTTCTCCTCATGAGCATCTATGCCTCTTTTAATACATCCCATTATTTTATTTGCCTTTGTAGCAGCTGCCTGACACTGGCCACTGAATATGAGTTTGTCATCTGCCCATACACCCAGGTCTTTTTCATTGACGGTTTTGCCCAGAGTTTTAGAATTAAGCACATAGTTATACATCTTATTACTTCTACCCAAGTGCATGACCTTACATTTATCCCCATTAACCCCTTCATGCCGCGGCCCTTTTTCGTTTTTGTGTTTTCGTTTTTCGCTCCCCTCCTGCCCAGAGCCATAACTTTTTATTTTTCCGTCAATATGGCCATGTGAGGGCTTATTTTTTGCGGGACGAGTTGTACTTTTGAAAGACATCGTTGGTTTTACCATGTTGTGTACTAGAAAACGGGAAACAAATTCCAAGTGCGGTGAAATTGCAAAAAAAATGCAATCCCACACTTGTTTTTTGTTTGGCTTTTTTGCTAGGTTCACTAAATGCTAAAACTAACCTGCCATTATGATTCTCTAGGTCATTACGAGTTCATAGACACCTAACATGTTTAGGTTATTTTTTATCCAAGTGGTGAAAAAAAATTCCAAACTTTGCTTAAAAAAAAAAAAAAAAGTGCCATTTTCCGATACCTGTAGCGTCTCCAATTTTCGTGATCTGGGGTCGGGTGAGGGCTTATTTTTTGCGCGCCGAGCTGATGTTTTTAGTAATACCATTTTGGCGCAGATGCGTTCTTTTGATCGCCCGTTATTGCATTTTAACGCAATGTCGCGGCGACCAAAAAAACTGGCGTTTCGGATTTTTTTTCGCTACGCTGTTTAGCGATCAGGTTAATGCTTTTTTTTAATTGATAGAATGGGCGATTCTGAACACGGCGATACCAAATATGTGTAGGTTTGTTTTTTTTATTGTTTTATTTAGGATGGGGCGAAAGGGGGGTGATTTAAACTTTTATATTTTTAATATTTTTTTCACATTTTTAAAAACTTTTTTTTTTCACTTTTGCCATGCTTCAATAGCCTCCAAGGGAGGCTAGAAGCAGGCACAGCCCGATCGGCTCTGCTACATAACAGCGATCATCAGATCTCTGCTATGCAGCAGAAATGCAGGTGTGCTGTGAGCGCCGACCACAGGGGGGCGCTCACAGCTACCGGCGATCAGTAACCATAGAGGTCTCAAGGACCTCTATGGTTACCTTCCTGATGCATCGCCGACCCCCGATCATGTGACGGTGGTCGGCGATGACGTCATTTCCGGCCGCCCGGCCAGATGCGGTAATTAAATGCCGCTGTCTGCATTTGACAGCGGCATTTAACAGGTTAATAGCGGCGGGTGAATAGCGATTTCACCCGCCGCTATTGCGCGCACATGTCAGCTGTACAAAACAGCTGACATGTCGGGACTTTGATGTGCGCTCACCGCCGGAGCGCACATCAAAGCAGGGGACCCGACATGCGCAGTACATGTACGGCGCATGTCGCGAAAGGGTTAAAGCTCATTTGCCATTTATCAGCAAAAGCTTCTAGTTTACATAAATCATCCTGTAGTATAAAATTGTCCTCCTCTGTATTGATTACCCTGCAGAGTTTAGTGTCATCTGCAAATATTGAAATTCTACTCTGAATGCCCCCTACAAGGTCATTAATAAATATGTTAAAAAGAAGAGGGCCCAATACTGACCCCTGTGGTACCCCACTACTAACCGCGACCCAGTCCGAGTGTGCTCCATTAATAACCACCCTTTGTTTCCTATCCCTGAGCCAGCTCTCAACCCTCTTGCACATATTTTCCCCTATCCCCATTATTCTCATTTTATGTATCAACCTTTTATGTGGCACCGTATCAAAAGCTTTTGAAAAGTCCATATACACTACATCTACTGGGTTCCCTTGGTCCAGTCCGGAACTTACCTCTTCATAGAAGCTGATCAAATTAGTCTGACATGAACGGTCCCTAGTAAACCCGTGCTGATACTGGGTCATGAGGTTATTCCTCTTCAGATACTCCAGTATAGCATCCCTTAGAATGCCCTCCAGGATTTTACCCACAGTAGAGGTTAAGCTTACTGGCCTATAATTACCGAGTTCAGTTTTTGTCCCCTCTTTGAATATTGGCACCACATTTGCTATACGCCAGTCCTGTGGTACAGACCCTATTATTATGGACTCTTTAAAGATTAAAAATAATGGTCTATCAATGACTGTACTTAATTCCTGCAGTACTCGGGGGTGTATCCCATCCGGGCCCGGAGATTTGTAAATTTTTGTGATTTTTAGACGCCGCCGTACTTCCTGCTGGGTTAAGCAGGTATCATTTAATTGGGAATTTTTATCACTAGTCATATTGGCTGCCATGGGATTTTCTTTTGTAAATACTAATGAAAAAAAGTCATTTAGCATATTGGCTTTTTCCTCATCCTCATCCACCATTTCACCCAGACTATTTTTAAGGGGGCCAACACTATCATTTTTTAGTTTCTTACTATTTGTGTAGTTAAAGAATATTTTGGGGTTATTTTTGCTCTCTCTGGCAATGAGTCTCTCTGTCTCAATCTTTGCTGCCTTGATTTGCTTTTTACAGAATTTATTTAATTTTTAGTATTTATTTAATGCCTCCTCACTACCTACTTCCTTTAATTCTCTAAATGCTTTCTTTTTGTCACTTATTGCGCCCCATACAGCTCTATTTAGCCATATTGGTTTCCTCCTATTTCTAGTATGTTTATTCCCATACGGTATATACTGTGCACAGGTCCTATCCAGGATGCTAATATACGTCTCCCATTTTCTTTGTGTACTTTTATGTCTCAGGATATCGTCCCAGTTAATTGCACCAAGATCCTCTCTCATCCGTTGGAAATTTGCCCTCCTGAAGTTTAGTGTCCTTGTCACCCCCCTTCTACACATCTTATTAAAGGATACATGAAAACTTATTATTTTGTGATCACTATTCCCCAAGTGACCCCCAACCCTTATATTTGATATGCGGTCTGGCCTGTTGGTTAATATTAGGTCTAGCAGTGCCCCCCTTCTTGTTGGGTCCCGAACCAGTTGTGAAAGGTAATTGTCTCTCATAGTTGTCAAAAACCAATTACCTTTACTGGAATTGCAGGTTTCTGTTCCCCAATCTATTTCAGGGTAGTTGAAGTCCCCCATAATAATGACTTCTCCTTGAGTCGCAGCTTCATCTATTTGCTTTACTAGGATATTCTCCATTGCTTCCATTATTTTTGGAGATTTATAACAAACCCCTATCAGTAATTAATTTTTTTTTCCCCCTCCCCTTATCTCCACCCACAGGGACTCTACATTTTCATTAAATTCACCTATATTATCACGCAGGATGGGTTTTAAGGTCGATTTTACATACTGACACACCCCACCCCCTCGCTTATCTGTACGGTCATTTCTGAAAAGGCTATAGCACTGCAAGTTAACAGCCCAGTCATGGCTCTCATCCAGCCACATCTCAGATATCCCCACCATGTCATAATTATGTTCCAACAACATTAGTTCTAATTCGTCCATTTTGTTGGCGAGGCTTCTGGCATTAGTATACCTGCACTTGATGTTCCTCTCTGTACCTCTATTCTTTCTTAAATTACTAACTGTTCTAACCCCACCCCCCATGCCACCGCCACCCCCAACTTCCTTATTTGTGCCCAGGTCTCTATCTGCACTATCTTCCCTTTCTATAAAATGAATACCCTCCCCCCCAATCCCTAGTTTAAACACTCCTCCAACCTTCTAGCCATTTTGTCCCCCAGCACAGCTGCACCTTCCCCATTGAGGTGGAGCTCATCCCTAGCGTAGAGCCTGTAGCCCACTGAGAAGTCGGCCCAGTTCTGCAGGAACCCAAACCCCTCCTTCCTAAACCAATTCTTGAGCCACTTATTAACCTCCCTAATCTCCCATTGCCTCTCTGGCGTGGCACGTGGTACAGGCAGTATTTCGGAAAATACCACGTTGGAGGTCCTTGCTTTCAGCTTGCAGCCTAATTCCCTGAAATCATCTTTAAGGACCTTCCACCTACCACTAACTTTGTCATTTGTGCCAATGTGCACAATGACTGCTGGGTCCTCACCAGCCCCTCCCAGTAATCTGTCCACCCGATCAGCGATGTGTCGGACTCGAGCGCCAGGTAGGCAGCACACCGTTCGACGATCCCTGTCTTTGTGACAGATTGCCCTATCTGTTCCCCTAATAATTGAGTCCCCCACTACCAGCACCTGTCTGGCCTGCCCTGCTCTCCTATTTCCCTCCTTACTGGAGCAGTCACTCCTCCGGCTTTCAGAGGACATGCCTGGCTGCAGCATTGCTACCCCTGTACTGGTACCCCCCTCATCTGCCAATTTAGCAAACTTATTGGGGTGAGCCAGATCAGGACTAGCCTCCCTGGCACTCTTCCCTCTACCCCGCTTTCTGAATGTCACCCAGCTACCCACTTCACTGTCCTGCAGCTCCATCCTACCATCCCCCTCCTCATTTATCCCATTGAGCGTCTGCTCAGTGAGCAGAAGACTCCTCTCCATATTGTCTATGGATCTCAGTGTTGCCAGCTGCACATTTAGATCCAGAATCTGGGATTCCAAATGCACAACATGCTCACATCTCGCACAGCAGTATGCACCCTCGACCGGCTGATCAAGGACTGCATACATGTGGCAAGATGTGCACTGGATGGCATTAACAATAGTGGAGCACATTTCCTAATGGGGATTGCACCACACAGAAACGTTAAATAAAAATTAAATACAAGTATTAATTAAAAACAGACAGTAATTCCTCCCTTGGAAACTCCCTGATTCCAAAGTCACTGAATGACAAGTCACACTTACCGCCGTCCACACTTACGCTCAGGTCACACTCAGCTCGCTCACACTCGCTATGCTGAAGATTTGTAGATTTTTTTTTTTTCCTCTATTTCCCTTCAACAACAAGCCACCTTGCTGTTCAAATGCACTTCCAATGTAGATTCCTTTTTTTCAGGCTTTAGGATTACTATATGATGAACCGAATTCTGTGGATCAAGCGGAGAAAACCTTGTTGGCCCTGTCTCAGGGTCAAGAGGCGGCAGAATTGTTTTGTCAGAAATTTAGAAATTGGTCTGTGTTGACTAAATGGAATGATGATGCTTTGGCGGCAGTTTTCAGAAAGGGTCTTTCTGAATCCGTTAAAGATATTATATTATATGTTATGGTGGGGTTTCCCACGCCTTCCGGTCTGAGTGATTCTATGTCTCTTGCCATTCAGATTGATCGGCGCTTGCGGGAGCGTCAAACTGTGCGCCCTGTGGTGTCGTCCTTAGAGCAAAGTCATTGTGGCGACGCTTCTCATGTCATTTCAGTCTGCCCTAAGCGGACAAAAAGGATTGCTAGTTCATTTACTATCAGTACTGTACAACCTAAATTTCTGTTATCGGTGTCCTTGATCTGCTCATTGTCATCATTTTCTGTCATGGCGTTTGTGGATTCAGGCGCCGCCTTGAACTTAATGGATTTTGAGTTTGCCTGGCGTTGTGGTTTTCCCTTGCAGCCTTTGCAGAACCCTATTCCTTTAAGGGGGATTGATGCTACACCTTTGGCTAAAAATAAGCCACAGTTTTGGGCGCCAGCCCATCAGGAAGATTGTCGATTTCTGGTGTTGCATAATTTGCATGATGTTATCGTGCTGGGTTTCCCGTGGTTGCAGGTACATAATCCTGTGTTGGATTGGAAATCTATGTCTGTGACTAGTTGGGGTTGTCAGGGGGTTCATAATGATGTTCCTTTGATGTCAATCTCCTCTTCTTCCTCTTCTGAAATTCCAGAGTTTTTGTCTGATTTTCAGGATGTATTCAATGAGCCCAAGTCCAGTTCCCTTCCACCGCACAGGGACTGTGATTGTGCGATTGACTTGATTCCAGGCAGTAAGTTTCCTAAGGGCCGACTTTTCAACCTGTCTGTGCCTGAACATACCGCCATGCGGAGTTATGTTAAGGAGTCTTTGGAGAAAGGGCATATTCGGCCATCTTCTTCACCGTTGGGAGCAGGTATTTTTTTTGTTGCTAAGAAGGATGGCTCCTTGAGACCTTGTATTGATTATCGCCTCTTGAATAAGATCACGGTCAAGTTTCAATACCCTTTACCTTTGCTTTCCGATTTGTTTGCTAGGATTAAGGGGGCTAGTTGGTTTACGAAGATTAACCTTCGGGGGGCATATAATCTTGTTCGTATTAAACAGGGTGATGAATGGAAAACTGCGTTTAATACGCCCGAAGGCCATTTTGAATACCTTGTGATGCCATTCTGGCTCACTAACGCTCCATCTGTTTTTCAATCCTTCATGCATGATATCTTCCGGACTTATATTGATAAATTCTTGATTGTATATTTGGACGATATTTAGATTTTTTCCGATGATTGGAAGTCTCATGTGGAACAGGTCAGGATGGTATTTCAGATCCTTCGTGACAATGCTTTGTTTGTGAAGGGATCTAAGTGTCTCTTTGGGGTGCAGAAGGTTTCTTTTTTGGGCTTTATTTTTTCTCCCTCATCTATGGAGATGGATCCGGTTAAGGTTCAGGCCATTCATGATTGGATTCAACCCACATCCGTGAAGAGCCTTCAGAAATTTTTGGGTTTTGCAAATTTTTATCGCCGTTTCATTGCTAACTTCTCCAGCGTGGTTAAACCCTTGACCGATTTGACGAAGAAAGGCGCTGATGTAACAAATTGGTCCCCTGTGGCTGTCTCTGCCTTTCAGGAGCTTAAACGCCGATTTACTTCTGCCCTGGTGTTGCGTCAGCCAGATGTTTCTCTTCCATTTCAGGTTGAGATTGATGCTTCTGAGATTGGGGCAGGGGCCGTTTTGTCTCAGAGGGATGGTTCTTTGATGAAACCGTGTGCCTTCTTCTCCCGCAAGTTTTCGCCTGCTGAACGCAATTATGATGTCGGCAATCGGGAGTTGTTGGCTATGAAGTGGGCGTTTGAGGAGTGGCGACATTGGCTTGAGGGAGCTAAGCACCGTATTGTGGTCCTGACCGATCATAAGAATTTGATTTACCTCGAGTCTGCCAAACGGCTGAGTCCTAGACAGGCTCGATGGTCCTTGTTTTTTTCCCGTTTTGATTTCGTGGTTTCCTATCTTCCGGGTTCTAAGAATATTAAGGCTGATGCCCTTTCTAGGAGTTTTTTGCCTGATTCTCCTGAGGTCCTTGAACCGGTCGGCATTCTGAAAGAAGGGGTGGTCCTTTCTGCCATTTCCCCTGATTTACGGCGGGTTCTTCAGGAATTTCAAGCTGATAGACCTGACCGCTATCCTGTGGGGAAATTGTTTGTTCCTGACAGATGGACTAGTAGAGTGATTTCTGAGGTTCACTGTTCTGTGTTGGCTGGTCATCCTGGTATTTTTGGTACCAGAGATTTGGTTGGTAGGTCCTTTTGGTGGCCTTCGTTGTCACGTGATGTGCGTTCTTTTGTGCAGTCCTGTGGGACTTGTGGCGGGCCAAGCCTTGTTGTTCCCGTGCTAGTGGGTTACTTTTGCCATTGCCGATCCCTGAGAGGCCCTGGACGCATATTTCTATGGATTTTATTTCTGATCTTCCGGTTTCCCAGAGGATGTCGGTTATCTGGGTTGTTTGTGACCGGTTTTCTAAGATGGTTCATTTGGTGCCTTTGCCTAAATTGCCTTCATCTTCAGAGATGGTTCCGTTGTTTTTTCAGCATGTGGTTCATTTGTATGGTATTCCGGAGAATATTGTGTCCGACAGAGGTTCCCAGTTTGTTTCTAGGTTTTGGCGGGCCTTTTGTGCTAGGCTGGGCATTGATTTGTCTTTTTCTTCTGCATTTCATCCTCAGACAAATGGCCAGACCGAGCGAACTAATCAGACTTTGGAGACTTATTTGAGATGCTTTGTGTCTGCCGATCAGGATGATTGGGTGGCCTTTTTGCCATTGGCCGAGTTTGCCCTTAATAATCGGGCTAGTTCGGCTACTTTGGTTTCGCTTTTTTTTTTGTAATTTTGGTTTTCATCCTCGTTTCTCTTCTGGGCAGGTTGAGCCTTCTGACTGTCCTGGTGTGGATTCTGTGGTTGACAGGTTGCAGCAGATTTGGGCTCATGTGGTGGACAATTTGGTGTTGTCTCAGGAGGAGGCTCAATGTTTTGCTAACCGTCATCGGTGTGTTGGTTCCCGGCTTTGGGTTGGGGATTTGGTCTGGTTGTCTTCCCGTCATGTTCCTATGAAGGTTTCTTCCCCTAAGTTTAAGCCTCGGTTTATTGGTCCTTATAGGATTTCTGAGATTATTAATCCGGTGTCTTTTCGATTGGCGCTTCCGGCCTCTTTTGCTATCCATAATGTCTTCCATAGATCTTTATTGCGGAAATATGTGGTGCCCGTTGTTCCCTCTGTTGATCCTCCGGACCCTGTTTTGGTTGATGGGGAGTTGGAGTATGTGGTTGAGAAGATTTTGGATTCTCGTTTTTCGAGGCGGAGGCTTCAGTACCTTGTCAAATGGAAGGGTTATGGCCAGGAGGATAATTCTTGGGTTTTTGCTTCTGATGTCCATGCTGCTGATTTGGTTCATGCTATTCATCTGGCTCGTCCTGATCGGCCTGGGGGCTCTGGTGAGGGTTCGGTGACCCCTCCTCAAGGGGGGGTACTGTTGTGAATTCTGCTTTTGGGCTCCCTCTGGTGTTTGTAGGTGGTAATGCAGTTGCCCCTGAGTTGCAGTCCTGGTCATGTGTATCTGCTGATTGCAGTTCTGACTGGGGTATTTAGGCGTGCAGGATTCATTAGTCCTTGCCAGTTGTCAATTGTTGTTGGGTGGTGTAGGACCTCTGCCTGGTTCCTCCTGCCTTTCTGCCAAATCAGCAAAGATAAGTGTCTTGGTTTTTTTTCCTGTGGCACACATGTTGGGTGCTTCACAATTCAGTGCTATTCTTTGTGTTTTCTTGTCCAGCTTAGATTGTGTCAGTATTTTCTCAGTCTTGTTGGATTCTCTGGAGTGGCAGATATACATTCCATGTCTTTAGTTAGATTGTGGAACTTTTTGTATTATCTGCTGTGGATATTTTTGGAAGGGTTTTAATACTGACCACCTAGTAATCTGTCCTATCCTTTCCTATTTAGCTAGAGTGGTCTCTTTTGCTAAATCCTGTTTTCTACCTGCGTGTGTCTATTCTTCTCCTACTCACAGTCATTATTCGTGGGGGGCTGCCTATCCTTTGGGGGTCTGCTCTGAGGCAAGGTAGCATTCCTATTTCCATCTATAGGGGTATTTAGTCCTCCGGCTGTGTCGAGGTGTTTAAGGTATGTTAGGCACACCCCACAGCTACTTCTAGTTGCGGTGTTAGTTCAGGATTTGCGGTCAGTACAGGTTCCACTGACTCCAGAGAAAGTTTCATGCGGCTCCAAGGTCACCAGATCATAACAGGCGACATTGGCTTGAGGGAGCTAAGCATCGTATTGTGGTCCTGACTGATCATAAGAATCTGATTTACCTCGAGTCTGCCAAACGGCTGAGTCCTAGACAGGCTCGATGGTCCTTGTTTTTTTCCCGTTTTGATTTCGTGGTTTCGTATCTTCCGGGTTCTAAGAATATTAAGGCTGATGCCCTTTCTAGGAGTTTTTTGCCTGATTCTCCTGAGGTCCTTGAACCGGTCGGCATTCTGAAAGAAGGGGTGGTCCTTTCTGCCATTTCCCCTGATTTACGGAGGGTTCTTCAGGAATTTCAGGCTGACAGACCTGACCGCTGTCCTGTGGGGAAATTGTTTGTTCCTGACAGATGGACTAGTAGAGTGATTTCTGAGGTTCACTGTTCCGTGTTGGCTGTTCATCCTGGTATTTTTGGTACCAGAGATTTGGTTGGTAGGTCCTTTTGGTGGCCTTCCTTGTCACGTGATGTGCGTTCTTTTGTGCAGTCCTGTGGGACTTGTGCGTGGGCTAAGCCTTGTTGTTCCCTTGCGAGTGGGTTACTTTTGCCATTGCCGGTCCCTGAGAGGCCCTGGATGCATATTTCTATGGATTTTATTTCTGATCTTCCGGTTTCCCAGAGGATGTCGGTTATCTGGGTTGTTTGTGACCGGTTATCTAAGATGGTTCATTTGGTGCCTTTGCCTAAATTGCCTTCCTCTTCAGATTTGGTTCCGTTGTTTTTTCAGCATGTGGTTCGTTTGCATGGTATTCCGGAGAATATTGTGTCCGACAGAGGTTCCCAGTTTGTTTCTAGGTTTTGGCGGGCTTTTTGTGCTAGGCTGGGCATTGATTTGTCTTTTTCTTCTGCATTTCATCCTCAGACAAATGGCCAGACCGAGCAAACTAATCAGACCTTGGAGACCTATTTCAGTTGCTTTGTGTCTGCTGATCAGGATGATTGGGTGGCCTTTTTGCCATTGGCCGAGTTTGCCCTTAATAATCGGGCTAGTTCAGCTACTTTGATTTCGCCTTTCTTTTGTAATTTTGGTTTTCATCCTCGTTTTTCTTCTGGGCAGGTTGAGCCTTCTGACTGTCCTGGTGTGGATTCTGTGGTTGACAGGTTGCAGCAGATTTGGGCTCATGTGGTGGACAATTTGGTGTTGTCTCAGGAGGAGGCTCAACGTTTTGCTAACCATCGTCGGTGTGTTGGTTACCGGCTTCGGGTTGGGGATCTGGTTTGGTTGTCTTCCCGTCATGTTCCTATGAAGGTTTCTTCCCCTAAGTTTAAGCCTCGGTTTATTGGTCCTTATAGGATTTCTGGGATTATTAATCCGGTGTCTTTTCGATTGGCGCTTCCGGCCTCTTTTGCTATCCATAATGTCTTCCATAGATCTTTATTGCAGAAATATGTGGTGCTTGTTGTTCCCTCTGTTGATCCTCTGGCCCCTGTGTTGGTTGATGGGGAGTTGGAGTATGTGGTTGAGAAGATTTTGAATTCTCGTTTTTCGAGGCGGAGGCTTCAGTACCTTGTCAAATGGAAGGGTTATGGCCAGGAGGATAATTCTTGGGTTTTTGCTTCTGATGTCCATGCTGCTGATTTGGTCCGTGCCTTTCATCTGGCTCGTCCTGATCGGCCTGGGGGCGCTGGTGAGGGTTCGGTGACCCCTCCTCAAGGGGGGGGTACTGTTGTGAATTCTGCTTTTGGGTTCCCTCCGGTGGCGGTAGGTGGTAATGCAGTTGTCCCTGAGTTGCAGTCCTGGTCAGGTGTTTCTGCTGATTGCAGTTCTGACTGGGGTATTTAGGTGTGCAGGATCCATTAGTCCTTGCCAGTTGTCAATTGTTGTTGGGAGGTGTTGGACCTCTGCCTGGTTCCTCCTGCCTTTCTGCCAAATCAGAAAAGATAAGTGTCTGTTTTTTTCCTGTGGCACACATGCTGTGTGCTTCATGATTCAGTGCTATTCTTTTGTGTTTTCTTGTCCAGCTTAGATTGTGTCAGTATTTTCTCAGTCTTGTTGGATTCTCTGGAGTGGCAGATATACATTCCATGTCTTTAGTTAGATTGTGGAACTTTTTGTATTATCTGCTGTGGATATTTTTTGGAAGGGTTTTAATACTGACTGCTTAGTATTCTGTCCTATCCTTTCCTATTTAGCTAGAGTGGCCTCTTTTGCTAAATCTTGTTTTCTGCCTGCGTGTGTCTTTTCTTCTCCTACTCACAGTCAATATTCGTGGGGGCTGCCTATCCTTTGGGGTTCTGCTCTGAGGCAAGGTAGTATTCCTATTTCCATCTATAGGGGTATTTAGTCCTCCGGCTGTGTCGAGGTGTCTAGGGTATGTTATGCACACCCCATGGCTACTTCTAGTTGTGGTGTTAGTTCAGGATCTGCGGTCAGTATAGTTTCCACCTACTCCAGAGAAAGTTTCATGCGGCTCCAAGGTCACCGGATCATATCAGGTCATCAGTTGAGACACGGATGGCAAAGAACCAGGAAGTGGGTGTCATTAGGTTCCAAGCTACGGCCATCAGGCTCCGGGCATCGGGCCTAGAAAGGAACTCAAGCGGGATGGTGCAAGTACTTCCAGACTGGACCTGGGCCAGACGGAGTTAGCACTGCATAGCAGGCTGAGCACAGCGTAGTAAAATCTCAGCAAGAACACCGGACTCCATCTTTAAAATATGAGCCCAGGAAGTTCACAGTCACTGGGTACGGGATGTCAGACACAAAAAGACTTCAGGACCATAACACAGAGGACACAGTTCAGACAGGATCAGGTATTGGATATGCAGCCTCCAGGATAGGTGAATCTGGGTACTCTGCCCCCAGAACAGGCAAAAAACAAGACACAAACGGATCTGGGTACTCTGCCCCAGAGCAGGCAGAAAAATGAGATACTAATGGATCTGGGTACTCTGCCCCCAGAACAGGCAGAACCACAAGATACTAATGGATCTGGGTACTTTGCCCCCAGAACAGGCGGAAAAACAAGACACAAATGGATCTGGGTACTCTGCCCCCAAAACAGGTGGAAAAACAGGTATCGGATCTCCCAGAACAGACTGCAGACAGAATGAGAGCTGGATACCTCACACACAAGACAAGACTCAGAAACACAAAGCAATGCTCTGGCAACGCCCAACAGGAAAGAGAGTTTTATAGGAGCTGCCCCTCAGCAATAAGCTGAGGAAAGCAACACAGGTGCCCACACAAACCCTAATAAAATCAGGGAAGGTGTGGCCATGCGCACCCTAAGCACAAACAGAAACCATTACCGCACAGTCAGCACAGGAACTGAGGCTTAGGGCACCTGGCGACTGCAAGCCTGAACACACGTGGAAGTCATGCACTAGCTGCAGATGACCTTGAAACCCGCAGATAGCTTCCACAGCGGCAGCCAGGGACCGCACATGTGTATAGTCATGCAGCAGGGCAAAGACATCACAACACATGTACAGCTACGCAGTGGGACAAGGAACTGAGCTGTATCCATACAGGTAACAGACAACAGTATCCCTGCACATTAGGGGGAGAGGAGCAAGGGATAAAGCAGACACATGCAGAGTAACACTGAAGAAACAAGGTATAAACCCACCGGCGTTACAGAGATTAAGCATAGGGAGACTAATGAGGTAAGATCGAGACCTACTATGGGGATGTAGCAAAGCCCAAAGTAATGACAAAGTTGAGTTGGTGTGGAGATATTATGGAGGTATAACAGAGTACAACCTAATGGCAGAATTGCAAAAGTACAATATAGCGATCTTGACACCAACTTCCTAAATAATCAGATGACATCCAGCTACTTGGGACTGTTTAAGGCCAAGGAATGTGATGTTTCTTTTGCACATCAAATCAACATTGTACTTATATGGGCAGAAGAACAGAAGGAGAAGGCAGTGATAGTATAAAGACTGAGCCCTATGAATAACAATGACATGCTGCAGTAATGTAACGTTTCAAGCTGTTATGTGCAGCATTTAATGATCATGGTACTGTAGGCAATTTTGCTGCTGCTAAAATCTGGACTACAAATTCATTGAACAATCCTGTGAATACAGTGGATATGAAAAGTCTACACATCTCTTTTAAAATAGCAGGTTTTTGTCAAACTTTTTTCTATATGTTATGAGTAGAGATGAGCGAACCTTTCAAGGCTCGGTTCGAGTTCACCAAATGGACCTCCGTTTGCCGAATTATTCGACGAACAGTTCGACGAATGTACCCAATCCCCATTAGATTCAATAGGAAGCAAAACCAAATGAATAGACAACACCTTAAGAGGTGACAAAAAGCTTCCCAAACAGCTAAAATTGGGGCAGACACCAGGAAAGCTGGCATCAATTTATCCACAGTAGAAATTTTCAAATGGCACAGTAACAATCAGCCATGGCCAATGCAGGAGATATCAGGGTCTGACCCAGCATTTACAGCTTAGAGTTGAAGTTTTAATGAGGACCTGGTGGATAAGGGAGTAGTGTAAGCCATCTTAGCTGGGAGACCTCACACCTCATTCAACACCTGCAATTTTTTATTTATTTCTTAATCAAGCCACACTCAGATGGCACAAAGATTAGTTTTATAGACTGCTGTTGATGGAAAAATGTTAGAATTGTAACACAAATAGTTGACTGTCTGATCAATTGATCCATAGTAGAACCTGTTATAATGGCAAAAAAGCATTCATTCTGACCGAGCATTTACAGCTTGGAATTGAAGTGTTAATGAGGACCTGATGGTTAAGGGAGCCGTGTAAGTCTTCTTAGCTGGGAGAAATTATACCTGTTGCAACACCTCCATTTTTTTTTAATTTCAGCCACACTCAGATGGGACAAACATCAGTTCCATACGATACTATTGGTAGAAATATGTAAAGAAAGTAAGGTTGTTGAGTGATCAATTGACCCACAGAAAAACCTTTTATAATTGCACAAAAGTAGTCAACCATAGCCTATGCATGAGGTATCAGGGTCTGGCTCAGCATTTACAGCTTAAAATTTAAGTTTTAATGAGGACCTGGTGGTTAAGGGAGCAATGTAAGCCTTCTTAGCTGGGAGACCTGATACCTCATGCAACACCTCCAATTTTTTTTATTTTTCCAGCCACACTCAGATGATACAAACACCCGTTTCATACAGTGATATTGACAGAAAAATGTAAGGAAAGTAACTCAGGTAGTTGACTTAAAGTAAGTGCAGACCTGCCTGTCTGGGAGCTCTACTTACACAGGAAATCCTGTGCCTACCTAGGCTTCCCGTGACATTATAATCAACCTAACATTATTGAATTCCATGGATCCCATGACTTCCATAACCCTCCAGTTGGAGGCGCTGTCCCTACAGGTCACTGAGTTGAGGGGGCAGTGCAGCAACAGGGACTGGCAGTATCTAATGTGCAAGCTGGAGCGGCAGGTAAAGTGGCTGAGCCTAAGTTTCCTTTGCCTGAAAGGTTTGCTGGGGAACGCAGTAAATTTGTTGCTTTTCGTGAAGCTTGCAAACTATATTTTCATATGCGCCCGATCTCCTCAGGTAATGAGGCTCAGCGTGTGGGCCTTGTGTTGTCATTACTGAACGGGGATCCTCAAGCATGTTTTCTTTGCCTTCAGATTCTGCTGCATTTAACTCAGTGGAGAGTTTTTTTCTGCTCTTGAAAACATTTACGATGACCATGACAGAATGGCTCTAGCAGAATCTAAGATGCGCGCTATTCGCCAGGGGGAGCGAGTAGCAGAGGATTACTGTTCTGAATTTTGCCGCTGGGCGGTCGACACGCAGTGGAATGATCCCGCGCTGCGGAGTCAGTTTATTCATGGGGTTTCTGGAAGGGTTAAAAAAGCCCTCCTGATGTACGAGACTCCTGCTTCTCTAGATTCCGCTATGAGTCTTGTTGTCCTCATTGATCGCCATTTGCGTCAGGGGGAGCATGAGACGCCACCTATAGGAGAGGGTTTAGGTTCATGTGAGGTTGCTGCAGGTGAGCTCACGGAGCCTATGCAAATCGCAGGGGTGTCACATGTTAAGCATCGAGCCTCTGTGCTCAAGAAGCAGAGAGCCTGGTTTTTCTGTGGTAAAACTGGTCATTTTGTTAACATTTGTCCTCTGCTGTCTAAGAAAAACGCAACGGCGGAAAACTTCTAAGCTCAGAGGGTGTGGAGGAGACCAATCTGAGCTTATGCATATCCTCCATGGTGGTTTCTCAATGCATGCTCCCTGCCAAGGTTATTGTCGCTGACAGAGAGCTGCCAATCACTGTTTTTGTGGATAGTGGTTCTGCCACAAATCTTATTGATGAGGAGTTTGCGCGCACAGCAGGTTTTAGGATCGAAAAACTGCCTCATCCTATCCGCGTGGTCACCATCAATGCTGCTCCTCTCTCACAGGGGGAGATTACTGAGTTTGTGGCTGAGGTGAAACTCCACATTGGGGTTCTACATTTCGAGCAGGTTACATGTAAGGTGCTCAGGAATCTTCCTGCAAAGGTGGTTTTGGGTTTTCCATGGTTGTCTATGCACAACCCGGTTATTGACTGGAAAACTCAGGACATAATTCAGTGGAGCGAGTTCTGCCAGGAGAATTGCCTGGCCACATGTGTGTCTGCTGTGACTTCAAGCGTTCCTGAGTCACTTCTGGATTTTGCAGATGTGTTCTCTGAGAAGGGTTGTTCAGAGTTTCCACCACATCACCCCTATGACTGTACTATCAGGTTTAAACCAGGGGCCAAATTGCCTAAAGCAAAGATGTTTAACATCTCCAGTCTGGAGAGACAAGCGTTAAAGGATTACATTGCTGAAAGTCTGAGTAAAGGGCACATCAGGCCTTCATCCTCGCCTGTGGCAGCGGGGTTCTTCTTCGTAAAGAAGAAAGATGGCGGACTACACCCGTGTCTGGATTTCAGGGAGTTAAACCAGATTACGGTTCGTGATCCATACCCTATGCCACTGATACCAGATTTGTTCAACCAGGTGGCAGGTGCTAAGTGGTTTACCAAGCTTGACCTCAGGGGGGCGTACAACCTCACAAGAGTCCGTCAAGGTGATGAGTGGAAGACGGCTTTTAATACCCCTGAGGGTCATTTTGAAAATTTGGTGATTCCATTTGGGTTGACAAACACACCTGCAGTGTTCCAACATTTCATAAATGATGTGTTCTCGCATGTTTTGGGGAAATTCGTTATTGTATACCTAGATGACATTCTCATATATTCTTGCGACCGTGAGACTCATTTAGATCATGTCAGGCAGGTGTTACAGCTTCTCAGAGAGAATGAGCTCTATGCTAAACTTGAGAAATGTGCATTTTCGGTTCAGGAGTTGCCTTTCTTGGGTTATATTGTGTCTGCTTCTGGGTTTAAAATGGACGCCGCTAAGGTGCAAGCGGTGTTGCGTTGGGAACAGCCTGATAACCTAACAGCACTTCAGCGGTTTCTTGGGTTTTCTAACTACTATAGGAAGTTTATCAATGATTTTTCTGTCATTGCTAAACCACTAACTGACATGACTAAAAAGGGTACCAATTTCCCCGTTTGGCCTGAGGCTGCTGTGCGCGCATTTAAATTTCTTAAGAACAGTTTTGTTTCGGCCCCCATTCTTGTGCAGCCAGACGTATCGAAACCTTTTGTCATGGAAGTCGATGCGTCTGAGGTTGGTGTGGGGGCAGTGTTGTCACAAGGCTCATCCTTGAGCGATTTGCGTCCTTGCGCCTATTTCTCCAAGAAACTGTCGTCTGCCAAACGTAACTACAATATCGGCAACAGGGAATTGTTGGCAATCAAGTTGGCCTTTAAGGAATGGCGACACTTCTTGGAGGGGTCGGTTCATCAGGTTACTTTTATTACCGACCATAAGAATTTGCTTTATTTGGAGTCTGCCAAGCGTCTGTCTCCCAGGCAGGCTCGCTGGGCATTGTTTTTCACGCGGTTCAACTCTGTGGTTACTTACAGACCTGGGTCTAAAAACACTAAGGCAGACGCTCTGTCCAGGTGTTTTCCGGGGGGAGAACCTTGGGAAGATCCGGTACCCATCCTCCAAAAGGGTGTTGTGGTCTCGGCTCTCACGACCGAGGTTGAGGCTGAGATTGCCGAGGCCCAGGAGGAGGTACCATCTGAGCTTCCCATCAACAAATCGTTTGTACCGCTTCATCTCCACTTAAAAGTTTTGGCAGAGCATCATGATACTGTTCTGGCTGGCCACCCAGGGGTCGGGGTACTTTGGAGTTGGTGTCACATCGGTTTTGGTGGCCCAAAATCCGACAGGACGTGGTCTCATACGTGTCAGCTTGCACCACGTGCGCTAGGGCTAAGACGCCCCGTTCCCGTCTTGTTGGCACACTACTTCCTCTCGAGGTACCTAGTAAGCCATGGACGGAGATCTCCATGGATTCTATCACTGACTTGCCCTCCTCAGCTGGGAGCACGGTCATTTTGGTGATTGTTGATCGGTTCTCAAAAATGACGCACTTTGTGTCTTTGCCTTCGTTGCCTAACGCTAAGACTCTGGCTCAGGTATTTGTGCAGGAGGTGGGTCAGACTTCATGGGGTTCCGTCTGACATCGTTTCTGATAGAGGTACTCAGTTTGTGGCAAAATTTTGGAAAGCGTTTTGCTCACAGCTGGGGATCAAGTTGTCTCATTCTTCGGTGTTTCATCCTCAGTCAAATGGTCAGACCGAGCGTATGAACCAAAATTTGGAGCAGTACTTACGCTGCTTTGTTTCTGATAACCAGGAGGAGTGGTCGACGTTCCTTCCTTTGGCTGAGTTTACCATCAATAATCACCTCCAGGAGTCTTCTGGGGAGTCTCCGTTTTTTTGTGTTTACGGGCTACATCCTCAATTTTGTACTTTGAGTCAGGGTGGCTCTTCCGGCATCCACTATGCGCTCAGTGGCGTCGGCTAGTTGTTATCTAGCTGGTCCGGGGTTAATTTAGCTGGTGCTCGGATTGGAAGCTGGGTCACGCCCACTGCCTTTAAATAGTTCTTCTGAACATTGGGCGTCACCGATTATAGCTTCTGTCTTGTGCTCAGTTATCTCGGTCTGGAGTGGTGGTCTATGAGAAAGAGTTTTCTTATCTGGTGGTGTATTTCCCTTTGTCGTATTTTCTCCTTCCTTTATTTGTATTTGTTTTGCCCTGTGCACTTATAGTGTATTCCTGAGTGACTGCGGAGTGGTGCATATTTTCTGTTATCCTTGTCTGTGCTAACTGTAGGTATTGGTGTGTGGACTCGTCACTGGGTGGTGGGTGAAGGTTTCAGCCTAGGGTTGAAACAGGAGATAGGGTCAGTGTGGAGGCCCAGACATGCACACCATCAGTGTAAACTCTGGGAGAGGGTCAGTCAGGGTTTCCCAGAGTTGAGGGAGATCGCAGGGGCCTGGGTTATTAGCTCTTGCCTACCTAGGCTTCCCGTGACAGGTTGTTGTGCAATTTGTCCTGAGTGCGCTGATACTTGCTATGTGGGGGTAAACCACTGTTTGTGTGCATGGCAAAGCTCGGAAGGGAAGGAGCATCGTTTTGGAATGGACACTTTGCTGGAATGGTCTGCGGGTATCATGTTGCGTTTGCAGAGCCACTGATGTGCCTAAACAGTAGAAATCCCCCACAAGTGACATCATTTTGAAAACTACACCCCCTGGGAACTTATCTAGATGTATTGTGAGAACTTTAAACCCCCAAGTGTTTCACTAAAGTTTACAACGCAGAGCTGTGAAAATAAAAAAAATCATATTTTTTCCCCACAAAAATGATTTTTAGCCTCCAAATTTTTATTTTCCCAAGGGTTAGAGGAGAAATTGGACCAAAAAAGTTGGTGTTCAATTTGTCCTGAGTACACTGATACCCCATATGTGGGAGTAAACCACTGTTTAGGTACACGGCAGAACTCGGAAGGGAAGGAGCACTGTTTGACTTTTTCAATGCAGAATTGGCTGGAATAGAGATTGGACTCCATGTCGCATTTGGAGAGCCCCTGATGTGCTTAAACAGTGGAACCCCTTAATTCTAATTCCAACCCTTACCCCAACACACCCCTAAATGTAATCCCAACCCTAACCATAACCCTAACCACATCCCTAACCCTGACACACCCCTAACCCTAATCCCAACCCTAACCCTAATCCTAACTGTAAACATAATCCCAACCCTAACCCTAGTCCAAGCCCTAAACCTAACTTTAGCCCCAACCCTAACCCTAACTTTAGCCCCAACCCTAAGCCTAACTTTAGCCCCAACCATAAACCTAACTTTAGCCCTAACCCTAACCCTAATGGGAAAATGGAAATACATTTTTTAAATGTTATTATTTTTCACTAACTAAAGGGGTGATAAAGGGGGGTTTGATTTACTATTTGTAGTGGGTTTATATATCGGGTCTTTATGTTTGGCAGCTGTCACACGCTAAAAGACTTTGCATCACCATATTTTGAGAGCTATAATTTTTCCATACTTTGGCCAACAGAGTCATATGAGATCTTCTTTATTGCGGGATGAGTTGACATTTTTATTGGTACCATTTTTGGGCACATGACTTTTTTTATCACTTTTTATTACAATTTTTGGGAGGCAAAATGAACAAAAACCAGTAATTCATGAATTTCTTTTGGGTGGGGCACTTATACCGTTCCGCCTGTGGTAAAATTGATAAGGCAGCTTTATTCTTCGGGTCAGTACAATGACAGCAATACCTCATTTATATTATTTTTTTATGTTTGGCGCTTTAATACAATAAAAACTATTTAATGTAAAAAATAATGTTTTTTGCATTGCTTTTTTCTGAGAGCTATAACTTTTTTATTTTTTCACTAATGATGCTGTATCATGGCTCGTTTTTTGCGGGAAAAGATGATGTTTTCAGTGGTACTACATTTATTTATATCCATCTTTTTGATCTCATTCTAGTCTACTTTTTGTTCAGCTGTATGATGATGAAGCATTGTTTTTTTGTTTTACGGTGTTCACTAGTGGGACAGTTTTAAAGGTCAGGTCATTATGGACACGGCAATATTAAATATGTGTACTTTAATTGCTTTTTTATTTACATAAAGAAATGTATTTATTAGAACAATATTTATTTTTTTCCTTATTTAGGAATTTTTAAAAAAATATTTTAACCCAGTATATTTTTTGTTTTACTTTTTTGCATTGGCCCAGGGTGGGTCATCACTGTATACAGTCTGATCGCTGATCTGACATTTTGCACAGCACTGTGTCAGATCAGGGATCTGACTGGCAGTGAAAGAGGATTGCCGGTGCCTGCCCTCAGCAGGCTCTGAGAAGCCATCTCCCTGCAAGACCTGAAAGGACCCGGCGGCCATCTTGGATCCGGAGGTTTGGCAAGGAGAACCTCAGTACAACACAATCACATTGCCTTGTTCTGAGGGAAGCACGCTGGGAGCCTCCTCCCTGCACGATGCTTCTCTATGCCACCGGAACGCTGCAATCTTGTTTGATCACAGTGTTCCGGAGGTTAAAGTGCCGGGAGCAGTCTGTGACCACTCCTGGCACATATTGCCGGGTGTCAGCTGTGAGAATCAGCTGACACCCGGCACCGATCAGCCACACACCACCCGCTTGTAGGCTTAATATTTGCCGCTCCTTTTATTTTGCTAACTGCAGCCATTTTAAGATGGAACCCTTGGCATCTATTCTTCCTGCTGCTGTACACTGACACTAGGCCAGGACTTCTTGCCACTTCTAGGCATATGCAATGATGTGTGTCCTGGTCTAATAAAATAATAATCTTTATTTTTTTATATAGTGCTAACACATTCAGCAGCGCTTTACAGTTTTGCACACATTATCATCCCCGATGGAGCTCAAAATCTAAATTCCCTATCAGTATGTCTTTAGAATTTGGAAGGAAACCGGAGTACCCGGAGAAAACCCACAAACACGGGGAGAACATACAAACTCCTTGCAGATGTTGTCCTTGGTTGGATTTGAACCCAGGACTCCAGCACTGCAAGGCTGCAGTGATAACCATTGAGCCACTGTGCCGACCTAATATAAAGATGCCATCATGCCAACCTAATATAAAGATGCCCGGGGGTTCAGCGCATGGCAGTGGTAAGAAGAGGCGCTGAAGACCATAAGGGGAACTGTGATCAACATAGATGGCCATAGAGGCGAGTGGTGATATGAATAGTGATTTTTTTTATTGATTTTTTTGGGGGTGGTTATCTTTTCCCGGTCATCTACAGGTCTGCAAAATGTTGGCTAGCTGATCACCATATTACTGAATTCTTGTGGAGCAAGTTACAAAAAAAAAAATCAGCATTCAAGAGAACACAGAATTGTTATAATATCCAGGAAGAATTCAATTCCACTAAAATAAATGTTTCCAATTCCATTGGTTACCCTAGAATTTATCTTCTGCCGCTAAATCACTAATTTCTCTGATTCGCTCTTCCCTTTTTCAATAAATTAATTCCACATCCAAATACAGTGCAAATAGTAAAGACAATACTTAAACACTTAAAACATTTAACACAATATTCAATGGCTTCCGGTTCGTCCATCACTCCATTACACTGCCTCAGGTATGTTGACAATTGAGTTACTCCTCTGGAATATTCAGATTTTATTTATAAAAGCAGCTTGGCTCCAAGCTGTAGGTGATCTTCGGTGTCTATATATTTGGTGACAGTTTGTAAACTTCTCCAGTCCTTCCTAAACCCAATTCAGAAATAGGTCATAGATTTTCAGGTTTGTTGGCAGACACTGCTCTCACGCAGAACGCTGTAGCTTGTCTGTGTCATTTGTTTTAGGCAGTATATGCTTTGATATGTGCTTGCACTCAATCAAATAAATTGATTCTTTCCTTTATTCATGTTCTTCTCATAAGAGGATGTAGCTGGTGATGTCACACAATTCGGATTTAGTAACATGTCATTTGATGTGTGCTTATTAAATGGGGAAAAGTGAAATGTTCATTGTTGTGTGACTGTGAATGAAACTGACAAATGTTTAGCCTTTGTTCCTATGCTAAAACTGCTTCTTCCATGCATCAATGCAGCTGGCTAGAACATGAAAAAAAATACATTATTCATCTTAGCGTGTTAACTTGACATGTTTTTTGACTGACACATTTAATCATGGGTAGAGAAACATTTTAACCAATTGGTGTCCAAAATTCAGAGGCCTACAGTAACTTTCAAACACATTGGGGCCAGTAGTACATAATTGATATTAGGAAGCAAAGATTCTAATTTCTCAGGAAAGAGAGAGGACCCCGCTGACCATAAGAGCTTTCTCTCTACAGGAGTGAGAGGACCCCACTCACCATAAGAGCTTACTCTCTACAGGAGAGAGGGAGGACCCTGCTGACCATTAGAGCTTACACTCTTCAGATGAGAGAGAGAGAAGACCCCGCTGACCATAAGAGCTAACAGTTTACAGGAGAGAGAGGACCCTGCTGACCATAAGAGCTTACTCTCTACAGGAGAGAGGGAGGACCCTGCTGACCATTAGAGCTTACACTCTACAGGAGAGAGAGGACCCTGCTAACCATAAGAGCTAACAGTTTACAGGAGAGAGAGGACCCCGCTGACCATAAGAGCTCGCACTACAGATGAGAGAGAGGACCCTGCAGACCATAAAAGCTAACACTTTAAAGGTGTGAGAGAGAGGACCCCACTGATGATAAGAGCTTACACTTTACAGGAGAGAGAAGACCCTGCTGACCATAAGAGCTTACACTCTACAGATGAGAGAGAGAGAGGAACCCGCTGACCAAAAGAGCTTACACTCTACAGAAGAGAGGACTCTGCTGACCATAAGGCTATGTGCACACGTTGCAGATTCCCTGCGTATCCGCAGCGTTTTTCCGCGCAGAAACGCTGCAGATCTGCAAGTGATTTACAGAACAATGTAAATCAATGGAAAAAACATGCTGTGCTAATGGTGCGGAAAATTCCGCACGGAAAACGCAGCGGATTAAAAGAAGGAGAATCTCATTTATTTGTGTGGATCTGCAGTGTTTCTGTGCCCATTCCATAATAGAAATCCGCAAGGGTAAAAATGGATGAAATCCACACAGAATCCGCAGTACATCCGCAACAAAATCACACAAAATCCGCATAAAAAACGCACAGATTTTGACCTGCGTTTTCTGCCAAGAGATGCAGAATCCGCACAGAAAATTCCACAGGCAAATCTGCAACGTGTGCACATACCCGAAGAGCATACACTTTACAGGAGAAAGAGAGAGGACACTGCTTACCATAAGAGCTAACACTTTACAGATAAGAGAAAGTGGACCCTGCTGACTATAAGAGCTTACACTCTACAGGAGAGAGGACCCTGCTGACCATAAGGGCTTACACTCGTAGAAAAGAGAAAGAGGATCCTGCTGACCATAAGAGCTTACACTCTACAGGTGAGAGAGGACCCTGCTGACCATAAGAGCTTACACTCTACAGGTGAGAAAGGACCCTGCCGACCACAAGAGCCTACACTCTACAGGAGAAAGAGGACCCGGCTGACCATAAGAGCTTACATTCTACAGGTGAGAGAGAGAGGACCCTGCTGACCACAAGAGCTTACACTCTACAGCTGAGAGAGAGAGGAACCTGCTGACCACAAGAGCTCACACTCTACAGGTGTGTGAGAGAGAGAGGACCCCGCTGACCATAAGAGCTTACACTCTACAGGAGAGAGATGACCCTGCTAACCACAAGAGCTTACACTCTACAGGTGAGAGAAAGAGGAAGCTGCTGACCATAAGAGCTCACACTGTACAGGTGTGAGAGAGAGAGGACTCTGCTGACCATAAGAGCTTACACTCTACAGGAGAGAGATGATCCTGCTGACCATAAGAGCTTACACTTGCATGTGCGCGTCCTGACCTAATATAAAGATGCCCTTGGGTGCAGTGCATGGTAAGAAGAGGTGCTGAAGACCATAATGGGAACTGTGATTAACATAGGTGGCCATAAAGGCGAGAGGTGATATGAATAGTAATTTATTTTATTTGCAGGGGTTATCTTTTCCTGGTCATCTACAGGTCACCAAAATGTTGGCTAGCTGATCACCATTTTACTGAATTCTTGTGAAGCAAGTTACAAAAAAAAAATCAGCATTCAAGAGAACACAGAATTGTTATAACATCCAGGAAGAATTCTATTCCACTAAAATAAATGTTTCCAATTCCAATGGTTACCCTAGAATTCTTTATCTTCTGCCACTAAATCGCTAATTTCTCTGATTCGCTCTTCCCTTTTTTGATAAATTAATTCCACATCCAAATACAGTGCAAATAGTAAAGACTAGGGTTGAGCGACTTTCATTTTTTTAAGATCGAGTCGGGTTTTGTGAAACCCGACTTTGTCCAGAGTCGAGTCGAGTGCAGTCGGCCGATTATCGCTAAAAGTCGGGGATCGACCGAAACACGAAACCCAATGCAAGTCAATGGGGAAGCATAGTCGGCAGTGAGTGGAGGCCAGGAAAACACCTACAGTGCCCATTTTAATGCCAAAAACATCCATTCTTGTTTCTGAAGCTTGTCAATCTTAATTAACTTTATAATAATAGTTGTTCAATGGAACTTGGGGTCATTTGGAAAATTTGTGGGGGGTAGGGCTGGTTCAAGGTTTTAGTGGGCCCAGGAATCGTGGACTACGTCACGGCGGTGGAGCAGGGAGAGGAAAGTATTTCAACGTTGCAAGTGCTGTGATCCTGAGCAAGCAGGGGGGCACACTTGTTCGCATTGGCACTGGCACAGGGCCCCTCAAAGTACAGCGGTGTGTTTGCACGGCGGGGGCGCCTCCCACCAGCAGCGACACTTTTGCGTACTCTGAGGGGCCCTGTGCCAGTGACGTTGCCAACGAGTATGCCCCCCCTCCTGATGAAGGAACCTGCACTTTCATCTGCACCTTCCTCTCTGTCCCTGTGTAAGGTGGTATAACATGCGGGAAGGGGAACCTTACTTTCAGCAGGGTCAGATTCTGGCTGTGTAGAGTGCAAGGGGAATGTAGTGGTCTAGGTCAATGTACCAGCAGACTCATCTAGCAGTGGCTGGGCAATGGGCAGGATGAGGAGGAAACAGATATAGGGCCAAAGAATAAAGTAGGCTAAATGCAGTTCAAAATTGGTAACAGGACAGGACTAAACAGGCGGCATTGCTTTGTTCAGTGGAGTAGCAAACCCAGGAGCAGCTGACACTGTTTTAAGGGCCCAACCACACTAGTAGGCCAAATGCAGTTTAATATCTGATACTATAGGCCGAAAGCCAGAAGGTTGAAGCTCAGCTTTATTCAGTTGAGGGCAAACACCAGGGAGGGGCAGACACCGTTAGTAGGCCCTAACCACCAATTTTTAAAATAACAGCACTTAATGAGAGCCAGAAGGTTGAAGCTCAGCTTTATTCAGTTGAGGGCAAACACCAGGGAGGGGCAGACACCGTTAGTAGGCCCTAACCACCAATTTGTAAAATAACAGCACTTAATGAGAGCCAGAAGGTTGAAGCTCAGCTTTATTCAGTTTAGGGCAAACACCAGGGAGGGGCAGACACCGTTAGTTGGCCCTAACCACCAATTTTTAAAATAACAGCACTTAATGAGAGCCAGAAGGTTGAAGCTCAGCTTTATTCAGTTGAGGAAAAACACCAGGCAGGGGCAGACACCGTTAGTAGGCCGTAACCAAAGTTGAAGGCCAAATGCAGTTTAATATCTGATACTATAGGTCGAAAGCCAGAAGGTTGAAGCTCAGCTTTATTCAGTTGAGGGCAAACACCAGGGAGGGGCAGACACCGTTAGTACGCCCACCAATTTTTAAAATAACAGCACTTAATGAGAGCCAGAAGGTTGAAGCTCAGCTTTATTCAGTTGAGGGCAAACACCAGGGAGGGGCAGACACCATTAGTAGGCCCTAACCACCAATTTTTAAAATAACAGCACTTAATGAGAGCCAGAAGGTTGAAGCTCAGCTTTATTCAGTTGAGGGCAAACACCAGGGAGGGGCAGACACCGTTGGTAGGCCCTAACCACCAATTTTTAAAATAACAGCACTTAATGAGAGCCAGAAGGTTGAAGCTCAGCTTTATTCAGTTGAGGGCAAACACCAGGGAGGGGCAGACACCGTTAGTAGGCCCTAACCACCAATTTTTAAAATAACAGCACTTAATGAGAGCCAGAAGGTTGAAGCTCAGCTTTATTCAGTTGAGGGCAAACACCAGGCAGGGGCAGACACCGTTAGTAGGCCGTAACCAAAGTTGAAGGCGAAATGCAGTTTAATATCTGATACTATAGGCCCAAAGCCAGAAGGTTGAAGCTCAGCTTTATTCAGTTGAGGACAAACACCAGGGAGGGGCAGACACCGTTAGTAGGCCGTAACCAAAGTTGAAGACCAAATGCAGTTTAATTTCTGATACTATAGGCCGAAAGCCAGAAGGTGGAAGCTCCGATTTGGACCATGCATCCAACACATTAACCCATTGCGCCGTAATGGACAAGTAATCTTCCGTGGCCATGCCTACAGGTCCATGCGTCTGTTGTCAGGTGCACCTTTGTACTCACAGATTGCCAGAGTGCATGGACAATGCGGTCTTCTACATGCTGGTGGAGGGTTGGGATGGCTTTTCTCGCAAAAGAAGTGTCGACTGGTTAGCTTGTAGCGTGGTACAGCGTAGTCCATCATGGCCTTATTAATAGTAAATAAAATATATAACTAGGCTCTATGAACTTTTAAATAGGTTCCAGGGGTACACGGGCAGCATTGGTGTGGTCAGTGGAGGAGTATTGCAAGTAGGGGCCGCAAACAGGCTCACAAAGGCCTAAAATAACAAACAGTAGGCAGTCATGGCAGTTTTATATCGGTTACATGGATACACAGGCAGGCAGCATTGTGGTCAGTGGAGGAGTAATGCAAGTAGGGACGGCAGACAGGCTATCAAAGGCCTAAAATAACAAACAATAGGCTCATGGCAGTTTTATATCGGTTACATGGATACACGGGCAGGCAGCATTGTGGTCAGTGGAGGAGTATTGCAAGTAGGGGCCGCAGACAGACTATCAAAGGCCTAAAATAACAAACAATAGGCAGTCATGGCAGTTTGAAATCGGTTACATGGATACACAGGCAGGCAGCATTGTGGTCAGTGGAGGAATAATGCAAGTAGGGACGGCAGACAGGCTATCAAAGGCCTTAAATAACAAACAATAGGCTCATGGCAGTTTTATATCGGTTACATGGATACACGGGCAGGCAGCATTGTGGTCAGTGGAGGAGTATTGCAAGTAGGGGCCGCAGACAGGCTATCAAAGGCCTAAAATAACAAACAATAGGCAGTCATGGCAGTTTGAAATCGGTTACATGGATACACAGGCAGGCAGCATTGTGGTCAGTGGAGGAGTAATGCAAGTAGGGACGGCAGACAGGCTATCAAAGGCCTTAAATAACAAACAATAGGCTCATGGCAGTTTTATATCGGTTACATGGATACACGGGCAGGCAGCATTGTGGTCAGTGGAGGAGTATTGCAAGTAGGGGCCGCAGACAGGCTCACAAAGGCCTAAAATGACAAACAGTAGGCAGTCATGGCAGTTTGAAATCGGTTACATGGATACACAGGCAGGCAGCATTGTGGTCAGTGGAGGAGTATTGCAAGTAGGGGCCGCAGACAGGCTCACAAAGGCCTAAAATAACAAACAGTAGGCAGTCATGGCAGTTTTATATCGGTTACATGGATACACGGGCAGGCAGCATTGTGGTCAGTGGAGGAGTATTGCAAGTAGGGGCCGCAGACAGGCTATCAAAGGCCTAAAATAACAAACAGTAGGCAGTCATGGCAGTTTGAAATCGGTTACATGGATACACAGGCAGGCAGCATTGTGGTCAGTGGAGGAGTAATGCAAGTAGGGACGGCAGACAGGCTATCAAAGGCCTAAAATAACAAACATTAGGCTCATGGCAGTTTTATATCGGTTACATGGATACACGGGCAGGCAGCATTGTGGTCAGTGGAGGAGTATTGCAAGTAGGGGCCGCAGACAGGCTCACAAAGGCCTAAAATAACAAACAGTAGGCAGTCATGGCAGTTTTACATCGGTTACATGGATACACAGGCAGGCACTCCAGGCAGCATTGTGGTCAGTGGAGGAGTATTGCAAGTAGGGGCCGCAGACAGGCTATCAAAGGCCTAAAATAACAAACAATAGGCTCATGGCAGTTTTATATCAGTTACATGGATACACGGGCAGGCAGCATTGTGGTCAGTGGAGGAGTATTGCAAGGAGTGTCTGACACAGTTAGTACTCCAAAAAAACAAATAGATGTTAATGTCTCGCAAAACAACTATAAGTAAAAAAAGGGTGGCATGCTTAGGTACAGGGGTGGGCTCATCTGCAGAGTTTATGACAAAATAATTTGGCAGTAAATTAGTATTTACTGGTGTCAATATAGGACACTGACCCAGACTACTTTAACTAGCATCATAGATGCAAACAAATTGGTATTGTTTGTCAGTGCCAGGCATTGAAAGATGTCAGTGCATAGACTAAACATTGGTGGAGCTGTGCGAGATAATTTTGCACGTGGTACAGCACAGTTTGAGCTGGGGGGGGAACTCTCTTGTGGCCGGCGGTACCGGCCCAGGGACCCTCATGTTACAACGGCGTGTCTGACGTTGGGTGCGCACCACCACCGCCAGAGACACTACATTGTACTATGAGGGACCCAGTGGCAATGCCGTCGACCAAAAGCGAGCACACCCGCCTCTTCAGACAATCAGCACTGTAACGGGTGCTTGCGCCAAGTGGCGAGACAACGGCCCCGTGGGGGGATTTTTCCCATTGGGGGAGGTGTAAACATGTCGTATGCTGGACAAACAGCTGCTGCAAATTAACAGATTGGAACACTCAGTAAGACCAGTCCACAAGCAAGACCTTTTTATAGGAAAGCTAGGTGTCAGCCGGGAAAGGTGGGGCAAAATAATTTGAAATCCAGGAGTGGTTCATTTTAATGAAGGTGAGATCATCCACATTTTGGGTAGCCAGACGAGTCCTTTTTTCGGTTAATATTGAACCAGCAGCACTGAATACTCTTTCTGATAGCACACTAGCTGCTGGGCAAGCAAGCTCCTGCAACGCATATTCTGCCAATTCAGGCCAGGTGTCTAATTTTGATGCCCAGTAATCAAATGGGAATGACGGTTGAGGGAGAACATCGATAAGGGAAGAAAAATAGTTAGTAACCATACTGGACAAATGTTGTCTCCTGTCACTTTGAATAGATGCTGCAGTACCTGTCCTGTCTGCGGTCATTGCGAAATCACTCCACAACCTGGTCAGAAAACCCCTCTGTCCAACGCCACTTCTGATCTGTGCACCCCTAACACCTCTGCCATGTAGCCCCCTGCAGCTTGTGTGAGAACCATCACCGGCGCTGTGTGCTGGGAATGCCTGAATCAAACGGTCTACAAGAGTAGCTTGTTTGGTTGCTAATATTTGTTCGAGGTTCTCATGTGGCATAATATTTTGCAATTTGCCTTTATAGCGAGGGTCAAGGATGCAGGCCAACCAGTAATCGTCATCGCTCATCATTTTAGTAATGCGTGGGTCCTTTTTGAGGATATGTAAGGCATAATCCGCCATGTGGGCCAAAGTTCCTGTTGGCAAATCTGCGGTTGTGCTGGTTTGAGGGGCAGTTACAGGCAAATCTACGTCACTTGTCTCCCTTAAAAAAACAGAACCCGGCCTTGCAACGCCACTAATTTCTGTTGGCCCAGGAGAAGCTTCCTCATTAAAAAAGTACTCATCCCCATCATCCTCCTCATCCTCCTCCTCCTCTTCGCCCGCTACCGCGTCCTCTACACGGCCCTGACCAGACAATGGCTGACTGTCATCAAGGCTTTCCTCTTCTTCGGCTGCAGACGCCTGCTCCTTTATGTGCGTCAAACTTTGCATCAGCAGACCAATTAGGGGGATGCTCATGCTTATTATGGCGTTGTCTGCACTAACCAGCCATGTGCATTCCTCAAAACACTGAAGGACTTGACACAGGTCTTGTAGCTTCGACCACTGCACACCTGACAACTCCATGTCTGCCATCCAACTGCCTGCCCGTGTATGTGTATCCTCCCACAAAAACATAACAGCACGCCTCTGTTCGCACAGTCTCTGAAGCATGTGCAGTGTGGAGTTCCACCTTGTTGAAATGTCGATGATTAGGCGATGCTGGGGAAGGTTCAAAGACCGCTGATAGTTCTGCATACGGCAGGAGTGTACGGGCGAACGGCGGATATGCGAGCAAAGTCTGCGCACTTTGAGGAGCAGGTCGGGTAACCCTGGATAACTTTTCAGGAAGCACTGCACCACCAGGTTTAAGGTGTGAGCCAGGCAAGGAATGTGTTTCAGTTGGGAAAGGGCTATGGCAGCCATGAAATTCCTTCCGTTATCACTCACAATCTTGCCTGCCTCAAGATGTACAGTGCCCAGCCATGACTGAGTTTCATTCTGCAAGAACTCGGACAGAACTTCTGCGGTGTGTCTGTTGTCGCCCAAACACTTCATTGCCAATACAGCCTGCTGATGCTTGCCACTAGCTGTCCCATAATGGCACACCTGGTGTGCAACAGTGGCAGCTGCGGATGGAGTGGATGTGCGACTGGGGTGTGTGGACGAGCTCTCGCTTCTGCATGAGGAGGAGGAAGAGGAGGAGGGGGGGCGAACGCCTACAGCCAACTCTTTCCTTGACCGTGGACTAGGCAAAACTGTCCCAATATTGCTGTCCCCTGTGGACCCTGCATCCACCACATTCACCCAGTGTGCCGTGATGGAAACGTAACGTCCCTGGCCATGCCTACTGGTCCATGCAACTGTTGTCAGGTGCACCTTTTAGTCACAGACTGCCTGAGTGCATGGACGATGCGGTCTTTAACATGCTGTTGGAGGGCTGGGATGGCTTTTCTAGAAAAGAAGTGCCGACTGGGTAGCTCGTAGCGTGGTACAGCATAGTCCATCAGCGCTTTGAAAGCTTCGCTTTCAACTAACCGGTAGGGCATCATCTCTAATGAGATTAGTCTAGCAATGTGGGCGTTCAAACCCTGTGTACGCGGATGCGAGGATGAGTACTTCCTTTTCCTAACAAGAGTCTCATGTAGGGTGAGCTGGACTGGAAAGCTGGAGATCGTGGAACTAGCGGTGGTGCCGGTGGACATGGGTGACTGAGAGAGGGTTGGAGATGGTATTCTTGCCGGTGCCCTACATGCAGTGTTTCCTACTACTAACCTGGTGATTCCCTGACTGCTTTGGCCTGGCGACGAAAGCTGCACAGATACTGCAGGTGGTGTGGGAAATGGTCGGCTTACAGGGAGGGAAGGGATGTAGCGTTGCTGACTAGCTTCATTGGCCGAGGGTGCTGCAACCTTTAGGGACGTTTGGTAGTTAGTCAAGGCTTGCAAATGCATGGTGGATAAATGTCTATGCATGCAACTTGTATTTAGACTTTTAAGATTCTGACCTCTGCTTAAGGTTGTTGAACATTTTTGACAGATGACTTTGCGCTGATCATTTGGATCTTGTTTAAAAAAATGCCAGACTGCACTCTTTCTACTATCGGATACCTTTTCAGGCATTGCAGACTGAGCTTCTTTAACCGGATGGCCACGCTGTCCTCCAACTGGTTTTGGTTTTGCCACGCGTTTTTGGCCAGATACGGGCCCGGTAGATGGAACCTGTTGTGATGTTGATGCCTGCTGTGGCTCCTCCTCCTCCGCTTCAGAACTACTGCCGCCTGCACCCTGTTCCCCCAATAGCTGCCAATCGGGGTCCACAACTGGGTCATCTATGACCTCCTCTTCTATGTCGTGTGCAATTTCGTCTGTGTCACCGTGTAAGCCGGTGGTATAGCGTCCGTGACGGGGCACCATAGTCTCCGCTGGGTTTGATTCTGCCTCAGTACACTGCGAGGGCAATGTTCTGGTCTGAGTCAAAGGAACAGCATAGTAATCTGGCTGTGGCTGTGCATCTGTGCACTCCATGTCCGATTCAACTTCTAATGGACATGGCCTGTTAACTGTTTCACTGTCTAACCCAGGAATGGTATGTGTAAAGAGCTCCATGGAGTAACCCGTTGTGTCTCCTGACGCATCCTTCTCTCTTGTTCTGGGTGAAGAAGACAAGGAAGCGACTTGTCCCTGAACGGGAGCATCCACTGACGATGCACTGCTCTGACATTTGGCACTTTCCGAGGAGGAGGCGAAAGAGCTAGAGGCAGAGGCAGCAATGAAAGCCAATACTTGTTCCTGCTGCTCCGGCTTCAAAAGTGGTTTTCCTACTCCCAGAAAAGAGAGCGTTCGAGGCCTTGTGTAGCCAGACAAGGAACCTGGCTCAACAACTCGAGACTTAGGTGCTGTACTGCTTTTACCATGACCACCTGATGCTCCACCACCACTACCATCATTACCAGCTGACAATGACCGCCCACGGCCACAACCTCTTCCACTAGACTTCCTCATTGCTTGCAAAACGTAACCAAAGTAACACTATTTGTTACTGTAAAACAACTTATAAGGTGAACTCAAACTTCTGTAGGATTTTTATATACCTTTATAGGTGCCTGACACTGAAAGGAAAATCAGGCCCAATGTTACACACTAGGTTTTCTGTGGCCCAATAATTTGAGACAGATGGCACACACAGGCCCAGCACTCAAGCAGAAATGCCAATCTTAATCTCCCACTATTTTTTTTTTTTTCTGGTAGAATTTACCCCCCCCCCCAAAAAAAGGACAAGTATTACACAGTGTTTTCAGTGCCACACAATGAGAGAGAGATGCCACACACAGCAATGGCACGGAGGCAGACTTGACAATATTTATCTCCCACTAATTTTTTTTTTGGAAAAGGGGGAATTTAGAAAAAAAAAAAAAAAGGACAAGTATTACACAGTGTTTTCAGTGCCACACAATGAGAGAGAGATGCCACACACAGCAATGGCACGGAGGCAGACTTGACAATATTTATCTCCCACTAATTTTTTTTTTTGGAAAAGGGAGAATTTAGAAAAAAAAAAAAAAAGGCCAAGTATTACACAGTGTTTTCAGTGCCACACAATGAGAGAGAGATGCCACACACAGCAATGGCACGGAGGCAGACTTGACAATATTTATCTCCCACAAATTTTTTTTTTTGGAAAAGGGAGAATTTAGAAAAAAAAAAAAAAAGGCCAAGTATTACTCAGTGTTTTCGGTGCCACACAATGAGAGAGAGATGCCACACACAGCAATGGCACGGAGGCAGACTTGACAATATTTATCTCCCACTAATTTTTTTTTGGAAAAGGGAGAATTTAGAAAAAAAAAAAAAATGACAAGTATTACACAGTGTTTTCAGTGCCACACAATGAGAGAGAGATGCCACACACAGCAATGGCACGGAGGCAGACTTGACAATATTTATCTCCCACTAATTTTTTTTGGGAAAAAGGGAGAATTTAGAAAAAAAAAAAAAAAAGGCCAAGTATTACACAGTGTTTTCAGTGCCACACAATGAGAGAGAGATGCCACACACAGCAATGGCACGGAGGCAGACTTGACAATATTTATCTCCCTGCAGTTATCTCAGAAAAGTATGGCAGGCAGCTGTAAAAGGACTGCTGCACACAAAAGTGTGGACAAACACACAAGATAGCTGTGCAGAAAGGAAGGAAAAACAGGATTTGTGCTTTGAAAAAAGCAGTTGGTTTACACAGCGGCGTACACACAAAGCAATGCAGCTATCAGGAAGCCTTCTAGGGCAGCCCAATGAGCTACAGCGCTGAGGAAAAAAAAATGTAGCTTCCACTGTCCTGCAAACAAAAGGTGGTATTGGACAGTGGAAATCGCTACAGCACAAGCGGTTTGTGGCTTTATGTACCCTGCCTATCACTATCCCTGCTTCCGAAGAAGCTGCAGCAACCTCTCCCTACACTCAGATCAGCAGCAGTAAGATGGCGGTCGACGGGAACGCCCCTTTATAGCCCCTGTGACGCCGCAGAAAGCAAGCCAATCACTGCAATGCCCTTCTCTAAGATGGTGGGGACTGAGATCTATGTCATCACGCTGCCCACACTCTGCGTCCACCTTCATTGGCTGAGAAATGGCGCTTTTAGCGTCATTGAAACGAGACTTTGGCGCGAAAGTCGCGTACCGCATGGCAGACCCCACACAGGGATCGGCTCGGTTTCATGCGACTTATGAAAATGAACGATCCGTTTCGCTCAACCCTAGTAAAGACAATACTTAAACACTTAAAACATTTAATACAATATTCAATGGCTTCTGGTTCATCCATCTCTCCGTTACACTGCCTCAGGTATGTCGACAATTGAGTTACTCCTCTGGAATATTCAGGTTTATCATAAAAGCAGCTTGGCTCCAAGCTGTAGGTGATCTTCGGTGTCTTTATATTTGTAAACTTCTCCAGTGCTTCCTAAACCCAATTCAGAAATAGGTCATAGATTTTCAGGTTTGTTGACATACAAACAGGAAGGTGGATTACAGCAATCGAGGGGTGCTCATAGTACCAGACAAACTGTTAGTGAAGGTGTAGGAGCTGAGGAACAAATGGTGGAAGACGAGGAGGAATAGGTGATGGGCTGGCAACTATCAGGAGATGAAAAAGATAGCGATCCCTTCTCTTTTGTCTGTAGTTGGGGGAGGGGACGAAGGAAGCAAACTTGAGTTTTACCCCACCACCAACACACTATGGACTTGGACCTCATGAAAGCACCTGACAAATGAACGCCTTCTTGCTGCACTATCTACAACATGATGCCCGTATTGTTAGGATTCTAAAAAGTGCTGGCTTCTAGATTGCCACGCTGTTAAATCCACGGTGCAAGATTACATTTTGCCAGATGCTCTTTCCCCTGGAAAGGGACGCTTGTATGCTGGAATATCGAAACACACTTGTAGATAATTATAAGCGTGGTTTCCCCAAGAAAGCACATAGTGTGCATTGCAGTTATAGGCTTCCAACCCTGGTAATGAAGAGTCGTTAATGCAAAAACAATAGCCTCAGCAGTGTAATTGTCATAATCAATGTCTCTGAATCGTTTCACACATTTTATAGACCAGCCCATGCACCAGCAGTACAGAGTACAAGTCTGACACGATGTGAATGACTGAAGAGTATGGTCCAGGGGTATCTCGAGATCAATATCAATGCAATCAAGGGAAATTTGGACCCTTTTGCATTTTGGTCTTCTAAAATGGAAGAGTTGCCTGAGCTCGCTTGTCACTCCTTGGAGGTTTTGTCATGCCTGGCAGCCAGGTTCTCTCCAAACATGTATTCAGCGCTGTTGGTGGTATCTTGATGGATAAACGTATCCGGCTGTCCCCTGAAAGTGTAAACCATATAACTTTCATTAAAATGAACAAGCTATGGATCTCTAAAGACTTTTTGTCATGCTGGGTGAAGGATAAGTAAATGCACATGCACCACAATGGGAAGAGGGAAGGGCGATCCCATCACTAGGGAAGGAGGGAGTGCAGACTACTAGGGAGATCTAAAATCACCCTCCCTGTCTGCCCTAAATGTCCCTATATAGGCTCTGCATCTGTTGCTGAACAGGAACCTAATCCCTGCCTGATCCTAGCAATAGGCCCAACATAAGGAGGGGATGTTGTAAGCACTAGTCAGTCGCCACTAAAACTAAAGACAGAGAGAGAAGATGGATGGGGAAACACTTAGCTTGAGAAGATAACTGAGATGTCATGCCAGCAATCCTCCAAGGGTCCTCAGGAAAAGACGCTAACTGACTGCTAGAACTTCCAACAAGGCTGATGTAAGTATGAGCTAACACCCGCACCATGCTGCAGCAATTGAATATATTTAAACCTTCAGCACAGGTGTGTGACAAGCAGCAGAAGGTGGAGGTAACTATTGGGTCCTAGAGGGAGAAGGATATCACTCCATAACAGAGATCAAGAAGGTGCTTGAGCTAAATGTAAAGACCTTCTACAGCCGGATCCAGGATGGCTGTCTGTCACACCTGACACACCCATGAAATTTTGCACCCCGGTTGCAGACTGGGCAGACTAAGCAATGGTGTTGTTTTTAGCGTGATGCACTGATCTTGCATTGTTGCAGTTGCAGACACCTTCTGTGCCTGCTGTTGCTACTGCTGCTAATGTTACAAACTATTTTTTTAAATGTTGTGACTCAAAGGTGGGTCTCCATCTGGTGGGTTGCCTGCAGTGGAAGGGGTGAAAGAGTCCCATTATACTATTTCTAATTTGGGGAAATTGATGCCACTTTAGTGGTGTATGACAATAATTTTTCTAAATGTGGAGACACAAAGTTGGGTCTCCATCTGGTGGTTTGCCTGATATGGAAGGGGTGTCAGAAGTCCATTACACTATTTCTATTCTGGGGAAATTAATGCACTTTAATGGTATGTGGGAATAATTTTTGGAAATGTTTGGACTCCAATTTGGGTCTGCTTCATGTGTGTTGTCTGTAGCAGTAGGGCTCCCAGACCGGTAAACATGTACTTACTTTCCTAATAATGAGGTGCCACCAATCAGTTCAAATGTGTGCAAATAGCAAGGTAGGACTGTAGTTAAATAAAATATAACTTTTAATTAAATCTATTAAAAGAGCCAAACAGACTCATAAAACCAATACTAATTCCAAAGGCATAACACACAACGTACAAATACTGTTAGATGCTCCAAAAGAGCGCTGCAAAGCTCCAAAACGGTGGAAAACAATGCACCTATTCTCATGGAAACTCACACCATACAGGAATTTTACTTCTCTGCTTTCTCCACAGCCTGTATATTATTTTATTTAAGTTTCAAAGCAAACAAGCCAAAAAAAGCCGTTATCGATGACTACTGAAATACAGGAACGATCTCACCCAAGATGTAAGTTCCTTGCTTCACAGCGTATAATGGGATGGATTGCACTATCCGTATATATGAGGAGGCCCTCTGCATGCCCATTCAAAGCCTCATTCCTCCGGATTTCATCCCAACACTCGTCACGTCATCCCTCATAATGCATTCTCCCATTATGCATTATGAGGGATGACGTGACGAGTGTTGGGATGAAATCCAGAGGAATGAGGCTTTGAATGGGCACACAGAGGGCCTTGTAGCATAGCGCCTACTATGTGTCTTGGGGAACACTCGCTTGGCAGCAGAATCAAAGCACTCGGGCACGGTTTTCTATCAAAAACAGTCTTTTCGGTTTATTTCACATAATGTAAACCACATCCACAGGAACTTGGTAACAGTTTAAACACAGTCTGCATATATTCATCTTTACCACAGTTCGTTTCTTACCCCGGTCAGCATTATACACAGAGGTATCCATCAGACGTTTCTCACTCACACTGACTTCAGGTCAGTCCCAGGTCCTCAACACAGACCTCCCAGGTCTACGGTCTCCAGGTGCTTCCAGGACGACTCCACTCGCTGGAGCCTCCAACACCAACTGTCCGTGCTATGTCCAGCACGCAGGCTCTCCAGCCTGGAATGGTCACTGTGTGCTTCCAGGACGTCTGTCCCCACCTGGGACCATCCAGCACACAGGCCACTTTGCAGTGTCCTGCCAGGACACACGGAGGTGTGTCCACCCTGACGGACACTTACCCACTAACACTCACATTCCACCATGTGCTCCACACACCTCCTTTACATAGGTGTAACCACACCCAGGTACCTGTCACATGGCTAGTCAGGTGAGCGTGACATCACCACAGGTCCTTGCACACCATATATATGCCTCAATGCATATCTCAAGGAGCACACACAGCGCCCCCTAGCTGCCACAGGGGTTACTATACCACAGCCTCCTCATATATACGGATAGTGCAATCCATCCCATTATACGCTGTGAAGCAAGGAACTTACATCTTGGGTGAGATCGTTCCTGTATTTCAGTAGTAATCGATAACGGGTTTTTTTGGCTTGTTTGCTTTGAAACTTATATAATATACAGGCTGCGGAGAAAGCAGAGAAGTAAAATTCCTGTATGGTGTGAGTTTCCATGAGAATAGGTGCATTGTTTTCCACCGTGTTGGAGCTTTGCAGCGCTCTTTTGGAGCATCTAACAGTATTTGTACGTTGTGTGTTATGCTTTTGGAATTAGTATTGGTTTTATGAGTCTGTTTGGCTCTTATAATAGATTTAATTAAAAGTTATATTTTATTTAACTACAGTCCTACCTTGCTATTTGCTCACATGTACTTACTTTCAGTCAACTACCTGTGTTACTATCCTTAAATTTTTTTAACATTATTGCTATTAATATTTGTGCCACCTGTGGCTGTGCAAAAAAGCAGTTTGAGCAGTTGCATGAGATATCAGGGCTCCCATAACAGCAGTCTTACATCGACCCCTCATCCATTTCATCTTAACTTAAACTTAAATTCAAAGCTCTAAATGCTGACCCAGACCACGATACCTCATGCTTAGCCCATGGCTGACTGCTGCTGTGCCATTGTAAAATTTCTAGTATGGTTGCTACAAAGCAATATGTATCTCGCATATATAATTATCACACGCCTGCTGCAAGGACACCTGTCTTGAAAGGACCAAATTGGATGAAGACAATGTGACGGAGGTGCCACTCATGCGCTGCCAATAATGAATTCACAGTATATCCAACGGAATATATTGAATGACTTATTGAATAGTTTTGCAGAGTCAATACGTTTCGAGACCATGCAGTAAATCTTCATCAGGACATGGAGATGGTCCTGCATGGCCTCGAAACTGAGTGGCACCACCTGCGTCACACAGTCTTCACTTTACAGCAGAGAGAGAGGAGAGAGAGAGAGAGAACCCCACTGACCATAAAAACTTACACTCTACAGGAGAGAGAAAGAGAGAGGACCACAATGACAATAAGAGCTTACACACTTCAGGAGAGATAGAGAGAGAGGATCCTGCTGAGCATAAGAGCTTACAATTGACAGGAGAAAGAAAAAGAGGACCCCTTTGACCCTAAATGCTTATGCATTACAGGAGAGAGTGAAGTTCATTCTCAACATAAGAGCTTGCTCTGTACAGGAGAGAGTGAGAGAGACTTACCCAGTGACTCTGGAGATGTAAAACAACTCTGACATACAAGCAGTGCTTCATTGGGAAACTGTGAGCTCAGATGATGACCCTTATACTAATATACAAGATTGTCATACAAGTTATGACAATCCGTTAGATGTCATAGCTGCAGGGCATTATGGAAAGGTTTGCATGGCAAAGCAAAATAATATTAGCCTGCTCTGTGATGGGCAATTTTTTTTTTTGTAAATCACGAATTGAATCTCAAAATGTTCGAATACACGTTAAACCGCAAATTTCTTGAAATGTGACTCAAATGTGATCTTCCTCTATGGATTGATCCTCTCTTCTGTAGCTAGGATCAATAATAAAGCTGGCTCAGCTGTAAATAGGGGTGCACAGCATCCTATATAAATCTCCATAGAGACACCTTGTATATTTATACTGTTCCTAGCCTGCTTATAATTAGGTTGATGCTTTGTGTTCTGACCCATCTTCTGTACTTTAACTACACCACGGATTCACTTCTGAGATGGCTTTCTGGATTTTACCCTCACATTTAAGTTTACTCTTTTGCCTCACTGTACTACTTTACCCTAGTTATTTTTTTAATTCAACTTTGGTGTGCAGTTCTGTAATTGTCCCCATCTCTTTGGTTCTGACCCTGCTTGCTGAACCTGTTCCCTCAACCTACTCTTCTGGCCAGCAGCTAATCCTGGAGTGCAACCTAGGGACTCTGCAATCAAGGCTAGATTTCTGTACGTGCCTCAAAGAGAGAAAACTTCAGTTCTCTTGGGACTTGGCTTCTCCGAACCTGTCTATGTAAGCCCTTTTTAGCTGATGATTATGGTGTAACCATTAAAATAAAACCCATTTTTGTCTTATTTTCTTTTTAAGGTTTCATTTACATATTAAATATTAAACATTCTTTCCTTTAAGAGAGTGTTGAGTGTTCCTTAATCCAACCACAGCTTAATGCTACCAATATATGTGTCACATATTTGTCTTTTAGATACATATCACAACTACTTTAAACAGACTTTAGAAAATCTGGAAGTCTCTAAATGTGTCAAGCATGTTGATGGTGGTGTTAATGTATTCTTTTGTAGTTTTAACTTTGGGGAATGTTAAATTCACAGTGTCATTGTGCTTTCCCGTTACAATGACATGAACATTACTAAATGACAGTTCTTTGTTCTTTCTCCCCATTTACTGTGCAAATACATCATAGACTTTCTTAGAACTTACTCTATGAATCACATTATGGTAGGGAAGGTTCAATGTTCTCAATACACTTACAACACTCATGGGATTCCCATGTCTAATTATCTTTAGCTTGCACTGCTTTCCAATGGTGGATGTTCATGTCTTAAGTTTACAGTCTTTGAAGACAACAGCTGGAAGCTCAATAGGTACAATACATAGGTTTTTTTGTATAGATTCACGAGAACAAATGTTAATATACGTCATGTCCAGTAATTAGCATAGGTACCTTTTACATGTGAAAGCTAATTATTTACTGAATTTATAAACTTACCAGCTTTTTACTGTTTTAGAAGAATTAATATTCTGATTGTCTTATATAATTAAAAGTGAAAAACGTAAGAGGTAAGGAAGACAATATCATACTGCAGGGCAGTACACCAGTCTTGGTACATGTGCCCTACTAGGTTAATAGTAGTCATACTTTAGTAATCTTGAAAGATGGGAAATGGAGAGGAATAATGATAGTATTGTGACTTTTCTAAATCCTTTGATCAGGCCTAGCCAAATGTATGATATAGGCTTAAATGGGTATTGTAGTAATGTTGCATGTTTTACCGAATATTAAAGGAAACTTTCTATCAAAATTATCATTCCTAACTAACCATCAAAGCATTACAGTAGTTGGTAATTGCTTTCAAAACTTTAACTATCTTTAAGAAATGGCCTTGAATCATAAATGAAAAAAAATATTTTATAATATGCACTACAAGGAAAATGTCAATAGGGCAGTCCCAATCTTGATAAGGGTTTGCGCACAGGTTGCAGATTTGGCGCATTTTTTTCTAAGCAAATTTGTCACAAAACTTGAAGGGTTTCCTGAGGCTAGCAAATTAAATGAGTATCCTGAATTCTCATGCTCACGTTGCTTATTTTTTACGTACAGGTTTAAATCTGCAGGATGTCAAATTTTTTAGCGCTTTTTATATAGATTTGACCCATATAAGTGGGGGAAAATCTGAATAAAAAATACATATAAAAAATGCATCGAAAACAAGGCAAAAAAGCACCCATTTAGTGCTGCATTTTTATGCCAAGTGATGCAGAAATGGTGCAGAAATTTCTGCACCAAATTCATAACATGTGACCGTACCCTAAGGCCACATTTTTACATTCGGTATTTGGTCAGAATTTTACTTCAGTACTTGGAAGCTAAAATCAGGAGTGGAACAATCGGAGGAATTGTATAATAGAAACACGTCACCACTTCTACATTGTTCACCCACCTCTGGTTTTGGCTTACAAATACTGATGTAAAATACTGACCAAATACTGAATGCATGAAAGTTGCCTGGCATTATGTGGTCCATCATCTGGCGTATGCAAAGTTCAGAAGGAACCAAGGTCACTACACATAGCTTCACAGTGCAGACATCCGAAGCTGTTAGAGCTGGATTGTAAAGCCAGGACAGCACTTTATTGCACGCCCCCTTGACTCTATGCAAGTAGTATTTGGTACTTTGTAGATGTAAATCTTATTTTTTACCCCAAAAAAACATTTACGAGCTTAATATATTTCGAAGAAAATGTTATGGTTACAGTTTAGGAATGATATTTTTCCTGACAGGTTCCCTTTAAATATTCAATAACTTTTGAATTGACAATGATGTTGCAATCTGTGAAAAATTGTTATAGGAATGATATCTTGTAGAATGATAAGATTTTGTCTTTCTTTTTATCACTCCCTCAGTCCCTCTCTGTTCCTTTGGGATGGCTATAGTCTTTTAATTCACTAAACAGAAAAATAATTGTACTAGCACACTGTGTACACTAGGGTTGAGCGACTTTTACTTTTTCAGGATCGAGTCGGGTTTCGCGAAATCCGACTTTGTCAAATGTCGGGTCGGGTGAAATCGGCCAAATGCAGTTTCATATTGTTGATAGAGACCGAAAGCCTGTAGATTGAAACTCAGCTTTGTTTCTTTGAGGAAACCAAGAGGCAGCAGCAGTCGTCACTAGGCCCAAACCAAGAACCAGGCCAAATGCAGTTTCATATTGTTGATAGAGGCCGAAAGCCTGTAGATTGAAACTCAGCTTTGTTTCTTTGAGGAAACCAAGAGGCAGCAGCAGACGTCACTAGGCCCAAACCAAGAACCAGGCCAAATGCAGTTTCATATTGTTGATAGAGGCCGAAAGCCTGTAGATTCAAACTCAGCTTTGTTTAGTAGAGGTAGAGTGGGTGCACCCACCTGTCAGGCAAACGGCACTTGCACGGGTGCTTGCGCCAAGTGGTGACCACGGTCCTGTGGGGGGAGTCAGCCCATTTAGGGAGGTATAAAAATGGCCTATGGTGGAAATTCAGCAGCTGCAAAAGGAGGAATTGGCAAAGTCAGTAAGAGGAGGGCAAAAGCGAGTCATTTATCACCCAAGCTACGTGTCAGCAGGGGAAGGTGGGGCAAAAGAATTGGCAATCCATTATTGGTTCATTTTAATGAAGGTTAGATCATCTACATTTTGGGTAGCCAGACGTGTCCTTTTTTCAGTCAGTATTGAACCAGCAGCACTGAAGACTCTTTCTGAAAGCACACTGGCAGCAGGGCAAGCGAGCTCCTGTAATGCATATTCTGCCAATTCGGGCCAGGTGTCTAGTTTAGATGCCCAGTAATCAAAGGGGAATGACCTGTGAGGGAGAACATCGATAAGGGATGAAAAATAGTTTGTAACCATACTGGACAAATGCTGTCTCCTGTCACTTTGAATAGATGCAGCAGTCCCTGTTGTGTCAGCGGTCATTGAAAAATCACTCCACAACCTTGTCAGAAAACCCCTCTGTCCAACGCCACTTCGGATTTCGGCCCCTCTAGCACCTCTGTCATGTTGCCCCCTACGGCAAGTGTGAGGACCATCACCGCCTCTGTGTGCTGGGAATGCCTGAACCAAACAGTCTACAAGAGTTGCTTGTTTGGTAGCCAATATTTGCTCAAGGTTCTCATGTGGCATGATATTTTGCATTTTCCCTTTATAGCGTGGATCCAGGAGGCAGGCCAACCAGTAATCATCATCAGTCATCATTTTGACAATGCGGGGGTCCCTTTTTAGAATACGCAAGGCATACTCAGCCATGTGGGCCTGGTGTCAATTCACTGGTCCTGCTGGGTTGAGGAGCACTTTGTTGGAAATCCACATCACAAGGGTCCCACAAGAAACCTGTACCTGACCTTGCAACGCCACCAGTTTCAAGTGGCCCCTGAGAAGCATCCTCCTCCCAAACATAGTCATCCCCATCATCCTCCTCCTCATCCTTTTCGACCGCCACCTCGTCCTGGACAGTTCCCTGACCAGACAATGGCTGACTGTCATCAAGGATTCCCTCCTCCTCGGCTGCAGACGCCAGCTCCTTGATGTGCGTCAAACTTTGCATCAGCAGACGCATAAGTGGGATGCTCATGCTTATGATGGCGTCATCTGCACTTGCCAGCCATGTGCATTCCTCGAAACACTGAAGGACTTGACAGAGGTCTTGTAGCTTGGACCACTGCACACCAGACAACTCCATGTCTGCCATCCAACTGCCTGCCCGTGTATGCGTATCCTCCCACAAATACATGACAGTACACCTCTGTTCACACAGCCTCTGAACCATGTGCAGTGTGGAGTTCCACCTTGTTGCAACGTCGATAATTAGGCGGTGCTGTGGAAGATTGAGCGATCGCTGATGGTTCAGCATACGGCTGGAGTGTACGGGCGACCGGCAGATGTGCGAGCAAAGTCTTCGCACCTTCAGGAGCAGGGCTGGTAACTCCGGATAATTTTTAACAAAGCACTGCACCACCAGGTTCAAAGTGTGAGCCAGGCAAGGTATGTGTTTGAGTTGTGAAAGGGCTATGGCAGCCATAAAATTCCTTCCATTATCACTGACTACCTTGCCTGCCTCAAGATGTACACTGCCCAGCCATGACTGAGTTTCTTGCTGCAAGAACTTGGCCAGAACTTCCGCGGTGTGTCTGTTGTCACCCAAACACTTCATTTCAAACATGGCCTGCTGACGCTTCCCACTAGCTGTTCCGTAATGGGACACCTCGGGTGCAACACTGGCAGCTGCGGATGGAGTGGTCGTGCGACAGCGCTCTGTGGATGAGCTTTCGCTTCTGGAGGAGGAGGTGGCGTAGCGAACGTCTACAGCCAACTGTTTCCTAGATCGTGGACTAGGCAGAACTGTCCCACTATTGCTGTCCCCTGTGGACCCTGCATCCACGACATTAACCCAGTGCGCCGTGATGGACACGTAACGTCCCTGGCCATGCCTACTGGTCCATGCATCTGTTGTGAGGTGCACCTTCCCACTGACAGACTGCCTCAGTGCATGGACAATGCGGCCTTTGACATGCTGGTGGAGGGCTGGGATGGCTTTTCTCGCAAAGAAGTGGCGACTGGGTAGGTCATAGCATGGTACTGTGTAGGCCATCAGGGCCTTGAAAGCTTCGCTTTCAACCAATCGGTAGGGCATCATCTCTAACGAGATAAGTCTGGCAATGTGGGCGTTCAAACCCTGTGTACGCGGATGACAGGATGAGTACTTTTGTTTCCTAACAAGAGTCTCTTCTAGGGTGAGCTGGGCTGGAGAGCTGCCTATGGTGGAACTAGCGGTGGTGGTGGTTGTGGACATGGCAGACTGAGAGTGAGTTGGTGATGTTGGCCTGCATACAGTGCTTCCTACCAATAACCTTCTGACTCCCTGACTGCTTTGGCCTAGCGACGATCCCTCCACATTTGCTGCTGGTGTCCTAACCGGTAGGCTTATAGTGAGGGAAGCAATGTTGCGGTGCTGACTACCTTCATTCAGACCTGGTGCACCAACGGTACGGGACGTTAGGTAGTTAGTCCAGGCTTGCAAGTGCATGCTGTTTAAATGTCTACGCATGCACGTTGTATTTAAATTGTTAAGAATCTTCCCTCTGCTAAAGGTCTTTGAGCATTTTTTACAGATCACTTTTGACTGATCATTGGGATCTTGGTAAAAAAAATGCCACACTGCAATCTTCCTACTATGGAATTCCTTTTCAGGCATTGCACGCTGTGCAACTTTCACAGGATGGCCACGCTGTCCTAAAACTGGTTTTGTCAAACGTTTTTTGCCTGATACGGGCCTGCCAGATGACAGCTGTTGCGATGTAGATTGGTGCTGCTGCGGATAACCCTCCTCCGCTTCTGAGCTACTGGCAGCGCCACCCTCTTCCCCCAATGGCTGCCAATCTGGGTCAACAACTGGGTCATCTATCACCTCCTCCTCCTCAATGTCATGTGCACCTTCCTCAGTGTCACCGTGTAAGGTGCTATAGCGTTCGGGACAGGGCACCATAGTCTCATCAGGGTCAGATTCTGGCTCAGCAAACTGCGAGGGCAATGTAGTGATCTGACTCAATGGAACAGCATCATAATCTAGCTGTGGCTGTGCATCAGTGCACTCCATGTCCGATTCTTCTTGTAATGGGCAGGGTACAATTTCCCTTTCTAACCCAGGCATGGTATGTGTAAAGAGCTCCATGGAGTAAGCTGTTGTGTCGTCTGACGCATCCTTCACTTTTGGTTTGGGAGAAGGACACAAGGAAATGTCTTGTTCCTGACAGGGAGCATCCACTGACGACTGGCTGCTGTGACATTTTGAACTTTGGGAAGAGGAGGCCAAAGAGCTAGAGGCTGAGTCAGCAAGGAAAGCCAAAACTTTTTCATGCTGCTCCGGCTTTAAAAGCTGTTTTCCTACTCCCAGGTAAGGGAGCCTTCGAGGCCTTGTGTAGCCAGACGATGACGCAGGCTCAACACCTCCAGCCTTAGGTGCTACTGTGCTTTTGCCACTACCACCAGATGCAGCACCACCATCAGTACCAGGTGACAACCCCCGCCCATGGCCTCTTCCACCAGACTTCCTCATTTTTGGGGGGAGACACACTAGCAGTACAGCAGAATATACACTGTGTGCGAATTTTAATCTCCTTTTTTTTATGGGGGAGACACAGAACCACAACTCTGGCCCAGTGGTATAACAGTAAACTATGAATGTGGCAGAAATTGGCTGCCTGATATATACGACACACTAGCAGTACAGCAGAATATACACTGTGTGCAAATTTTAATCTCCCTTTTTATTTAGGGGGAGACACAGAACCACAACTCTGGCCCAGTGGTATAACAGTAAACTATGAACGTGGCAGAAAGTGGCTGCCTGATATATACGACACACTAGCAGTATAGCAGAATATACACTGTGTGCGAATTTTAATCTCCCTTTTTTTGGGGGGGAGACACAGAACCACAACTCTGGCCCAGTGGTATAACAGTAAACTATGAATGTGGCAGAAAGTGGCTGCCTGATATATACGACACACTAGCAGTACAGCAGAATATACACTGTGTGCGAATTTTAATCTCCCTTTTTTTTGGGGGGAGACACAGAACCACAACTCTGGCCCAGTGGTATAACAGTAAACTATGAATGTGGCAGAAAGTGGCTGCCTGATATATACGACACACTAGCAGTACAGCAGAATATACACTGTGTGCAAATTTTAATCTACCTTTTTTTGGAAGGGAGACACAGAACCACAACTCTGGCCCAGTGGTATAACAGTAAACTATGAACGTGGCAGAAAGTAGCTGCCTGATATATACGACACACTAGCAGTAAAGCAGAATATACACTTTGTGCAAATTTGATTCTCCCTTTTTTTGGGGGGGAGACACAGAACCACAACTCTGGCCCAGTGGTATAACACAACACTATGAACGTGCCAGAAAGTGGCTGGAAATATTATTTAAAAAAAAAAAAATAATTAATAACAAGCTCCCTACAATGAGCTCAGGACAAGTATGGCAGCAATAAAAAGGACTGCTGAACACAAAAATGTGGACAAATAAACAAGATAGGTAACTGTGCAGAAAGGAGCAACAGGAATTTTGCTTTTAAAAAAGCAGTTGGTTTGCACAGCACCGTGCACACAGCTATGCAGCTGCTGCACTAAAATACGACCTCCACTGTCCCTGCACAAAAAGGTGGTGTGGGACAGTGAAAATCGCTCCAGCACAAGCGGTTTGGGGGTTTATATTTCCTCCCTAACTCTGTCCCTGCTTCTGACTAACTGCAGCAACACCTCTCCCTATGCTCAGATCGGCAGAAGTAAGATGGCGGTCGGCGTGCACGCCCCTTTATAGCCCCTGTGACGCCGCAGACAGCAAGCCAATAGCTGCCATGCCCTTCTCTAAGATGGTGGGGACCGAGACCTATGTTATCACGCTGCCCACACTCTGCGTCCTCCTTCATTGGATGAAAAACGGCGGTGACAGTGTCATATGAAACGCGACTTTGGCGCTCTGATCGTGTACCGCATGGCCGATCCCACACTAGGATCGGTTCGGGTTTAATGAAACCCGACTTTGCCTAAAAGTCGCCGATTTATGAAAATGACCGATCCGTTTCGCTCAACCCTAGTGTACACTATTGGCCATTCTGTGTGGTTCCCAACCATATGAACCAAAAAATGCTTGTGTGATAGGTTAACAATTGTGTGGAAAGCCACACACAGAAGAGTAGTGGCCGGCAGCTATGGAGAAGAGACTGGCAAGTACTAATGGTGCCCTGAGTAGACATCTCTGGATGCCCCAAACACCAAGAGACTGGGGCCTAAAACTATTTACCACTCCAGTAAGGAGTATATAAATTGGTCAGGTGGCCTTCAGTGTATGAGTCTCATTCCACAAGCCTTTTATTTATTGTGGAGAGCCATGTGCATGTGGATCGCCCCCCATGTGGGCAGTGGGGTACTCGGTACTGGGTCCTTTGGTTCTCAAGGGGGATGTCACTGTGGCTGATCTGGTCCGGGGCCCTAGGGACATCCATTGTAAAAGGGGGAAAGGTCTTTAAAGGGATAATGTTCATGACGCCACCTGTGGTATTCGGTCAGGGTGACCGACGCTGCTTAGGGGTCCACTGGGGTGATGTTATGGCAGCTAGATGGTATACCTTCCCACAGGTGAAGTGTGTCCCCAGGGCTTCCCAGTGTGTACTGTAGATGGTGGATGGTGTGAGGTGCAGTGAAGAATGAGGACACAAGTTTGCAGTCTCTTTACCTTTACTGAAGGCTTCAGCATCCACAGTCCGGAGCACCAGGTCAGGCAGAGTCCGGCCGGTTTGGAGGCGAATCCAGAGTCCCCTTATCGAGGTGGAAATCAGTAGCCTTCCTCTAGCGCCTGGGTGTTGTAGAATCTTATTGCTGAGCCTTTCATAAGGTCCTCACAACTGTTGTAGATGTTCTAGATGTTATGTCTCTCTCTGTCCCCCAGATGGATAGGACTAACCTGTATGACTGGTGGCTTGAGGCTTTTTACAGAGACTCTAGAACTCCCCGACCTCTGAGAGCTGCCACCGTGCCTCCTGGGTATAGGGCGGATCAGTAACTTGCAATTAGCTGTCCTGCCGGTCTCTGGAGTAAGGCATAAACGACTGTTGCTCCCTCTGTGTTCCGGCTACCGGATCCTGCACCTCAGAAGGAGGCAGCCTGTGCAGGGCAGAACTCCTTCTGGTTTCCACTCCATTTGCTATGAGTTCTCTTCACTCTCTACAATACAGTTCTCTGTTCGTGTCCTTTCTTAGGAACTGCCGCATGTTGGGCAGGCGCAGCTCCGTGTCCTTCTGTCTAGGCCTCTGACAGGGTCCCACCCCTGTCAGGGACCAACTACCTGAGCCGAAGCTCAGCCAGCAACTAACTGAGCGAAGCCCAGTCAGTATCTGCCTGAGAAAAGCTCAGATAGCTTCTGCCTAACTTTCTATCCAGACCACCAGTTTTACCTAATTGTGAAGAGTGCCCAGTCAGTATCTGCCTGAGAAAAGCTCAGATAGCTTCTGCCTAACTTTCTATCCAGACCACCAGTTTTACCTAATTGTGAAGAGTGCCCTAATAAATAGGAGCATAGCTCCCCCTGGTGGACTGGAGTATGAAATGTGTTGTATGTTTGTAGTACCTGGTAAAGATATTTCCTTTATTGCCTCCAAATTTAACATCTCTCCCCCCTAGAGGGAAATGACATTACTGCAACGACCAGGACCCTGGGGCACTGCACATGCATCACCTCAATTTCTTTAATTCCTATTTATAAATTTTCTATGAGGATTTAAAAACGAATATTGTAGTGAATCAAAATAAAAAAGTTTCAAATATTCTTTGAGTAAGTTTCCTATTAATTTGAACGTTCAAAATAACATTAAAAAACAGCACTGAGTGAACTAGTTGAGTTTTTCCCATTAAAATCAGTCAGAAACTTATTCAAACCATATCTGATGTGATTTTTTATCTGGCTTTAGGAACAAAATCTATTTCTAAAATCCTTGTAAAAAAAACTCAGTGTGAACATACTATTAAGGTGCTGATTTTTGGAGGTAAGAGTCCTCAAAGTAAAATTTAAATTTTAGCTCCTGGATTGGTTCAGTATGACAATGTGGCCCTTATACCAAAAAAGTTTGGGCACCCCTAGTGTAGACTATACTTACAGTTATAGTCTTTATAACAATATTGCAGTTGTATAGTCTACACAGCAGTAATGTATACTCAGAAGTATAATCTAAATCGTTCAAAATTCACATATTCAATGTTCATATACAGTATATCTTAATGCACACAGTGTGCTGCTGCACTTTTTCGCGTACACTTGCCCATGCTTGCTTCTTCTTCATTTTCCCTTTATTAGTGAGGAGTGATGTGAAATTATAATGCAGCAGGAAGCTCTCGCTTGTTCCTGACATAACCATACATTTAGTTTTCACAGCTGTTTGTTTCTTAAGAGCAAGCACACTTTGAAGTATCATAACAACAGTTCAAAGGATTTTTAAGTCTCAAGAGTTTCTAACAAATAAGTTAGCAAAAAACACAAGACATAATGTAGTAATACATGGTGACCTATTTTTTCTTAAATTATATGTGTTTTTCAGGATAGTTTAGTTATTACTAGGATTATGAATACAGAAGTGAAATTGTAAAATGAACATTACATGAAAAAAATTATATTACAATCACTTATATTAATGTGTAAATAATCATAGATCAGTGCTGCATCCTTAAAGTCTCATTTTATTGGGCAGTTATTGGGGCAGATATATCTGCATAAAAAATCTTTTTGTGGCCCATTGAAGCCAATCACAGTGCATGTTTCATTTTATTGAAGAAGTTTCGGGAATTAAACTGTTCTCTGATTAATTTATGTTGAAAACCAATGCTTTCTTTCAGACAGTTGTGATAAAAGAGGCAAATGGAAAAACGGGAGTGAGTTTTGTGATTTTCTTTTGTCTTTTTACATATAATTTTTTCAAAAAGTGGTCAGGACATGGTCTGAGTAGGAAACACCAGACACTATAAATTCTACCCCATGAATTTCAATAAAGGGTAAGTGCATAAGAGATCATAGAATTATGCTTTTTTCCAGTTGTTTATAAAGAAATCTCTACTTTCATACAACAGATCCAACAGTATGGATTTAGTAAATAGAGTCCCCAATTATCCAAATCAATAGAAATTATTTCTTTTTTAAATTTTAGTAAAGATCCACGTCACATATGCAATAGATATTTTTTGATATAAAAAAGTATTTTAATGAATTATAAGGTATAACAAGCACTTTCAGCACTTTCCAGATTTTATGGTAAAGTATAATACATTATGAAAATGTCCACTTACCATGAGTAATCAATACGTCTACTGGGAAACGCACATACTGTATATTCAAAAAATGTAGGTCCCAACTAAAGGATTTATTAATGAATTTGAGATACTAGACTAGAAAAGCATTCAATTTGGAATCTTGACTTTAAGGTATAATGGCTTCATTTTTAAGAAAAATCTCCAAATAGGAGTTTACTGTTGTGAATTCTGTTCTCGAGTTCCCTCCTGTGGTTATGAATGGTACTTCGGCGAGTTCTGTTCATGGACTCCCTCTGGTGGCTGTGAGTGGAGCTACTGGTTCTGAGATTCCTTCTCCAGCTGATCTCGTTCAGCCCTTGGCTGGCTGCTCTATTTAACTCCACTCAGATCATTACTTGATGCCAGCTGTCAATGTCCTAGTACTGGTTCAGTTCTCTTGGATCTTTCAGATGACCTGTCTACTTCAGCAAAAGCTAAGTCCCTGCTAGCTTATTTGTTACCACTGTGTTTTTGTCCAGCTTGCTATCATATTTAATCTTGTTAGCTGGAAGCTCTGGGATGCAGAGTGGCACCACCGCGCCGTGAGTCGGTGCGGTGGTTTCTTTTGCACACTCTGCATGGTTTTTTGTTAGTTTTTTATGCTGACTGCAAAGATACCTTTTCTATCTTCAGTCTGTTTAGTTCAGTCTGGCCTCCTATGCTGAAACCTATTTCATTCCTGTGTTTGCGACTTCCATCTTAACTCACAGTCAATATATGTGGGGGCTGCCTATTTCTTTGGGGAATTTCTCTGAGGCAAGGTAGGCTGTATTTTCTAGTTAGCTCTTAGGCTGTGAAGAGGCATCTAGGCAGAGTCAGGAACGCTCCACGGCTATTTCTAGTTGTTGTGATAGGATTAGCGTTGCGGTCAGCAGAGCTCCCACTTCCCAGAGCTCGTCCTGTATTGCTAGTTTGCTCATCTGGTCATTTCTAGGGCTCCTAACCACCAGCCCAACATAACAGTTTACTACCATATCCCAAAATACACAAATATATCAACAATCCACTAGCTAGATAAATATTATCTGGAATGGATTGCCTCATGGCAAATTTGTCCAAATTTATAGATACACAGAAAAAATAATATGTAATTCATTTACCAGCATGCTTCCAAGATCCTCGCCACATATTTTGAGTGAAATAGCAACTATATGTTGGGGACACTCAATGCATCTTCAAGAGAGGTTGCGAGACAGCCATTAGAATGGCTAATACCACCCAATCCAAGTAGATTACATTATTGAATGCATCCAATTCATATTTGGGACATCATTTTTTTTGTACAATAATGATTTTTATTTATTGAATTGGGCACATCAATGGGAACAAAATTCAGCCCTAGCAATACCAACTTATATGTGTTTCGCTGGGAGGAGTCTGTAATATACCTGGGGGTGCGTTACGGGGAGACCTGGTTTCAAGATATTTTTTAATTACTTTTTTTGTTTGGAAAGTTACAGAGACTCTTCTATTGAATTTCTTTCAAGAAATTAACAGCAATTATGACATTCACCCCAGCTTACAGCGCTTCTAATATTAATTTATTCTATGTTCTTAATACATTTGTGGCTGACAACTTATATGCAACAAAAGCAGGGGCGTAACTACCGTGGTCGCAGCGGTCGCCAGTGCGACCGGGCCCGGCAGGTCAGGGGCCCGGGCCCGGCAGGTCAGAGGCACCCAACACCATGTTGCAGTGCAGGAGAATCCTCCTGCACGGCAACAGTCGGAGGCGTATCTAGCATCTAGGGGGAGGGGACAGCCGGGGCACATGAGAGACAGGAAGCAGCTCCACTGCTCCAGTCATCATGGTGAGAATGTCAGCTTCTGCTCTGCAGCCCCGGGACAGAAGGTGAGAGCAGGGGGGAGGTGCGGGACAGAGCCGCTGTAGTCAGGAGAAGCTGAGAAGCTGCGGGTTTATATCAGCCTCCCCTGTACCAGAGTGGAGATTGTGAGTTGTGTATATGATCTGGTATCTGGTGTGTGTGTGCGTGTGTGTGATATCTGTAGTATGTGTGTGTGTGATATCTGTAGTGTGTGTGTGTGGTATCGTAGTGTGTGTGTGTGATATCTGTAGTGTGTGTGTGATATCTGTAGTGTGTGTGTAATATCGGTAGTGTGTGTGTGTGATATCTGTATTATGTGTGTGTGTGATATCTGTAGTGTGTGTGTGTATCTGTAGTGTGTATGTGTGATATCTGTAGTGTGTGTGATATCTGTAGTGTGTTTGTGTGATATCTGTAGTGTGTGTGTGTGTGATATCTGTAGTGTGTGTGTGATATCTGTAGTGTGTGTGTGATATCTGTAGTGTGTGATATCTGTAGTGTGTGTGTGATGTGTGTGTGATGTGTGTAGTGTGTGTGTGATATCTGTAGTGTGTGTGTGTGATATCTGTAGTGTGTGTGTGTGTGTGTGTGTGTGTGTGTGATATCTGTAGTATGTGTGTGTGTGATATATGTAGTGTGTGTGTGATATCTGTAGTGTGTGTGATATCTGTAGTGTGTGTGTGTGATATCTGTAGTATGTGTGTGTGTGATATCTGTAGTGTGTGTGTGTGGTATCGTAGTGTGTGTGTGTGTGATATCTGTACTGTGTGTGTGATATCTGTAGTGTGTGTGTGATATCTGTAGTGTGTGTGTGTGATATCTGTAGTATGTGTGTGTGATATCTGTAGTGTGTGTGTGTAACTGTAGTGTGTGTGATATCTGTAGTGTGTGTGATATCTGTAGTGTGTGTGTGTGATATCTGTAGTGTGTGTGATATCTGTAGTGTGTGTGTGATATCTGTAGTGTGTGTGATATCTGTAGTGTGTGTGATGTGTGTGTGATGTGTGTAGTGTGTGTGATATCTGTAGTGTGTGATATCTGTAGTGTGTGTGTGTGATATCTGTAGTGTGTGTGTGTGTGTGTGATATCTGTAGTATGTGTGTGTGTGATATCTGTAGTGTGTGTGTGTGATATCTGCAGTGTGTGTGTGATATCTGTAGTGTGTGTGTGTGTGATATCTGTAGTATGTGTGTGTGATATCTGTAGTGTGTGTGTGATATCTGTAGTGTGTGTGTGTGTGATATCTGTAGTATGTGTGTGTGATATCTGTAGTGTGTGTGTGTGATATCTGTAGTGTGTGTGTGATATCTGTGGTGTGTGTGTGTGTGTGATATCTGTAGTGTGTGTGTGATATCTGTAGTGTGTGTGTGTGATATCTGTAGTGTGTGTGTGTGTGTGTGTCAGGGGCACCCAACACCATGTTGCAGTGCAGGAGAATCCTCCTGCACGGCAACAGTCGGAGGCGTATCTAGCATCTAGGGGGAGGGGACAGCCGGGGCACATGAGAGACAGGAAGCAGCTCCACTGCTCCAGTCATCATGGTGAGAATGTCAGCTTCTGCTCTGCAGCCCCGGGACAGAAGGTGAGAGCAGGGGGGAGGTGCGGGACAGAGCCGTTGTAGTCAGGAGAAGCTGAGAAGCTGCAGGTTTATATCAGCCTCCCCTGTACCAGAGTGGAGATTGTGAGTTGTGTATATGAGCTGGTATCTGGTGTGTGTGTGCGTGTGTGTGATATCTGTAGTATGTGTGTGTGTGATATCTGTAGTGTGTGTGTGTGTGTGTGGTATCGTAGTGTGTGTGTGTGAGATATCTGTAGTGTGTGTGTGATATCTGTAGTGTGTGTGTGATATCGGTAGTGTGTGTGTGTGATATCTGTAGTATGTGTGTGTGTGATATCTGTAGTGTGTGTGTGTATCTGTAGTGTGTATGTGTGATATCTGTAGTGTGTGTGATATCTGTAGTGTGTGTGTGATATCTGTAGTGTGTGTGTGTGATATCTGTAGTGTGTGTGTGATATCTGTAGTGTGTGATATCTGTAGTGTGTGTGTGATGTGTGTGTGTGATGTGTGTAGTGTGTGTGTGATATCTGTAGTGTGTGATATCTGTAGTGTGTGTGTGTGTGATATCTGTAGTGTGTGTGATATCTGTAGTGTGTGTGTGTGTGTGTGTGATATCTGTAGTGTGTGTGTGTGATATCTGTAGTGTGTGTGTGTGATATCTGTAGTGTGTGTGTGATATCTGTAGTGTGTGTGTGTGATATCTGTAGTATGTGTGTGTGATATCTGTAGTGTGTGTGTGTAACTGTAGTGTGTGTGATATCTGTAGTGTGTGTGATATCTGTAGTGTGTGTGTGATATCTGTTGTGTGTGTGTGATATCTGTAGTGTGTGTGTGATATCTGTAGTGTGTGTGATGTGTGTGTGATGTGTGTAGTGTGTGTGATATCTGTAGTGTGTGTGATATCTGTAGTGTGTGTGTGATATCTGTAGTGTGTGTGTGTGTGATATCTGTAGTATGTGTGTGTGTGATATCTGTAGTGTGTGTGTGTGATATCTGCAGTGTGTGTGTGATATCTGTAGTGTGTGTGTGTGTGATATCTGTAGTATGTGTGTGATATCAGTAGTGTGTGTGTGTGTGTGTGTGTGTGATATCTGTAGTATGTGTGTGTGTGATATCTGTAGTGTGTGTGTGTGATATCTGTAGTGTGTGTGTGATATCTGTGGTGTGTGTGTGTGATATCTGTAGTGTGTGTGATATCTGTAGTGTGTGTGTGTGATATCTGTAGTGTGTGTGTGTGATATCTGTAGTGTGTGTGTGATATCTGTAGTGTGTGTGTGTGTGTGTGATATCTGTAGTGTGTGTGTGATATCTGTAGTGTGTGTGTGTGATATCTGTAGTGTGTGTGTGATGTGTGTGTGATGTGTGTAGTGTGTGTGTGATATCTGTAGTGTGTGTGTGTGATATCTGTAGTGTGTGTGTGATATCTGTAGTGTGTGTGTGATATCTGTAGTGTGTGTGTGTGATATCTGTAGTATGTGTGTGTGATATCTGTAGTGTGTGTGTGATATCGTAGTGTGTGTGTGATATCTGTAGTGTATGTGTGTGTGTGGTATCGTAGTGTGTGTGTGTGATATCGTAGTGTGTGTGTGATATCGTAGTGTGTGTGTGATATCTGTAGTGTGTCTGTGATATCTGTAGTGTGTGTGTGATATCTGTAGTGTGTGTGTGTGATGTGTGTGTGATGTGTGTAGTGTGTGTGTGTGATATCTGTAGTGTGTGTGTGATATCTGTAGTGTGTGTAGTGTGTGTGTGATATCTGTAGTGTGTGTGTGTGATGTGTGTGTGTGATGTGTGTAGTGTGTGTGTGATATCTGTAGTGTGTGTGTGTAGTCTGTGTGTGATATCTGTAGTGTGTGTTTGTGTGTGTGATATCGTAGTGTGTGTGTGTGTGATATCTGTAGAGTGTGTGAGGCAGGGACGTAATTACCACAGTCGCAGCGGTCGTCGCTACAAGCGGCTCTGGCAGGTCAGGGGCCCGTGTGTCCCCTTGAGCCTGTCTCCCTTGTCCCCTTATGCTTGTGTCCCTTGTCCCCGTGTGCCAGTCTCCCTTGTCCATTAGTCCCTGTGTGTCCCCATGTGCCTGTCTCCTTTGTCCCCTTGTGCTTGTGTCAGTCTCCCTTGCCCACTAGTCCCTGTGTGTCAGTCTCCCTTCCCCACTTTTCTCTGTGTCCCCTTGTGCTTGTATCCCTTGTCCACTAGTCCCCGTGTGCCCCTTGTGTCAGGCTCCCTTGCCCACTAGTCCCCCTGTACTGGCTATTGTGCGCGCTGCAGCGAAGCGATAACTACTCCCACGCAGGCAGGAACAATTATCAAGCCGCAGTCACTGAAACAGCACCCAAAAGCCTGCACACGGTCGCTGCCACCAGCTCCGATCAAACGGGTCCGGAGCTAACCCAAAACAGTAGCGTAATTTCCCTTCAAGAGACTTAGGGTACGTTTTTAGAGCAGGGAGGAAGAACTAGCATTAAATATTATACTCCAGAAAGGTTAGGCAGTGCTTTATCAAAATTATACAAAGATGTTACAAATGAGACAATTGCAAATATGTACAAGGTAATTATGAAAATAAAAGGATTAAAGGAAGAAAAGATAACTCACATGTTCTTAGTTCATATCAGTTCAGGCAAACACCATGCTAGTGGGAGGGGCTCCCAAAAATCCCAATGCATGAGGTACAGCTCTTCAGGTCAGACCCACATGTTCTTCCAGCAACAGACTGACTGCTGGAGTCCGGCCAAAACAGTTATAGCTTAGCCTGGTGACATCACCAAAAAGGCTGGCTATCCCAGTCCCTCCTCTCTCTGCATTCTGACTAAGTATAAGCTAAATCTTTCTAAGACTTGTAATTCCGCTGCTGAACCTATCATAGTCCTAACATAACCAGCATTCATCTCGGAGTAACGTGGACTTTCTAATAAGATCAAATATGCCCTGTCTGGGATACATATTTACAGAGAAATCCCTACTTCTTCACCAAATGGAGTTAGACGCCCATATTTAGAGTGATGCGTAGATCCTCCGAGTGTGATTATGACGATATATTTTGGTCCTCGTATTTTAAATCGTTTGCCTAATATCTTACCAAAACAGAACAAAGGACTTTCATGATTCTAGAAGCTTCTAGTCCAGTGATAGCTGGACAAGAGCTTACGCGGCAGGAAATGCCGGTCGTAAATACCTTTCTTCAATAAAACTCCCCTCTCACATACATTGGCAAGGCAAGCTCAACTCTGAAGTAAAAGAGAAGGGGGGTTTCTTAGCCCACATCCTGGGCTGAAAAGAGAAACTAAACTTATGATATTTCATACCATATCCTGACACCTCCCCCTTTTGGCATGCGCTACGGTGGCAGAACCTCTCGGTATGCCTCCATGCGCACCTCCGTGGGTTCACCCTGGCGGGAGAGTCCATCTGCATTCCAATGCTCCCTGCCCGCTTTGTGTTCAATGGTGAAGTCAAATTGCTGAAGGGCAAGGCTCCAGCGTAGCAACCTGCCGTTGGTTCCACACATGGTGCTTAGCCAGCGCAGAGGGTTGTGGTCGGTCACCACCGTGAAGGTGCGACCTTTCAAGTAGGGCTTCAAGCGCTGCAGGGCCCAGACTATAGCCAGGCACTCCTTCTCGATGGTGGAGTAGGCCACTTCCCTCGGCAAAAGTTTCCGGCTCAGGTACAACACGGGGTGCTCTTGGTCCTCCGAGTCAACCTGGCTGAGCACAGCACCAAGGCCAAACTCACTGGCATCGGTCTGTACCAAGAACGGTCGACTGCTGTCGACTGCTTTCAACACCGGGTCGTTGCACAGTGCTGTTTTCAACGCCTGGAAGGCCCCCTCACAGCCATCTGTCCAGTTGACGATGTGGGGTAGCTTCTTCCTGGTGAGGTCCGTAAAAGGTTTTGCCAGGCTACTATAGTGCTGCACAAAGCACCTATAGTACCCTGCAGTGCCCAGGAAGGACATCACCTGTTTCTTGGTCCCAGGAGTGGGCCAGTTCACGATCACGCCCACTTTGTCAGGCTCCGGTTTCAGGGTGCCTCCGCCTACCCGGTGCCCCAGGTAGTGGACCTCCCTCATGCCCATCTGGCACTTTCCCGGCTTGATAGTCAGGCCTGCTTGGTGAATTCACCTGAGCACCTCTGTTGTGAATTTGGATTCTGGGCTCCCCCGGTGGCTACTGGTGGAATTGAACTGGTGTCTTCATCTTCTCTGTTCACCTGTTCCCATCAAGATGTGGGAGTCGCTATATAACCTTGCTGCTCTGTTAGTTGCTTGCCGGTCAACAATGTTATCAGAAGCCTCTCTGTGCTTGTTCCTGCTCCTAGACAACTACTAGATAAGTTGGACTCTTGTCCATGTTTGTTTTTGCATTTTGTTCCAGTTCACAGCTGTAGTTTCGTTACTGTGTCTGGAAAGCTCTTGTGAACAGGAATTGCCACTCTGGTGTTATGAGTTAATGCCAGAGTTTTAAAGTAATTTCTGGATGGTGTTTTTGATAGGGTTTTCAGCTGACCATGAAAGTGTCCTTTCTGTCTTCTGCTATGTAGTTCCTATATATGCTTATGCTATGTTCTCTTGCCATTGAGATCATGACAGTTTGACCGGCCCGCAAAGTGTTAATTGTTTGGGCTGAAGCAGGAGAAAAAGAAGTGTTGAAGGGAAATTTTTTTTTTTTTTCCCCTCAGAGTTTTGCTGCCTAGCCCTTAATTGCTGTCTAGCTGCTTCTTACCTCCTCTTAACCCTTGAATGGCTCTGTGTCCACCTGTTTGTAATGGATCTTCAGAGTGTAACTGCAGGTTTGAATAATCTCGCCACGAAGGTACAAAATTTGCAAGATTTTGTTTGTCATGCACCTGTATCTGAGCCGAGAATTCCTTTGCCGGAATTTTTCTCGGGGAATAGATCCGGGTTTCAGAATTTTCGAAATAATTGCAAATTATTTTTGTCTCTGAAATCTCGCTCTGCCGGAGACCCTGCACAGCAGGTCAGGATTGTGATTTCCTTGCTCCGGGGCGACCCTCAAGACTGGGCTTTTTCATTGACAACAGGGGATCCTGCGTTGCTCAATGTGGATGCGTTTTTTCTGGCCTTGGGGTTGCTTTATGACGAACCTCATTTGGAGCTTCAGGCAGAAAAAACTTTGATGTCCCTATCTCAGGGGCAAGATGAAGCGGAAATTTACTGCCAAAGATTCCGTAAATGGTCTGTGCTTACTCAGTGGAATGAGTGCGCCCTGGCGGCGACTTTCAGAGAGGGTCTCTCTGATGCCATTAAGGATGTTATGGTGGGGTTCCCTGTGCCTGCGGGTCTGAATGAGTCCATGACAATGGCTATTCAGATCGATAGGCGTTTGCGGGAGCGCAAACCAGTGCACCATCTGGCGGTGTCCACTGAGAAGTCGCCAGAGAGTATGCAGTGTGATAGAATTCTGTCCCGAAGCGAGCGGCAGAATTTTAGACGGAAAAATGGGTTGTGTTTCTATTGTGGTGATTCTACTCATGTTATATCAGCATGCTCTAAGCGCACTAAAAAGCTTGGTAAATCTGTTTCCATTTGCACCTTACCGTCTAAATTTATTCTATCTGTGACCCTGATTTGCTCTTTGTCATCTATTACCACGGACGCCTATGTCGACTCTGGCGCCGCTTTGAGTCTTATGGATTGGTCCTTTGCCAAACGCTGTGGGTATGATTTAGAGCCTTTGGAGACTCCTATTCCTCTGAAGGGGATTGACTCCACCCCATTGGCTAATAATAAACCACAATACTGGACACAAGTAACTATGCGTATTAATCCGGATCACCAGGAGATTATTCGCTTTCTGGTGCTGTATAATCTACATGATGATTTGGTGCTAGGATTGCCTTGGCTGCAATCTCACAACCCAGTCCTCGACTGGAGAGCTATGTCTGTGTTGAGCTGGGGATGTAAGGGGGCTCATGGGGATGTACCTGTGGTTTCCATTTCATCATCCATTCCCTCTGAAATTCCTGAGTTCCTGTCTGACTATCGTGACGTCTTTGAAGAATCCAAGCTTGGTTCGTTACCTCCGCACCGAGAGTGCGATTGTGCCATAGATTTAATCCCGGGTAGTAAATACCCAAAGGGTCGTTTATTTAATCTGTCTGTGCCTGAACATGCTGCTATGCGAGAATATATAAAGGAGTCCTTGGAAAAGGGACATATTCGTCCATCGTCATCTCCCTTAGGAGCCGGTTTTTTCTTTGTGTCAAAAAAAGACGGCTCTTTGAGACCATGTATTGATTATCGGCTTTTGAATAAAATCACTGTTAAATATCAATACCCATTGCCGTTGCTGACTGATTTGTTTGCTCGCATAAAGGGGGCCAAGTGGTTCTCTAAGATTGACCTTCGTGGGGCGTATAATTTGGTGCGAATCAGGCAGGGGGATGAGTGGAAAACCGCATTTAATACGCCCGAGGGCCACTTTGAGTATTTAGTGATGCCTTTTGGTCTTTCTAATGCTCCGTCAGTTTTCCAGTCCTTTATGCATGATATTTTTCGCGATTATTTGGATAAATTTATGATTGTGTATCTGGATGATATTCTGATTTTTTCGGATGACTGGGACTCTCATGTCCAGCAAGTCAGGAGGGTTTTTCAGGTTTTGCGGTCTAATTCTTTGTGTGTGAAGGGTTCTAAGTGTGTTTTTGGGGTACAGAGGATTTCCTTTTTGGGATATATTTTTTCCCCCTCTTCCATTGAAATGGATCCTGTCAAGGTTCAAGCTATTTGTGATTGGACGCAGCCCTCTTCTCTTAAGAGTCTTCAGAAATTTTTGGGCTTTGCTAACTTTTATCGTCGATTTATTGCTGGTTTTTCGGATATTGCTAAGCCATTGACCGATTTGACTAAGAAGGGTGCTGATGTTGCTGATTGGTCCCCTGATGCTGTGGAGGCCTTTCGGGAGCTTAAGCGCCGTTTTTCCTCTGCCCCTGTGTTGCGTCAGCCTGATGTTGCTCTACCTTTTCAGGTTGAGGTCGACGCTTCTGAGATCGGAGCTGGGGCAGTGTTGTCGCAGAAAAGTTCTGACTGCTCCGTGATGAGGCCTTGTGCCTTCTTTTCCCGTAAATTTTCGCCCGCTGAGCGGAATTATGATGTTGGGAATCGGGAGCTTTTGGCCATGAAGTGGGCTTTTGAGGAGTGGCGCCATTGGCTTGAGGGGGCCAGACATCAGGTGGTGGTATTGACTGACCACAAAAATTTGATTTATCTTGAGACCGCCAGGCGCCTGAATCCTAGACAGGCGCGCTGGTCATTATTTTTCTCTCGGTTTAATTTTGTGGTGTCATACCTACCGGGTTCTAAGAATGTTAAGGCGGATGCCCTTTCTAGGAGTTTTGAGCCTGACTCGCCTGGTAACTCTGAGCCCACAGGTATCCTTAAGGATGGAGTGGTATTGTCAGCCGTTTCTCCAGACCTGCGGCGGGCCTTGCAGGAGTTTCAGGCGGAGAGACCTGATCGTTGCCCACCTGATAAACTGTTTGTTCCTGATGATTGGACCAGTAGAGTCATCTCTGAGGTTCATTCTTCTGCGTTGGCAGGTCATCCTGGCATTTTTGGTACCAGGGATTTGGTGGCAAGGTCCTTCTGGTGGCCTTCCCTGTCACGAGATGTGCGAGGCTTTGTGCAGTCTTGTGACGTTTGTGCTCGGGCCAAGCCTTGTTGTTCTCGGGCTAGTGGATTATTGTTGCCCTTGCCTATTCCTAAGAGGCCTTGGACGCACATCTCGATGGATTTTATTTCAGATCTGCCTGTTTCTCAGAAGATGTCTGTCATCTGGGTGGTGTGTGACCGTTTTTCTAAGATGGTCCATTTGGTTCCTCTGCCCAAGTTACCTTCTTCTTCCGAGTTGGTTCCTCTGTTTTTTCAAAATGTTGTTCGTTTGCATGGTATTCCTGAGAATATCGTTTCTGACAGAGGGACCCAATTCGTGTCTAGATTTTGGCGGGCATTCTGTGCTAGGATGGGCATAGATTTATCTTTTTCGTCCGCTTTCCATCCTCAGACGAATGGCCAGACCGAGCGGATTAATCAGACCCTGGAGACATATCTGAGGTGTTTTGTGTCTGCTGACCAGGATGATTGGGTTGCTTTTTTGCCATTGGCGGAGTTCGCTCTCAATAATCGGGCCAGCTCTGCCACTTTGGTGTCCCCGTTTTTCTGTAATTCGGGGTTTCATCCTCGATTTTCCTCTGGTCAGGTGGAATCTTCGGATTGTCCTGGAGTGGATGCTGTGGTGGAGAGATTGCATCAGATCTGGGGGCAGGTGGTGGACAATTTGAGGTTGTCCCAGGAGAAGACTCAGCTTTTTGCCAACCGCCACCGTCGTGTTGGTCCTCGGCTTTGTGTTGGAGATTTGGTGTGGTTGTCTTCTCGTTTTGTCCCTATGAGGGTCTCATCTCCTAAGTTTAAGCCTCGGTTTATCGGCCCGTATAAGATATTGGAGATTCTTAACCCTGTTTCCTTCCGTTTGGACCTCCCTGCATCCTTTTCTATTCATAACGTTTTTCATCGGTCATTATTGCGCAGGTATGAGGTACCGGTTGTGCCTTCCGTTGAGCCTCCTGCTCCGGTGTTGGTTGAGGGTGAGTTGGAGTACGTTGTGGAGAAAATCTTGGACTCTCGTGTTTCCAGACGGAGACTCCAGTATCTGGTCAAGTGGAAGGGATACGGCCAGGAGGATAATTCTTGGGTGAATGCATCTGATGTTCATGCCTCCGATCTGGTTCGTGCCTTTCATAGGGCCCATCCTGATCGCCCTGGTGGTTCTGGTGAGGGTTCGGTGCCCCCTCCTTGAGGGGGGGGTACTGTTGTGAATTTGGATTCTGGGCTCCCCCGGTGGCTACTGGTGGAATTGAACTGGTGTCTTCATCTTCTCTGTTCACCTGTTCCCATCAAGATGTGGGAGTCGCTATATAACCTTGCTGCTCTGTTAGTTGCTTGCCGGTCAACAATGTTATCAGAAGCCTCTCTGTGCTTGTTCCTGCTCCTAGACAACTACTAGATAAGTTGGACTCTTGTCCATGTTTGTTTTTGCATTTTGTTCCAGTTCACAGCTGTAGTTTCGTTACTGTGTCTGGAAAGCTCTTGTGAACAGGAATTGCCACTCTGGTGTTATGAGTTAATGCCAGAGTTTTAAAGTAATTTCTGGATGGTGTTTTTGATAGGGTTTTCAGCTGACCATGAAAGTGTCCTTTCTGTCTTCTGCTATGTAGTTCCTATATATGCTTATGCTATGTTCTCTTGCCATTGAGATCATGACACACCTCCTCGAGATGCTGCAGGTGTTCATCCCAGGAAGGACTGAAGATGGCAATGTCATCTAAGTACGCCACGGCGTACTTCTCCAGTCCCTGAAGCAGGAGATTGACCATCCGCTGGAAAGTGGCAGGGGCATTCTTCATGCCAAAGGGCATGACCGTGGACTCGTACAGTCCAAAGGGTGTGATAAAGGCGGACTTCTCCTGCGCCTCGGGGCTCAGGGGAATCTGCCAGTATCCGCGACTCAGATCCATTATTGTCAGGTATTTTGCGCCAGCTAACTTCTCAATAGTGTTGAGCATTCCGATACCGCAAGTATCGGGTATCGGCCGATACTAGCGGTATCGGAATTCCGATACCGGGATTCCGATACTTGGCGCGTATCGGATACCGGAATCGGAAGTTCCATGATTCAAAATTCAGAAATTCAGCCAATGAGAAAGATTCCAAGTGTGGGCACATCCTGTTTAGCATGGAGGGCATGAAAGTACTGGCAAGGCTGTGATTGGCTGCTGAAATGATGTCATGATGCAGTTTAAAAGTCGCTGGCGCCATTTTGCGATCACTCTGCTGTGAATTCAGTTAGTGACAGGACGCTGTTTGCTGACTGAGGGACAGTTTAGAGATAGCGATTTGCTTCTTTGTGCTTTCCAAAGGCTAATTTAGCAACCGCTGTGTTCACCTACTATTCACCTTGCTTTTGCCTTGTAGCGCTGTTTTCACAGCGATCTGCAAGGTCTCTCTGTGTGTGTGTGTGTGAGTGCAGCCCACTCTCTAGTCTGAGTGCAGCCACATAGGCCATCCATAGCTGGTTGTATTCAGTTCAGGGAGGGTGGTTCATTGCCTCATACTGTCCTTTTTTTTTTTTTTTTTTGAAGTAGTGCAGGCTGCTGCACATTTTTTCAAATAATTCCTATTAGTGTCTTTCCACCCGTCTCCATCTAATTTGTGGAAAAACACTACATAGGATAAAGTAGAGGAGGGTTTTTGGGCCTTGCAGCGCCGTTTACGGCTGTCTGCACGGTCTCCGTGTGACTGCAGCTCGCCCTGTAGTCTGTGAGCAGCCGTAGCTTGGTTGTCTCCAGCTCAGGGTTGTTCACTGCGTCATACCGCCAAATCAATTTTAATTTTTTTTCAAGTACTGTAGTCTGCTGTTAATTAATTTAAAAAAATCCTATTAGTGTCTTTCCACCCGTCTCCAGCTAATTTGTGGAAAAACACTACATAGGATAAAGTAGAGGAGGGTTTTTGGGCCTTGCAGCGCCGTTTACGGCTGTCTGCACGGTCTCCGTGTGACTGCAGCTCGCCCTGTAGTCTGTGAGCAGCTATAGCCTGGTTGTCTCCAGCTCAGGGTTGTTCACTGCGTCATACCGCCAAATCAATTTTAATTTTTTTTCAAGTACTGTAGTCTGCTGCTAATTAATTTAAAAAAATCCTATTAGTGTCTTTCCACCCGTCTCCAGCTAATTTGTGGAAAAACACTACATAGGATAAAGTAGAGGAGGGTTTTTGGGCCTTGCAGCGCCGTTTACGGCTGTCTGCACGGTCTCCGTGTGACTGCAGCTCGCCCTGTAGTCTGTGAGCAGCCGTAGCTTGGTTGTCTCCAGCTCAGGGTTGTTAACTGCGTCATACCGCCAAATCAATTTTAATTTTTTTTCAAGTACTGTAGTCTGCTGCTAATTAATTTAAAAAAATCCTATTAGTGTCTTTCCACCCGTCTCCAGCTAATTTGTGGAAAAACACTACATAGGATAAAGTAGAGGAGGGTTTTTGGGCCTTACAGCGCCGTTAACGTCTGTCTGCACGGTCTCCGTGTGACTGCAGCTCTATCCGTTGTCAGTTCAGCCCCCAAAAAAGAAATAAATAATAAAGTTCACCAAACACACCAGTTACACCACTTTACATTTGTGTAGGCCACATTAACTCATATTAAAGTCTAGTCCACACTTTAGCTAATTAGTGTTTCTTATACCTGTTAGGAGGAGTTTTTCAGGAATAAGCACACAAAGCCGTTAGTACTTTTCTGCTTTTCTTTATCAGTCAACCACGATGAAGAAGGCAGTGAGTAAGGCACGTGGGCGTGGGCGCGGAGCAGGGAGGGGACGTGGGGATTCTGTGCCCGCTGCGGGCACCGGTGACTCATCAGCACCCACTTTCACGAGGGAACAGTCGTTCATGCGCAGCTTTGTCGCCGAGCGCCGTACACCGCTGCTGCGTGAAGACCAAATTGAAGCCGTTGTGGGATGGATGGCAGCTAATGCATCAACTTCCATTAGTGCCACATCCTCTCAGACACAGAGCACTGGAGAGCAGCCATCTGTCTCTTCACCACCTGCCAAATTGCCCAGGCAGACAGAGAGCCCAGGACAGGAGCCGTCTCTACTTCTGTTCTCTGAATCTCTTGGCTTGGAAACAGGGGGCCAGCCAAGCAGCATTGGAGAAATGGAAGAAGAGGCAGGGTGCAGTGATGCCCAACAGCTTTTTCTCTCTGAGTCTGAAGAGGCGGGTGGGCCAGTGGCTCCGTTCACCACATCGCAGGCCGCATCAGCTGATGATGACACTCAGGTGCCACTTACTGGTGCGTGCTCTGCTGCTGAGACTACCCGGGAGGAGCAGTTGGGGGCAGAGGGTAGTGTGGATGACGAGGTCCTTGACCCATCTTGGCGTCAGGGACAGGAAGGTGGTGGGAGCAGCTCTGAGGAAGAGATTCCCCGTACGGTCCAAAGAGGGAGAGGGAGGGGGAAGACTGCGGATCCTGCAGCCTCCGCTTTGGCACCCGTAAGGAGCATGTCTCTTCCAAAAGTCAAAAGGGGGGCTCCCAAGACTTGCAGTGCCTGGTCCTTTTTTGACACAGTTGCAGATGACATTTGCTATGTCAGATGCAAGGTGTGTCATCAAAAAATCAAAAGAGGTCAAAAAGTCGCCAACCTCAATACCTCCAACATGTGGAAACATGTGCGCAACAGGCACCCGGCGGAGTTAGACAAACACACTGAAGAGCTAGGCCAACCAACAGCGGCAGCTACCACCTCTTCAGCTCGTGTTGCCTCTTCCTCTAGCTCACACGCAGCTGGTTCGGCTTCCTCCCAGGATCGCCGTGGAAGAACCTCTGGCCCTGTTGTCCAGAGACCCGCTGTAATTCCACCCGCAGCACCACTTTCCCAGTCAACCACACACTCCCAGCCCAGTCTACAGCCATCGGTAGTACAGGCATGGGAGAAAAGGCGGCCTTTCTCGTCAAACCACCCACGAGCACAGGCTCTGACTGCAGGCATTGCCAAACTTCTGTCACTGGAAATGCTGTCATTCAGGCTGGTGGAGACTGACAGCTTCCGTGACTTGATGTCATTGGCAGTCCCACAGTACAGTGTGCCCAGCCGCTTTTACTTCAGCAGGCAAGCCGTCCCTGCCCTGCACAAGCATGTGGAGGGACACATAAAACACGCGCTACTGAACGCCGTCAGTAGCAAGGTCCACCTCACCACCGATGCGTGGACCAGTCAACATGGACAGGGGCGATACCTTTCCCTCACTGCCCATTGGGTTAATGTAGTTGAGCCGGGTACAGACCGTGCGAGTGGCGCAGGACGTGTCCTGCCCACTCCAAGGATTGCAGGAATCCATTCTGTACGCATTGACTCCTCCTCTTACACCAGTTCCTCAGAATCATCGCTGCAGGAGCCGTCACAGTCCACCTCCACATGGACCCGTGATGAACGTGTACCTGTTACGACCGACATGAGCACAGCCGTGGCCAAACGTCAACAGGCCGTCTTGAAATTAATTTTTTTGGGGAATCGTAGCCACACAGCGCAGGAGCTCTGGAATGCCATCAAGCAGGAGAGCGATGTGTGGTTTGAGCCAGCGAATCTCCAGCCAGGCATGGTAGTGTGTGATAATGGCCGAAATCTGGTGGCAGCCCTGGGCCTCGGCAACCTCACTCACATCCCATGTCTGGCACATGTGCTCAATTTGGTCGTGCAGAGTTTTTTGAGGGACTATCCGGATCTTGATGCACTGCTGCACAAGGTCCGCCTAGAGTGTGCTCACTTGCGGCGTTCCAGCACGGCAAAAGCGCGCATTGCGGCTCTGCAGCGCCGACACCGCCTGCCGGAACATCGCATCATATGTGACCTACCTACCAGGTGGAATTCCACGTTACATATGTTGGAGCGGTTGTGTGAGCAGCAGCAAGCTGTAATGGAGTACCAGCTGTATCAGGCGCACAAAAGTCGCAGTCAGCGCCGTACAGACTTCACAACCACAGAGTGGGCCACTATGAAGGATGTCTGCCAGGTTTTGCGTCCCTTCGATTATTCCACGCGGATGGCGAGTGCAGATGATGCACTAGTCAGCATGACTGTCCCCCTTATCTGCCTGCTTGAAAAATCACTGCAAGCGCTAAGGGATGATGTTGTGGAAGAGGTGGAGGATGAGGATTCACCACTTCCATCATCTTCTGGACAGTCAGCGCCACGTGGTTCCTCACAAACGCGTAGGCAGGGGACAGTTTGTGAGGAGGATGAGGAGGAGTCAATGGAGGAGGAAGACATCCGTCCAGAGGAGGGAGTTACACAATTGTCCAGTACTCAGTGTGTACAGCGAGGGTGGGGTGATGACGAGCGGGCAGAGATCACGCCTCCAGCTGGGGACAGCGTTTCTTGGGCAGTTGGCAGTCTGCAGCACATGGTGGATTACATGCTGCAGTGCCTGAGAAACGACCGCCGCATCGACCACATTCTCAACATGTCTGATTACTGGGTGTTCACCCTCCTCGATCCTCGCTACCGGGACAACGTAGAAAGCCTCATCACACCGTTGAACCGGGAGCGAAAAATGCGGGAGTACCAAGACACACTGGTCAGTTCCATCATCTTCTCCATTCCAACTGAGAGAAGTGCTGCTAGTGCATTCCAAAGCAGCTCAGTGCGTCCAGGCAGTGGTGGAGGCTCTGCACAAAGAGGGAGCAGAAGCAGTGCCTCTGCCCAAGGCAAGACCAGTATGGCCCAACTGTGGCACAGTTTTGTGTGCCCCCCACAAAAGTCTACACCATCACAGACGGCTCCAGTCAGCAGGAGGCAACGGTTCCGTCAGATGGTGACAGACTACATGTCTTGCCCTCTTGCTGTACTCCCAGACGGCTCTTCCCCTTTCAAGTTTTGGGTCTCAAAGCTGGATACATGGCCAGAGCTAAGCCAGTATGCATTGGAGGTGCTGTCTTGCCCTGCGGCCAGTGTATTATCGGAACGTGTCTTTAGTGCTGCAGGTGGTGTACTAACTGACCGTCGCATGCGACTATCCTCCGATAACGTTGACCGGCTTACTTTCCTGAAAATGAACAAGGCCTGGATCTCGCAGGAATTTGCCACTCCTCCTCCTGATTAAATAATTAGGTCACTGTATACGTTATCCAGGTCTCCTGTTGTGTTCATCTTTCAACCACCTGAACTTACATTCCTGGGCTCCAACAACGCCAGTTGAGGCTCAGAAGTGCCATCTGCACAGTCAAAACATACGACCCAGTGTTATTGGGTTTCAGTAACGTCAGCTGATCCCCAGCTGTGTAGCCGGCAATGTGTCCTGCGACCGCCACGCTGACACAACTGAAATGTAAGGGAACCTGTCCCCCCCCCCCCCCAAGGCGTTTGTTACTGAAAGAGCCACCTTGTGCAGCAGTAATGCTGCACAAGGAAAAGGTAGCTATTTTCATTATGCTCCTTGCACACGCAGAACTTAACACTTATAAAATGTGTCCACTGATACCGTAAAACCGTCCCGGAGGTGGGACTTTCCTTCGTAATATGACGCAGCACAGCTGTCATTCCTACCCCCTCGGCGCCGTGCCCCGGCTCCTCATCGTTGTTTGATTCCGTCCCGGAGCCTGCGCTGTTATGTTATCCCTTGGCCAGGCACACTTAGCGCTGCCCATCTTCTGACATCATTTGGTGTCAGGCTGGCTGCGCCTGTGCGGCCGCGCTGTCCGAGAGCCCGCCTCGCAGTGTGGTCTAATGTAATCCCACCGCGGGCCTGGGATCAGTGGCCATGCGCAGTGCATATCCTCGCCTCTCGCTCCACTCCCTACGGCTTCTTCAGACTGTGCGGTGCCAGCTGATCCGTAATAGCATGCCACGGCCGTGGCAGCGCACAGTCTGAAAAAGCCGTAGGGAGGGGAGCGAGAGGCGAGGATATGCACTGCGCATGGCCACTGATCCCAGGCCCGCGGTGGGATTACATTAGACCACACTGCGAGGCGGGCTCTCGGACAGCGCGGCCGCACAAGCGCAGCCAGCCTGACACCAAATGATGTCAGAAGATGGGCAGCGCTAAGTGTGCCTGGCCAAGGGATAACCTAACAGCGCAGGCTCCGGGACGGAATCAAACAACGATGAGGAGCCGGGGCACGGCGCCGAGGGGGTAGGAATGACAGCTGTGCTGCGTCATATTACGAAGGAAAGTCCCACCTCCGGGACAGTTTCACGGTTTCAGGGGACACATTTTATAAGTGTTTAGTTCTGTGCTTGCAAGGAGCATAATTAAAAGAGCCACCTTTTCCTTTTGCATCTTTTGAGCTGCACAAGCTGGCTCTTTCAGCTACAAATGCCTTGGGGGGGGGGGTTAAAGGTTCCCTTTCTCCAATCAGGCTTCGGCCTACATTGTGTTCCTCTGCTTCTACTGCTGTCCCTGGGCTCCAACACCGCTAGTTGTTGCCTGGTAGTGCTGTACGCACAGTCAACAGTCGCTCCTCTGTTATTGGGGTTCAGTAACGTCAGCTGTTCCCCTGCTGTGTGTGTGGCAATCCCTCCAACCTCCTCCAACCTCATCCAAACTCCTCCTCCTCCACCTGTCCCTGGGCTCCAACACCGCTAGTTGCCGTCCAGAAGTGCTGTACGCACAGTCAACAGTCGCTCCTCTGTTATTGGGGTTCAGTAACGTCAGCTGTTCCCCTGCTGTGTGTGTGGCAATCCCTCCTACCTCCTCCAACCTCCTCCTACCTCCTCCTCCTCCACCTGTCCCTGGGCTCCAACACCGCCAGTTGCCGTCCAGAAGTGCTGTACGCACAGTCAACAGTCCCTCCTCTGTTATTGGGGTTCAGTAACGTCAGCTGTTCCCCTGCTGTGTGTGTGGCAATCCCTCCTACCTCCTCCAACCTCCTCCTACCTCCTCCTCCACCTGTCCCTGGGCTCCAACACCGCCAGTTGCCGTCCAGAAGTGCTGTACGCACAGTCAACAGTCCCTCCTCTGTTATTGGGGTTCAGTAACGTCAGCTGTTCCCCTGCTGTGTGTGTGGCAATCCCTCCTACCTCCTCCTTCCTCCTCCACCTGTCCCTGGGCTCCAACACCGCCAGTTGCCGTCCAGAAGTGCTGTACGCACAGTCAACAGTCCCTCCTCTGTTATTGGGGTTCAGTAACGTCAGCTGTTCCCCTGCTGTGTGTGTGGCAATCCCTCCTACCTCCTCCAACCTCCTCCAACCTCCTCCTCCTCCACCTGTCCCTGGGCTCCAACACCGCTAGTTGCCGTCCAGAAGTGCTGTACGCACAGTCAACAGTCGCTCCTCTGTTATTGGGGTTCAGTAACGTCAGCTGTTCCCCTGCTGTGTGTGTGGCAATCCCTCCTACCTCCTCCAACCTCCTCCTACCTCCTCCTCCTCCACCTGTCCCTGGGCTCCAACACCGCCAGTTGCCGTCCAGAAGTGCTGTACGCACAGTCAACAGTCCCTCCTCTGTTATTGGGGTTCAGTAACGTCAGCTGTTCCCCTGCTGTGTGTGTGGCAATCCCTCCTACCTCCTCCTTCCTCCTCCACCTGTCCCTGGGCTCCAACACCGCCAGTTGCCGTCCAGAAGTGCTGTACGCACAGTCAACAGTCCCTCCTCTGTTATTGGGGTTCAGTAACGTCAGCTGTTCCCCTGCTGTGTGTGTGGCAATCCCTCCTACCTCCTCCAACCTCCTCCAACCTCCTCCTCCTCCACCTGTCCCTGGGCTCCAACACCGCTAGTTGCCGTCCAGAAGTGCTGTACGCACAGTCAACAGTCGCTCCTCTGTTATTGGGGTTCAGTAACGTCAGCTGTTCCCCTGCTGTGTGTGTGGCAATCCCTCCTACCTCCTCCAACCTCCTCCTACCTCCTCCTCCTCCACCTGTCCCTGGGCTCCAACACCGCCAGTTGCCGTCCAGAAGTGCTGTACGCACAGTCAACAGTCCCTCCTCTGTTATTGGGGTTCAGTAACGTCAGCTGTTCCCCTGCTGTGTGTGTGGCAATCCCTCCTACCTCCTCCTACCTCCTCCTCCTCCACCTGTCCCTGGGCTCCAACACCGCCAGTTGCCGTCCAGAAGTGCTGTACGCACAGTCAACAGTCCCTCCTCTGTTATTGGGGTTCAGTAACGTCAGCTGTTCCCCTGCTGTGTGTGTGGCAATCCCTCCTACCTCCTCCTTCCTCCTCCACCTGTCCCTGGGCTCCAACACCGCCAGTTGCCGTCCAGAAGTGCTGTACGCACAGTCAACAGTCCCTCCTCTGTTATTGGGGTTCAGTAACGTCAGCTGTTCCCCTGCTGTGTGTGTGGCAATCCCTCCTACCTCCTCCAACCTCCTCCAACCTCCTCCTCCTCCACCTGTCCCTGGGCTCCAACACCGCTAGTTGCCGTCCAGAAGTGCTGTACGCACAGTCAACAGTCGCTCCTCTGTTATTGGGGTTCAGTAACGTCAGCTGTTCCCCTGCTGTGTGTGTGGCAATCCCTCCTACCTCCTCCAACCTCCTCCTACCTCCTCCTCCTCCACCTGTCCCTGGGCTCCAACACCGCCAGTTGCCGTCCAGAAGTGCTGTACGCACAGTCAACAGTCCCTCCTCTGTTATTGGGGTTCAGTAACGTCAGCTGTTCCCCTGCTGTGTGTGTGGCAATCCCTCCTACCTCCTCCTACCTCCTCCACCTGTCCCTGGGCTCCAACACCGCCAGTTGCCGTCCAGAAGTGCTGTACGCACAGTCAACAGTCCCTCCTCTGTTATTGGGGTTCAGTAACGTCAGCTGTTCCCCTGCTGTGTGTGTGGCAATCCCTCCAACCTCCTCCAACCTCATCCAAACTCCTCCTCCTCCACCTGTCCCTGGGCTCCAACACCGCTAGTTGCCGTCCAGAAGTGCTGTACGCACAGTCAACAGTCGCTCCTCTGTTATTGGGGTTCAGTAACGTCAGCTGTTCCCCTGCTGTGTGTGTGGCAATCCCTCCTACCTCCTCCAACCTCCTCCTACCTCCTCCTCCTCCACCTGTCCCTGGGCTCCAACACCGCCAGTTGCCGTCCAGAAGTGCTGTACGCACAGTCAACAGTCCCTCCTCTGTTATTGGGGTTCAGTAACGTCAGCTGTTCCCCTGCTGTGTGTGTGGCAATCCCTCCTACCTCCTCCTACCTCCTCCACCTGTCCCTGGGCTCCAACACCGCCAGTTGCCGTCCAGAAGTGCTGTACGCACAGTCAACAGTCCCTCCTCTGTTATTGGGGTTCAGTAACGTCAGCTGTTCCCCTGCTGTGTGTGTGGCAATCCCTCCAACCTCCTCCAACCTCATCCAAACTCCTCCTCCTCCACCTGTCCCTGGGCTCCAACACCGCTAGTTGCCGTCCAGAAGTGCTGTACGCACAGTCAACAGTCGCTCCTCTGTTATTGGGGTTCAGTAACGTCAGCTGTTCCCCTGCTGTGTGTGTGGCAATCCCTCCTACCTCCTCCAACCTCCTCCTACCTCCTCCTCCTCCACCTGTCCCTGGGCTCCAACACCGCCAGTTGCCGTCCAGAAGTGCTGTACGCACAGTCAACAGTCCCTCCTCTGTTATTGGGGTTCAGTAACGTCAGCTGTTCCCCTGCTGTGTGTGTGGCAATCCCTCCTACCTCCTCCTACCTCCTCCACCTGTCCCTGGGCTCCAACACCGCCAGTTGCCGTCCAGAAGTGCTGTACGCACAGTCAACAGTCCCTCCTCTGTTATTGGGGTTCAGTAACGTCAGCTGTTCCCCTGCTGTGTGTGTGGCAATCCCTCCAACCTCCTCCAACCTCATCCAAACTCCTCCTCCTCCACCTGTCCCTGGGCTCCAACACCGCTAGTTGCCGTCCAGAAGTGCTGTACGCACAGTCAACAGTCGCTCCTCTGTTATTGGGGTTCAGTAACGTCAGCTGTTCCCCTGCTGTGTGTGTGGCAATCCCTCCTACCTCCTCCAACCTCCTCCTACCTCCTCCTCCTCCACCTGTCCCTGGGCTCCAACACCGCCAGTTGCCGTCCAGAAGTGCTGTACGCACAGTCAACAGTCCCTCCTCTGTTATTGGGGTTCAGTAACGTCAGCTGTTCCCCTGCTGTGTGTGTGGCAATCCCTCCTACCTCCTCCTACCTCCTCCACCTGTCCCTGGGCTCCAACACCGCCAGTTGCCGTCCAGAAGTGCTGTACGCACAGTCAACAGTCCCTCCTCTGTTATTGGGGTTCAGTAACGTCAGCTGTTCCCCTGCTGTGTGTGTGGCAATCCCTCCAACCTCCTCCAACCTCATCCAAACTCCTCCTCCTCCACCTGTCCCTGGGCTCCAACACCGCTAGTTGCCGTCCAGAAGTGCTGTACGCACAGTCAACAGTCGCTCCTCTGTTATTGGGGTTCAGTAACGTCAGCTGTTCCCCTGCTGTGTGTGTGGCAATCCCTCCTACCTCCTCCAACCTCCTCCTACCTCCTCCTCCTCCACCTGTCCCTGGGCTCCAACACCGCCAGTTGCCGTCCAGAAGTGCTGTACGCACAGTCAACAGTCCCTCCTCTGTTATTGGGGTTCAGTAACGTCAGCTGTTCCCCTGCTGTGTGTGTGGCAATCCCTCCTACCTCCTCCTACCTCCTCCTCCTCCACCTGTCCCTGGGCTCCAACACCGCCAGTTGCCGTCCAGAAGTGCTGTACGCACAGTCAACAGTCCCTCCTCTGTTATTGGGGTTCAGTAACGTCAGCTGTTCCCCTGCTGTGTGTGTGGCAATCCCTCCTACCTCCTCCAACCTCCTCCAACCTCCTCCTCCTCCACCTGTCCCTGGGCTCCAACACCGCTAGTTGCCGTCCAGAAGTGCTGTACGCACAGAGCCAAACACCTCGCCAATGTGTTAGTGGGGTTCAGCACCGCCAGCTGTTCCCCTGCTGTGTATACGGCAACGTGTACTGCGACCGCCACGCAGACACAACAAGTTAAATGTAAGGGAACCTGACCCCCCCCCCCCCCAGGCGTTTGTTACTGAAGGAGCCACCTTGTGCAGCAGTAATAATGCAAAGGGAAAAAGTGCCTCTTTTCGTGATGCTCCTTGCACATGCTGAACCTAACACTTATGAAATGTGTCCCCACACAGCGTTAAACCGTCCGGTAGGTGGAACTTTCCTTTGTCGTGTGACGCAGCACAGCCATCATTTTTACCCCCTTGGCGCCGTGCGCCCACTCCTCAGCGTTGTTTGAATCTGTCCCGGAGCCTGCGCTGTTAGGTTAGCCCTTGGCCATGCACACATGTTGCGCTGCCCGTCTTCTGACCTCATTTGGTGTCAGGCTGGCTGCGCCTGTGCGGGTGCGCTGGTCGAGATCCCGCCTCGCAGTGTCGTCTAATGTAATCCCACCGCGGGCCTGTGATCCGTGCCCGTGCGCAGTGCATATCCTCTCCTCTCACTCCCCTCCCTACGGCTTCTTCAGACTGTGCGATGTCAGCTGGTCCCTAATAGCATGCCACGGCCGTGACAACGCACAGTCTGAAAAAGCCGTAGGGAGGGGAGTGAGAGGACAGGATATGCACTGCGCACGGGCACGGATCACAGGCCCGCGGTGGGATTACATTAGACGACACTGCGAGGCGGGATCTCGGCCAGCGCACCCGCACAGGCGCAGCCAGCCTGACACCAAATGAGGTCAGAAGACGGGCAGCGCAACATGTGTGCATGGCCAAGGGCTAACCTAACAGCGCAGGCTCCGGGACAGATTCAAACAACGCTGAGGAGTGGGCGCACGGCGCCAAGGGGGTAAAAATGATGGCTGTGCTGCGTCACACGACAAAGGAAAGTTCCACCTACCGGACGGTTTAACGCTGTGAGGAGACACATTTCATAAATGTTTGGTTCCGCATGTACAAGGACCATAATTAAAAGAGCTAAGTTTACCTTTTCCAGCATTAGTGCTGTACACAATGGCTCTTTCAGCTACAAACGCCTGGGGGGGGGGTGTTAAAGGTTTCCTTTCAACTTGCTCGAGTGCAGGCTTCGGCCTACACTCCGCTCCCCCTGCTCCTCCTGCTGACCCTGGGCTCTAACACCGCCAGTTTTTGCCCAGATGTGCTAGCTGCACAGAGAAAAACACCAGCCAATGTGTCAGTGGGGTTCAGCACCGCCAGCTGTTCCCCTGCTGTGTAGCCGGCAACGTGTCCTGCGACCGCCACGCAGACACAAGAACTGAAATTGAAGGGAACCTGTCCCCCCTCCCCCAGGTGTTTCTATGTTTTACAGCTACCTTGAACAGCAGTAATGCTGCATGTGTTCAAGGTGGCTCAGAAACTTATTCTCCTTGCCCATGTTGAAGTGAACACGTCTAAAATGTGTCCTCTGTGACCATTAAAACGTCCCTCAGGTGTGATTTGACTTTGTATTGACACACGCAACAAGCTCCTTGGTAGCGCTGCCCGTCTTCTGGCATCATTGTTTGGCTGGCTGCGCCTCTGCGGCCGCCCTGACCCACACAACGCCCCTCGGTGTCTTATTTATTGGGACTGCGAGGGTGTGATTGATGGGCAGGATCAGTGCATCAGTTCGCCTGTCCCTCCTCTCCTTCCGCCTTCTTCGGACTGTGCGGCTTCATGGCCGTGGCATGCGATAAGGGATCAGATGACGCCGCACAGTCTGAAGCGGGTGTAAGGACCCGAGTGTGAGAGGCCAACATATGTGCTGCGCCAGGCCCTGAATCCCAGCCCCGCAGTGTTTTAACAATGTTAAGACACTGCGGGGCTGGGATTCATGGGCATCGCGAACCGCACCGGCCGACATTACATGATGCCAGAAGATGGGCAGCGCTAACGGCGCTAGGCCAGGGGATAACACGACAGCGCAGACTCCTGTACAGCAAATAACAACGCTCAGGAGGCTGCACCCAGCACCAAGGTGGGATTCTTGACATCTGTGCTGCGTCTCATTACAAAGGGAACTCTCGCCTCCATTACACAGTTTGACTGTATAAAGGGCTAAATGTTATACGTGTTCCATTCAGCGTGTGCAAGGAGAAAAATTACAAGAGCAACCTTTGACTTGCGCAGCACTACTGCTGCATAAGCTGTGGCTCTTCTACTTTGTAACCCCTGAGGGGGGGTTAAAGGTGACTTTTGAAATCGGTTCAATTAGGCTTCGGCCTACACTCTGCTCCACCTGCAGAGCCCGGGCTCCAACAACGCTAGTTGCTGTCCGGAAGTGCTGGCTGCACAGAGCCAAACACCTCGCCAATGTGTCAGTGGGGTCCAGCACCGCCAGCTGTTCCCCTGCTGTGTAGCCGGCAACGTGTCCTGCAAAAGCCACGCAGACACAACACACCCAAAGCTGCCGCCTGTGCAGGCTTCGGCCTACACTCCCCTCCCCCTGCTCCTCCTCCTCCTGCTCCTCCTCCTGCTGTCCCTGGGCTCTAACACACCGCCAGTTTTTGCCCAGATGTGCTAGCTGCACAGAGAAAAACACCAGCCAATGTGTCAGTGGGGTCCAGCACCGCCAGCTGTTCCCCTGCTGTGCAGCCGGCAACGTGTCCTGCAAAAGCCACGCAGACACAAGAACTGAAATTGAAGGGAACCTGTCCCCCCTCCCCCAGGCGTTTTTACGTTATCCAGCCACCTTGTACAGCGGTAATGCTGCATGTGTGCAAGGTGGCTCATAAACGTATTCTCCTCGCACATGTGGAACTGAAAACACGTCTGAAATGTGTCCTCTGTGTGACCATTTAACCGTCCCGGGGGTGTGACTTTCCTTTGTAATGACACGCTGCAACCCCCTTGGTAGCGCTGCCCGTCTTCTGGCATCATTGTTTGGCTGGCTGCGCCTCTGCGGCCGCCCTGACCCACACAACGCCCCTCGGTGTCTTATTTATTGGGACTGCGAGGGTGTGATTGATGGGCAGGATCAGTGCATCAGTTCGCCTGTCCCTCCTCTCCTTCCGCCTTCTTCGGACTGTGCGGCTTCATGGCCGTGGCATGCGATAAGGGATCAGATGACGCCGCACAGTCTGAAGCGGGTGTAAGGACCCGCGTGTGAGAGGCGAACATATGTGCTGCGCCAGGCCCTGAATCCCAGCCCCGCAGTGTTTTAACAATGTTAAGACACTGCGGGGCTGGGATTCATGGTCATCGCGAACCGCAACGGCCGACATTAAATGATGTCAGAAGATGGGCAGCGCTAACGGCGCTAGGCCAGGGGATAACACGACAGCGCAGACTCCTGTACAGCAAATAACAACGCTCAGGAGGCTGCACCCAGCACCAAGGTGGGATTCTTGACATCTGTGCTGCGTCTCATTACAAAGGGAACTCTCGCCTCCATTACACAGTTTGACTGTATAAAGGGCTAAATGTTATACGTGTTCCATTCAGCGTGTGCAAGGAGAAAAATTACAAGAGCAACCTTTGACTTGCGCAGCACTACTGCTGCATAAGCTGTGGCTCTTCTACTTTGTAACCCCTGAGGGGGGGTTAAAGGTGACTTTTGAAATCGGTTCAATTAGGCTTCGGCCTACACTCTGCTCCACCTGCAGAGCCCGGGCTCCAACAACGCTAGTTGCTGTCCGGAAGTGCTGGCTGCACAGAGCCAAACACCTCGCCAATGTGTCAGTGGGGTCCAGCACCGCCAGCTGTTCCCCTGCTGTGTAGCCGGCAACGTGTCCTGCAAAAGCCACGCAGACACAACACACCCAAAGCTGCCGCCTGTGCAGGCTTCGGCCTACACTCCCCTCCCCCTGCTCCTCCTCCTCCTGCTCCTCCTCCTGCTGTCCCTGGGCTCTAACACACCGCCAGTTTTTGCCCAGATGTGCTAGCTGCACAGAGAAAAACACCAGCCAATGTGTCAGTGGGGTCCAGCACCGCCAGCTGTTCCCCTGCTGTGCAGCCGGCAACGTGTCCTGCAAAAGCCACGCAGACACAAGAACTGAAATTGAAGGGAACCTGTCCCCCCTCCCCCAGGCGTTTTTACGTTATCCAGCCACCTTGTACAGCGGTAATGCTGCATGTGTGCAAGGTGGCTCATAAACGTATTCTCCTCGCACATGTGGAACTGAAAACACGTCTGAAATGTGTCCTCTGTGTGACCATTTAACCGTCCCGGGGGTGTGGACTTTCCTTTGTAATGACACGCTGCAACCCCCTTGGTAGCGCTGCCCGTCTTCTGGCATCATTGTTTGGCTGGCTGCGCCTCTGCGGCCGCCCTGACCCACACAACGCCCCTCGGTGTCTTATTTATTGGGGACTGCGAGGGTGTGATTGATGGGCAGGATCAGTGCATCAGTTCGCCTGTCCCTCCTCTCCTTCCGCCTTCTTCGGACTGTGCGGCTTCATGGCCGTGGCATGCGATAAGGGATCAGATGACGCCGCACAGTCTGAAGCGGGTGTAAGGACCCGCGTGTGAGAGGCGAACATATGTGCTGCGCCAGGCCCTGAATCCCAGCCCCGCAGTGTTTTAACAATGTTAAGACACTGCGGGGCTGGGATTCATGGTCATCGCGAACCGCAACGGCCGACATTAAATGATGTCAGAAGATGGGCAGCGCTAACGGCGCTAGGCCAGGGGATAACACGACAGCGCAGACTCCTGTACAGCAAATAACAACGCTCAGGAGGCTGCACCCAGCACCAAGGTGGGATTCTTGACATCTGTGCTGCGTCTCATTACAAAGGGAACTCTCGCCTCCATTACACAGTTTGACTGTATAAAGGGCTAAATGTTATACGTGTTCCATTCAGCGTGTGCAAGGAGAAAAATTACAAGAGCAACCTTTGACTTGCGCAGCACTACTGCTGCATAAGCTGTGGCTCTTCTACTTTCTAACCCCTGAGGGGGGTTAAAGGTGACTTTTGAAATCGGTTCAATTAGGCTTCGGCCTACACTCTGCTCCACCTGCAGAGCCCGGGCTCCAACAACGCTAGTTGCTGTCCGGAAGTGCTGGCTGCACAGAGCCAAACACCTCGCCAATGTGTCAGTGGGGTCCAGCACCGCCAGCTGTTCCCCTGCTGTGTAGCCGGCAACGTGTCCTGCAAAAGCCACGCAGACACAACACACCCAAAGCTGCCGCCTGTGCAGGCTTCGGCCTACACT